>NC_068914.1:94004368-94629368 GCF_023091745.1 Budorcas taxicolor | reverse complement strand
TCCAACCATCTTGTCCTCTGTCATCTCCTTCTCCTCCTGCCTTCAGTCTTTTCCTGCATCAGGGTCTTTTCCAGTGAGTTGGCTCTTCCCATCAGGTGGCCAAAGTATTGGAGCTTCAGCTTCAGCATCAGTCCTTCCGATGAATAGTCAGGGTTGATTTCCTTTAAGATTGACTGATTTGATCTCCTTGCTGTCCAAGGGACTCTCTCAAGAGTCTTCACCAATACCACAGTTTGAAGGCATCAGGTCCTCAGCATTCAGCCTTTTTTATTGTCCAGCTCTCACATCTGTACATGACTACTGGAAAAACCATAGCTTAGCCTGTGTATCTACTCTGCTGCATATTCAGTGATAAAGACTTTCAGATTCCATAATTAAACTCTCCTTTCTTAGACCTCACTCCTTCACATGTTCTTCCCCAGGTCTGGAGTCTTTTCTGTCTTTATACTTCTATTTACCTAGCAAACTCCTCTTTATCCTTTAAAAATGAAGGCCAGGGGCTTTTTGTTGGATCAGTTTTTCCTGCACCCCTCCCTCTGGAGCAGAGTCATCTCTCATAATTCCCTCTAGTTCCTACCCTTCCCAGTTTAGGTCCTGTCACTTTGTATTGCAGTTATTTGTTTGTCTCTGCACCAGCCCTTTCCCCCATAGTCTGAGTTTCCTGAGGGCAAGGTCTGTGTCCTACTCAATCCTCAGCACCTCACACGATGAATGAATGTAAAGTCTACTTAGAACAAAAGCTGCCACTAACATGGCCGGGAGACTCAGAGGCTCCCCAGCCATTGGAAGTTGTCCTTGGACTTTTTGTTGCGTTCCTCCTTATTCTGCTTTGTTGTCTTTCTGGCTTCTAATGTCCTTTGATACATGCCTCATCTCCCACTCTGTGTTTTCCCTCTGGACCTACAACAGAACTTAGGTCTCTAAGCTGCTTGGGGCAGCAATTTTAAACCTCTGTGTCCCAAATATTTTGAGTCATAGAACAAAAAGAGAGGATGGGGTGAAGTTACAGTGAGCTTGCTGGGAATGCAAAATTAATACCACATGCACAATATGCACGAATCTCAAAAATCACAACACTGAGGCACACAGATAGATGCAAAGATGTACACGTGCTTAGTCGCTCAGTCATGTCCGACCCTTTGTGACCGCATGGACTGTAGCTCTCCAGGCTCCTCTGTCCATGGGGATTCTCCAGACAAGAATACTAGAGTGGGTTGCATGTTCTCCTCCAGGGGATCTTCCCAACCCAGGGAGCAAACCCAGGTCTCCCGCATTGCAGGCAGATTCTTTACTATCTGAGCCACCAGGGAAGTCCATGAACACTGGAGTGGGTAGCCTATCCCTTCTCCAGGGGAGCTTCCTGACCCAGGAATTGAACCAGGGTCTCCTGCATTGCAGGCCAAGGTGTACATACATAAACTAACTGATGCTGTTAGAACTTGGGATAGTGGTTCTTTATGGTTCTTCAAGGAGGGAGGTGAGTTGAAATTGAGTTGAAAGGAATATAGGTAAGGAGGTCACTGGGATACTTTTTTATTTCTCTGTTTCTTCATCTGTAGGTTCATTTTGTGACCATTTATCTGTACAGTTATGATCTGTGCTTTTCTGTATTATATAATATGCTTTTCTGTATTATACAATATACAATGCAGAATGTCTTGTTATGTTAAAATAATGTTAAAATTTTAATATCACAATGGGAAATCATTTATTTATTTATTTATTTATTTACTTTTGGCCACACTGGGTCTTGATTGCTGTGCATGGGCTTTCTCTAGTGGCGGTGAGCAGGGGCGTCTCTCTAATTGAGGCGCATGGGCTTCTCATTGTAGTGGCTTCTCTTGTTGCGGAGCACAGGCTCTAGGCAGAGTAGTTGCAGCTTCTGAGCTTAGTTGCCCCGTGGAAGGTGGGATCTTTCTGGACCAGGAATCGAACAAGTGTCCCCTGCATTGGAAGGCAGATTCTTTGCATTGCAGAGGTCCAGATCTCACTGGACCACCAGGGAGATCATTTTATACCCAGGAGAAGAGGAAAAAGTTTTCAAATCTAACAATACAATATTTTATTAAGAATATGTAAACATGAGAACTCTTTGTTTTTAGAAGTGTCAACTGGAGAAAGATCTTTGGAAAGCAATTTAGCGTTATTCTGTAAGGCTGTAAATGTACATATCCTATAACTCAGTAATTCCATATCTAAGCCACAGGAATTCTTGCTTATCTGTATCAGAAAGCATGTAAAAAAAGTAAACATAGAAGCATTGTTCATGAAGAAAAACATAAGGAAAAGCAAAAAAAGACAAAAAAGAAACAGTTGGAATGATCCACTATCAGGGAAATGAATAAATAAGTGGCGGCATATTCACACAACAAGACAGTGACAATAAAATGATACAAGTACTCATATCAACAGAGAAATATTTTGAGAGACAAAATGGTAAATGAAAAATAGACTACACGCAATCCAATGTTTATGAAGCCTCCAAACTAGCAAAGTAATGTATACAGATGTGATGAAGCCATAAAAGAACGCAAAAGCACAGCAAATATACAGGCTAGAAGAGTGATCGCCTCTGGGATGGGGGAGGGAGACACAACTGAGGGTGTCAGGGAGCTGCCTTAGGAATGTCCCAGTGCTAATTCTCAGGTCAAAGAATCGGTTACTATTGTGCTGTGTAAATTGCTTGTGTGTTATCTGTGTTCATGTAGGCATACAGATATCAACCAAAGAAAAATTTATCTGCGTTCCTGTTCGGTATGAGCACATCTCTTACCTGATCTCCTTTATAAACCCTCATTAAAGGAAAAACTGATAATAACAACAAAGCCTTTTTTTCCTAAAGCACAAAGCAAAAAAGAGCTGTGAGCTAATAAAAGCTATCTACCCACTTCTGAGAGAGAGAAAGTAGGTGGAGGGGGTTGCTGAGGAAGCATGGCAGAGGAAACAGTGGCCAAAATGTGTCCTTTGTGGATAAAGGCACAAAGCTGGGAGAGGCAGAGCTCTACAGAGCCCATGGGGAGACCCCAGGCTCCGTCGACTGTGATAGAGATGGGAGTGAGAAGTGGAGACCAAGTCAGGGAGGTTTTTTGAACATTGCTATATAAAAGACTGATCCACTCAATGTCCCTCCGCTGACCCGGGTAGAAAATTCCTGGATGGAAAAGTTGCATACTCTTGGCAAAGGCTGCTTCTTGGTGAAAGGAGCTCAGGTTAGATTTTAGCACTCCTTCCAGTGGGAGCTGGACCTCCAGAGCCTTTCTGAAGGTCTGTAGGCGGAAACATTTCAGCTTTCTGTTCCCAGGGAAAGGCTTCAGTTGAATCTGTTATCATTTGCCCATCTGTTGTCCTGCTTTCAGAATACTGTTGCTATTTTCTCTTCTTAGCCCTTGGGTTTTTGCCCTTTTATTAAATTCCTTTATCATGATGGAGGGGTGGGAGCAAGGTGACAGGGGATTTCTGGCAAACTTGAATCTACAGTCCCCGGTTAACAAAAGTCTCTGTAAATTTTACCACAAGAAAAATAAGGAATATTTAATCAAATTAAGTTGAAGAGATAAAATGTTTGTGTACACGTTTAGTGGGTTGTTAAAAATGAAACAGAACAGAAAATATTAGGATGTATCTTATGTAGCAAGAGTAGGAACTGTTTCTTGAAATGTGTATATTATTTAAATATGGTTCTTATTGTGGGTGTGATTTTTTTCAGTTTGAAAATCTCTCACTTAAATATAGCTCTCAAAGGCCAGAATGGGTCTTCCGGGTTCAGAGATGCTGACCGTTTTCTGGATCATGGGGCTGGAAAATAACCAGCCACATACTAATTCTAAATCAACTGCTAAATTATTGAGAATCAGCCCTATGAGAGAAGAACTGAGTGCTCAGGGATGAGGTTCACAGTAATTTCTTACAGTGTACTTGCATGCTAAGTCATTTCAGTCACGTCCAACTATTTGTGACCCAATGGATTGTAGCCCACCAGATTCCTCTGTCCAGGGAATTCTCCAGTCAAGAATACTGGAGTGGGATGCCATTTCCTTCTCCAGGGGATAGTCCCGACCCAGGGATTGAACCTGCATCTATTATATCTCCTGCATTGGCAGGTGGGTTCTTTACTACTAGTGACCTAGGAGGCCCTTCTTATATCCTCTTGTAAAAATATCACTATTCATAAATTAATAACTAAACACATAAAAGGGCAAACAAAATTTTTTAAATTTTGCTGATTTTCTACAGTGCGGGCAGGCACTGCCTTAGGGTTTTACTGAGAGAACCAAAGAACTGTCCTAAGAAAGAAAATTGTTGTTATGTCACTTAGTTGTGTCCGACTTTGCTGTGACCCCATGGACTGTAGCCCACCAGCCTCCTCTGTCCACAGGATTTCTCAGGCAAGAATACTGGAGCGGGTTGCCACTTCCTTCACCAGGGGATCTTCCCTACCCAGAGATAGAACCCATGTCTCCTGCATTGGCAGGCAGATTCATTACCACTGCGCCACAAAGGAGGCCCAAGAAAGAAAATGCTACATCATTAAAAGTCTAAGGTTGGGACAGTGGAAAAAACAGTTCTATATAATGATCTTAGTATGTTCTAGTGATACCAAAAACCAGAGGGATGTTCAGGTCAGGTCAGTTCAGTCGCTCCGTCGTGTCTGACTCTTTGCGACCCCATGAAGCACAGCATTCCAGGCCTCCCTGTCTATCACCATCTCCCGGAGTTCACTCAAACTCACGTCCATCGAGTTGGTGTTGCCATCCAGCCATCTCATCCTCTGTCGTTCCCTTCTCCTCCTGCCCCCAATCCTTCCCAGCATCAGAGTCTTTTCCAATGAGTCAACTCTTCGCATGAGATGGCCAAAGTATTGGAGTTTCAGCTTTACCATCATTCCTTCCAAACAACACCCAGGACTGATCTCCTTTAGAATGGACTGGTTGGATCTCCTTGCAGTCCAAGGGACTCTCAAGAGTCTTCTCCAACACCACAGTTCAAAAGCATCAACTCTTTGGCACTCAGCCTTCTTCACAGTCCAACTCTCACATCCATACATGACCACTGGAAAAACCATAGCCTTGATTAGATGGACCTTTGTAGGCAATGTAATGTCTCTCCTTTTCAACATGCTATCAAGGTTGGTCATAACTTTTCTTCCAAGAAGAAAGTGTCTTTTAATTTCATGGCTGCAATCACCATCTGCAGTGATTTTGGAGCCCAAAAAAATAAAGTCAGCCACTGTTTCCACTGTTTCCCCATCTGTTTCCCATGAAGTGATGGAACCAGATGCCATGATCTTCGTTTTCTGAATGTTGAGCTTTAAGCCAACTTTTTCACTCTCCTCTTTCACTTTCATCAAGAGGCTCTTTAGTTCCTCTTCACTTTCTGCCATAAGGGTGGTATCATCTGCATATCTGAGGTTATTGATATTTCTCCCGGCAATCCTGATTCCAGCTTGTGCTTCTTCCAGCCCAGAGTTTCTCATGATGAACTCTGCATATTAGTTAAATAAGCAGGGGATGTTATGTATGTATAAAATTTAATTTATTCTGTTTCATTGAGGCAGGTTGAAATGAGAATCAAATGCAATCATTCAGGGAAAGTACTTTGAAAATGAGAAAAAGCAATATACAATTTTAATGTAAGGTAAAACCTCAGATACCTGTGGTCCCTTATGGTGTGGGGAATGTAAGGATATTGTTTTTTTTAATCACAGAATGAGTAGGAGGGGACATTTGCAGGGTTGTATTTATGCTTTCATATTTTGAGATGGGATTCTAAACAACCTCAAACGTTAGAATATTTTCCAACCACCAGATATGCTGAACGGTCAGCACAGCCAGCTACAGAGTTTGTTACTAACAAAGCTGTTTTTCACATCTTCTGTACGATGCTAGTTTATTCATTGTTCTTCTCTCTGGGTGACCTTATATAAATGATGCTTTCTCACCTCACTTTCCACATTTGTGATTATAGATATACAGACATGGAATTACAGGTGTTGAGCCAGCTATAGAAGATTCCTTCAAGTGCTAACTGTCTGTGTAAATCCTCTACCAGCCTAGTGGCCTGGGCCCATTTTCCCCTTGAACTCGTTAATCAAGTCCTTTCCATGAACCCATCTTCAAATCAGTTTAACTGTGACAGCCACACTTAGACATGATCCTTCCCATGGCTCCCAGATCAAAAGAGAACAATCTCTACGGGAAAGTATTTCTGGCCAATTCCAGAAAGCAGTCCTTGGCACACTGTAGTGCTCAAGTAATGTGAGAAAAACCAATTCACATACCACTATATTTTACTTGTTGATTTTAGAAGAACTAAAATCTGTGCCTGCAGCGGAGGAAGGACTCCCATGAGCACATAAGTTGAGATTGTCAACTCCATCATGTACTGTACTTCTAAGTGCTGAGGTCAGGAAGGGAATGTTTGCATTGGTTTCTAGCAGACTATATGGCTTCATGAGATTGTTCTTGACCTCATTAAAAAAAAAGAAAAATCTATCTCTAAATACGAAAAAGAAACTGAATTATAAAAACATTAAAGACAATGTTGGAATTTCTAAAAAAAAAAAAAATGATTGGGGATAGTGAACGTTCTTCTAAGCAACAAACAACTCCAGCATTTTAAAAGAAAATGTTAGATTTGACCCTATAAAAATTGATGTACATAAGAAAGCTGTGGTACATATACACAATGGAGTATTACTCAGCCGTTAAAAAGAATTCATTTGAATCAGTTCTCATGAGATGGATGAAACTGGAGCCGATTATACAGAGTGAAGTAAGCCAGAAAGAAAAACACCAATACAGTATACTAACACATATATATGGAATTTAGAAAGATGGCAATGACGACCCTGTATGCAAGACAGGAAAAAAGACACAGATGTGTAAAACGGACTTTTGGACTCAGAGGGAGAGGGAGAGGGTGGGATGATTTGGGAGAATGGCATTCTAACATGTATACTATCATGTAAGAATTGAATCGCCAGTCTATGTCTGATGCAGGATACAGCATGCTTGGGGCTGGTGCATGGGGATGACCCACAGAGATGTTATGGGGAGGGAGGTGGGAGGGGGGTTCATGTTTGGGAACGCATGTTAGAATTAAAGATTTTAAAATTAAAAAAATAAAAAACTAATTAAAAAAAAATAAAGCTCAACATTCAGAAAACAAAAAAAAATTGATGTACAAAAAATAAGAAACATGTGTATTGATGTATATAAAAACTTAAAATACACTTCAAATATTTTGCAATTTTAGTTGTCATATATACCTCAAGAAAGCTGAAAAGATTAAAAGACAAACCACTGATATGGAGAATGCTGCCAATGTATTAACAAATACACATTTAATATCTAGAAAATATAAAAGATTCTATGAGTTTAAAAAAGTATACAAATAGGAAATAGAAAAAAGTTGCAAAAATGCATAGATAGAAAAAGAAGTAGACAATAGCATCTGAAAAGATATTCAGCTTGATAACATCATGTAAAGATTATGTATTATTGGTCATCATAGTTGCTGTTCAGTTGCTCAGTCATGTTCAACTCTTTGCGACCCCATGGACTGCAGCACACCAGGCTTCCCTATTCTTCACTATCTCCTGGAGTTTGCTCAGATTCATGTCCATTGAGTCTGTGATGCCATCCAGCCATCTTGCCCTCTGTCATTCCCCTCTCCTCCTGCCTTCAATCTTTCCCAGCACCAGGGTCTTTTCCAATGAGTCAGTTCTTCTCAGGTGGCCAAAGTATTGGAGCTTCAGCATCAGTCCTTCCAATGAATATTCAAGATTGATTTCCTTTAAGATTGACTGATTTGATCTTCTTGCAGTCCAAGGGACTCTCCAGAGTCTTCTCCAACAGTACAGTTCAAAAGCATCAATTCTTTGGCACTCAGCTTTGTTTATAGTCCAACTCTCACATCCATACATGACTACTGGAAAAACCATAGCTTTGACTAGACGAACTTTGTTGGCAAAGTAATGTCCATGCTTTTTAATATGCTGTCTAGGTTAGTCATAACTTTTCTTCCAAGGAGCAAGCATCTTAATTTCTTGGCTGCAGTTGCCATCTGCAGTGATTTTGGAGCCCAAGAAAATAAAGTCTGTCACTGTTTCCATTGTTTCCCCATCTATTTGCCATGAAGTAATGGGACCACATGCCATGATCTTAAGTTTTTTGAATGTTGAGTTTTAAGCCAGCTTTTTCACTCTCTTCTTTCACTTTCATCAAGAGGCTATTTAGTTCTTCTTCGCTTTTTGCATAAGGGTGCTGTCATCTGCATATCTGAGGTCATTGATATTTCTCCCTGCAATTTGGTTCCAGCTTGTGCTTCATCCAGCCCTGCATTTCACATGATGTACTCTGCATAGAAGTTAATTAAGCAGGATGACAATATACAGCCTTGATGTACTCCTTTCCCAATTTGAAACCAGTCCGTTATTCCATGACTTATTCTAACTGTTGCTTCTTGACCTGCCCACAGCTCTCTCAGGAGGCAGGTAAGATGGTCTGGTATTCCCATCTCTTTAAGAATTTCCCATAGTTTGTTGTGATCCACACAGCCAAAGGCTTTAGCATAGTAAATGAAGCAGATGTTTTTCTGGAATTCTCTTGCTTTTTCTATGATCAACGGATGTTGGATCTGGGTCATCATAGGAGTAAAATTTTAAAATAGATATCAAGGATTGGCATAGGAGGAAATAGACATTCAGATACAATTAGTGTACTTTAAATTGCTACTGCCTATTTACTGGATGATTAGTGGTTTTATTAAAATTTGCAGTTGTGTTCTTGGGCCCAGCAATTCTACCACCAAGTATCTATTCAAAGGGAAAGGGAAAGTGAAGTCGCTCAGTCATGTCCAACTCTTCACGACCCCATGGACTGCAGCCCACCAGGCTCCTCCGTCCATGGGATTTTCCAGGCAAGTGTACTGAAGTGGGGTGCCATCGCCTTCTCCAAAGACCAATTCATACACATACATAAAAGTTTTACAAGTATGTTTATTTCTACATTCTCTGAAATAGCAAGCATGGAATCTAAAAATAATGGAAAATATAAAAGATACTATGAGTTTTAAAAAGTTAAGTAAATAAATATATAATAGAATATACTTATACATTAAAATTTTGTACTTTATATAATAAAGTACATACATAATTATATAAATAAGTTTAAATGTGTATAGTTACATAAAATTATATATATTTGAATGAATTGTGGTATATATGTTTGAATATGCACAGTAATGAAAAGGAATGAAGAAAATTAATGTATACCAACATGGAAAGAACCCCAAGATGGACTGGGACTTTTACAAAATGCAAATTACATTAGAATGAGACAGAGGTGGGGTAGAGGAAACATTAACTCTTTAGGTACTTTGTAATAATGAGTATGTATCAGGAACTATTGGCATGTTATTTACATAATTGTTATTAATAATCTGAGAAAGAAATTAAACAATGCAGGAAAGGAAAGAAAGGAGAAGGGACAGAAGGGAGAGGACAGGAAGGAACAGGAAGTAAAACTTCTGCATGCATCAGGCACTAAACTGTCGGAGTGAGAAGCATCTGGGCTCCTTAATAATGATTTATTCTAGAGGAACCTCATTGCCTTCACCTCAAGTTCTCTTGACAAGATATATGATCTTGGTCCATTTACTAAACCTCTCTGTACTTCACTGTTCTCATGTGAAAAGGAAAGGGAAAGAATAGCATCTACTACATGAAGTTCTTGTAAAGATTAAATAAATAAAATATCTTTGGAGCATCACTGATGCAAGGCAGATACCCAGTGAATATTAGTTCTAACTATCAATACCAATGGGCATCCCCTCTGTTTTTTAGCTGAGAATTATATGAAAGAGCACTGCTCTCTTTTCTTGCTTAGAATACAGGGAGAGAAAGCTGTGTTGGAAACCCACCCAGGTGTGTGTAGATCAGGTGGACAGTATGACCCTGGCATCATACAGCCTGAACACTCACCAGGTTAGGTTCTAAGGCAAAAAGCTCAATACCTACCTCTCATTATTCTAACAGTTAAAAATACTATTTGTGTAGTGCTTAATAGTGCCTGTTAGTAAATGGTAGCTGTTATTAATCATAATCTGAGACTACATAAGCTGGGTTTTAAAATTTGGAAAATCAACTTCATTAGTAGCACTGTTTGCAAAGAAACCTTGACCAAATATAAGCCTAAATGTTGGACTAAGAACCCAGGGCTCTTTCTAATTTGGGCTCTATTGCCAACTTCCATGGTACCCTTTAAGAAGTTATTTAATCAAATGAAATAATTCATTAATGATGATAGAGTCTGTAGCCAGAACACAGAACCACTTGCTGTGATTATGCACGAACTTCATTTGAAATTCGTAGACTTCTCTTTTTATGTGTTCTAGCAATACGTGAACCATGAGCTTCCTGATGTTCAAGCTGGTTTTAGAAAAGGCAGAGGAACCAGAGATCAAAGTGCCAACATCCGCTGGATCATGGAAAAAGCAAGAGAGTTCCAGGAAAACATCTATTTCTGCTTTATTGTCTATGCCAAAGCCTTTGACTGTGTGGATCACAATAAACTGTGGAAAATTCTGAGAGAGATGGGAATACCAGACACCTAACCTGCCTCTTGAGAAATCTGTATGCAGGTCAGGAAGCAACAGTTAGAACTGGACATGGAACAACAGACTGGTTCCAAATAGGAAAAGGAGTACGTCAAGGCTGTATAGTGTCACCCTGCTTATTTAACTTCTATGCAGAGTACATCATGAGAAACGCTGGACTGGAAGAAACACAAGCTGGTATCAAGATTGCCGGGAGAAATATCAATGACCTCAGATGTGCAGATGACACCACCCTTATGGCAGAAAGTGAAGAAGAACTAAAAAGCCTCTTGATGAAAGTGAAAGAGGAGAGTGAAAACATTGGCTTAAAGCTCAACATTCAGAAAACGAAGATCATGGCATCCGGTCCCATCACTTCATGGGAAATAGATGGGGAAGCAGTGGAAACAGTGGCAGACTTTTTTGGGGGGAGGAGGGGGCTCCAAAATCACTGCAGATGGTGACTGCAGCCATGAAATTAAAAGACACTTTCTCCTTGGAAGAAAAGGTATGACCAACCTTAATAGCATATCCAAAAGCAGAGACATAACTTTGCCGACTAAGGTCCGTCTAGTCAAGGCTATGGTTTTTCCAGTAGTCATGTATGGATGTGAGAGTTGGACTGTGAAGAAAGCTGAGCACAGAAGAATTGATACTTTTGAACTGTGGTGTTGGAGAATACTCTTGACTGCAGGGACATCCAACCAGTCCGTTCTAAAGGAGATCAGCCCTGGGATTTCTTTGGAAGGAATGATGCTAAAGCTGCAACTCCAGTACTTTGGCCACCTCATGTGAAGAGTTGACTCATTGGAAAAGACTGATGCTGGGAGGGATTGGGGGCAGGAGGAGAGGAGGACGACTGAGGATGAGATGGCTGGATGGCATCACTGACTCGATGGACGTGAATCTGAGTGAACTCCGGGAGTTGGTGATGGACAGGGAGGCCTGGCGTGCTGCGATTCATGGGGTCGCAAAGAGTCGGATACGACTGAGCGACTGAACTGAACTGATGAAGTCATTAAGGTGGCAAATTTCATGGGATTTTCTCCTATGAGTTTTGGTTTGTTCTAGTTTCTAAAAGGGCTCCGTGCCTGTGTGCTAGCATTCCTGGGCAGCCTGCATGATTTTAGCCCCACTTTTTTGAACTTTCCCAACAATTTCAGAGAGGTTGGATGGGGTGGTTCTTATTCAAAATTTTCAATGATTGGTTGAAAGGAATAGCATTATATAATTATTCCTTCCCTTATATCGCATAGTTATTTGTCTTATATTAATTCCTACTGATTCTTCTTGCAAGTGACTATAGTGACACCCCAACTCCATCCTTCCAACAGGGAATGTCTCTGTCCAGTCTGAACTAGAGCATTTTAACCACTTAGGGTAATATATGATTTTCTACCCTACATTATATTGACATGTCTTACCTCTTAGATTATAAATGCCTTGAGGAATCAAAGTGTATTCGTATAGCCTCATAAGCCTAATAAAACACTTTATGATAAATTATGATAGAAAAATAAAGTCTATCCTAAGATTTTTTTAATCTCTAGGATAATTTAAAACTTCAGGACCATGATTTTCTAATTGTTTAAAAGATACCAATATAATTTTTAAATACCAGTATGGTTATACCAGTTATTATACTAGTGGCTTACTTTTTATCCTGATATTATATTTTTCATCATAAGAACATTTTATTTTAAAGAAATAAGATTTGATTTTATTTTAAGGAAATAAGTTTATTAACATTTTATTTTAAAGAAATTAGTTCATAAGATTAAAATTTTGTTTCAATTTAATAGGTTAGAAAAATCAAAATAGGTTAACTCCTTTATAAAGATGTCTTGAAAATTTAAGGATCAGTCTCATGCTATAGATGTATTATACATGTATAATATAGGGTTGACCCTAAGCAATATTTTTAAATTCCTTATAGTCTTAGAGTTTTTATAAAAGCAACTTTCTTTGAACACTTACTGTATATTATCTTGTTCAATCTTCAAGCAACTAAACCTAGAAATAGAATATTCATGCATCTATCAGGTGTCAGATATGGTACTGAAAGCATTAGAATAAAATAGTTGAGGGGTAGGGAGGAACAAGGTACCCATCCTCATGGATCTTATGAAAGGAAGAGAGAGAGAACAAATAAACATATATAGAATATCAGGTAATAAATGTTATCCCTTCCCTCCCCCAAAAGCATAAGGAGAAGGATTGGGGAGATGGTGGGGGTAATAGTTAATTCATATAAAATGTCCTAAAATATCTCTTTGACGGGTTAACATTTGAGCAGAGACCTGAATAAAAACAGGGCACAAATCATGCAGATAACCAGATAAGAGAAAATATTCTATGCAGAGAAAATCACAAGTGCAAATGTCCTGAGGTGAGAGCGTATTAGCTTAAAATGAGGGTGGAAAGGCAGACAGAGGCCACACCCTGCAGGGCCTCTTGAGTCATAGCAAGAATCTTGAGGATTTTTTCTAAATATGATAAGAAACAAAGGGTTCTGAGCAAGAGAATGACATAATCTTAAATACTTCTATACTAAACACATTAGTTACAGGTTGAGAATAGAATACTGGCTGGGACAAGAGTGGAGACAGCACCCTGTTTAATTTTTTAACATGTAGACATTGGGCTTTACTGAATGCTTTTTCTATATTCATTGAAATGATCCATATGGTTTTTCTCCTTTAATTTACTTCATATAGAAAATTGCATTAGAGTACATACTAATTTTAACCATCTAAACATACACAAATGAAACACTCTTCTTCATAATGAATTTTTAATTCATTACTCAATTCAGTTTCCTTCTAATTTATTCAGGATATTTTCTGTGTTTATACATGAAGCAGACCTATAATAATCTTTTCTTACATAGTACTTACCCAATTTTGTTTCAGGATTATACCAGTCTCATAAGTTGTGTAGTTTTTCCTCTTGTACTATTTTTAGAATGGTTTTTATAAATAAATTATATTCATTGGAGATTTGATAAGACTAGCTTAAAAAACTTTGAAATATGGGCTACAGTAAGATATCTAAATACTTATGCTTTTACTTATGGTTTTTAGTCAGATTTTTTGATCCTCTTCAGTCCATTTTGATAATTTGTGTTTTTTTCAATTTTCAAATTTATTTCTATGAAGTTCTTAAAAGATTTAATGTATCTGTATTATGTCTCATTTTTATTACTCTTTGCATCATTACCTTAGGTCTGATTCCTCAGATTAGAAATCTAAAAGTCATCTTGTATGCCTCTCTTTTATGACTCACATGCCTCCTAAGAGGTGCTGACGCAACCTTCTATAAAAAGAGAGAAATCGACAGGTTCTGGGGGATGTGGGCAGGTGGATTTAGGGACGCCCAGTGTTTGGGGCCTTCCCTGGTGGCTCAGACGGTAAAGCGTCTGTCTACAATGCGGGAGACTGGGGTTCGATCCCTGGGCCAGGAAGATCCCCTGGAGAAGGAAATGGCAATCCACTCCAGTACTATTGCCTGGAAAATCCCATGGACAGAGGAGCCTGATAGTCTACAGTCCATGGGGTCACAAAGAGTTGGACACGACTGAGCAACTTCACTTTCACTTTCATATATTAGCAAGTTTTTTATTTTTTTTCTTTCAAAGTACATGCTGAATTATTCTACTTCTCTTCACCTCTGTAGTCACCAGTTTAGTCATCTCCGTCTCTTCTGTTCTACTGCTATAGTCCTTTTAACTGGTCTCCCTGCTTCAGTTCTTGCACACAACCTCACACCTACTGTAGCCTAATTTTACACCTCTCTCCCCATCACTCACCACATGTCAGCCATATTTGTTTTCTGTCACTTCTTAGAATAGGTGAATCTCTTTCCTATCTTTTAGTTTTTGCAGATGTTCCTCCTGTCCTAAAACTCTTCCTTTACCTTGGAATCAACAAACTCCTCATCCTTTATGTATCAGCTTGCCTTTTTATCTGTACTGTTTCTCCCACACTCACCCCCAAATAGTCTATTTCAAGCTGTTTGTCTCCTTCACTATGTTTACCATGGCTTCAGTAACTATTTCCTTTATTTGTATACCTACTTGTTTTCTATTTGTTTTCCTCACTAGATCATAAACTTCATGAGAGTAGAACATAACCAGATATGTGCTGGATACTATTGTTTCTCCCTTGCGACCTATGCTTGGCACATATCAGATGTCCAATAAACATTCGTTTAATGATTAAGTAAATAAATGAGTTCCAAGTAAAGTGATCAGTGTAAGCAAAGGCAAGGGGTAAGAAAGTCCAACATATAGATTGCGTGCTAATCATTTCACTCGTGTCCAGCTCTTTGTGTCCCATGGACTGTAGCCCACCAGGCTCCTCTGTCCATAGGATTCTCCAGGCAGAGTGGGTTGCCATTTCCTCCTCCAGAGGACCTTCCTGACCCAGGGATCGAATCTGCATCTCGCACCTCCTGTATTGGCAGGCTGGCTGTTTACCAGTATCGCCACCAGGAGAACTCACTTATAGATGAGGAAACTGCAAAATATTCATGTAGTGAAAGAAAAGCACGTGAAAATGAGGTTATGGGAGAGAAAGTGAAAAGATCATTTGTGGCCAAATATGACATACAGGAAGTTGGAATTGTGTTAATTTGCCGATGAGAATCTGATAAATTTTGAACTCTATCCTCTAACCAGATATAATGACAAACCTTTAGAAAAGAAGACAGAAATAGCATATTGGTTGTAGTGGCATTTAAAGAATGAACCTCCCCCCTAGAAAAAGTTGTGAAATTAGCAACTGATTAATTTACAACTTTTCAGCAACACATTGTACTCAGGCCACCAGCTAGCTTTGCAAGTTTCTGAAAGGACTTAAATACCCAAATCTAATCAGAAAATGATTGTAAATAAATTCTAGTCTTGTATTCTGAACAGCTCAAAGTATGAGGTATGGTATATCTCTGGTACACCACTTCTTACAGGTTAGGAATCTGAGGCCCAAAGAGGGCCTTAAATTACTTATCCGAGGTCACTCAACTTAAACAATAGAGAGCCCCAATGGAAGCAGAACAGAGTCTTGGGAACTGATTGGATGCCAAGATGAGAAGGAAAGATGAGTGAAAGATGAGAACCAAGTTGCCAGTCTGATTGATTTTGATAGTAAAGTTAACAGAAGTCAGGAGGAGGAGCTGGTTAGGGTGTCTGAGGAGGAATTCAGTATTGAACTCGACAGGTTTATGCTGCTGATGGAATATATTGATGGACAAGTCAAGCAGTCTATTAAAAATAGAAATCTCAATCTTAGAATGGTTAGGGCTGAGACAGAAATTTGGGAACTCCCAACTTAAAGCTGAACAGTGAGAGCAGGTGAAATGCAGAGCAAATATTCTAAGAACAAGTTATAATTATCCTATCTGAGGTGATGGGTGGATAAAAGGACAGTGTAAGTATATGTAATTGTTCTTTGGTAAGCAAAAAACATTAAGACATTTTCTTTCTGAAATAAGCCAATAATTGAACCTCAATTATCATCATATCGTAAAGAGTTAGCTGCTGTTTCCTAAAGGCTGTATATGTGACAGTCTGTTTCCTTCCTGAAATAAGCCAATAATTGAACCTCAAGTATCATCATATTGTAAAGAGAGTTAGTTGCTGTTTCCTAAAGGCTGTATATGTGACAGTCTCTTTCCTATGGGCTGTGTTCCTCGACATGAGTCTGGTTTCCCCATTAGAAGCATGAGGAAATGTTGACTTCATTCAGTTCCATTCCTCTTTCTTCAAGGTCTCTCCTTGGCCAAACTTGTTTCAGCTGGGAAATGGCTCTAGAGTGACGGAAATGTGTCCCCTACCTCTTCCATCTTCCTTTCTTTGTTTTAATGCTTCTAGAACCACCTGTGGATGTTTCAGAAGCACAAGACAGTATTAGTTTTAATTTACTGTTTATTTATTTTATTTTGGCTTCCCTGGTGGCTAAGTTGGTAAAGACTCTGCCTGCAATGCAGGAGACCCAGGTTCAATCCCTCGGTGGGGAAGATCCCTGGAGAAGAGAATAGCTACCCACTCCAGTATTCTTGCCTGGAGAATTCCATGGACAGAGGAGCCTGGCAGGCTACAGTCCATGGGGTCCCAAAGAGCTGGAGGTGACTGAGCAGCTAACATTTTCACTTTTTACTGTTTATTTACTTAGATTTCTATAAATGTCAGTGGGTGTGGTTGTTAAAATCAGCTGAGCAGAGCTCCTGCTGAGCATCTGGGTGACAGCTGCTGTGTATGGGGACAGGATGGAGGTGGAGTCAGCTCCACCATACCTTATCCAGACGGAGCTCTGAACAGCAGAACTCAGGACAGCACCACCTCAGAGAGCAAGGTAGAAATCAGAGCATCCCTCAATTGCCTTTAGTATTTTTGGCAGTTTGGAGACCATCACATTTTGTCTTGGATTTCATAGTTTCCTTCTTCCCAGAAATTTCCATAAAAAAATCCTGATATATGGTAAAGGGCTTTTAAACTGTGGTGTTGGAGAAGATTCTTGAAGGTCCCTTGGACTGTGAGGAGATCAAACCACTCAATTCTAAAGGAAATCAATCCTCAATATTCGTTGGAGGGACTGATGCTGAGGCTGAAGCTCCAATACTTTGGCCACCTGATGCGAAGAGCTGACTCACTTGAAAAGACCCTGATGCTGGGAAAGATTGAGGGCAGGAGGAGAAGGGGACAACAGAGGATGAGATGGTTGGATGGCATCACCGACTCGATGGACATGGGTTTGGGTGGATCCTGGGAGTTGGTGATGGACAGGGAGGCTTGGCGTGCTGCCGTTCATGGGGTCGCCAAGAGTTGGACACGACTGAGCGACTGAACTGAACCGAACTGAATTTATCTTTACTCCAAATTATTAAGGATAAAGCATGAAGAAGTAAGTGCTTGACAGATGCTGGCTTTCACTATTGTTACCCCACAAGAGTGAACAACAGATAGAGAGAATGGACTGTGGACACAACCAGGGAAGGAAAAGCTGGAACGAACAGAGAGTAACACTGAAATAGAAACACTACCGTGTATAAAATGGATAGCTGGGGGAAGCTGCTGTATACCACAGTGAGCTCATTTGGGTACTTTGTGATGACCTAAAGGGGTGGGAATGGAGAGGGGAGGTGGGAGGAAGGCTCAAGAGGGAGGGGATATATGTATACGTATAGCTGACTTCAGAGAAGGTGATGGCAATCCACACTTGCCTGGAAAATCCCATGGATGGAGGGGCCTGGTAGGCTGCAGTCTATGGGGTCGCTGAGGGTCGGATACGACTGAGCGACTTCACTTGCAATTTTCACTTTCATGCATTGGAGAAGGAAATGGCAACCCACTCCAGTGTTCTTGCCTGGAGAATCCTAGGGACAGGGGAGCCTGGTGGGCTGCCGTCTATGGGGTCGCACAGAGTTGGACACGACTGAAGCGACTTAACAGCAGCATAGCTAACTTACATTGTTGTACCGCAGAAACCAACACAACATTGTAAAGCAATTATCCTCCAATAAAAAAAATTGCTATTGTTCAGCCCCTCAATCATGTCCAGCTCTTTGTGACCCCATGGACTGAAGCATGCCAGGATTCCCTGTCCTTCACCATCTCCTGGAGCTTGCTCCAAGTCATGTCCATTAAGTCAGTGATGCAATTTTAAACCACTAAAAAAAAATGAGTGAATGAGTCTGCCCCCAAGAGTTTTCAGTATAGTAGAAGAGATGGGTATTTAAATAACAAATTGTAAAGCAGTTAATTGCTACAATAGAAACATCATGCAGTACTTTTGTGGGAATGCATCTTAATGTCCTGGGCTAGCATGGAGATGACTAAGGAAAAGTGGTGAGCTTATGCTAAGGACGAGAAGCAGCTTATGCTAAGTAAGGAGGAGAAGCAAGACATGTACCTAAGGCTACACTAGAAGGCCTAAGTGTATAAGGTGGAAAACCAATGTGTTGTAGAGGTTTCTTATAATGGAAGATTATCTTACCTTGTATTATTCATACAGTTTGTGAGCCAACCTGTACTTCTAAGGAACAGTGTCTATGAATCCTCAAAACTAATGAAAATATTATTGACACAAACCCTTCGCTGTGCACAGTATACAGAGTTCTGAGCCTCTAAAAAGAGATGAAGTCATTGTTGTTCAGTTGCTAAGTCATGTCTGACCTCATTGACATAGCACAACAGGCTCCACTGTCCTCCACTATCTCTTGGAATTTGCTCAGATTCACGTCCATTGAGTTGGTGATGTTATCTAACCATCTCATCCTCTGATATCCCCCTCTCCTGTGGCCTTCAATTTTTCCCAGCATCAGGGTCTTTTCCAATAAGTCGAGCTCTTCACGTATGGTAGCCAAAGTATTGGAGCTTCAGCAACAGTCCTTCCAATGAATATTCAGAGTTGATTTCCCTTAGGATTGACTGGTTTGATCTCCTTGCAGTCCAAGGGACTCTCAAGAGTCTTCTCCAACACCACAGTTCAAAAGCATCAATTCTTCAGAGTTCAGCTTTCTTTATAGTCCAACTCTCACATCCATACATGACCACTGGAAAAACCATAGCCTTGATTAGATGGACCTTTGTTGGCAAAGTAATGTCTCTGCTTTTGAATATGCTATCTAGGTTGGTCATAACTTTCCTTCCAAGGAGTAGGCATCTTTTAATTTCTTGGCTGCAATCACCATTTTTTTGGAGCCCCAAAAAATAAAGTCTGACACTGTTTGCACTGTTTCCCCATCTATTTCCCATGAAGTGATGGGACCGGATGCCATGATCTTCGTTTCTGAATGCTGAGTTTTAAGCCAATGTTTTCACTCTCCTCTTTCACTTTCATCAAGAGGCTCTTTAGTTCCTCTTCACTTTCTGCCATAAGGGTGGTGTCATCTGCATATCTGAGGTGATTGATATTTCTCCCAGTGATCTTGATTCTAGCTTGTGTTTCCTCCAGCCCAGCATTTCTCCTGATGGACTCTACATATAAGTTAAATAATCAGGGTGACAATATACAGCCTTGAGGTACTCCTTTTCCTATTAGGAACCAGTCTGTTGTTCCATGTCCAGTTCTAACTGTTGCTTGCTGACCTACATACAGGTTTCTCAAGAGGCAAGTCAGGTGGTCTGGTATTCCCATCTCTTTCAGAATTCTCCACAGTTTATTGTGATCCACACAGTCAAAGGCTTTGGCATAATCAATAAAGCAGAAATAGATGTTTTTCTGGAACTCTCTTGCTATTTCGATGACCCAGCGGATGTTGGCAATTTGATCTCTGGTTCCTCTGCCTTTTCTAAAACCAGCTTGAACATCAGGAAGTTCACGGTTCATGTATTGCTGAAGCCTGGCTTGGAGAATTTTGAGCATTACTTTACTAGTGTGTGAGATGAGTGCAATTGTGCAGTAGTTTGAGCATTCTTTGGCATTGCCTTTCTTTGGGATTGGAATGAAAACGGACCTTTTCCAGTCCTGTGGCCACTGCTGAGTTTTCCAAATTTGCTGGCATATTGAGTGAAGCACTTTCACAGCATCATCTTTCAGCATTTGAAATAGCTCAACTGGAATTTCATCACCTCCACTAGCTTTGTTCGTTGTGATGCTTCCTAAGGCCCACTTGACTTCACATTCCAGGATGTCTGGCTCTAGATGAGTGATCACACCATCGTGATTATCTGGGTCATAAGGATCTTTTTTGTACAGTTCTTCTGTGTATTCTTGCCACCTCTTCTTAATATTTTCTGCTTCTGTTAGGTCCATATCATTTCTGTCCTTTATTGAGCCCATCTTTGCATGAAATATTCCCTTTTTATCTCTAATTTTCTTGAAGAGATCTCTAGTCTTTCCCATTCTATTGTTTCCTCTATTTCTTTGCATTGATCATTGAGGAAGGCTTTCTTATCTCTCCTTGCTGTTCTTTGGAATTCTGCATTCAGATGCTTATATCTTTCCTTTTCTCCTTTGCTTTTCACTTCTCTTCTTTTCATAGGTATTTGTAAGGCCTCCTCAGACAACCATTCTGCCTCTTTGCATTTCTTTTTCTTAGGGATGGTCTTGATTCCTGTCTCCTATACAATGTCATGAACCTCCATCCATAGTTCATCAGGCACTCTGTCTATTAAACCAAATATTTATGGCAATTGATTAGTAGTTTTAATAAGTTCAGTAAAACAAAAAGTAGAAACATTAGACTTAAAAGAAACTCCTAGAAGGGAATGACTAACCACTCTAGTATTCTTGCCTGAGAATTCCATGGATAGAGGAGCCTGGTGGGCTACTGTCCGTGGAATTGCAAAGAGTCAGACACAACTGAGTGACTGACACTTTCAAACTATGGGCTGAACTGTATCCCTTCTCCCCCAACTCTGCAAATCCATATGTTGAAGCTCTCACCCTCAATACCTCAAAATGGAGCTATATTTCAACTTAAGGATTTTTTAAAGATATGATTTTGTTAGAATATGGTCTTCAGAAATGAAAGTGTTAGTCACTCAGTCACGTCTGACTCTTTGCAACCCCATGGACTGCCACCAGGCTCCTCGGTCCATGAAATTTTTCAGGCAAGAATGCTTGAGTGGGTTGCAATTTCCTACACCAGGGGATCTTCCCGACCAAGGGATCGAGTCTCCTGCATCCCTTGCATTGGCAGGTGAATTCTTTACCACTGCACCACTTGGGAAGCCCAATTTGGTATTACTGATATCCTTATAAGGAGAAATTTGGACAGAGACACATACAAAAGAAAGACCGTCTGAAGACACAGCAATAAGGCAGTTATCTGCAAGCCAGATAACTCCTAAGAAACCAAGCTATAGATAACTTGATTTTGGACTTCTGGTCTCCAGAACTGTGAAGAAATTAATTTCTGTTGTTTAAGCCACTCACTATGTAGTATTTTGTTATGACAGTCCCAGCAAACTAGTGTAGCTATGGATTTCAGTCATAATATGATTCCCACCATACACATCCCCTTAATATGAATAGTTGCATGGATTCTTTTTTAAAAAGCACCTGAGGACTTCCCTGGTAGTCCAGTAGTTAAGAATCTGCTGGCCAATACAGGGACACAGGTTGGATCCCTGGTCCAGGAAGATTCTACATGCCTTGGGGCAACTGAGCCTGAGAACTGAGCCACAACCACTGAGCCCATGTGCTCTACAGCCCATGCTCCACACAAAGAGGAGCCACCACAATGAGAAGCCCATGACCACAGCTAGAGAGTCAGCCCTGCTCAGCACAACTGGAGAAAGCCCCCAGATGCAACAAAGACGCAGCACAGCCAAAAATATATACTTGTTTTTAAGAAAAGACACCTGGACAAGAGTAATTATGATTTTGGAGACACTGGTTTTGTGACCCGTTGATTGGGCCAGAAATGGGACTCATGATACTGAAGGGTCAAACTGAGCAATACTCTTCCCCTTTGAATGGAATTGGAACAGGTACCCTTGGCCACAATCGGGGTGACAAGTAGTCAAGATACCTTCTGATATAAAAATAATAGATTACCTCTGTCTAGACTGAAATCTATACTAATTTCCAATTGCTCTTTGTGTAATAAATATTGGGGTTAAATCAGAACACATCGTTCTCATAAATCCTGTCCTGCCTGACTTACCCACACCCGCTCGTCCCTAAATTCTAGGCCTCTCCAAGCACCTCTTCCTTGTCTGAATGAGGAACAAGGAGTGTGTGTTCAACTGAGACCTCACAAACTGTGATCACATTTTCTTTACATCCAGTGTGGCCTCGTGCTACTAGAATATTTTATGGTTCTTGATGACTGATAGCAAGGTCATTATAAAGAATCTGACAGCTCTGTAGTCAGTGAACACCCCGGTGCTTTTTCACCTCAAGTTCAGTTTCTGTCTCTTATGCAAGAACTGTCTGAACTGAGTAATGAGACTGAGGCATTCCCTAATACCAAACCTATTGCAAGGAAACTCCACCATGGTATTCAATACTTTATGTATTCCAAAACTATTGTCTCTTCACAGTGACAAATAGTCTGGGATGTCTCCATTTAAATTCTAAGAACGTCTGGATTTTATTGTGAGTTATGACCTTTCAGAGGCTTTCTCTCACTTGGAAATTTTTTTTCTACTCATTGTTTTTGCTTACTTTCTTGGAAGAACAAGTATAAAACCTCAATGATCTCAGCTGTCTGTATCGTTGAAAATAGCCCCTCAGGCTTAGGATTCCCTCTGACTCGATATTTAGACATTTTAGAGATTTTGCTACTCCTGTTGCTAGGTTATTGTCAGGAAAATGTTGTATGTGCTTCAAGTGAGTATTTCACGCAAAGGGGCTGTCAGATATTGAAAAGGAGAGAGAGCTACAAATTCACTGAGCACAGTTTGATGCCTGTTTTTTGCTTGCTTGCTAATAAGTCACAGTTTGCACAGTGGAATTCTGTCTGAGACTTTATCTTTTAACATGCTACCTGGTAGAAGGTGATTGGAATAATCTATAACTCTCATCTCCTTCCAGCCATTGAAGGGCACTGACAGCGTTGTGGGGGTGGTGACAGGAGGTGATAGAGGTGGGAAGGAAGGAGAGAGGGAAGGAGAGAAAGAATACGGGGTGGATGAACCATTAAGTTTCCTTGTAACAGTCAAAATGCTTAGCAAACTCAAATAAGTCCTGTTTTGGAGAGTTGGGAAAGTACCAGGGGACTGCATTTTCTTTCACAGCTTGTGAGGGAGCAAAGGAAGGCAGGATAGATATTCACAGGGACTGGTAAGAAAGACTCAATAAATCTCTTTCCAGGGCCTGTAACAGAGAGGAATGCGGAAGAGATTACCCCGGGCTCACATAACGCCCTTAAGGACTCAGGTTGGTGGGGCATCATTGTCCTGCTGTGTTCCTCCTCCCTAGCTGTCCTGCCATCAGCTCTCACTCTTTACCTCTGAAATCTCATCTAGGGACTTCCCCAGTGGTCCAGTGGTTAAGACTCTGCCCTCCAATTCAGCAGGTATGGGTTTGATCCCCAGTCAGGCAACCCGCTCCAGTACTCTTGCCTGGAAAATTCCATGGACTGAGAGGCTCCTCAGAGTCTGGTTGGCTACAGTCCATGGGATCGCAAAGAGTCAGACATGACTGAGTGACTTGACTTGACTTCAGAGAACTAAGATCCCATCTGCCTCTAGGGTGTGACCAAAAAATAAATAGATAAATAAAACTTAGACAAAAATTTTAAAAACTCTCATCTATATTCTTGAACATTTATTTGGGCAACTCTATTTCTACTCCTTTTAATTCAACACTCAATTTCCTGAACTAAATTTAAGTTATTCCTATCACTCTTATATTCACAATATTCTAAGATTTTAGCAATTTGTTCTATAAATGTGGAAGTTGACATATACATTATGATTTCCTTCTGCTTTATTGTGTTTCCTGCATGCCCATGGTATACATATGTTCTGTAAACAGCAAGGCTTAGTAAGTGCTCTTGCTTCGTTCTTCAGGGAGGCTTTTTCTTGGACTACATACTTTTCATTTAGTTAACTCCCAGAATAAGAACAGCAACATACAAGTCCGTGCTGGGAATACCCACCAAGTGATGGACTCAGGACCTGCTGGAGAGGTGGTCAGGGCTCTGTTAATACCTAAATCAAAGAGGAGCTTGAAATCTGGTAGGAACAGGCACATTTATTTTCTAGTTAGAGTCAAAAGTGGGAATTCATGATTCTTTGACTTGCTGCATTACAAGAGCACCACTAAAACATAGTTTTCACACTCTCAGAAATGCATGGAATATGAGTCCCTAACAGATCTTTCCCAGTCCAGTACTCTTGCCTGGAAAATCCCATGGACAGAGGAGCCTGGTGGGCTGCAGTCCATGGGATAGCTAACAGTCAGACACGACTGAGCAACTTTACTTTCACTTTTCACTTTCATGCACTGGAGAAGGAAATGGCAACCCACTCCAGTGTTCTTGCCTGGAGAATCCCAGGGACAGCGGAGCATGGTGGGCTGCTGTCTATGGGGTTGCACAGAGTCGGACACGACTGAAGTGACTTAGCAGCAGCAACAGATCCTTTTGAAAAACAGCACCATGAGATGATTTTTATACCCTTCACACTTCCTGGTTTGTTTTAATGTCTCTGGCTTCTCCTTAAACAATTACAAGTACCTGTTGGGGTAGATACAGTGAGCAAAAAGAATGCAAGATCTTGAAATTTACCATTTGCCAATTAATTTTTTTGGGGGGTTGAGTTTACTGATGCTGACTCTCTAAGAAAAATTTTACAAGAAAGTAACCAGCTTGAATCTTTTTTTCACATAAATTTCTACAATTATAGCTGAGTTTTATGGGAGTTTTTTTGTTCATTCATATATGCATGAACAGAGTTCAGCAGTTATGCGGTTAAGTGAAAGTGAAAGTTGCTCAGTCGTGTCCACCTCTTTGCGACCCCATGGACTATAGTGTCCCTGGAATTCTCCAGGCCAGAATACTGGAGTGGATAGCTGTTCCCTTCTCTAGGAGATCTTTCTAACCCAGGGATTGAACTCATTTATGCTGATAAAGGAAATAAAAATTATATATCTACTGAGAAGTGAACTTTAAAGTAGAGAAACAAAAGTTGTTAAATTCACATTTGAATTCCAACACATGATTTTCAGTTGTAAGTGGTGAGAATTCTTACTGTTGTTCATTTGTCTAGTTATATATTGTTCATTTGCTGTTGTTTAGTTACTAAGTTGTGTCCTACTCTTTTGTGACCACATGGACTACAGCCCGCCAGGCTCCTCAGTCCATGGGAGGAGAATACTGGAATGGGTTGCCATTTTCTTCTCCAGGGGATCTTCCTGACCTAGGGATCAAACCCCCATCTCCTGTATTGGCAGCTGGGTTCTTTACCACTGAGCACCAGGGAAGCCCATCGTTCATTTAACTAAGCCCAATATCCAGAGATTTACATTTGTATTCCAAGGGGAGATTATATTACAAATGAGATTACTGTACTACAAAATCGCAGTTTTTTATGTGCACATATATACACATACATACATTAAACAAGAACAAAAACCGTTTCATCTATGTATAAGGTAACTAATTATTGCTTCAAGGTGTTGTGAGGGTGTTATTTAATTCTCTATTACATCTTGAATCAATAATTTACAGTTTTCAAGTAATTTATTTCATCTAAATGATCAAATTTGTTGGCAAGAAATCTATCATAATTTTTCTTTACTATTCTTTTCATATCATTTATTTTCTAGTGAACACCATTCTTTCATGCTTATTATTGATATTTTTTGTCCTTTCTTTATCCTTGATCAATTGAATTGGGAGTTATCAATTTTATTACTCACTTCAGTTCAGTTCAGTTCAGTTCAGTTCAGTTCAGTTCAGTTCAGTCGCTCAGTCGTGTCCGACTCTTTGCGACCCCATGAATCGCAGCACGCCAGGCCTCCCTGTCCATCACCAGCTCCCAGAGTTCACTCAGACTCACGTCCATCGAGTCAGTGATGCCATCCAGCCATCTCATCCTCGGTCGTCCGCTTCTCCTCCTGCCCCCAATCCCTCCCAGCATCAGAGTCTTTTCCAATGAGTCAACTCTTCGCATGAGGTGGCCAAAGTACTAGAGTTTCAGCTTTAGCATCATTCCTTCCAAAGTAATCCCAGGGCTGATCTCCTTGAGAATGGACCGGTTGGATCTCCTTGCAGTCCAAGGGACTCTCAAGAGTCTTCTCCAACACCACAGTTCAAAAGCATCAATTCTTCAGTTCTCAGCCTTATTCACAGTCCAACTCTCACATCCATACATGACCACAGGAAAAACCATAGCCTTGACTAGACAGACATTAATCGGCAAAGTAATGTCTCTGCTTTTGAATATGCTATCTAGGTTGGTCATAACTTTTCTTCCAAGGAGTAAGTGTCTTTTAATTTCATGGCTGCAATCACCATCTGCAGTGATTTTGGAGCCCAAAAAAATAAAGTCTGACACTGTTTCCACTGTTTCCCCATCTATTTCCCATGGAGTGATGGGACCGGATGCCATGATCTTCGTTTTCTGAATGTTGAGCTTTAATGCAACTTTTTCACTCTCCACTTTCACTTTCATCAAGAGGCTTTTTAGTTCCTCTTCACTTTCTGCCATAAGGGTGGTGTCATCTGCATAACTGAGGTTATTGATATTTCTCCCAGCAATCCTGATTGCAGCTTGTGTTTCTTCCAACCCAGCATTTCTCATGATGTACTCTGCATATAAGTTAAATAAGCAGGGTGACAATATATAGCCTTGACGTACTCCTTTTCCTAATTGAAACCAGTCTGTTGTTTCATGTCCAGTTCTAACTGTTGCTTCTTGACCTGCATACAGATTTCTCAAGAGGCAGGTTAGGTGGTCTGGTATTCCCATCTCTTTAGGAATTCTCCACAGTTAGAGAACCTATTTTTGTTGTGCTAATTTCTCTATTGCTTGTCAGTTGTTTATTCTATTTATTCATATGCATATTTTTTACAATTACTTTCCTTTTCTTACCCTAGGTTTAATTTACTCTTTTTCCAGATTCTTAGGGTTAAAGATTTGATCATTTACTCTAAAACTTTCTTCTTTTTTCAAATAAGCACTTCAAGTTTAATGTGACTTCTAAACATTTCTTTAATCAGCATCATACAAATTTTAATATTATATATTTTCCTTACCATTCAGTTAAAAATATTCTATGGTCCCTCTTATAATTCTTCTTCGACACATGAGTTGTTTGGAAGCGTGTATTTACTTTCCAAGTGTTTGGCATTTCCTCTAGATTATTGATTTCTAGAATAATTCCATTGTGGCCAAGGAATATACTCTGTATAATTTTATTAGTTTTTTAAAATGTATTGAGATTTATTTTATGACATACTATATAGTCTTGATTTATGTAACATGTGTACTTGAAAAGAATGTGTATTCTTCCATTGTTAGCTGTGGTCTTCTGTAAATATCAATTCTGTTGAAGTAGTTGATAGTTGTATTTTAAAAATCTTATGTCTTTGCTGATTTTCTGTGAAATTGTTCTATCAATTATGAAAAGAGTTTATTTAATCTCCAACTGTGATGTGAATTTGTCTGTCTCCCTCAGTTCTATTTTTATCCCACATATTTTGATGCTCTGTTATTAGGGTCATACAATTGATGATTTTCACATCTTCCTGATGAATTGACACTAATATGTCTTATTCATTTGTTAATAATCTTTGTCTGAGGTTTATTTTATGATATTAATTTAGGCACTGGCTTTCTTATGCTTGCTTGCATGGCATGTCTTTATCCACTCAATTTACTTTCAACCTATCAGTATTTTATAAGTCTTATCTCCTGTAGGCAGTATGCAGTTGAATCTTACACTTTTAATCAGTACTCAGTAAGTTTCCTTTTCCTTTTATCATTATTTGGCTTCATTCATATTTCCTTAGTCTTTCCTAGTCCCTCAACTCTCTATACTAAAGATCCTAATATTTAAAGTCAGTATTACTAAACAGTCCCTTTATGCACACTCTTGAATCAGAGCATTGTAGTTGCCACTTTATGACTTTTTCCAACAATATCAAAACTTTCATAAGATGCATAAATCAAGATTGACTTACAGATTCCTAGGAATAGTTCAACTAAACCTAAATAGTTGAACTCTCAAACTACCGCACAATTGCACTCATCTCACACACTAGTAAAGTAATGCTCAAAATTCTCCAAGCCAGGCTTCAGCAATACGTGAACCATGAACTTCCTGATGTTCAAGCTGGTTTTAGAAAAGGCAGAGGAACCAGAGATCAAATTGCCAACATCTGCTGGATCATGGAAAAAGCAAGAGAGTTCCAGGAAAACATATTTCTTCTTTATTGACTATGCCAAAGCCTTTGACTGTGTGCATCACAATAAATTGTGGAAAATTCTGAAAGAGATGGGAATACCAGACCACCTAACCTGCCTCTTGAGAAATCTGTATGCAGGCCAGGAAGCAACAGTTCAAACTGGACATGGAACAACGACTGGTTCCAAATAGGAAAAGGAGTACATCAAGGCTGTTTATTGTCACCCTGCTTATTTAACTTATATGCAGAATACATCATGAGAAATGCTGGACTGGAAGAAACACAAGCTGGAATCAAGATTGCCGGGAGAAATATCAATCACCTCAGATATGCAGATGACACCACCCTTATGGCAGAAAGTGAAGAGGAGCTAAAAAGCCTCTTGATGAACGTGAAAGTGGAGAGTGAAAAAGTTGGCTTAAAGCTCAACATTCAGAAAACGAAGATCATGGCATCCGGTCCCATCACTCCATGGGAAATAGATGGGGAAATAGTGGAAACAGTGTCAGACTTTATTTTTTTGGGCTCCAAAATCACTGCAGGTGGTGATTGCAGCCATGAAATTAAAAGACACTTACTCCTTGGAAGAAAAGTTATGACCAACCTAGATAGCATATTCAAAAGCAGAGACATTACTTTGCCAACAAAGGTCTGTCTAGTCAAGGCTATGGTTTTTCCTGTGGTCATGTATGGATGTGAGAGTTGGACTGTGAATAAGGCTGAGAACTGAAGAATTGATGCTTTTGAACTGTGGTGTTGGAGAAGACTCTTGAGAGTCCCTTGGACTGCAAGGAGATCCAACCAGTCCATTCTGAAGGAGATCAGCCCTGGGATTACTTTGGAAGGAACGATGCTAAAGCTGCAACTCCAGTACTTTGGCCACCTCATGCAAAGAGTTGACTCATTGGAAAATACCCTGATGCTGGGAGGGATTGGGGGCAGGAGAAGAAGGGGATGACCGAGGATGAGATGGCTGGATGGCATCACTGACTCGATGGACGTGAGTCTGAGTGAACTCTGGGAGCTGGTGATGGACAGGGAGGCCTGGCGTGCTGCGATTCATGGGGTCGCAAAGAGTCGGACACAACTGAGCGACTGAACTGAACTGAACTGAACTGAAACCTAATTTCAACTCCTTGCACTTGTTACATTTTATTATAAAGGATATGTTCTTACTTTAGCACATAGATAGGGCAATGCTTGCATGCCTTTTCTAATAGAGGTTCTGATCAGGGCAATAGTTTTGTTGCCCTCTTAAAACTTCCCTGGTGACAGACAGTAAAAATGTCTGCCTACAATGCAAGAAACCTGGGTTCAATCCTGGATCTGGAAGACCCCCTGGAAAAGGAAATAGCAACCCACTCCAGTACTCTTCCCTGAAAAATCCCAAGGACGGAGGAGCCTGGTAGGCTATAGTCCATGGGGTCGCTAAGAGTCGGACACGACTGAGTGACATCACTTCACTTTAATGGCACAATATTCATCTGAGAACAGTTTCTTTTAATTCAGGATCCTGTTCTGTGTTCTAAGTGAGAACCCGAGACCTCGCTCTTCAAATGTAGACACAACTGTTTCATCCTAAAGGCTCTTTTTTTCTTCCCTTGCTGACACACAACTAACACTTTTCAATCCACTCCCATTCTCTAGAACATTCTTGTCACTTGGATGTTCCCTTTTTAAAAAGACCTCTGTACTCTGTGCATCCATGAAAATTACAGTGTCTCTCTCTGTCTCTGAAAGAAAACCAGCATCAAAGGAACCTGTTGTTGATGCTGAAATTCATCAGGACAGTTGATTAATTTTCTTATTTTGTTTTCTCTTTTTAAACAATTCTATCTATGACTATATGAAGTATCCCTTGATCCTAATAACTTATTCAAAAAATATTTAATGTGTGGCTGCTGTGTGTTAGACACTGTTTTAGGTACTGGGAATATAGAGATGAATGAGGCAGAAGTCTTGATGTCAAATTTAGTTTCTGGTAATCAGAGACTAACTGTAAACAAGTCAACATAAAAAAAAAAGATAATTTCAAATAGGAGTAAATGCCTAGAAAGTTGTTGAGTCTGAGAAAAAGGGCTAGAGAGGAAGCAAAAAGTTCAGAAAATTGCAAGGTTTCTATTCCTCTCCCAGACAAAGCCAAGATGGGAGTGTTGGAGATTATAGGATCCTAGAAAGATCTAGGAGAATAAGAAGAGGACCATGTGTCCCCTTCCTGGATAGGGGACATGAACAATTTTCCCCTGGCTCTAGACATCTTAGGAGCAAAAGAAATAGTGACTTGTAATGTCCATGCAGCTGGTCTGAGATATCCCCACAGAGTCCTGGGATCCCCAGATAAACACAGAAATACAGAGTGAGGCATGATTATGGTATGAATTATTGATAGGCCAAAGAGACTTTATAATTGGAGCATGAATCTTGACTTGAGAGATCTCTTTTTCTGCTTTAGAATATTAGTTTTAGCCTCAGTTGGTATGGTCAAGGAAACAACTCCAATGTCCATTAAAAAATTTACTCCTACATTTTTTTAAAGCATTGAAATATAGTGGGAAAAGAGAATAAAAACACTGGAGAATTAAAAGTAACCCTACATATAATTAAAAGCAAGAATTGCCCAATTAAACTTAAGCTCACATAGAAATGCATGTGAAATTTACTTTCATAAAGCCAGTTTCCTGCATCCTTTCCATGACTTTCACACAGAAAAATACTTGTTTTTATTTTCAGTTCCCTTTAGATTTGCACAAAGCTTTGAAGTATGGACATTTACAACCACCCCCACACTCCCACCTAGATAATCAACATTTATGTATACTTGATTAACTCAGTGATATCCAAGGGTGGATAATTGCTTGTGGTTTCACAGTTAAACTGAGTTTGTTTGATGTTGAAGCTTAAATACAATTACTGGCGTGAGGCCCATGGCAGAGGACTGGGAAAGCACAGCGCCTGCACTCTGGCAGCACCAAATCACTTTCATATACTCTCTCTTCTCACTTGATTCTCCAGACTTGGAAATTAATTTTTTTGGAAGTCTGATGAGGTTTAAAAATTCACAGAAAAACTATTTCAGAAAAATCATCAAATATATATATGTTCCATAGACCTAACTATGCCTATGCATCTTTTACTCACTCTATTTCAGAAGCAAGAAGGGTTTTTAAAATATATTTAGTCTACTTTTTAACCTATAAGCTTATTATTTTTATGGCTAGCAACTGCTTTCCTAAATAGTCACAATTTTTATTACACATATTTCAAAATTGTAATTCTGGAAATACTCAGATATCAGTTTCTAAACATACTTTTTTGAAAAAATGAAAAAAGGCTTCAAGGTACACTTTGACACCTTTGAGAGACAAGTCTGCCTGGCTCATGACACTGGCCCCCTGTAGGGGACTGGCAGCAGATTCTGTCATGGTGAAAACAGATGCCTGCCTGTGGCAGAGTTCATGATCAATTACTGGGAGCAGTCAGTGGACCCAGTATTAGAATCAGCCTATGAGAAATGCAAATGAAATTTAGATATGACTTCAAGCCCTTTGCCACTAGGAGCTTGAAGTATAGTGTGTTTAGTCTTCCAACAAGTTTGTGACCTGGCAACGTCTGAACCGTATCTCTAGATTTCATTGGCTTTCCCATGACTTGTGTTCTCGCGGCTTCTTCTGCCTCCAGGTCCTGGCACATCATGTTGATTCAGATGTCAAATAGACCACTGTACTCTGCGTTAAAACCATTCCTACATTTAATATGGATAACCAACAAGAACATACCGTATAGCATAAGGAACTCAACTCAATGTTACATGGCAGCCTGGATAGGAAAGGAGTTTGGGGGAGAATGGATACTTGTATATGTATGATTGAATCTCTTTGCTGTCCACCAGAATTTATCATAACATTATTAATCAGTTATACTCCAATACAAAATTTAAAAGTTTAAAAGAAAAAAAACATTCCTAGCAAGCATTTTACAAATGCAAAATGGTTATGCACAGATCACAAGAAGACAACCAGTATGACCACATGGACGGACCACACAGACTTCAATCTTCTCCTTCCATCCTTCTCTCACTTTTCTTCCTTCTCTTTTCTTTCAGGAATAAAGTAAATCATTCTTGGTCTCATATATAGCAACTCAGAAACCATTTCTATTGCTTGGGAATGTCCTTGAGGCCTGACTCTCCATAGCAACGACTTTAATTAGAGTATGTCTTCCATGCAAACAATCTTTCCAAAAAAGAGCCTATGGGGGGGGGGGGGTGTGAAATTTCCTACCTCATTATATAAATATGCTCTACACATCATCAAGTATTTACTGAGCCACTAGTGTCTTCCAGAAATATCCTACTGTGTACCTTTCCCTGATCTCAGTACTGGAAGGTAATAGAGAAGAAGACAGGCAGGTGCTGCCCTCACAAAGCTTATATTCTATGAGGGGACAGGGTGAGGGACAACCATTGCATACATGTACAAACACATGTACAAATGTAGTGAGTTTTACATAGTGATGACTACTATCAGACAACAATAGTGTGTACTGGATAGGAGGGTACGTGTGCCGTTTTGGCCACCATAGATTGTGGAGAGTGCCAAAAGCCTTTTCAGAGAAGGTGAGATTTCCTTTGAGAGGTGAATGTTGAGAAGACAGTCACACAAAGTTCTTGGAAGGGGACATTGCAAAGAGAAGACACCTAGTGTAAAGGTACTGTAAAAGGAGCAGGTATGTCACAGTTAAAGGATGAAGAGAAGACCCTTCTGGCTGGATAGTAATGAGCTGGGGAATGAAGAGTTAACAGATCAAGGGGAGAGAGTCAGGGGCTAGAAAATAAAGAGTCTTCTGAATCATAGCAAGGAGCTTGAGTTAATGCTCAAATTATAATGAAAAGCCACTGGAAGATATTGAGGACAGAAAACACATGATATAATTATTTTTTTAAATCAATTCACTAGCTTTGTGGGAAAAAATATACAAATGCATACTGGAAATTTGCTGAGAGTAAATTTCGAGTATTCTCACCACACACACGGACACTCAGAATGGTGTGAGGAGATAGATAAGTTAATTAGTTTGACTGTAGTAATTTTTTCCGTTTTGTCCCCAGTCACTCAGTCATATCCGACTCTGCTACTCCATACACTGAGCCCACCAAGCTCCTCTGTCAATGGGATTCTCCAGGCAAAAATACTGGAGTGGGTTGCCATTTTCTACTCCAGGAGATCTTCCCAACCCAGGGCTTGAACTCAAGTCTCCTGTGTCTCCTGCATTGGCAGCTGATTTTTTTTTTTACCACTGATGAACATCAAAACATCATGTTGCAGGATGTAAAATATATATAAATGCATTTTTAACTTTCTAATTAAAAATAAAATAAAATTTGACTTTCTCATAAAAAGGAAGGGCTTCCCTGGTGGTTCAGTTGGTTAAGAATCTGCCTGCAATGTGGGACACCTGGGTTTGATCCCTGGGTTGGGGAGATCCCCTGGAGAAGGGAACAGCTACCCACTCCAGTATTCTAGCCTGAAGAATTCCATGGACTAGTCCATGAGGTTGCAAAGATTCAGACACAACTGAGCAACTTTCACTTTCATAAAAAAGAAAGACTAAAGGGAGTGAGACAGAACCCAAGAGATCTGGGGGCAGCTGCAGGATTCCCTGGTCAGGGATGGTAACAGCAGAATTAGTAAGAAGTGGTCAGTATGGGTCATCCTGTTGAGATGGGTCCGAAGGCGCTTGCTAATAGATTGCCTGGTGGTGAGAGAATGAAGTGGAGAAGGAGGCACAGATATAAGCTCAGGCTTGTTCTGATGCAGTCTGTGTTCTTCCTTCCTGTGTAGTCCACATCCTGCTGACCCCTTCTGTATGTATTTCATGTTTCATGTTGTTCCTTCATTGTGATGACCAGAGTCGTTGCTTTCTTGCTCTACGGATATATTGCTACTTGCTCAACTTTCTCGTGAAGAACCATCTTCTTCCACTGTGTTTCTAGGCATGCTTATATTTCTCCCAATTCTTCGTAAAATTCTTCCTAACAATTTCTTATTATTCTCCATGTACTTTTTTGATGTGTGAAGTTATAGTCCAAACCTCTTTGTAGAAAAGGAATATCCATTTCTGTGCCCCATCAGAAAATGGACCTGCAACATGAACGGAAACACTGACACTGTCTGGCAAGACTACCTAAAAGGCTGGCCTCCCTGGCCTCCAGGCCTTGGGCTTAGCTATTTAATCCTTTCCTGTCCCTGTAGTGTAACTAGTCATATGAAATACATTGAAAGGTATTCTGGATAGTGAGGTTAGATGTATAATACAGAGGACACAGAAATATGTGTATGCATGTGCATGTATTTATACGTGCTCAGAATTAGGCTGCTATTTCTGTCTCCAAGTTGCAAAGTCCCCCCTTTATATAGCTGTAATTTTTATTATTAAAAAAGTACAAAACTGAATGAGTCTGGTTTGCTTGTGGAATAGTAAGCTGAGGATGGTTTAATCTAGTTGCTGGTCATACAGACTATGTGGTGTCTCAGGAAAGGAGCTAGGGACTAACATTGATTAAGCACCTGGACATGTCAGGAGAATCACAATGACCTTTTTGTTGAAATATAGTTGACATACAATGTTATGTTCATTTCAGGTACATTTGCATATATTAAATGATCACCACTATAAGTCTAGTAGCCATCAGCCCCCATACAAAATTTTTACAATATTATTGACCATGTTTCTCCTTTTCTGTTCCATTGATCTGTGTGTCTGCTTTTGGTTTTGGTTAGTGTAGCTTTGTAGTGTAGTTTGAAATCCAGAAACATGATACTTCCAGCTTTGTTCTTGTTTCTCAAGATTGTTTTGGTTATTCAGGGTCTTCCATGTTTGCATACAAATTTTACAATTATTTTTTTCTAGTTCTGTGAAAAGTGCCATTGGGAATTTTGATAGGGATTGCTTTGACTCTGTTGATTGCCTTGAGTAGTATGGACATTTCAATAATATTCTTCCAGTATATCTTTCTATTTGTTTGTATAGTCTTTACCTTCTTTTATCAATGTCTTATCATCTTCTGCTTCCTTGTTAGATTTGCTCCTAGGCATTTTTTTTTTTAATGCAGTTGTAAAAAAGAATTTTTCTCAATGTCTCTCTATTATAGTTTGTTAGTGTATAGACACACATGTTTCTGTATGTTAATTTTCTGCCCTATAATTTTAATGAATCCATTTTTTAGTTCTAATGGTTTTTTGGTGCTGTCTTTAAGGCTTTCTGTAAACAAAATCACGTCATCTGCAAAGAATGACAGTTTTACTTCTTTTTCAGTTTCAGTAACTTTTACAACTTGTGTCTTTTTTTAAAGAATGCACATGAAAAATATAATGTGAATATTAATTTTTCTACAGAAGAGATATGTATCTATCTATATCTATATGTCTAAAAATACATCTTAACTGTCATATAGGATTTTGTTTAGAAATATAAGTCATGTATCTGTTCACTCCTGGTGAGCATTTAGGTTATTTCTTCTTTTTTCCTTCTATTTTGCAATTATAAACATAACTGCAATGGCTAGCTTTCTTTAGTTTCCTTGAGGATAAATGCAAGAAACCTTCTAGAATATAGGTCTATACTTAGCATTATACTTCAGTGTTTTAGGAGATATTGCCAAATTGCTCTCCAAAATGGTTGTTCCAATTATGTTTCCATAGCCATGTATAGTGTTCTCATTTCTTTGCATCCTTGCCAGCACATTAATGTTCTTGGCAATTTGATGACTAGAAATTGTATCTTCTTGTTTGAATTTTCATTTTTCAAATAGCCAAGCATTTTGTCAGAACATTTTGGGTTCCTCTCATGAGTATTACCTGTTCATATGCTTCACCCACTTTCAAATGGGGTTACTTTTCTTTTTCAAGTGGATTTTTGATGGTTTACTAAAATATTCTGCATGTGAATTTGGTTATCTTCTTCCTTTTATGCCCTCTACCTTCAACTTTATGTGATTTTGTTGAGCATACATTTAAAATTTTTTACATACATGCATCACTATGAAGAAAGCTAGTGGAGGAGATGGAATTCCAGTGGAGCTATTTCAAATCCTGAAAGATGATGCTGTGAAAGTGCTGCACTCAATATGCCAGCAAATTTGGAAAACTCAGCAGCGGCCACAGGACTGGAAAAGGTCCGTTTTCATTCCAATCCCAAAGAAAGGCAATGCCAAAGAATGCTCAAACTACCACCCAATTGCACTCATCTCACACACTAGTAAAGTAATGCTCAAAATTCTTCAAGCCAGGCTTCAGCAATATGTGAACTGTGAACTTCCAGATGTTCAAGCTGATTTTAGAAAAGGCAGAGGAACCAGAGATCAAATTGCCAACATCTGCTGGATCATGGAAAAAGCAAGAGAGTTCCAGGAAAACATCTATTTCTGCTTTATTGACTATGCCAAAGCCTTTGACTGTGTGGATCACAATAAACTGTGGAAAATTCTGAAACAGATGGGAATACCAGACCACCTAACCTGCCTCTTGAGAAATCTGTATGTAGGTCAGGAAGCAACATTTGGAACTGGACATGGAACAACAGACTGGTTCCAAATAGGAAATGGACTATGTCAAGGCTGTATACTGTCAGCCTGCTTATTTAACTTCTATGCAGAGTACATCATGAGAAACACTGGGCTGGAAGAAGCACAAACTGGAATCAAGACTGCCAGGAGAAATATCAGTCAGCTCAGATATGCAGATGATACCACCCTTATGGCAGAAAATGAAGAGGCACTAAAGAGCCTCTTGATGAAAGTAAAAGAGGAAAGTGAAAAAGTTGGCTTAAAGCTCACATTCAGAAAACAAAGATATTATTAATGATTAATAATGACGTTCTGTAACTGCCAATGTAGCCACATTATTACGTAGGAAGGACACTGACGTTTGGTCTTTGGATTTAATGCGGTGATACCAAGTCACTGGAGTAAATGTTCCATAAGAGAGTTATTTTGAAAAGCAGCACAAGACAATAAATGGATATATTTAAGGGCAGACTTGGGTTTTAATTATGACTCTACTCCTGCACCATGTGACACTGTATTTGATCAACCCTGAGCCAAAGAGAATAATAATACATATCTTATAAATAGTTGGGAAGACTTGATGAAATGTTTTATGTGAACTACGTGAAGAGATTTTAAAATATTAGCTCCTTCCTTTACGATTTGTCTTTGACTTGTGTCCAAAAAGAGAGAAACAATAAGGAAGATTGTAACACTGCTGAATTTCCTTTTATATACCACAGTACTAGGGGTACAAGTTCACTTGCACAAACAGTTTCCATTTAATTGCTTATGTTTTGCAACTCTGGAAAATCAATTTCCTTAATAATTTGTGTTGTCTAGTTAATCCCTCTTGAATTGCCTTCATATGGGTTGTCTTCCTGCATTTTCTTTTCCTATTACTGAGTTGTCCTCAGTTGTGTGGTCTGATGTCGCCTGTGCTATTCATGATGATGGCTTTAAAGAGTTTTCCCCTGACACATTTTTCTCTTTCATGGCTTAAATTGTCCCATAGCCCAGTGTTCCTCTTTTGCACATCCCTGATCAGCAGGCACACTACACACTTGCTTGGGGTTGGAGGCAGGGGTAGGGAAATACGTACTGGAGGTTGCTGCTGCTGCTACTGCTACCGCTGCTGCTAAGTCACTTCAGTCGTGTCCGACTCTGTTCGACCCCATAGACGGCAGCCCACCAGGCTCCCCCATCCCTGGGATTCTCCAGGCAAGAACGCTGGAGTGGGTTGCCATTTCCTTCTCCAATGCATGAAAGTGGAAAGTGAAAGTGAAGTCACTCAATCGTATCCGACTCTTAGCGACCCCATGGACTGCAGCCTACCAGGTTCCTCCGTCCATGGGATTTTCCAGGCATGAGTGCTGGAGTGGGGTGCCATTGCCTTCTCCAACTGGAGGTTGCAGACCTTAATTACTTAAAGGTCGTGGGGAGCACTCAGCCCAGCAAACTCTGCCTTTTACAATTGGATTCCCAGCAGCTAATGCAGTCAGCTGGTTAAACAGAATAAAATACACGGTTAGGTCAACCCAGGAAGGTTACCCCAACTTCCTGAGTCATCCGCATAATGAGTAAAGGCAAGAATAGTCCTGTGTAACCCATAGCACTGACATTATATCACTGTGTTGGTAATCCTACAGGGCTTACTGAAAAACCCAGCCCCAGGGAAGACTTCCCCACAGGAAACATAGGAAAAAAGGAAATACTCATTTCTTCTCCTCTTAACTGCAAATCCCTTTAAACACGTGTTTTTTCACTCAGCCTACCCATAACCAGTGCTGTCGTGGAACTGGCCCTTGTGGTTCTTATTATAATTGCCAGACACACCAGCAATAATTATCAGGAAATTTTGAAAGAGACAAGCTTTATTACCTATAAGTCCTAGAAATTACACAACACACATGGGACCACACAGTGAGGTCAAGAGGGAGGGAGGGAAAGAGAGAGAGGGAGAAAGTGTGGGGCTGCAGAATGAGCAGAAGAGCCTAGGGTTCTGCTTTTATTGGGGTCAAGGTTGAGGGTACTGAGGCATTTGCAGGATCACTTTTTATTCGTGAATTTTAAATATAAGAGTAGGAATTTAGGGCTTCCCTGGTGGCTCGGTGGTAGAGAATCCGCTTGCCAATGCAGGTGACAGAGGTTTGATCCCTAATCTGGGAAGATCCCACAGGCTGTAGAGCAACTAAGCCTGTGCACCACAGCTACTGAGCCTGTGCTGTTCCCACGCACTGCAAGCGAAACCCAAAGGCCCTAGAGCTGGTGCTTTGCAATAAGAAAATTGACTGCAATGAGGAGCCGAGCACTGCAACTAGATTAGCCCCAACTCTCCGCGACTAGAGAAAAGCCCAAGCTGCAGCAAACACCCAGCACAGCCATAGATAATCAATCAGTGCAGTTCAGTTTAGTCTCTCAGTCACGTCCAACTCTTTGCGACCCCACGGACTGCAGCACACCAGGCTTCCCTGTCCATCACCAACTCCCAGAGCTTGCTCAAACTCATGTCCATCGAGTCGGTGATGCCATCCAACCATCTCATGCTCTGTTGTCCCCTTCTCCTCCTGCCTTCAAACTTTCCCAGCATCAGGGTCTTTTCTAAGGAGTCAGTTCTTCTCATCAGGTGGCCAGAATATTGGAGTTTCAGCTTCAGCATCAGTCCTTCCAATGAATATTCAGGACTGATTTCCTTTAGGATTGACTGGTTGGATCTCCTTGCGGTCCAAGGGACTCTCAAGAGTCTTCTCCAATACCACAGTTCAAAAGCATCAGTTCAAAATAAATAAAGAATGGGAATTTAATGACTAGGAAGAGAAAAAACAAGCAGCCCAGTGGTCAGTTATCTGGAAACCAACCAAGATTTCGAAAACAGAGAAGGGAGGAAAACGGGCCTGGCTCTTTAACTATTCCTGTGGTTGGCAATGCATTTATTCAATATAACCATCTTTGAAAAAGATGCCTCATTGTAATGGATGTCTTGGTAATCAACACCTATGTCAGCCACTTGCAAAAAGAGAGAAAACCCAACTCTCAGGGCTTAAATTTACTCATTAATTCATTTATCCCTTCTTTCAAGGAACACACAATAAATACCATCATATGCCTGATCTTAGAGCTTTTAAAGTTAGAAAACTCTAATATGTGTCCTGCAGAATCTTAGTGAGCTGGAAGGATAAACTGATACTTTTAAAGATGTGTGGTGGTGGCACAGAGAGGCAGCAGAGAGAAGGGAGATATTAGAACAACTTGGCAAAGGAGATGACTGTGGCATTGAGCTTCAAGGGATGGGCAACTATGGAGGCAAGGAAGAACAGCATGGGGCAAAGGAATGTGGGGGAAAATTCATTCCCTTTTCACACTAACAAGGGGTCCACTTTGAGTAGAGACAAGAGGTCTCCCTTTTTCAGGAGGGCAAGCTATGTGAACTTGGACTTGTCATCTCTGAACTTAGTATCACTGAACTCTAATTTCTTCACTTGTCAAGTGATGAAAGATTCAGGATTAAGCTAGCAGTGAAAGATAATATGATTATAGTAACTGGAGCTATTTCTTGAGTACTTACTATGACAACTATCATGCTTTATATAGATTATCTCACTCAGTTATTAGACAAGAATGTTTTACTTTAAATATTATGGCTATCCATATTTTATTTGGGAGTTTGTTGATAGTAGAACATTCAGTTGACTCTGGCCAGTGGAAAGTGGACACTGGGCCACTAGGCTCTGAATAAATGTGATACACAGTCTTCCTATGGGGGTAAATAAGAGTACCCAGGGAATGTCAAATGAGGAGAGAAACGGGCACAGGACCAGATCCTGAGGATGTTCATTCTTTGTGACATGTAATAAAGCTCACAAAGGAAACCAAGAAAAGAAGAGCAGAAAGGGAGACTGGAGAAGGTGAGAACAGATTTTACCCACTTCCAGATTTGTAGGAATAGACACTAAAATTCCTTTAAAAATTTGCACTAAAATTTTGCACCAAAATTTCTCTTGCTATTGATGTCTACTCTCATATATCCCTTTGCAGATTATAATCCCTATATAACTACCCAAAAGTAGAAGCTGAGTTTTTACATTTATTTAACTTTTGTTAAGATATGTTTAAATTTAAGTAGCCCCATGTTTCCAGTGACTATGATATTAGACAATGCAGTTTTAGAGTGACAAGTAAAATATAATGCAAAGAGCTACAGTTAAAAAGATAATGGGAAAAATGGAATAAGAAAAAAATGTTGATTATTTCAAAACGAAGGAAGGAAAATGAATTAAAAAATAAATAACAGATGGGGCAAATATAAATAAACAGCAAGTTAGCGAACTTAAATCCATATCAGAACTTCCATGGTAGTCCGTTGGTTAAGAATCCGCCTGCCAACACAGGGGATGCGGGTTTGATTCCTGGTCTGGGAAGATCCCACGTGCACAGAGCAGTTAAGCCCATGAGCTGCAACAGCTAAAGCCCACACACCTGAAGCCTGTGCTCTGCAACGGAAGCCGCGGCAATGAGAAGCCCATGCACCTCAACTCCAGAAAGCCCTCTTGCAGCAGTGACGACCCAGCACAACCAAAAATAAATGAGTAAACCTTTAGAAAGAAATAAATAAGAAACACAAGTAAAACTAAGACAACACAAAACACTATTAAATATTTTTTAATCCATATCAACAATTACATATCTATATAAATAAATTAAATGCTCTAATTAAAAATGGATATTGTCAGGTGAGACTTTAAAATAGACCCAATTATTTGCCATGTCAAGAGACATATTCTAAACATAAAGGTACAAATAGCTGAAAGTAAAAGATTCAGAAAAACTATGTCATGGAAATAATAGCCATTAGAAAATTGGTGTGAATGTTGATTGAAACATTAAAAATATTTTTTAAAGAAAGCTGGTCTGGAACTATTAATATCAATCAAATGACTGCAAAAATGGTTTTGACCAGAAGGACATAAGAATCCTATGTATATTACTCTAAAATCTGAATTTAAATATATGAAGCAAAATTACAAGAACCAAAAAGTGAAATAGACAATCTACTATTATAGTTGGAAATTTTAATACAGGTCATTCTCCAATTTATGAGGAAGCCAACAAATGTCAGAAAGGATACTGATGTGAATCACACTGTTTACCAACTTGGCCTAAACTGACAGTTATACACCATCATATTCAAAAACCACAAAATAAATATTTTCAGTTGAACAAGACACATTAGCAAACATAGGCATATGCTGTATATAGAATGCTATATAAAACTGTGTAAAGCATTCTCAATAAATTTCAAAGAACTAAAATCACACATATATGTTCTCTGATTACAATGAAATTAATTAGAAATTAACAACAAAAAGATAACTACAAAATCCAAAAATATTTGAAAACTAACACATTCTAAATAATCCATGAGTCGAATTGAAAGCACAATGAAAATTAGAGCATGTTATGAACTAAAATATAATAAAAGTACAGACTGTCCGAATTTGTGAGATATAGCTAAACAATGATTTAGAGGAAATTTTCTATTTTTAAATGTATGTATTAGAAAAGGAGAAATTGTAATCAGTGGTAAAATTTGACCTCAAGAAGCTAAAACAAAGAGCAAATTAAACACAAAAAGGCAGAAAGAAGGAAATACTAAAGAACAGAAATTAATTAAATAGATAAATGTCCACTAAGAGGAGAAGTAATAAAATTCTGGTATGTTCATGCAATTGGACACTAACAATGCATTAAGAACTATTGATAATTCTCAAAAATACTATTTGATTGAAATATATCTAGCACCAATATTCTATGTATATGATATTCAAGACTGGGCTAAAGTATCATAATAGAAGTGACACTAGAGGTTACATGTGGGAGTACTGACAGAAGAGGCACAGAGGAACTTTCTGGGTTGATGACACTGTTCTGCGTCTCGTACTAGAAGAATGTTACAAAGGTCTCAGTTCAGTTCAGTTCAGTTCAGTCACTCAGTCGTGTGCGACTCTTTGCGACCCCATGAATCGTAGCACGCCAGGCCTCCCTGTCCATCACCAGCTCCTGGAGTTCACTCAGATTCACCTCCATCTAGTCCGTGATGCCATCCAGCCATCTCATCCTCTGTCGTCCCCTTCTCCTCCTGCCCCCAATCCCTCCCAGCATCAGAGTCTTTTCCAATGAGTCAACTCTTCGCACGAGGTGGCCAAAGTACTGGAGCTTCAGCTTTAGCATCATGCCTTCCAAAGAAATCCCAGGGCTGATCTCCTTCAGAATGGACTGGTTGGATCTCCTTGCAGTCCAAGGGACCCTCAAGAGTCTTCTCCAACACCACAGTTCAAAAGCATCAATTCTTCGGCGCTCAGCCTTCTTCACAGTCCAACTCTCACATCCATACCAAGGTCTATATGTAGGTAAATATCAAACTATACAATTATTATATACAAGTCTTTACTATCTATAAAGTACAGCTTAATTTTAAATAAAAAGTTCAAAGCAGCATTTAAAGAATATGCTTTCCATGGGTTAATAAAGAGATGCATGTTGATGTGTTAACTTTAAGAACTTGTCGGAGAAACAAAGGGAAATATTGAACAGGTAGTGAAGAATCAATTCAATGGAATTAGTGAGGATGAAATCCAAGTAAGATTGGGTCAAGAAAACAGGAAGCCACCAGAAAGACAACAAATTCAGACCACGTTATACAGTATTGCTGTATAGGAGAGTAGAGATAGGGGAGAGATGAGAATGAGAGAGAGGGAGAATTTTATAAAGGAAGAGAGAGCATTTATTTCATAGAGAGAAGATGAAAATGCAAGTGCTTGTTGCTCAGTCGTATCCAACTCTTTGTGACCCCATGGACTGTAGCCTGCCAGTCTCCTCTGTCCATGGAATTCTCCAGGCAAGAATACTGGAGTGGGTAGTCATTGCCTTCTCCAGGATATCTTCCTGACCCAGGGATCAAACCCAGGTACCAGATAAGGTGAATCTAAGTGGAGGATGAGAGCTTAGATAGGAAGGAGGACAATTTTCCACTGGAAGAGGAGAGTAGTTATAATGAGCAACTACAACTACAAATGCTGGTAGATGGATATATTTATCATAGGAAGCATGATATAATTTCTTATATGAATACATCTTCCTCAGTAAAGCATGAGATGAATCCAGCTGACAGAGAGAAGAATGTGAGACTTGAGGACATAAGAGGAAATATAATCATATGAGAATATAAAAGTAAATTTATTAGAAGAATGTTAGCTTTTTAGGCCCATTTGAGACTGTGCTTGTTCTTAGTTGCTCAGTCATGTCCGACTCTTTGCAAACCCATGGACTCTAGCTCATCAGGCTCCTCTGTCCTCCGTCCACAGGGATTCTCCAGGCAAGAATACTGGAGAGGGCTGGCATGCCCTTCTCCAGGGGATCTTCCCAACCCAGGGATTGAACCCAGGTCTGCTGCACTGCAGGCAGATTCTTTACCATCTAAGCCACCAGGAAAGCCCAAGAATTCTGGAGTGAGTAGACTATCCCTTCCCCAGGGAACTTCCTGACCCAGAATCGAACCAGGGTCTCCTGCATTCAGGAGCATAATGTGAGATTAGTGATCATAAATTTTAATGATACATAGTTGTGCAATTTTTTTCCAACAATGTTTAACTGCTCTAGACCACATGTTGTTTTAGGTATAAGTTGGATGTTCTCACATACAATAATTTTATCTTAATGGATTACTCAGACAAATACATTCTAAGCCGACTTTACTGTCCACCTTTGTATTAGATATACTAACTTAATTTGTTCTCATCCATTTTCATGGAAAATTTTCATGGAAAAATCATCTCAAACAGTTCTCATCCACTCCATTCTTTAAAATTGTTGTTTCTGTTTTTAGCGAGAAAATATTAAGCTGAAGTATCCTAAAACTGTGAGCTCCTCTGTTATAGCAATGAAAGCTTTATATTTGATTTTAAATTTTGAGTAAAAAGACTAAAATGGAATTTTAAAGGATAGTGATATTCATAAGGGCTTCTTAATTTTACATCTAGTTACCCAGTTTATTTTAAACTTTGATATTTGCAAGTCTTCAGTGTGTTGGAAGAGTGTCTATAAACTGAATTCAGGCCATAATCATCAGAAGTACAAAATGAAAACAAAATAATCTCAAAGAAAGCCATAAGATGTTTGTGAAATAAAGCAAATTTTTCAGCCTTAATTTCATAAAGATGCTATGAAGAATAATGAATTTTAGTGATAATTTAATTTAAATGACTCTTCCTTCAAATAAACAACTGTACATCAAAAAATTACATGAAACTCCGTTCTCTAGAAGCAGGAGAAAATTCTCAGCAACAATAAGATATTCATGAAATAAAGCAAATTTTTCAGCCTTAATTTTATACAGATGCTTTGAACAAAAAAATGAATTTTAGTTATGATTTAATTTAAATTAACTGTTCCCTCAAATGATCCTAAACCAAAGAAAAATATGTGATTCACTCCTGAAAAAGCAGGAGAAATTGCACAAAGAGAAACTGATCACATGTAGCAAGTGCCTACTTCATTCCAGGGGCTCCTGATGGTTCAGCAGTAAAGAATCCACCCTGCAATGCAGGAGACACAGGTTCGATCCCTGGGTTGGAAGATCACCTGGAATAGGAAATGGTAACCCAATATAGTATTCTTGCCTGGAAAACTCCATGGACAGAGGAGCTTGGTGGGCTACAGTCCAGGGGAAAGAAGAAGAGTCAGATTTGACTTCATTTCAGTCTCTCACTCATGTCCAAATCTTTGCGACCCCATGGACTGCAACATCCAGGCTTACCTGTCCATCACCAACTCCCGGAGCTTCCTCAGACTCATGTCTATCAAGTCAGTGATGCCATCCAACCATCTCATCTCTGTTGTCCCCTTCTCCTCCTGCCTTCAATCTTTTAAGATTTGACTTAGCAACTACATAACTTTGTTTCAGGTTCTAGTCAAGCATTTTTATCAGGACTCTCCAAAAGCTATTATTCATGATGCATCTCACCAAGGAGTAAAACTGGATTTGCTCTTGAAAACTGTTAACATTTAGAATAAAGTATAGTCTGATGTGTATTTTTCTTTATTATGGAAATGTGTAAGCGAACTCATTCAATTAACTATTGTGAAGAGACTGCAAATACTTTTCCCCAGAGAAGCACATATAAAGATCAAAAATGTCTAACTTTTGAACCATTATTACCCACATACAAAAGTTCAGCTTACTCTGCTTTATTATAGAAGGTACTGTAGTTATTTGAAGTAATAAATGCAAAAGTTCCTCTACACTGCATGCCATATTACATGTTTCACTTTAACATCTCTGCAGCTATTACAATTTTAAATGGCAACAAAATAGAGAGCTAAGGATATTATGTGACTTTGTCACTCTGAATACAACACTTTGCTCCTTTTGCAAGAATCATAGTGGCAAACATCTTCCATAAAGCAGTAGTATGTGTTTTTTGTGAGAAATACTTTGCCTCAAAATCATTTAAATGAGTCCCAAAGAAAGGTAATGCCAAAGAATGCTCAAACTACCACCCAATTGCACTCATCTCACACGTTAATAAAGTAATGCTCAAAATTCTTCAAGCCAGGCTTCAGCAGTATGGGAACTGTGAACTTCCAGATGTTCAAGCTGGTTTTAGAAAAGGCAGAGGAACCAGAGATCAAATTGCCAACATCCGCTGGATCATGGAAAAAGCAAGAGAGTTCCAGAAAAAACATCTATTTCTGCTTTATTGACTATGCCAAAGCCTTTGACTGTGTGCATCACAATAAACTGTGGAAAATTCTGAAAGAGATGGGAATACCAGACCACCTGACCTGCCTCTTGAGAAACCTATATGCAGGTCAGGAAGCAACAGTTAGAACTGGACATGGAATAACAGACTGGTTCCAAATAGGAAAAGGAGTACGTCAAGGCTGTATGCTGTCACCCTGCTTATTTAAATTCTATGCAGAGTACATCATGAGAAACGCTGGGCTGGAAGAAGTACAAGCTGGAATCAAGATTGCCGGGAGAAATATCAATCACCTCAGATATGCAGATGACACCACCCTTATGGCAGAAAGTGAAGAGGAACTAAAACGCCTCTTGATGAAAGTGAAAGAGGAGAGTGAAAAGGTTGGTTTAAAGCTCAACATTCAGAAAACAAAGATCATGGCATCTGATCCCGTCACTTCATGGGAAATAGATGGGGAAACAGTGGAAACAGTGTCAGACTTTATTTTTTTGGGCTCCAAAATCACTGCAGATGGTGATTGCAGCCATGAAATTAAAAGATACTTACTCCTTGGAAGGAAAGTTATGACCAACCTAGATAGCATATTCAAAAGCAGAGATATTACTTTGCCAACTAAGGTCCATCTAGTCAAGGCTATGGTTTTTCCAGTAGTCATGTATGGATGTGAGAGTTGGACTGTGAAGAAAGCTGAGCGCCGAAAAATTGATGCTTTTGAACTGTGGTGTTAAAGACTCTTGAAAGTCCCTTGGACTGCAAGGAGATCCAACCAGTCCATTCTGAAGGAGATCAGCCCTGGGATTTCTTTGGATGGAATGATGCTAAAGCTGAAGCTCCAGTACTTTGGCCACCTCATGTGAAAAGTTGACTCATTGGAAAAGACCCTGATGCTGGGAGGGATTGGGGGGCAGGAGGAAAAGGGGACAACAGAGGATGAGATGGGTGGATGGCATCACGGACTCGATGGACGTGAGTCTGAGTGAACTCCAGGAGATGGTGATGGACAGGGAGGCCTGGCGTGCTGCGATTCATGGGGTCGCAAAGAATCGGACACGACTGAGCGACTGAAATGAACTGAACTGAACTGAAGAGAAGTTTAGGTATAAACTTTATGCTGGGTTCAAAGATTTATAAAACCAGACAAGAATTTTTAGTCACTATGTTTTTCTCAGCAAAAGCTTGATTTTTATGAGTGTGAATAAAATGGATGAATACATGGATTTGTGCTATAGAAAACCTCTTATTTGATATAAAGATTCACTCCATCAATTTCACTAAGACAAATTAGAGTCAATACATAAATCCATCTGTTCTTGATAAAAATTCTACATTTTGAAAATGACCACATTTCTTTCAATCAACTTGACAGCTTATTAAAGATAAGACAACACAATTCATGGATTTAGCAAGGTGAAATGATTTAACAATGAAATGAACAGAATATATTTCAGGTACCAAAATATGATCAATGGCATATTTGGACACCATACTTCCTAAACTAAAAATCATCCACTAGCTTGTGGGAATGCCTTTGGTAAGTGTAAATGCCAACAATCCCCAAATTTTGGAAATATTTAAAGAAAATATAACATGGCCCATTATCATTATTAATTGTAGCAGCTAAATTTAAAAACATTCAGGTCAGCCAGAATGCATGGCAGTGGGCATTTCTAGCAGTGGTCTGAACAACTTTAATGTTTAATGCAACATTTAAATATGTATTTTATAAGGTATATATAGATATTGAAATAATAATATTCATGTAATGCTGTACAGTTTCCGAAGCACTTTTTCATAACTTATTTGCTGCTTACAACAAATCCATTGAAATAGAGTTGCCATCCCAGTTTTGCAGTTTAATAACATGATTAGGAAGATGTGACATGGGGACTCAAACACTGATCCTCCATTTTCTAATTCCCCAAGCCAAACTTTTTCCGCTTAATCATTCTGAATCTCTACAGATATGATATGCTCTGTCTGTACTCATATATAAATATATCTGTAAATAACTTGGACCCCCAGGTACTTAGGAAGCCTTCAACAGTGAAAACAGAAACCACAAGGTACTATAACACTGTGTGATGTGGGAAACCCACCATCGTGTTTTTGTTACTGTTCAGTAACTAAGTTGTGTCCGACTCTGTGACCCCATGAATGCCAGGCTTCCCTGTTCTTCACTATCTCTCTGAGCTTGCTCAAACTCATGTCCATTGAGTCAGTGATGCCATCCAACCATCTCATCCTCTGTCACCCCTTCTCCTGTTGCCTTCAATCTTTCCCAGCATCAGGGTCTTTTCCAATGAGTTGGCTGTTCACATCACTGTAATGTGGCAAGGGGCAAATCACAGTAGAAGATGTTCTTTGTAGAGAATGAACATGTGAGTTTTATAAACCACCTAGAGATACTAGCTTATAAAGACTTCTTTATTTTTACCATACAGAGATAGTAACAGAGAATAATGTGTCAGAAGACTGCTTAAAATAAGAGATTTTAACCAGATGAACAGCATCAAACATGTTACAATAATAATCAGATCCTTAAATTGTTTCTTTTTATTTATTTAATGAATACATATTGAGTGCCTACCCTTTGCCAAGTATTGTACTTGATGCAAGGATAGAGCAGTAAATAAAAAAGACATGGGCTCACCTTCATGAATTACAGTCTACTGAGGGTGATAAATACTATCTTAAAAAATAAAATCCAATCCTGTAATTACCAATATGGGCAAAATATAAAGGGAAAGAGCTGTTTTCTATGTGATAAGATCTGAGAGGTACTTAATATAAACTGAAAGATTAGGAAAGGCCCCTTTGAAGAAATGATATTGACTCTGAAATTTAAAGAATGAGTTATCAATCACTTTTCTCCTCTACTATCTTTTAATATTATATCTTTTATCTTGCTTATGCACTATTAATAATAAAGTGAAATGGATTTTGAAATACTGAAAAGAAGCTGCCAGATTATAGGGACAGATTGTATATGGGGATTAATTATGTCATAGAATTGGACGGTAAATTATCATTACTGCTATTCATATATCAGTCTATTATTGCTATAGTCAATTTGTATAAAAACAACTCTAAGTTCTCAGTGATGTATAATGGCAAGGATTTATTTTCACAGATGAGAGTTGGCATATCTCTCATCCTTGGACCAACAGAGCTCTTTTTCTTCTCATAGCAATGATAAAGGTACAAGAGGGAATTCAGAAACATGGGAGGCCTCGTAAGTCCTGGCTGAGCTGGTCCTGGATATTATAACTTCTGCCCTGTTCCATTGCCAAGAGCAAGCCATGTGGCCAAACTCAAAGCCAAAGGACAGGGAAGTATACTGCACCCATTAAGAGGCCACAGAAAGGATGTGGATGAGAGAGGTGACATATTAGAGGAAGTACTTTATTTTACTGCAACTGCTATGGATTCTACCAACAGATGTATCCCTGACAGAGGTATATGTCAACCAGGTATCCAATAACTGACTTCAATAAACTACTCACATGATTTTCTAAATATGAATTCAGTGTATAGTAAAAAGACCTCTGACTGGTTATAATAAATCCGGTCTAAATGACAAATTACAACTTGTTGTCAACAAACCAGCTATTCTGTGCTTGATGTGAGAAACACAATGCCTAAACATGTTGCTCTTGTTATTCCACATGCAAAAAATATTGATTGAGCATGCTAAGAAATATCAAGCAATATGAGAGAAAGCATACAAGTCTGAAATAGTAATCTCAATCTCACATCAGAAGGCTGGACAAATGAAATGTGTATCCAGTCCCCACTAGGCCAAGGATGATGTGACCAGCATGTGATAAGATGCCAGAAATGTGGAAGTCATAATCTGCCTGAAAAGAAGCTGTGAGTATGCTGTGCTACGTAGTGATTCAACTGTCTGAATCATAGTACTCCCGGACCTCAGAGGAGGGAGAAGTTGTTCTGGAATGAGAGGTAGGCCTTATGGCACGATAGGATCTACATTGGCCAAGATGAAGTGGAGGGAGATCCTCGGAGAGGGAATGGTTTTAGAAAATCCTTGTAGACTTCCTTGTTGGTCCAGTGGTTGAGAATCTGCTTGCCAACACTGGGGACACAGGTCCAGGAAGATCCCACATGCCACAGGGCAACTCAGCCCATGTGCCACAACTACTGAAGCCCACATCCCTAGAGCCCATTCTCTGCAACAAGAGAAGCCACCACAATGAGAAGCCCGCTCATCTCAACCAGAGAGTAGCCCCCACTCACCCCAACTAGAGAAAGGCCATGCACAGACAGCAGAGCCAAAAATTAATATTTTAAAAAATGCTTGTGATTAGGCATGTACATAGCACATTTGCGAGACACACAGACTATGTAATGTAGAGTGTTTCTTGGGAATAATGATAGTAAACTAGCTATCCACATTTAGTGGATACTATAACCATATAGTGGATAAAGTGAGCCAGGTACACGTCTAATCTTTTATATGCACCTCTATGTCAATTAGAAGATAGTGCTCTACTAAGTGTTTTCTGTTAATTATTTTATTGTAGTCATTTTTTAATGTATTAATGTCTGCTGTACAGAAAAGTGATTCAGATATATACATATACACTTTGGAGAAGACAATGGCACCCCACTCCAGTACTCTTGCCTGGAGAATCCCATGGACGGAGGAGCCTGGTGGGCTGCAGTCCATGGGGTCAGTAAGAGTCGGACATGACTGAGCGACTTCACTTTCACTTTCACGCATTGGAGAAGGAAATGGCACCCCACTCCAGTGTTCTTGCCTGGGGAATCCCAGCGACGGGAGAGCCTGGTGGGCTGCCGTCTATGGGGTCGCGCAGAGTCGGAAACGACTGAAGCGACTTAGCAGCAGCATATATGTAACTTAGAGTTACTGACTTAATGGCATCCCACTTCATTAAAGAGCAGAGAAACTCACTGAAAGAGTCATAAATTATAAATTATAAATAAAGGAGAACTCCAAGCAAGAAGTGCCTTTTGCCCCTTTATCTCTGCTCTACCCGCTGAATTTATAGCTAACTATTGCAAAAACGTATGTATCTAGGAAGAAGTAAAAGATCAATTTCAGAATTCTAAGTTTAAAAGTAGGGACTAGATTGATTTATCAGAATCAGTTGATTATCAGATCTAGTATCTTTTCAGACTGTGTAGAGACAAGAAAACGACACAAATAATATAAATAACTTGAGCAAGAAGGGTGGCCCGTATCTACTGACTAATCCTTATAAGCCGGACTGTCATGGCATAATGTAATCTTGTGAACTGAGCCTCTTTTGGGGTCGTATGAAGCCATTTATATATAAAAAATGAATGGTGAGGCAATGAAATTATTGGCTGAAAATGATGGAGTTTCAGAACTGGAAGTGAACGCAGAAGCTATGAGATCTAGTAGTGTCCCCCTCCCAGTCTGACAAAAGGTAAATTGAAATAAGAAAGATCAAATTCAAAGCCACACTGAAAGAGCAGACACTGGCACCAGAAAAGTGATAATCAAGTATCTGATTCCAAGGCCATTTCAATATTCAGAAAATATCTTCTAAAAACACTTGAAAAGTGGAAATGTTCTAGACAGAAATGGATTCAGAACACTTACATACTAGCTGTGTGACTTTGGCAAATTGCTTGATTTTTCCCCAAATCCAGCTTCACTATCCATAATTATAAAATAGCTATAATAAAAAGTACTTCATAGCACCCTTTTTAGGATTCAATGAGATAATAAATGTACAATTGTCTCTACTTAAGGCAAGGTCATTAACTGGTAGTCTCAAGGTGTTTATTTAGCCTGGAGAGTTTTTGTAAATTTTTTAGAATCGCCTAAGATGATAAAAATCTGGATATTTCATATAAAATTTTAGGGTTTGGGCTTTTCTTTTTTTTTCTTTTTTTCATATGGGCTTTTCTTTGGAAATAAAATCTGGCAGTATAGGCTTTTCATTTCCCTTTAGCTGCAATTAGGAACACATAAATAACAGTCATCACTACACAAGCTCATCCACTGTGTCACAGCCCAAGTCAGTCATCACTGTACATGCCTGGCTCATGTTGGCATTAAGATACCTACCCCTGACTTAAGACTTGGTTCAAATATCAGGTTTTGCTATGATTCAGATCTGATGATCCATATGCAAAATACAAACTGATACACACTTTCTATAGAACTAAACAAACTAAAATAAAGGAGAAATAGGTATAAGCACATGTGTCTCACAGTAAAAAAAGTTGTGAAAAATAAACTATTCTTGCAAAATAATTCCTGAACGTAATGGTCCAGCTATACATTTCTTCCTTCTATTATGAATTTATCTGTTTGGAAAGAGAAGCCATTGACGTAAATCTCTTCTCTTCTTACAAGATTGCAAATTAAATGCTACTTCTAGAACAGTGAGAAGCATTTGCTCAGAAACACCCAGAGGAGCTGGGTGGGAGAGTGTCTTAAGTTACATGGCTCCATCCATCTCCTGGTTTCAAATAGCTAAAGTCAAGCATGAAAGTCATGGAGAGGAAAATTAAAAAGTGGCAAGAAAAATAGCTGTCCTCTCTGTACTGCAATTTTGTTCATTTTTTCTTTTCCTGCTTAACTTTAGTACTTAAGAAACCATTCCTGTAGAATGCATAACCTGTATTTTTACAATTTAAAAAGATAAGTTTTTGTTAACTTTGCAATGTATAATAGTTACTTTGGATTAGGCACATAACAAAACTTCCTTTTAAACTGCTTTTTCAGCCTTATTTAGGCATAATTGACATATGATATTGTTTACATTTAAGGTGTACAGCATGATTTGATACACACTTTTACCGTGAAATGATTATATGAAGGTTAATGTCTCCACAAAAATCAATCTATTGCTTCCACTCAAAAACCTCTTTCTCCCTGAATGTTTTTGGGGATTAAAATTCACTTTCAGATGGCTGCTGCAATATTATTGAACATGTGTGATCGACATTACTAACTTCTCATCAATATGGGATTCCTCTCTTCTTTGGTTTTACACACAGAGAACCATACTTCCCTCCCACCATGGCCATGTGATTTGCTTTGGCCAGTGTACTTGAATAAAGTGATGTTAAGTCATTTTATGAGGGAGTATTTAATTGCCGGTGCTCAGTCCTCTACTTCATCCCTTTCTTTGCACTAGGCAGATAGAAATCCCTAACAGCCTAGAGAACTGAATGACTAATGGAACAGGTCACTTCTGCTGATCCTTGGACATGTACCAGGGGCAAAGTAAATGAACTTCTATGGGTTTAAGTCATTGAGATATTGGAGGATATTTGTTACTCGTGCATAACATGATTTATCCTAACTGAAGTAGATATGGGAAAGAGCTATCCAATTGGATATTTATTCTTTGTACAGTAATTAAAGAATCTGAGGATGAGAGTACATATTTTATTCCTTTGCTTATCTGTCAATATCAATCTAAAAGATGATATGCTGTGATAAAAGATAGTACCCATCTTAACACACATGTGAACAAGTATGGACTTATTTCTTAAACTGATGAAAAGAAGCAACCTATGAAAATGCCTTTTTAATTTCAAGAAGTATTTCAGCTATAGTATGTTGGCATGCTGCAGTCCATGGGGTCGCATAGAGTCAGACACAACTGGGTGACTTAACAACAGCAAAAGCAAATGCTAGATATCATTGGAAGCAATTAATTTTTTGTTGTTACTTAAAAGACTGCCTCAGTCATATCTGACTCTCTGCCACCCCATGGACTGTAACCTACCAGGCTCCTCTGTCTATGGAATTCTCCAGGCAAGAATACGGGAGTGGGTAGCCATTCCCTCTCCAGGGGATCTTCCTGACCCAGGGATTGAACCCAAATCTCCTGCATTGCAGGCAGATTCTTTACCATCTGAGCCACCAGGAAAGCCCAAAAAGACCATAAAATATGGTCTTGTATGTACCATACAATATGACTTGCCTGCCCATGGATAATCCATGATTCAGTTCAGTTCACTCAGTTATGTCTGACTCTTTGCAACCCCATGGACTGCAGCACGCCAGGATTCCCTGTCCATCACCAACTCCTGGAGCTGACTCAGACTCATGTCCATCGCATCAGTGATGCCATCCAACCATCTCATCCTCTGTCGCTTCCAAAAAATTAATAATTAGTTGACTAAATATAGAAGGGTTGTCCATGCAACACCCTGTATTTAAATTTTGATAGAGACTTGTATATTGTTCAACAAAGGGACAAAAATATTCATCAAATCCTACTCTAAAGAGTCAAGAAAATAGGTAAATCATAACATTGAATGGGTTAAATAATGCTCTACGAAAATAAATGTAACTAAAGCTATGAAGCATAGATTTTTACCTTTTCTTCTAGAGCTATGAGATATAATTTTCTAGAGTCTATCTCAAAATATTCCATTTAATACAATATGGGCACACTCCCTAGAAATTATTTAAATTTTAGATCATAAAATTACTACAAGTACATTTCTTTTAAAATAAGAGTACAGCAAAATATAGATAAGTTAAAATCATCTAAATATTCTGTCACACCTGTTATATTTCCTTTTGTTCGTGTGCATGTACCATAGTTCTGTATTTAGATTTTTCCTCTTGATAGTTTATTATAGACATATTTTAATAGCATTAATATTCTCCAAAGCATGTTTTCATATATGTGTAGTAATAAGGACAACTCTTAATAGTAGCTACCAATTGTTGAGCTCTGCTCCTGGGGAATTCTAGGTATTATACAAAGCACTGTACGTAACTTCAGTTAATCCTTAGAACAATCTTAAGTCACAGGCGTTTTTGCGTTCCTCTTTCAGACCAAGCAACATTCTCCAAGAAGTAACTTTCTCAAGGACATAATACTTATAAAGAACTGGGATTCAAAGCAGGTCTGTGTCCTCCAAGGCTGATGGTTTTAAGCACAAAACTCTCTGGGCTAAAAAAAATAATTCATCCTTTAGGGTATACTTAAATTTTAATGGACTTCCTTGGTGGCTCAGCCGGTAAAGCGCCAGTCTACAATGCGGGAGACCCGGGTTTGATCAACCCCTGTACGTAAATTTGAAGCATCTTTTAAAAGATGTTCCTAGGATAAATTACTTGAAGTAGAACTAACAAATCTGATGATTTTTAACACGCAGAAGATTCTTGGTCTATGCTGCCAAATTGACCATTAGAAACATTTACCAGGTAACTTTTCCACCAGCCATGAAAAGAATTTCCTGTTTTACTCAACCTCCACCAAAAGAAGTGTTTTGAAAAATCTTTATTTTGTATCTTATTATTGTCTTATTTTTCATTAATTTATAACTACTGATTTATAGATATATTCATATGAACTTTGGCTATTTGTACCTTTTTAAAAATACCCTCTTCACTATTTGGTGCATTTTTTTAATTAATGAATACATTTTGTATTTAATAATCTGTAAGAATTTTTGCTATATTAAGAATGTTAAAATTTTTTCAGTCATGTGTGTTGCAAGCACTTCTCCAATTTTTTTTGCCTTTTAATTTAAAAAATTTTAGGTAGTAAAATCAGTATTTTAGTTTTGGTTTTTCTTTACTTTTAGGGCTGGAAATTCTTTATGTTTTCATATTTAGGGCTTCTTAATTCTACTTTGAACTCTTTAAGCCCTCAGGAATTCATTTTAATAAACATGTGAGAGAAAATTCTTTTTATTTGTTGTTCAAATAATGCATTCCTTGTTTTGTTCATTAAAAAATCTTGCAGTTCACGTTGGTTCAAAATGCTACCTTTATCCTGATAGAAATTCCGTTGTATTGTATATTAGAGTTCATTCCTTGTTTTCTATTCCATGTCTATAACTTATTCACTTGTCACTACTAGGGTTCATTTATTACTGATGTTTTCTTTGTTTAAATATTTGGTAGTGAAAGTTCCCACACAAAATTTTTCTTTCTTAAAATGTCTAGGACTTTCTCACCCATTTCTTCTTCCAGATGATTTTATAGATAATTTTAAAACCTCATAATAGAAGTCTTTTGAGATTTATATTCAAATTATTCAAAACATTCAAAATACTTTCTACCAATTCTCTACAGAATTACATTTCTAAAGTAGTCTTCTGGGGATAATTGCCAGTGTTAAACCCTAAATCATCTTACTGCAATTCAAGACATTTTTATTAATCTATGAGCCTAAATGGAAACTTCCCAGAGAATATTTCATAGTCCTGTCTATAGCCCTAGTAAACCTGGTATTACCCTGTAATTTACATCAAAACTAATGAAAATATAAATAATAATAGTAATAAATTTTCTCTTTATTTTTCTTTTGGTATCCATATTGGCTCTGTATCCTACAGTGTAGTGTTAGTCACTCAGTCATGTCCGACCTGACTCTGTGATCCCAGGGACTGTAGTCTGCCAGGCTCCTCTGTCCATGGGGTTCTGCAGGCAAGAATACTGGAGCGGATTGCCATTCCCTTCACCAGAAGATCTTCCCAACCCAGGGATCAAGTCCAGGTCTCCTGAGTTGCAGGCAGATTCTTTACCATTTGAACTACAGGGAAGTCCTCTATATCCTATATCTAACAATAAAATGCAGAAATTCCATGCTTCTTTAGTGGCAAAGAATCTAATATGTAAATAAAGTCTGATCAATAAGCCTTTCTAAGTTCAGGGAATTCTGAGAAGAACTACTGATCTTCTTTTAGTTTTTTTTCCTACCTATGCAATTGGTGAAATTTTACAATAATTTTTTACTTCTCCTAATCACTGTAGTGTCCTGTCTCACGGTCATGTGTAGCATCCATAAGACTTTTGCAGTAAGTAACCTTAAGCAAAATCGCCTCATCTTGTGTCAGAAAAGTAATCCAGAATGGATATATAGTAGACACAACCTCCCTGAGGAGTAACTGGTATTGCCAAATCCATAAAAAGAACTTCCCAAGAACTGGGGTCCATAAAATCCAAGAATGACATTAAGTTGTCTGCTTCCCACATACCTCAAATCCCCAAGCATCTTTGTGGGTATATGATTTTGCGGTTTAAGAAACTCATTAAATTATTGTTTCAAAAATGCATTCAAGTTTTAGACCATCATACATCTCCAGCAGAAACTGAACTAGCTAGTAGTAAACTAAGACTTCATAAAGTGGATTTTACCTTAATATATACATTAAAAGGTAATTCTTAGTAAATTAGTTAGTCAAGTGCCAATTGAAGTTTAAAAGACCTCTTCCCAATGAGATTTCTCAGAGCCTTTAGTATATAAATGTGAATTATGCATCTTTAGGTGAGGAATACAATATGCAGAATTCCCCAAAAAATTGCCAGTCCTTTTTAAGATAGTCACTAGGGCTGCAAGAAACCTCTAGGTATTTAACTATTGGGACAGAGTCCACCATCTCCACATTTGAAAGTTTCCTATTTTTCCACCAAGAAAGTAACAGCTTACATGCAAATTATAAACTTGTCTATAGATAACACAAATATAATTGTATATTAGTTGGATCCATCAGTGGGTTTCATCTCTAAGTTTAAGTCTCAGCTCATGTCTATTGGCTATGTGTACTTTGTAAGTCACTAAAACTCTGTCTCGGTTTCCTCATCTATAAAACAAAGGAAATTATAGTATCTCATAGAATTTGTGCAAACACCAACTAAAATAACAGATATAAAAGTTCCTTTTCAAAGTGTAAAAAAATTGTAAATATTGTCATGAACAGAATCTATTTACCTCAATAGGAGAGGAAATGTGCATTTGTACTGGAAAACTACACATGATAAAAATTTTTTTCATAAATTGGTCTATAAAATCCACAAGCAAAAACGAGAGTAGATATACTTTTAAAATCTGAAAAAGTTTCCATCTATTCCCTCTTGACTCCAGTATTGTATTTATCATTATTGTTGTTTGTTGCTCAGTCATTCAGTCATATCTGACTCTTTGTGACCCCATGGACTGCAGCACGCCAGGCTTCCCTGTCCTTTATTATCTCCCGGAATTTGCTCAAACTCATCCATTGAGTCGATGATGCCATCCAACAGTCTCATCCTCTGTCACCCCCTTTTCCTGACCTCAGTCTTTCCCGGTATCAGGTCTTTTTCGGCATCAGGTGGTCCAAGTGTTCAGCTTCAGCTGAGGTTCAGCTTCAGCATCAGTTCTTCCAATGAATATTCAGGGTTGATTTCCTTTACGATTGATTCTTATCCTTGGATTTATACAAAACTGTTTCACCTATAGGCATTAGCAATATAAAAATGAATAGTTTTCAATATGTTACCACCTCGGGCTTTTGGACTCTTTAATTAATAGAAACTGATAGGAGGCCAGATGAGAAATTCAAGCTCAGCTTTTTTTTTTAACTCAAGTTGCAGCTCAAGTAAAAATAAGTAACAGTTTTCCTTGCTGCCTCCCCTAAGTGGTATGAGCTGGGTTCCTTAAATGTAGTGAGGAAGGAGTGTAATGAGGGGTCAGACAGGAGGGGTGGCTTAGGTGGGCTGCCCACCCCCTTCTTGGTGCTGTGTGCAAAATGCCCATCCGGTACCCTGCTTTTGCTCCCCACATCTCAGAAGTGGCAGTGGGTTTTGACCTTTGTGTGTCTTGTTCATAATTTCCCCTAACTGCACGAGCATGCAGTGATTTTAGTCCTTTACAGTTTCTTTGTATTTTGTTGCCCAAGCAGATGTTCTTCCTGTTGCAGTTAATGGTCCCAGGTCACAGGCCCCAGCCTGTCTCCAGTGCAAGAACTAAACACCAAGTGTCACACCAATCTAAGAAAGAAAAGATTCAAGCAGTCTTTTTTTCCCCACTATGCTACCATTTCATATTTTACAGCAAAAATCTGGGTATTTTTATCCCAAATGTTCTCTTTTTTCTTTAACCCTGTAGTTTTGCTTTGTAGACCCTTTCTTAATTTCTTTAAACTTAAAGGGGATACTGTGGTATAAGTTCAAGAGTAGATATTTACACCTAGTTATATATTTTATGAGACTTTGGGGTGTACGTTTGATCTGAATTTTTTGTTTTGCTCACCACTACTTCTTGCAGCATGAGTTTCTCCTTTTTAATTCATCTCTACTTTTCCTGGATTTACTGCATCAAGAAATTCTCTCAAAAAGTATTTAGGTAGTAAACTTTCTGAGGTTCTAGCAGATCTGTCTTTATTTTATTTTCACACTTGAATACCAATTTTCTGTATAAAGTTATTGATTAAAACAATAGTACTGTCTCGAATTGTGAGGATATTATTACTGTATCTTCATGCATCTAATGTTGTTAATAAGCAGTGTGATCTAGTTTGATCTTTTTGATTTTTTTAAATTGGTAAGTTTTTTTTTTTCTTGAAATTTTTGAGATTTTTCTCTTTATCTTTGGCTTTTGGACTCTTCACCTCACTGTTTCTAAGCATGGATGTTATTCACCACCATCACCCCAACACCCCATTCTTTCTACCCAACATTCAGAAGATCCCTTCAATGAATGCTGCTGCTGCTGCTAAGTCGCTTCAGTCCTGTCCGACTCTGTACAACCCCATAGACGGCAGCCCACCAGGCTCCTCTGTCCCTGGGATTCTCCAGGGACTGGAGTGGGTTGCTGTTTCCTTCTCCAATGCATGTATGCAGGCATGCTAAGTCACTGCAGTCATGTCCAACTCTGTGCGATCCTATGGACAGCAGCCCACCAGGCTCCTCTGTCCACGGGATTCTCCAGGCAAGAATACTGGAGTGGGTTGCCATACCAGAGTCATTATTCTATTTCTTCAATTATTTGTTTATTTTTTCCACATTGCTTTTTCTTATCATCTCATTTAATCTTAAGGTCCTCTAGCATCTAGGTGTATCCTCCAGGACATAGCTTTGCTCTAACAAACTCTTCTTTGCTTGCACTTTTTAAAAAATTAATTTATTTAATTGGAGGGTTTTTTACAACATTGTGGTGGTTTTTTCCATACATCAACATGAATCAGCCATGGGTGCACATATGTCCTCCCATCCTAAACACCCCTCCCACCTCCCTCCCCACCTCATCCCTCTGGTTTGTCCCAGAGCACCAGCTTTGAGTGCCCTGCTTCATGCACCAACCTTGCACTGGTCATCTATGTTACATATGATAATATACATGTTTCTATGCTATTCTCTCAAATCATCCCACCCTCATCTTCTCCCACATAGTCCAAAAGTCTGTTTTTGCATTCAACTCCGGGTATAGCCCTGTGAGAGATTCCCTTATAGCCCAGTTGCTAAAGAATCTGCCTGCAATGCAGAAGACCCAGGATCTTGGGTGGAAAGATCACCTGGAGAAGGAAATGGCAACCCACTCCTGTATTGTTGCCTGGAGAATCCCTTGGACAAGGGAGCCTGGCAGGCTTCAGTTCATGGGGTCGCAAGAGTCAAACACAACTTGGCCACTAAACCACCACTACCATAGCCCTGTGAACCATCATCCAGTTCCGTAATTTAGTCTTCAGTGGTGTCTACATTTTTTAGCTGATCTATTCCTTTCTCTTTTTTATCAGAAGTTTTTAATTTCTATTAAAGTAGTTTCCCATAACAGCATTTTCTTTATGATGGACAAAAAATGCTTCAAATTCCGAATGCTGCCTATTTTGTTTATCTTAGGGATTTTTCCCCCTGTATTAACTCTGTTTCCTCTGGGTGATTTTTTTGTTTGTTTGTTTATTGTCCGAGCCTCTCTTTCAAAACACTTGACTTTCCTTATTGACATTTTTTAAATTGCTTACTCACATTTGTGTACTTATAGACATTTAAGTTGCATAATATGGCTCAAGTATCAAAACTCACTGTTCAGAGCACTTCACTAGTGAACTTTGACCTCAAAGTGGAAGCTGAATATAATCATCCCCCCATTCAATTAAAATGCTAACTGCCTATGGCCCAGGCCTTTGTAAACACACACCAGAATTTGATAGTATTCTGGAATTTCCTTGGGGAAATTCACATTTTTTTCACTTGGATGGCATAGTATATTTCTCATCTGTTCTATTTCTTCAAGAAATTCCTTGTTGTAGTCCTCTGTTGACAATCTTTATATTGTTTTAACAATTGGGATACATCTGGATCCAATCAGCCAGAAGCTTGCCTATACCTCTGATAAAGTAAACTAATGAAATAAGTTTATTTTAATGTCTACTTTATAAAGAAAGAAACTAAGAACCAACAAGTTTTAGGAACTAGCCTTAGACCATACAATCAGTAAGTATCAGAGCCAATATTTGAAATCAGTTCCAGAGAACACACTTTTGACAACTTTTGCCTAGTGTTCAAAACAGAGTTTAAAAAGCTGAATGACATTAAGGAACATTATTGGAAAATATAAAGTGACCTATAGCCCACAAAGTTCAGGGAAGCTGATCTTTATTTATAAATCTGGGAAAAGTGAACATCCCAAATGTCCACCAGGATATGAACTTATATAACACACACAAAAAAAATGTTGGTTTTCTCCAAGACTTGAACTAAAATTGGATAGACTATATTTATAGTTTGAAAAAAGTCAAGAGTTTCTTTCCTTCTAGTGGTTAAGTATCTATTAATTTGTTTGTTTTAAATTGGAGTTCTGACATAGTCACTTATGCCATACTTGTAACTAAAACCAAAAACATACAGGAAATTGACAGTCAGCTTTCTCATGAGAAATTTCAAGTGTATTTTCTATATGTGAACTTTGGAATTAATATTTTCAGAAACACAAAATTGTTAATAAACCTCTACTATTCTTCAGTATCATTTTTCTTATATGTGTATATATTTTCACTTTGTGCCCTTCCTACCAAACTTAATTTTGTATTCTTTATATTCTCATTTATTAATTTTTTATTGGAGGATAATTGCTTTATAATATTGCATTTATTTCCACCATACATCAACATGAATCAGCTACAGGTATACATATGTCCCCTCCCTCCTGACCCCTCTCCCATCTCCCTCCACATCCCACCCCTCTAGTTGTCACAGCGCTGGGTCGAACTCCCCGTGTCACAGGGCAAGTTCCCACTTGCTATCTGCTTTACATATGGTATGTATATGTTTCCATGCTATTCTCTCAGTTGGTCCCCTTCTCCCTTTCCCCTACTGTGTCCGCAAGTTTGTTCTCTATGTCTGTATCTCCGTTGCTGCCCTATAAATAGGTTCATCAGTACCATCTTTCTAGATTACATGTACATGCATTAATATGCAATATTTGTCTTTCTCTTTCTGAATTACTTCATTCTGTACAATAGACTCAAGGTTTATCCACCTCATTAGGACTGACTCAAATTCATTCTTCTTTATAGCTGAGTAATATTCCATTGTATATACATACCACAATTTCTGTATCCATTCATCTGTTGATGGACATCTAGGTTGCTTCCATTTCCCAGCTATTGTAAAAAGTGCTGCAATGATTTTAATAATACAACTTTATTGTCCATATTCATTATACTGTGCATTAGATCTCTGTGGATTATTTTCTACTCATAACAAGTTTGTACCTTTAAACACCATCACTTTTATCCTCTCCTGCTTACCATCCATTTTGTTCTCCATTTTATTTTCTAGTTTTTATGGGTTTAACTTTTTTAGATTCCTCATATAAGTGAGGTTGTATAGTCTTGTCTTTCTGTCTGACTTGTCTCACTCAGCATAATACAATCGAGGAAGATCCAAGTTGTCACGAAAGGAAGGATGCTTTGCTTTCTTGTAGCTGAATAATGTCTCCTGGTGTACATGTGCCACATATTTTCTGTCCATTCATCTACTGATAGGCATCTGGGTTGTCTCTGTATCTTGACAACTATGAATAATTTTGTGATAAACATGGGACATTTACCTTTTTCAAGTAGAAATAATTTTGTTGTTTTGTCTAACTGTTATATATTATATAATTTAATAATTACATAATCTTAATATAGAAAAAGTACGATTAGCTATAAACATAACATTCAAAGATAACTGCTGTTAACATTTATTGAATATTCTTCTATATGTTTTTAAATCATAAATAGATGATAGAGAAACAGAGGAATGCTTAGAGAGAAAAAAATGGCTAGATTCTAGTTTTTTTTTTTCAAATAACACAGACTAGCACTATACATATTGTTTTTGAAAACTATTTTTCAGCTTACAGTGTATTTTCAGCATTTTTGCATGGCATAAATAACAACCCATGTTGTAATGCCTGTATATGCATTCCATTTTATAGTTGTTCATTGCAATTTAGTTAAAATATGCCCTCCTAACAATCATTAGGATGGTTCTAATTTTTCCTGATTTAAACAACACTGCACTTAATCGTACATATTTACCATTGTTGTGTTGTATATGCTTGGAATAAATGCCTGCCTTAAAGAGGACTCTCTGTTTCAATTAGCTTGAATTCAAGAAAAAGTATTCCAATATAAACGCCCTATTTCCCTTCCCACTCTACCAAAACAAATGTAATTTTTCTTTTTATCCTTTCCTATCTAATATTATTTCTTTAAAATTAATCTCTTCATAGATAATTTCTGATGAGGTTAACATCTCTGATATGTTCACTGAATTTATATTTTTTGTAAAATTATTTTATTGACATATACTTAATTTTACAGTTATGTGTTACATTTTACTTGTTGAATACTAAAATTTTATTTTTGTTAAAGTTATCAGCCATCTGTCTATTTAGCAACACTTTTTCTTAGTCATCTTTCTTTTAATGTTGTTAATGAAATTTTTATCCAATAGAAGATTTTAATTTTTACCCAAACTACTTAATCAATCTTTTCCTTTATGATGATTGCTTTTAGGGTCAGGTTTGCAAAAATTATCTCCTATGATTTTTAAGTCTAACACTTTTAGGATATCAGTATTAACACAACTCTTTAGTCCAAATTGAAAGTGTTTAAGCAGAAGCATATTTGTTTGTAAAAAAAGAATTAAAGTTTAATTTTATATTGTTTTGTTTCCAATGGCAAGCCATTTCATTTATTTATTTGATGAATATTTATGGAGCATAGCCTATGTGCCAGTCAGAATAGGATATGATCATTAACTAGAAAGTATAGTCTTGACCATTGTAGTACCTATAATTTAAACAAAATGGAAACAAGAAAACAAATAGGTAAGTACAAAACTTGTGGTACATACTACCATGCAAAATAATAGGTATCCTGACAAAGAAAAAAGTAAGGACAAATTTAGACAAGATGGACAAGAATGGCCGCTCAGAAAGTTGCTAACTGAAGGAAAAGAGCCAGTCATACAAAATGCAGGGGAGCATTCTGGGCTGTGAAAATTGAATAAGAAAAAATTCAAAGTAGGAAAAATCCTCAGAGTGTTCAAGGATTTCTTTGTGAAGCACCTGATGAAGCCTTTTTTCTTATTTTCTACTGTGTCATCTTTTATTTATTAGTGATCAGGTAGTACATTAAATTATATTACACTCCCACAAGAGTAGTAAAAATTTAAACTCTAACATATTTTACTGAGAATATGGAGTAGGTTTCTATTACTTTGAACATTGGCAAGAAAGTAGGGACAGCCACTTTAGAAAACAGTTTGACATTTTCCAGTAAAGCTGAATATACATTTACCTGTGACTTAACAATTCCACTATTAATTATATACCTTTGAGAAACACATACACTCAGAATAACTGAATATTTATAACAGCATTATGACTGTACCAAAAAAAATTGAAATAGTAAAATGGGTAAACAAGCTTGTGGTATATTCTACAATGGAATACTACATAGCAAAAAGAATGAACCCACTACAACTATGTAAAAGAACATGGAAGAGCCTCAGATACATAATATTCATATTAAAGAGCAAGATACAAAATACAAATAACATTTCAGTAATAAACTAAATAAGTCCTGGTGATATAATGTATAGCGTGGTGACTGTAGTTACTAATACTAAGGTGTATATTTGAAAGTTGCTAAGAGAATAGATCTTAAAAGTTCTCATGACAAGAAAAAGATCTGTAAATTTTGTGAGGGGATGGATGTTAACTAGACATTGTGATGATCATTTCACAATGTATACAAATATTGAATCATTATAAGCCTAAAACTAATATAATGTTATGTCAGTTATATTTCAATTAAAAAAAAAGATCTGCTAGAAATTATGATTATGAAAATCAGAGTAGTGATTGATTCCATGGGAAAGCAAAGGTGCTTCGATCAAGAAGGCTTCTAGGATATAAGCAAAGTTCTGTTTCTGGAATGGGGTGATTGTTGGATGGGCTTCATTTTGTAATACGTGTATGCATAAATATTATATGTACATTTATATATGCATTTATATATACATAAATATTATATGTACATTTCCACATCAATGTTTTGATGATGTTAGGGTGGTTTTAGTTTGCTGGGTTATTTATTTGTCTGTTTATTTGTTTCTTCCAGTGTCTATCCCATTTCATCTCTACTCTCCCTTACATTTTATGCATTGGACACCTGCCAATAATGTATCCCAGAACTCCTCACTAGCAGGCTTCCTTTCAGATTATGCCAAGGAAAGCCACCCAGTAGCAAAACTCCTGGCCATCAGTAGGCACACTGGCCTTCAGAAATAGCCAGCAGGAGGTTTTATAGCAGTTAGTGATGGTTTTGTGAATCATTCATTTTGATGCTTTTGGCTACCATGATCGCTGACAAGAGTTTCCAATTATCTCTGCCACTTTCTGATTTCCCAACTAACAGCTTCTCTTGACTCCTCCTTTGCCATATGGTACAGTTCCCTATTTCAAATCTGCTCCTGCTTAAAATGCCTAAGATCTTTCTGTTTTCTGATCAAACCATGCCTTATACAATGTTTTATTTTTAATTTTTAAAAAGTAAACAAAAAATGAGTTTTTCTGATCTAGTTTAATCTGCTAATTATTTAAAGTGGAGAAATTCAATGTTTCTGTAACTGTCCCCCTATATAAAAACTTGGATTTGCATAATAATTTACAGTTTCCAAGATACTTTTTCATTCATTGCCTTCTGTAATGCCAGATTTCTTGTTTTTCACAATCACTTTATTTCTAAAAACACAGAGGAATGACATTTTATAAAACTTTGGAGTTAACAAAGCCCTTTTTATCTCAGTCAATTCTACTAACATTGATTTAAGACAAGTTTTATTACTTTCTCCATTTTTAGATGAAAAAAATAAACTCATTTAATTACAGTTTATTTTGTTTAAATGAGCAAACAAATCATGTCTCATGGCATTTCTACATTTTGGCAATATATGTATGTGTATGTTTTAATCTATCTTAACTCTGAGTTAGTCCTCCTGGTATTTCATATTGTCAAATATGTTTGCCGTAGATATTAAGAACTTATGAATATTTTAAACAAAGGAATTTTAAAATATAATTTTAACCTATTGAATCTAAGCTCCTAGTCCTCTCTCTATAAAAATGGTGATATAGGACTAAGAAGTTTTCTTTCCAGTTCTATACAATATTCAGGCTCTGGGTAAATTACTTAAAATCAGATAATACAAAATCCTTCATGGGTCAAACATGTAAGAACATTTCAAAAGAAGTGAAGATAAATGTGAGAAAAATGTAAGAGAAGAATGAAAATTCAAAATACATGTAGCTATCTCAGCCTCTTAAAAACGGTCCATACTTCTGATTGGAAGGAAGGGACACATATTCTGGGGTACTGAATAAGTGCCCCAAATAAGTGTTATACATTAGCTGATTTAATGATTTAACATTAGCTGATCGAATAATGCTACAGATAGTTATTACGTCCCATGTTTACAGGTTAGAGAACAAAGGCTATTAATTCTCCATCTACGTTTGAAAGTCTCCAGCTTCATGTATCCTCTGAATACTAACTCTCTGCAGTCTTGAAATTCTGAAAATTCTATAATTGGAGGGTTTTATCTTTCTCAGTTTTAGAGATCAAGTTCTCTCTGTGTCATTCACAGTTCTCCATGTCTCCTGAGCAGAGACACCGATACCCTTTGTTCCAGACTATCTTCTTGAGGATGTTTGTAAAGCAAAAGCCTTGGAAGTTAGACATACTATCTTCCTCTGTTGCGGAGGGTTCTTGCTATCCAGGATCATAAAAATAATGTCTTTTTCTGAGGCAAAAGTTGGACAGGTTTCCTGGAAGCCCCTTTATAAAAGATTTGGGTTTCCTAGTGAAGGATTCCTTAATGTGCCACAAACCCACTGTGGTTGCTCATCATTGCCCCCTGGTTCTTGGGAACAGGGAGAACCTATAGTAGCATGAAGCTTGTGCTGTCTGCTCGCTGTCAGTAGTTCAGTTGCCCAGTCATATCAGACTCTGCGACTCCATGGACTGCAGCACGCCAGGCCTTCCTGTCCATTACCAACTCCCAGAGTTTAATCAAACTCATGTCCATTGAGTCGGTGATGCCATCCAAACAAGTCGCAGTAACAGAGTTCTTTGTCTCCGATCCAGGAATCTCATGTCTTGCGGCAGTCTCCACAAAACTGAGGCACTCTAACTTGTTAGCTGAAAGTGATGCAAAATCCAAACCCTCTGCAGTTTTGGACACAGAGTTGCTTGTATATGAGAAGTGGTGGAACCTATATTGAATTTGGATTGAAACTAGGCTTGTCTAACCCAAAATCTGTGCATTTAACCAGTATGTGACACTATACAAAGATAACAGTAAGAAGATAATCTTGATCTAAGTAAGCTGCCCAGTGCATAAATGTGAGCAGTAAACTAGTCCTGGAAAATAAAGACTCCATTAAAAATCTTTTTTCTTCTTGAGATTCAAGTGTGTGCTCTTGCATATTCTTCCCTGATGCCCCTTAATTCCTACATCAGCAAGGAAGAGTTTCTAGTAGATATTATTTTGACTGTGCAATGAACCCCCAGATTCCCTTTTCCTGTCACCAGTAGAGGAGCTCAAGTAATCCTTACTTAGGGCGGCCTTGCACTCCTGCCTTCCGCTGACTTATTTCCAGGATAACCTTGTTTAGACTCAAATATCTTTAAGGAAAAGTCCTTCCTTCTATTTTACATTTTCCTTAATGCCCCACACAGTGTCTCACATGGAATGGCTAGCAGATGACTGTTTGCTAACCGATCAGCTTGCAACAAAGACAGTTTGAACATGCTCATCAGATGTCTGTGACTCTCTGTGTTCTCTATGATTTACTGTTGAACATCTGTAAATAGTTGGGAAAAAATGCACCTCGGCAAACTGTTTTCACTTCACGTTCAGTTCAGTCGCTCAGTCATGTCCGACTCTCTGCGACCCCATGAATCACAGCACACCAGGCCTCTCTGTCCATCACCAACTCCTGGAGTTCACGCAAACTCATGTCCATCGAGTCGGTGATGCCATCCAACCACCTCATCCTCTGTCGTCCCCTTCTCCTCCTGCCCCCAATCCCTCCCAGCATCAGGGTCTTGTCAAATGAGTCAGCCGTTTGCATCAGGTGGCCAAAGTATTGGAGTTTTGGCTTCAACATCAGTCCTACCAGTGAACACCCAGGACTGATCTCCTTTAGGATGGACTGGTTGGATCTCCTTGCAGTCCAAGGGACTCTCAAGAGTCTTCTCCAACACCACAGTTCAAAAGCATCAATTCTTTGCAGCTCAGCTTTCTTTATAGTCCAACTCTCACATCCATACACGACCACAGGAAAAACCATAGCCTTGACTAGATGGACGTTTGTTGACAAAGTAATATCTCTGCTTTTGAATATGCTGTCTAGGTTGGTCATAACTTTCCTTCCAAGGCGTAAGCAACTTTTAATTTCATGGCTGTAATCACCATCTGCAGTGATTTTGGCGCCCAGAAAAATAAAGTCAGCCACTGTTGCCACTGTTTCCCCATCTATTTGCCATGAAGTGATGGGACCGGATGCCATGATCTTCGTTTTCTGAATGTTGAGCTTTAAGCCAACCTTTTCACTCTCCCCTTTCACTTTCATCAAGAGGCTCTTTAGTTCTTCTTCACTTTCTGCCATAAGGGTGGTGTCATCTGCATATCTGAGGTGATTGATATTTCTCCCAGAAATCTTGATTCCAGCTTGTGATTCCTCTAGCCCAGCATTTCTCATGATGTACTCTACATATAAGTTAAGTAAGCAGGGTGACAATATACAGCCTTGACGTACTGCTTTTCCTATTTGGAACCAGTCTGTTGTTCCATGTCCAGTTCTAACTGTTGCTTCCTGACCTGCATACAGGTTTCTCAAGAGGCAGGTCTGGTATTCCCATCTCTTTCAGAATTTTCCACAGTTTATTGTGATCCACATAGTAAAAGGCTTTGGCATAGTCAATAAAGCAGAAATAGATGTTTTTCTGGAACTCTCTTGTTTTTCTGAAGATCCAGCGGATGTTGGCAATTTGATGTCTGGTTCCTCTGCCTTTTCTAAAACCAGCTTGAACATCTGGAAGTTCATGGTTCATGTATTGCTAAAGCCTGGCTTGGAGAATTTTGAGCATTACTTTACTAGCGTGTGAGATGAGTGCAAATGTGTGGTAGTTTGAGCAGTCTTTGGCATTGCCTTTCTTTGGGACTGGAATGAATACTGACCTTTTCAGTCCTGTGGCCACTGCTGCGTTTTCCAAATTTGCTGGCATATTGAGTGCAGCACTTTCACAGCATCATCTTTCAGGATTTGAAATAGCTCAACTGGAATTCCATCACCTCCACTAGCTTTGTTCATAGTGATGCTTCCTAAGGCCCACTTGACTTCACATTCCAGGATGTCTGGCTCTAGGTGAGTGATCACACCATCGTGATTATCCTGGTCATGAAGATCTTTTTTGTACAGTTCTTCTGTGTATTCTTGTCTATGCATAGTCAAATTCTAGCTTTGTGGTATGTTTTAACATCTAATAAGCCCAATTCATCCTCATTCTTTTTCATTTTTCAGAATTTTCTAAAAATTCTTGAACACTTACTCTTTTGTCATAATTTAACAGCTTTATTGAGATATAACTAAAATACAGTAAACTGTACTTGTATAAAGTGTATATTTTGATGCATTTTAACACACATATATACCTATGAGACCATCATGACAGTCAAGTTAGTAAATATAGATATCATCTCTGAAAGCTTTCTCCTGTTGGACATTTCCTCTTAAAGATGACCTTTAACATTAGCTTTTAAAATCCTATCAGGTTTTTATTGTGTGTACACTGATTATAATTTTGAGAAGACTTGACATTTGCAGTAGTAAGTCTTCCCATCCAGAAACACAAATTCATTGTGGCTCTGCATTCAGGTATATAATTAGATCCTTGAATAAATTTTTATAGATCATAGGATGTAGAATGTAGAAGGAATAACTTTGTAATAGTACTTTCATTTCTGCTCTTATGATATATTAACAGATGAATCAACTTTAATTCAGTGAGATTGCAGTATAATTTCTACAGTGACATAGAGAATTGCTGATAAACCCATCCTTTGAAGAGCATTTTCTGAGCAGAGACTAGAATTGGGAGAGTATCATTGCCTTTCAGAAAACTGCTTTAGGACCTCTAAACCATGTCCTCGTTTGGGGTGACAGGGATCACCTAGGTTCTCTTCCTTTGCATGCTCTGCTATTGCAATCATTTCCCAGTTTTCCTTTGAGTTGCTTCCAATTCTTTTAAGGAGAAAAATTTATATTTTGTTTATTCCAAATTCATTATTCTGGGCCATGGACTTATTTGCAAAAGTATGGCTCATCTTAATTAACACTCATGAAATGTATTTCTTAGCTAATAGCATTTTAATTTAGCTGAACACACAAATTTCCTTAGCAATTAAAGAGGAAAATATGTGTGGTTCATGTATCCAGCAAATGCTCTGGTATTCAGTTTGATATATCTTTTGCACTTGGTTCTCTGTGGCTTTGCTCTCTGCCACTATTTTTAGTCACTTGTGAGTGAGAAGCCAAGTGTCAGTTTCTATGCAAGAGAGTCAGATTTTCAGCGCTTGCATGTTATAAACATCAGTGATAATATTGACAAAAGATATGATGTACTGAACATTTATTCAGTTCCAGAGGCTGTTCTAAGGATTATTAAACCAATAACCAATGGCTAAGTATCTGACAAGTATGTGTGTTCTAAGGATTATTAAACCAATAATCTAAGGATTATTAAACTGACTTGTGTGCGTGCACTAAGTCGCTTCAGTCATGTCCAACTCTTTGCGACACTATGGACTGTAACTCACCGGGCCCCACTGTCCATGGGATTCTCCAGGCAAGAATACTGGAGTGGGCTGCCATTTCCTTCTCCAGGGGATCTTCCTGACCCAGGGATCAAGACCCACGTCTCTTAAGTCTCCTTCATTGTTAGATGAATTCTTTACCACTAGCACCACCTGGGGAGCCCTTTTAAACCAATAACTTACCATAACCACATAGGTTTTACTAGGTACAATTTACAAACAGGATATTGAAATGTATAAAGTTTAAGTTAACTGCTCTAGAAAATGGCAAAGCCAGAATACAAACTGAGATGTATTGGGATTCACAGCCTCAAGCTATTTCTCTGCTACCCTACAGCCTGCTCTTAACCATGAAGCAATTTACCCACTGTGCTAGTAATCTTATGGCTGCTGTAACAAATGTCCACAAACTGCATAACTTAAAACAACAGACATTTATTCTCTTACAGTTCTGGAGGCTAAACAGCCAAAATCGGTATCACTGGATAGAAATGAAGGTGTCAATAGGGCAGCACTTTCTCCAGACACTCTTGGGAAGAATCCGTTCCTTGCCTTTCCTGCAGCTTACCTTCCAGCTTCTGGTGGCTGCTGGCATTCCTTGATTTGTGGCTACATCACTCTAAAATTTTTTTCTATCTTCACATCATTTTCTCCTTGGAGTGTATGTGTCTTTCAAGTCTCCTTCTGACTTTCTTTAATGAAGATATATGTGGTGACATTTATGGCCCTTCAGATAATCCACAATAATCTCCCCCTTCTCAAGATCATTAACTTGAACACATCTGCAAAGACCCTTTTCACAATAAGGTGCCTTTTATAACAGGAAGTAGGACCTGTTATCTTTGGGGACCATTATTCAGCCTTGGAAAAGGCAGTGGCACCCCACTGCAGTATTCTTGCCTGGAGAATCCCATGGATGGAGGAGCCTGGTAGGCTGCAGTCCATGGGGTCGCTAAGAGTCAGACAGGACTGAGTGACTTCACTTTCACTTTTCACTTTCATGCATTGGAAAAGGAAATGACAATCCACTTCAGTATTCTTGCCTGGAGAATCCCAGGGATGGGGGATCCTGATGGGCTGCCGTCTATGGGGTTGCACAGAGTCGGACACGACTGAAGCGACTTAGCAGTAGCAGCAGCATTCAGCCTACTCTACCTACTCAGTGTTCCAACTGAAGAAAAAGAAAGACAAGAATAAAGGTAACGTTAATATTTCTTTAAGACACTCCCATTTTAAGTTTGGAGAGAGACTCTCGTTCACCAATAAGATGAGCCAAGAGAATTACACAGACACCAAACACTCCCAGAGGTCAGAAATGGATTTTTTCACTAATCCTAGTAAGTCATCAGTGTTGAACTTAGTACCTTGGATATAATAGATACCCAAGAATTATTTGTTGAATTAAAATTTGGTAAAACATAAAACTTTTAAAATCTAATTCATTAGTTATGCTACTTATTGATGGAAAAGTTTAATTTTTTTAAAAAAGAAAACAATGCTAAGAAATAGGTTAATCAGGTAATAAGGAAGGACTAGGAATTTAATGATATAAAATTGTAAGCCATAAGGCTTACAAAGTATCTTCAGGAAAACAAATGGAATATAATTTGGTTTTAATCCAACAAAGTATGTTTTTCCAACAAAGTGTTTTAAAGAAATTTTTGAATACTAAAAGGCAATAGAATTTTCCTTGAGCAGTTCAGACTCAAGAGAGTGAGATCTTTACAAGTCTAAGTTGAAACCATATCTTCAAATGCTTAATGAATTTACAAAATTGTTTACATTGACACGTATAATAGCATAGTCATCTGCAAATAAAATGCAAAGCCAGATAAATGGCTAAGTATCCGACAAGTATGTAGATTATGAGTTGTTAACACTGAGAAAATATTTGTTTTCCTTTGTCATTATTGATTTCTAAAGAAAATTTAAAAACATATTAATTATAAAAACAAAGGACACATTTTGGCAGGTATTATTAATAGATATCGATGTGTCTACCATGGTTGTGGTGATGGTATCAGTAATGTCTGCATATATCCAAATTTATAAGATTATATACATTAATATGGGAAGTTAGATAGATAGACTTAATATATACAGATATCAATATTGATATCAATTGCATCTCAATAAAGTTATTAAAATTTTAAAGTAGTTTTAAAACATATGAATTAGGTTAACAGGAGTCTAACACGGGAGATGATGTTTTGTATTGATGCAAAGCAAAGAAATAATAGTACTATTTTGTCACAAGGAAACAAAATTTGGGCTAAAATTCGAGTAAAAGAATGCATACTATTAATCTCTATCAGTCTGGGAGCAAGATAATACAAGCTAAGTAATGTGAAAGTTTTAAAAATTATGTTTTCCATTTTGATGTTGCTTTACAGACAGCAGCTCTTTGTACCATATCAGTATAAATGCAATAAGAAAAATAATTTCCTAATCTGAATGACTCTGATAAAGCTTCAAAGAAATATTAAATTAGTATTTGGGAAAATAAGGAGAGACAAAGTCCTGAAAAAAAAATAACAATCACAAGCAAGCCTGGTCTGAACTTTTCTCTACTACACATTCATAGTTATAACTAAAACTGTCCATGGACAAAGTGGTTAACGGTAGGAAATCTTGAAGATCAGAATCATTCAAAATGGATTCAGTCATAAGAATACCTACCTATTAGGTTGCTGTGAGTATTAGATTTGATTACACCCCAAAGGCACTATGCTCCCTGTGTCAACATCAGCCAGTGGCAATAAACGTTAACTGTTATGGTAAGGATATTTGTACTCTTCATTCCTTCTGTTTAGACAAGGAACTTGACAGTGAACTCAACAAGCATTATTAAAGTATCCTCAGCAAACAATTTGATGAATCATTTCCAGCTATTATATTCATGAATATATGCCATGACTCAGAGCATGATTTATTACTATAACAATGGAGAATATTAAGTTAGCAGGTTACATTTTATTTCAACAGAATTAGAATTAAGACTATTAAGAAAGTTGCTACAGAACAAAGTTATGGAGAGATCATTTTACCGAGTCATTTAGACTTTATGCCCGTTGCTTACCAAATCCCCATTTATACATCTCCCCATTCCCTGGAACCACCACTCCATTTCTTGATTTTATTAACTTAACTATTTTGTTGTTGCTGTTCAGTTTCTAAGTCGTGTCCAACTCTTTGTGACCCCATGGCCGGTAGCACACCAGGCCTCTGTCCTCCGCTATTTCCCAAAGTTTGCTCAAATTTATGTCCACTGAGTCAGTGATGCTAACTAACAATCTCATCTTCTATGGGCCATTATTTTTGCCTTCAATATTCCCCAGCTTCAGGGTCTTTTCTAATGAGTCAGCTCTTTGTATCAGGTGACCAATATATTGTAGTCTCAGCTTCAGCAGCAGTCCTTCCAATGAATATTCATGGTTGATTCCCTTTAGGATTGACTCATTGGATCTCCTTGCAGTCTAAGGGACTCTCAAGAGTCTTCTCCAACACCACAATTTGAAAACATCAATTCTTCAGCACTCACCTTTCTTTATGGTCCAACTCTCACATCTGTACATGACTAATGGAAAAACCATAGCTTTAACTTATGCAGACCTATGTTGGCAAAGAGATGTCTCTGCTTTTTAATAAGCTGTCTGCGTTTGCCATGGCTTTGTTTCCAAGGAGCAAGCATCTTCTAATTTCATGACTGCAGTCACCATTCACAGTGAGCCCAAGAAAATAAAATGTGTCGCTGCTTCTACTTTATCCCCTTCTATTTGCCATGAAGTGATAGGACTGGATCTTAGTTTTTTGAATGTTGAATTTCAAGCCAGCTTTTCCCTTTCCTCTTTCATCCTCATCAGGGGGCCCTTTAGTTCCTCTTCACTTTCAGCCATTAGAGTGGTATCATCTGTATATCTGTGACTGTTGATATTTCTCCTGGCATTCTTGATGCCAGCTTGTGATTCATGTGACCCAGCATTTTTCATTATGTACTCTGCATAGAAGCTAGATAACCAGGGTGACAATACATAGCCTTGTTATATTCCTTTCCCAATTTTTAACCAATCTGTTGTTCCATCTCCAGTTCTAACTGTTGCTTCTTGACCTGCATACAGGTTTCTCAGGAAGCAGGTAAGGTGGTCTGGTACTCCCATCTCTTTAAGAATTTCCCACAGTTTGTTGTGATCCACACAGTCAAAGGCTTTAGTATAGTCAATGAAGAAGATGTTTTTCTGGAATTCTCTATGATCCAAGGAATGTTGGCAATTTGATCTCTGGTTCCTCTGCCTCTTTGAAACAGTTTGTACATCTGGAAGTTCTTGGTTCATGTACTGCTGAAAACTAGCTTGAAGGATTTTGAGCAAACCTTTCTAGCGTGTAAAATGAACAAAATTGTATGGTAGTTTGAACATTCTTTGACTATTTTCAGTTCAGTTCAGTTCAGTCGCTCAGTCGTGTTTGACTCTTTGCGACTGCATGAATTGCAGCATGCCAGACCTCCCTGTCCATCACCAACTCCTGGAGTTCACTCAAACTCATGTCCATCGAGTCGGTGATGCCCCAAATAAGCTGAATCATTTGTCTGTCTACACTAACTTGTTTCACTTAGCTTAATACTCTCAAGTTTCATCATTATTGTCACATATTACAGAAGTTCCTCCTTTTTTAAGGCTGAATAGTATTTCATTGTGTGTATATACCACTTTTTATTTAGTCATTAACTGTCAGTGGACATTTATGCTGTCTCCACATCTTGGTGATTGTGAATAGTGCTATAATTATTTTAAGAGTACTAATCTTTTCAAGATCCTGATTTCAATTCTTCTGAATACCCAGAGGGAGAAATATCAATAACCTTAGATATACAGATGATACCAGCTTTATGGCACAAAGTGAAGAACTAAAGAGCCTCTTGATGAAAGTGAAAGAGGAGAGTGAAAAAGTTGGCTTAAAGCTCAACATTCAGAAAACAAAGATCATGGCATCTGGTTCCATCACTTCATGGCAAATAGATGGGGAAACAGTGGAAACAGTGGCTGACTTTATTTTGGGGGCTCCAAAATCACTGCAGATGGTGATTGCAGCCATGAAATCAAAAGACACTTACTCCTTGGAAGGAAAGTTATGACCAATCTAGACAGCATATTAAAAAGCAGAGACATTACTTTGTCAAAAAAGGTCCATCTAGTCAAGGCTATGGTTTTTCCAATAGTCATGTATGGATGTGAGAGTTGGACTATAAACAAAGCTGAATGCAGAATTGATGCTTTTGAACTGTGATGCTGGAGAAGACTCTTGAGAGTCCCTTGGATTGCAAGGAGATCCAACTAGTCCATCCTAAAGGAGGTCAGTCCTGGGTGTTCATTGGAAGGACTGATGTTGAAGGTGAAACTCCAATACTTTGGCCACCTGATGTGAAGAGCTGATTCATTTGAAAAGACCCTGATGCTGGGAAAGATTGAGGGCAGGAGGAGAAGGGGATGACAGAGGATAAAATGGCTGGATGGTATCACCAACTCAATGGACATGAGTTTGGGTAAACTCCAGGAGTTGATGATGGACAGGGAGGCCTGGCGTGCTGCAGTTCATGGGGTCACTAAGAGTCGGACACAACTGAGCGACTGAACTGAACTGAACTGAATACCCAGAAGGGGCTTCTTAGGTGGCTCACTGGTAAAGAATCTGCCTGCAATGCAGGAGACCTGGATTCAATCCCTGGGTCAGGAAGATCCCTGGAAGAGGAAATGGTAGCCCACTCCAGTATTCTTGCCTGGAAAATCCCCGTGGACAGAGGAACCTGATGGGCTGCAGTCCACGGGGTCCCAAAGAGTTGGACACAATAAGTGATTGAGCACAGCAATGACCCAGAAGTACGATTTACCAGAATATATGGTAGCTCATTTTATAATTTTGTGGGAAACCTCCATACTGTTTTCCATAATGGCTGTACATTATGCATTCCTACCACCTAAGTAAAGGGTTCCCTTTCCTCCATGTCTTTACTAACACTTGTCTTTTCTTTTATAATAGCTATCCTGACAAATGTGAGGTGATATTTAATTGTGTTTTAATTTGAATTTCTCTGATAATTAGTGACAGTGAGCATTTTTTCATATATTATTGACCATTTATATGTCTTTTTTGAAAAAGTGTCTATTTAAATCCTTAGCCAGTTTTTAAATCAGGTTATGAGTTTGTTTGGGTTTTGTTTTTGTTGTTGTTCTCGAGTTGGAGGAGTTCCTTGTATATTTTGGATGTTAATTGCTTATCAAATATATGGTTAGTAAATATTTCCTCCCATTCATCAGTAGAACTTTTCACTCTCTTGACTGCTTCATGTGGCACACAGAATCTTTTTAGTTTGATGTAGTCCTACTTGTTAATTTTTGTTTCTATTGTCTGTGCTTTTGATATTATGTCTATAGGCATGCTAAATAACCTCAGTTGTGTCTGACTCCTTGCAACCCTATGGACTGTAGCCCACCAGGCTCCTCTGTGCATGGGATTCTCCAGGCAAGAATACTGGAGTGGATTGCCATGCACTCCTCCAGGGGATCTTTCCAATCTAGGGATCAAACCCATATCTGTTATGTCTTCTGCATTAGCAGGTGGGTTTTTACCAGGAGCACCACCAGTTCAGTTCATTTGCTCAGTCGTGTCTGACTCATTGTGACCCCCTGAATCACAGCACACCAGGCCTTCCTGTCTGTCACCAACTCCCGGAGTTCACTCAAACTCATGTCCATCGAGTCGGTGATGCCATCCAGCCATTTCACCCTCTGTCATCTCCTTCTCTTCCTGCTCTGAATCCCTCCCAGCATCAGGGTCTTTTCCAATGAGTCAACTCTTCACATGAGGTGGCCAAAGTATTGGAGTTTCAGCTTCAGCATCAGTCCTTCCAATGAACACCCAGGACGGATCTCCTTTAGGATGGACTGGTTGGATCTCTTTGCAGTCCAAGGGACTCTCAAGAGTCTTCTCCAACACCACAGTTCAAAAGCATCAATTCCCCAGTGCTCAGCTTTCATCACAGACCAACTCTCATATCCATATAAATGAATTAATTACCAAATGACTTATATTTCAAACTAATGTTATCAGTTTTGTTCTTGATTGGCAGAAGTGTTAATATCACTGTTACTTTTAAAAGATATCTTTATTTAAAATTCAAACAAATAAAAGGGAAACAGTGAAATAGCAAAAAAATAATAATAATAAACCTGAAAGAAGGCAATAAAGGAGACAAAAAAGAAAATTAGAAGAGGGTGATACATAAAAGAAGGCCCCAAAATACATGATTTTAAACTCAAACAGATCAATAATTACAAAAGGTTGTCATTAAAAGATTTTTTTCTTTCGGTCTATACCACTTATCAATGAGCCTTTTATTCAGTTGTTGTTCAGTTGCTCAGTGATGTCTGACTCTTTGCAACCCGATGGACTGCAGCATGCCAAGCATCCCTGTCCTTCACCATCTCCCAGAGCTCCCTCAAACCCACGTCCATTGAGTCAGGAATGCCATCCTATTATCTCGTCCACTCCTGTCCCCTTCTTCTCCTGCCTTCAGTCTTTCCCAGCATCAGGGTCTTTTGGTTCAGTAGAATTTCTAAACTATTCATTGAATCTTTATTTTTTCTTTTCAGTGTTTAAGTCCATTGTACTTTATCATTTATTTTTCTATTTCCAGACTTTTTATTCTAGAGATCTTTGGCAATGATTCCTTCTCTAAATAAGATTCTTTATTGGGTTTCATACCTCATATTAATTTTATCAGCAATATTTTGATGAGCTTTTTATTACTGTTCTTCATTCTTTTTCTTGCTCTCTTAAATTCTGTTTTTCTAAAAATTAAAATGCAATCTACTCACTTGATGAATATGGAATTGCAGTTTTTCTACAAAATTGTTTTTGCTGAAACAGAATCTTTGGAGTGTCTCCTTAATGTCATCAACAGAATGCTTAATACTGGATTTTTGTTTTAAAAGCAAAAAGCCATCTTCATTCTAATCTTATTTCTTCTATCTGTTTTGAGGCTTATCATCATTTGCATTTTCCTTCGTCTTCATGTCCCTTTATGAAGTTAATAGAATGGCCTCTGATATTTGTTGTTTTTCAGTCGCTCAGTCGTGTCCGACTCTGTGACCCTATGAACTGCAGTCTATCTTAGAGTCTTAATATTTCTGTTATATCTTTGAAAATAAGTTCCCATTATATAGACAATACAATAATATCAAAGGTGTCTTTTCATTATCAAAAATAGTTAACAACTGTCCTAATAGTTGCACATGGTTTTCAAAAATCAAATACTACCAACAGGTAGATCCAAAAAGAGCAAGTCTCCTTTCCCCCACATACCACTCCTAATTATTGCTCTCAGGGACAACCATTTTCAACTCCTGGGCTGTTCCTTTTTTGTTTCCTCTGTATCTCTGACTATGTGTGTATGATGCCACTTCTTGATTTGTTGGTTTTGTTATTCTTTGACTCTTTGATATGGTCTCCACTGTATTCCCCTTCCCTCACCATCCCAGTGGGGTAACAGTTGGTGCTTACATTGTCATCAGCTGTAACTGTTGTTGGCATAAGTAGTGTGATACAACTGTAGTTGTGGTTTAGTCGCTAAGTTGTGCCCAACTCTTGTGACCCCCAATGGACGGTAGCCCACCAGACCCTCTGTCCATGGGATTTTCCAGGCAAGAATACGCGAGTGGGTTGCCATTTACTTCTCCAGGGGATCTTCCCTACCCAGGGATTGAACCAGGGTCGCCTGTGCTGCAGGCTATCTCCTGCATTGCAGGCAGATTCTTTACCAACTGAGCCACCAGGGAAGCCCATATTTTTCCTTATCATGGAACTTCAATAGAACAAATACGGATATTTGTAAAACCAAAAAAATAAAAAAGAAAGGAAATTTTATAAATTCAACTTTTTAATAAAAGGTAGAAACACCTATTGTTTCACTACGTTGTTTAATTTTTAAATCCTCTTAGTCGTGTTTTTTTGTTTTAAGGAAACACATACTCTAGTAGATTCTAGTAAGTGGTACTTTGATTGATTTCAGTTCACTTCAGTCGCTCAGTCGTGTCCGACTCTTTGTGACCCCATGAATCGCAGCACGCCAGGCCTCCCTGTCCATCACCATCTCCCAGAGTTCACTCAGACTCACGTCCATCAAGTCCGTGATGCCATCCAGCCATCTCATCCTCGGTCGTCCCCTTCTCCTCCTGCCCCCAATCCCTCCCAGCATCAGAAGAGGCTTTTTGCCTCTCTTCTTTTCACAGCTATTTGTAAGGCCTCCCCAGACAGCCATTTTGCTTTTATGCATTTCTTTTCCATGGGGATGGTCTTGATCCCTGTCTCCTGTACAATGTCACGAACCTCATTCCATAGTTCATCAGACACTCTATCTATCAGATCTAGGCCCTTAAATCTATTTCTCACTTCCACTGTATAATCATAAGGGATTTGATTTAGGTCATACCTGAATGGTCTAGTGGTCTAGTTGACTTTTCCAGAGTCAACTCTTCGCATGAGGTGGCCAAAGTACTGGAGTTTCAGCTTTAGCATCATTCCTTCCAAAGAAATCCCAGGGTTGATCTCCTTCAGAATGGACTGGTTGGATCTCCTTGCAGTCCAAGGGACTCTCAAGAGTCTTCTCCAACACCACAGTTCAAAAACATCAGTTCTTCAGCGCTCAGCCTTCTTCACAGTCCAACTCTCACATCCATACATGACCACAGGAAAATCCACAGCCTTGACTAGATAGACCTTAGTCTGCAAAGTAACGTCTCTGCTTTTGAATATACTATCTAGATTGGTCATAACCTTTCTTCCAAGGAGTAAGCGTCTTTTAATTTCATGGCTGCAGTCACCATCTGCAGTGATTTTGGAGCCCAAAACTATAAAGTCTGACATTGTTTCCACTGTTTCCCCCTCTATTTCCCATGAAGTGATGGGACCAGATGCCATGATCTTCGTTTTCTGAATGTTGAGCTTTAAGCCAACTTTTTCACTCTCCTCTTTCACTTTCATCAAGAGGCTTTTTAGCTCCTCTTCACTTTCTGACATAAGGGTGGTGTCATCTGCATATCTGAGGTCATTGATATTTCTCCTGGCAATCCTGATTCCAGCTTGTGTTTCTTCCAGTCCAGCGTTTCTCATGATGTACTCTGCATAGAAGTTAAATAAGCAGGGTGACAATATACAGCCTTGACGCACTCCTTTTCCTTTTTGGAACCAGTCTATTGTTCCATGTCCAGTTCTAACTGTTGCTTCCTGACCTGCATACAGATTTCTCAAGAGGCAGGTTAGGTGGTCTGGTATTCCCATCTCTTCCAGAATTTTCCAGTTTATTGTGATCCACACAGTCAAAGGCTTTGGCATTGTCAATCAAGCAGAAATAGATGTCTTCCTGGAACTCTCTTGCTTTTTCCATGATCCAGCGGATGTTGGCAGTTTGATCTCTGGTTCCTCTGCCTTTTCTAAAACCAGCTTGAACATCTGGAAGTTCATCGTTCACATATTGCTGAAGCCTGGCTTGGAGAATTTTAAGCATTACTTTACTAGCATGTGAGATGAGTGCAATTGTGCAGTAGTTTGAGCATTCTTTTGCATTGCCTTTCTTTGGAATGGAAATGAAAACTGACCTTTTCCAGTCCTGTGGCCATTGCTGAGTTTTCCAAATTTGCTGGCATATTGAGTGCAGCACTTTCACAGCATCATCTTTCAGGATTTGAAATAGCTCAACTGGAATGCCATCACCTCCACTAGCTTTGTTTGTAGTGATGCTTTCTAAGGCCCATTTGACATCACATTCCAAGATGTCAGGCTCTAGATTAGTGATCACATCATCATGATTATCTGGGTTGTGAAGATCTTTTTTGTACAGTTCTTCTCATGTCACCTCTTCTTAATATCTTCTGCTTCTGTTAGGTCCAGACCATTTCTGTCCTTTATCAAGCTCATCTTTGCATGAAATGTTCCCTTGGTATCTCTAATTTTCTTAAAGAGATCTCTAGTCTTTCCCATTCTGTTCTTTTCCTCTATTTCTTTGCATTGATCTCTGAAGAAGTCTTTCTTATCTCTTCTTGCTATTCTTTGAAATTCTGCATTCAGATGCTTATATCTTTCTTTTTTCCCTTTGCTTTTTGCCTCTCTTCTTTTCACAGCTATTTGTAAGGCCTCCCCAGACAGCCATTTTGCTTTTAGGCATTTCTTTTCCATGGGGATGGTCTTGATCCCTGTCTCCTGTACAATGTCACGAACCTCATTCCATAGTTCATCAGACACTCTATCTATCAGATCTAGGCCCTTAAATCTATTTCTCACTTCCACTGTATAATCATAAGGGATTTGATTTAGGTCATACCTGAATGGTCTAGTGGTCTTCCCTACTTCCTTCAATTAAATCTGAATTTGGTAATCAGGAGTTCATGATCTGAGCCACAGTCAGCTCCTGGTCTTGTTTTTGTTGACTGTATAGAGCTTCTCCATCTTTGGCTGCAAAGAACATAATCAATCTGATTTCGGTGTTGACCACCTGGTGATGTCCATGTGTAGAGTCTTCTCTTGTGTTGTTGGAAGAGGCTGTTTGCTATGACCAGTGCATTTTCTTGGCAAAACTCTATTAGTCTTTGCCCTGCTTCATTCTGCATTCCAAGGCCAAATTTGCCTGTTACTCCAGGTGTTTCTTGACTTCCTACTTTTGCATTCCAGTCCCCTATAATGAAAAGGACATCTTTTTTGGGTGTTAGTTCTAAAAGGTCTTGTAGGTCTTCATAAATCCGTTCAACTTCAGCTTCTTCAGTGTTACTGGTTGGGGCATAGACTTGGATAACTGTGATATTGAATGATTTGCCTTGGAGACAAACAAAGATCATTCTGTTGTTTTTGAGATTGCATCCAAGTACTGCATTTTGGACTCTTTTGTTGACCATGATGGCTACTCCACTTCTTCTGAGGGATTCCTGCCCACAGTAGTAGATAAAATTGTCATCTGAGTTAAATTCACCCACTCCAGTCCATTTTAGTTCGCTGATTCCTAGAATGTCGACGTTCACCCTTGCCATCTCTTGTTTGATCACTTCCAATTTGCCTTGATTCATGGACCTGACATTCCAGGTTCCTATGCAATATTGCTCTTTACAGCATCGGATCTTGCTTCTATCACCAGTCACATCCACAACTGGGTACTGTTTTTACTTTGGCTCCATCTCTTCATTCTTTCTAGAGTTATTTCTCCACTGATCTCCAGTAGCATATTGGGCACCTACTGACCTGGGGAGTTCCTCTTTTGGTATCCTATCATTTTGCCTTTTCATACTGTTCATGGGGTTCTCAAGGCAAGAATACTGAAGTGGCTTGCCATTCCCTTCTCCAGTGGACCACATTCTGTCAGACCTCTCCACCATGACCCACCTGTCTTGGGTTGCCCCGTAGGCATGGCTTGGCTTCATTGAGTTAGATAAGGCTGTGGTCCTAGTGTGATTAGATTGACTAGTTTTCTGTGAGTATGGTTTCAGTGTGTCTGCCCTCTGATGCCCTCTTGCAACACCTATCATCTTACTTGGGTTTCTCTTACTTGGGCGTGGGGTATCTCTTCACGGCTGCTCCAGCAAGGCACAGCCACTGCTCCTTACCTTGTACGAGAGGTATCTCCTTACCGCCACCATTCCTGACCTTCAACGTGGGATGGCTCCTCTAGGCCCTCCTGTGCCTGCGCAGTCACCGCTCCTCGGGTTGCTCTTCCTGGCCGCCGGCCCTGGCCTCGGCCTCGGGGTGGCTCCTCAGGGTCACCGCCCCTGGCCTCGGACGTGGGGTAGTTCCTCCCGGCTGCCACTGACCTCGGACGGAGGGTAGCTCCTCTCGGCCGTTCCTGCACCATTGCAGCCTGGCACTCTAGGCCGCTGCCCCTGACCTCAGATGTGGGGTAGCTCTTCTTGGCCACGCTTAGTGTGCCGGCTCGCAGCCCCCTGCGCTTAGTGCATGGGCTCTCAGCCGGCTGCGCTTAGTGCTTGATTGATTTAGAGATGTGAAACATTTTTTGAAGATAGAAAATGTTTACAAAACTAGTAACTGACATAGCAGAGAGGAAGAAGCTACAAATAAGGACTCCTAACCAATATACTTCCTCAGTTTTTGCTTTCTGGGAGGATCATCCTTATTTACTGCTCTTGGAATCACTTCTGAGAAAGGCACTGGGGAGAATTCCTCTTAACATTAGCAGACTGTTATTATTATTTGCCGGGAGTCAGCATGGGGAATCCCACCCATGGCAAAGGTCATGAGGAAGAGGCCTGACAGGCAAAGGCAAGATCAGGCCTCGAGGGAACCCCCCTGGACGTACTCGAGCATCTACCCCAAAACCAGAATCTGTCTGCCTTACTATATTATGCCTTTCACCAACTCCTCTGACATTAACAGGGGACTGTCCCTCCACCACCTTTTTCTGGAAAAAGTTAATTTAGAGCTTTTAGATAATAAGTCTCCTGGGTATAATAAGTGTTTCAATCCAAAAACCCCTCTGATGGCTTTCTAGCCTGCCTGACAGGTTTATCCGGACTCTTACAACTAGGCATGTGATTGATTACAGCCTCCTGACCTCGAGAAGTACAGGAAGCTTAAAACATCCTAGGAATGTAGGGCCTTCTGAGGAGTCAAAATCATTAGAATAGGACTGATTAAGGGTTTCATTGTTGAGCCAATACTTGCTGCCAAGTTTTCATATCTTTTATTTGTTGATATAGTTGGTATGTAGAAAAAACAGGTAGTAGCCCTGGCATTAGCAACATTAGATCTTTGAGTTAAGTACTTTCTCTGTTATAACCCACTGCACCTTTGTTCTACAGGAATGTAACTTTATTTAGTACTTTGAGGGTGATGCAGATTAAAGAAAAAACACTTCAAGGGAAAATGAGTTTTCTGGTTGATAGACATTTATCTAGGTAAAGAGCCATAAAAATGTTAACAGGCCTCTTGGCCAGAAGATAATGTAAGTCACCTGAGACCTTTTGTATATGGGAAGTTATGCAAAAAGAAAGCCTGGTCTCAATAAGGGTCAGGACTTTGCATATTCCATTATTTCTTTATGTACAACTTGGTGTATATAAGCTGCTTTTGAAAATAAAGTTGTGGGTCTTGCACTGATGCTTGGCTCCCCCATATCGTTCTTTTCTTATTCTCCCTTTTCAGGCTAAATTCCCGTCTGGAGCATAGAGGCTCGCTGTGTCTACTTATTTGCCTGGGCTTCTAAGACCCACACGAGAGGGAGCCCAAGGTGGGGCACCCTCCGCTATTCAAGCGGGCACCTGCGGGCTACGTAGACGGTGCAAGTCCCTTGTCTCGGCGCTTTATTGGCTTTCTATGTAAACCAAGGAATACAGCCTCTGTTCTCCTCTATTTTCTCCACTACATTATTCTTTCCTAATCTCTCTTTCTATCTCTAAATAACCTTATCTAATCACCTATGCTGTCCCCGCTTTGAATTCCCTGGACCCTGGTAATTATTGATTTGGGGACTCTGGATAGACGCTAAAAAACCCTAGTCTTGGATTTCTAAGGTTTATCAGCTCCAAATCACATTTGTATAAGCAGGTAACAAAAGCTAATAGCATATTTTTCACAGAACTAGAACAAATAATTTCAAGATTTGTATGGAAATACAAAAAACCTAGAATAGCCAAAGCAATCTTGAGAAAGAAGAATGGAACTGGAGGAATCAACTTGCCTGACTTCAGGCTCTACTACAAAGCCACAGTCATCAAGACAGTATGGTACTGGCACAAAGACAGAAATAGAGATCAATGGAACAAAATAGAAAGCCCAGAGATAAATCCACACACATATGGACACCTTATCTTTGACAAAGGAGGCAAGAATATACAATGGAGTAAAGACAATCTCTTTAACAAGTGGTGCTGGGAAAACTGGTCAACCACTTGTAAAAGAATGAAACTAGATCAGTTTCAAACACCATACACAAAAATAAACTCAAAATGGATTAAAGATCTAAATGTAAGACCAGAAACTATAAAACTCCTAGAGGAGAATATAGGCAAAACACTCTCCAACATAAATCACAGCAGGATCCTCTATGATCCACCTCCCAGAATACTGGAAATAAAAGCAAAAATAAACAAATGGGATCTAATTAAAATTAAAAGCTTCTGCACAACAAAGGAAAATATAAGCAAAGTGAAAAGACAGCCTTCTGAATGGGAGAAAACAATAGCAAATGAAGCAACTGACAAACAACTAATCTCAAAAATATACAAGCAACTTATGCAGCTCAATTCCAGAAAAATAAACGACCCAATCAAAAAATGGGCCAAAGAACTAAATAGACATTTCTCCAAAGAAGACATACGGATGGCTAACACACACATGAAAAGATGCTCAACATCACTCATTATTAGAGAAATGCAAATCAAAACCACAATGAGGTACCACTTCACACCAGTCAGAATGTCTGCAATCCAAAAATCTGCAAGAAATAAATGCTGGAGAGGGTGTGAAGGAAAGGGAACCCTCCTACACTGTTGGTGGGAATGCAAACTAGTACAGCCACTTTGGAGAACAGTGTGGAGATTCCTTAAAAAATTGCAAATAGAACTACCTTATGACCCAGCAATCCCACTGCTGGGCATACACACCGAGGAAACCAGAACTGAAAGAGACACATGTACCCCAATATTCATTGCAGCACTGTTTATAATAGCCAGGACATGGAAACAACCTAGACGTCCATTGGCAGATGAATGGATAAGAAAGCTGTGGTACATATACACAATGGAGTATTACTCAGCCATTAAAAAGAATACATTTGAATCAGTTCTGATGAGATGGATGAAACTGGAGCCGATTATACAGAGTGAAGTAAGCCAGAAAGAAAAACACCAATACAATATACTAACACATATATATGGAATTTAGAAAGATGGCAATGACGACCCTGTATGCAAGACAGCAAAAAAGACACAGATGTGTATAACGGACTTTTGGACTCAGAGGGAGAGGGAGAGGGAGAGGGTGGGATTATTTGGGAGAATGGCATTGTAACATGTATACTATCATATAAGAATCGAATCGCCAGTCTATGTCCGATGCAGGACACAACATGCTTGGGGCTGGTGCACGGTGATGACCCAGAGAGATGTTATGGGGAGGGAGGTGGGAGGGGGGTTCATGTTTGGGAATGCATGTACACCCGTGGTGGATTCATGTCAATGTATGGCAAAACCAATACAGTATTGTAAATTAAAATAAAGTAAAAAAAAAAAAAGAAAGAAAAAAAAAAAACAGCTAATAGGTACATGATACTATGGACCTTGGATCTCCATAGCAGTCTATAAACTTTAGTATATATAATATATAACACAATAAGCTTTAGTATTCTGCCATTGCCCTAACCCTCAGCTTTTCCAATTCCATTTTGATTTCTAACTAAGTACAAACCTGAACTGGTGAGCTAAAAACTATTTTCTCTTTTCTTCAAGCTGTATTCTACTACCTTGTATACGTTTTTCTTTGTATTAGCATACCTATAAATGCATCCACTGAAAATATTAGTGTTTCATATTATGGTGGTTTAGTCACTAAGTTGTGTATTTCATATATAAATATAAAAGCAAAACTTCTGAACATAAAGGCAAAGAGAAAGATCTAAACACTTTTATCTCTAGATAGTTTATCCTAAGAAAAAATCACATTTCTATTATACATCCAAACAGTAACACTGTGTGCAAAATGATAACGAAACAATGTTTTCCAAGTGGCAAAGAAAAACACCTATCATATAAGTATTATCTACTACCACCAAAATATCACTTCAAAAACAGCCTTGAAATAGTAAGGATTTATGTAGCTCATCAGGCTGCAAGTTGGCTCAGTGGTTCTTCTGGTCTCAGCTAGGCTCACTGTCATGAATGAAGGTCAGTTGGCTATTGGCTGATCTAGGATGGCTTCATATGGGATAATGGGAGTAAGTTGATACGGGTATGTTCTCATGGCAATGGCTGAAGACACAAGTAATATGACATGTACTTTTCAATACGGTTTTGTTTTTGAATTGTATTTGCTAACATTCTATTTGCCAAAGCAAGTAATGTGACTCAAGCCCAGAATCAAGGCATAGACAAAGAGAGGAGGAAGGAATTAGGGCCATTTTTGTAATCTATCGTATCTAAAAACCAGAGTTCTATTCTTGACCAACCAATCATTTGAAATAAAATAGACATTTTCAAACATTCAAGTACAATTTAATGCTCACAATATGTCTCTAGAAAAGTTATGAAGAAAAATTTAAAAATCATGGAAATGTAAAACATAAGATGATTTAAATGGCTACATAGAAACAATCAAAGTTAATAGAAATAAACTCTTTTGTTATAACACTGACTGTTAGATTAAAATTTTTGAAATCAAGGCAAGTGCTCTTTACCTAAAATTAAACCAAATTGATACAGAAAAGTTAAAAAATAAAGGAACAGGAAAATTATAATATGAAAACATTGATAGAGGACTGGTAAAGCATTTTAAAATCAAACAAGACAAAACTCGAAGAAAACAATACTGGAAATTTACAATAACAAAAATTTCCAAACTTAAGATAAATATGTATCATGGATATTTGTTGTTATGGCTACAACACAAGCATAGAAAGACTTATGATAGAATTTGAGAAATCCACTATTAGTAAAGCAAAGCTTAACTTTGCAAAATACCAAGCAGATAAAACATAGTTAGTATATAAAAATTATTAGCAATCAATATGCTTGATTTAGCACTCATTCGCTCAGAACCCTGATGGACGAACATTTGCAACAGTTGACAGAATACTAAGCCACAAATGAAATCTCAACCATTTGCAACAAAGAATTATTATATGGCCTGTAACCACTCATCATAGTATGAAAAAAATGAGAAATTGGCCATTTGAATGAAAACAGTCTTTTGAAAGGAATGACATAATTACAAAATCTATATCCTTTTTAAAACTTCAAAGTTTTAATAAGAAAAAATTGCAGAAACACACTTTGAAATTTTATCAATAACAGTTAAAAATGCATGCAATTTTTTTAAATTTGATATACTACATAAAGTTCGCATAGTAGGCAAGTATTTAGCAATGATTGCTTTAAGTTTTTCAACTTTAGATGTTTAATAAATCCTCAGAATTCATTTAAATTCTTATAAATATTCAGTCTTTTCATGTAAACTGTCAGTTGTCAACAAGTAAATTAATGCAACTTCAATCTTCCCTCCCTGCATCATATTCCCAGAAAAGTTATAAAAGATACAGTAATAAAATGATACATGCTGCTGCTACTGCTGCTGCTAAGTCACTTCAGTTGTGTCCAACTCTGTGCGACCCCATAGACAGCAGCCCACCAGGCTCCCCTGTACCTGGGATTCTCCAGGCAAGAACACTAGAGTGGGTTGCTGTTTCCTTCTCCAAAGCATGAAAGTGAAAAGTGAAAGTGAAGACGCTGAGTCGTGTCCAACCGTCAGCAACCCCATGGACTGCAGCCTTCCAGGCTCCTCCATCCATGGGATTTTCCAGACAAGAGTACTGGAGTGGGGTGCCATTGCCTTCTCCGAAAATGATACATTCCTTACTCTAAAATGAGAACTCTCCGCAGAAGAGAAAATGTTTGTGAGGAATTAGTAAAATACTTGGAGAATACAGGGTCACATTGAAGAGAGAGTTGCTAACCAGGTGCATACAATTAAGTTCATCTTTAGGAGATAGGAGCAACACCAAAGTGGCTGTCCATCAAGAAGTGATAAAAATAGGAAGCTGATCTAAACTGTGGAGGGAGAATGTGGTATATTGGAAAAATATGAGATGATTTTCTAAGCTGATAAAGCATATATTCTAGAAAAATCTTAACCAAAATCATGCTTAGTAATGAAATGTTAGAAGCATATCATTTAAAGTAAATAAGACAAGTTTGGCTGCTGTTTCCCTTAGAGTACAGCATTATATTAGAAATGCTAGCCCATGAAATAAGAAAGAGGGGGGGAAATGAGAATGAAAAAGAAGAGATGAAACTATTTTTGTTTGCAGTGATATGATTGTCAATTTAGAGAATCAACTGAGAAATTTCAGAATTATAGCAATCTAGCAAGGTAGTTAGATGCAGGATAAACATATTAGAAGCTTCTATAGCTTTCAAAACACCATAAGTATATCTAATTTATATATTTAGAAAAGGTAATTTTTCAAAAATCTAACTCATGATAATAATAAAAAGTACAATGTAGCTAGAAATAAACATAAGAATTCATAAGGCCAATATAGTTAAAATTATAAACTTAAACTGAAAGCATTAGAAAAGTTTGGAATAAATGAAAAACTATGTTGAAAAACAAGAAAATTCAGTGCCTCTTAAATGTTTACATCTCAATTGTTCTATCTTTGCTAGTCTTTTTTTAATATTTATTTATTTTTAATTGCTTGATGACTGGTTTACAATATTGGTTTGATTTCAACATGAATTTACCATAGATGCATATATGTCCCCTGCTTCCTGAATCTCCCTCCCACCACCTGCCCATTCCCACCCCTCTGGGTTATTACAGAGCCCCCATTTGAGTTCCCTGAGTCATACAGCAAACCCCCATTAGCTATCTATTTACATATGTTGGTGTATTTGCCTCCATGCTACTCTCTCCTTTCATCTCACCCTCTCCCTCTTCTCCCCTACCCTCGTCCATAAGTCTGTTCTCTATGTCTGTGTTTCCATTGCTGCTATGCAAATAGATCCTTCAGTACCATCCTTCTAGATTCCATATATATGTGTTAATATTCGATATTTGCTTTTCTCTTTCTGACTTACTTCACTCTGTATAATAGGCTCTAGGTTCATCCACCTCATTAGAACTGACTCAGATGCATTCCTTTTAATGGCTGGGTAGTATTTGTATGTATGTACCACAGCTTCTTTATCCATTCATCTGTTGATCAATGTCTAGGTTGCTTCCATGTCTTGGCTATTGTAAATAGTGCTGTAATGAACACTGGGGTACATGTGTCTCTTTTGGTTTGGTCTCTTCAAGGTTGCCTACAAGTGGTATGGCTGGGTCATATGGTGGTTTTATTCCTAATTTTTTAAGGAATCTCCATACTGTCCTCCATAGTGGCTGTATCAATTTACATTCCCACCAGCAGAGTAGGAGGGTTCCCTTTTCTTCACACCTCTTCCAGCACTTTTTATTTTTGGATTTTTTGATTATGGCCATTCCGTCTGGGATATAGTTTTGATCTGCATTTCTCTGATGCGAAGAGCTGACTCATTTGAAAAGACCCTGATGCTGGGAAAGATTGAGGGCAGGAGAAGGGGATGACAGAGGATGAGATGGTTGGATGGCATCACCGACTCAATGGACATGAGTTTGAGCAAGCTCTGGGAGTTGGTGATGGACAGGGAGGCCTGGCGTGCTGTGGTTCATGGGGTCACAAAGAGTCAGACAGGACTGAGCAACTGAAATGAACTGAACTGAATAATAAGTGATGTTGAGCTTCTGTTCATATGTTTATTAGCCATTGGTATGTCTTCTTTGGAGAAATGTCTGTTTAGGTTTTTTGCCCACTTTTTGATTAGGTTGTTTTATTTTTCTGGTATTGAGTTGTATGAGCTGCTTGTATATTTTGGAAATTAATTCTTTTGTCTGTTGTTTCATTTGCTATTATTGTCTCCCTTTTTGAGAGTTGTCTCTTCACTTTGTTTATAGTTTTTGCTGTGCAGAAGCGTTTAAGTTTAATTCAGTTCAGTTCAGTTCAGTCGCTCAGTTGTGTCCGACTCTTTGAGACCCCATGAATTGCAGCACGCCAGGCCTCCCTGTCCATCACCAACTCCCGGAGTTCACTCAGACTCATGTCCATCGAGTCAGTGATGTCATCCAGCCATCTCATCCTCTGTCGTCCCCTTCTCCTCCTGCCCCCAATCCCTCCCAGCATCAGAGTCTTTTCCAATGAGTCAACTCTTTGCATGAGGTGGCCAAAGTACTGGAGTTTCAGCTTTAGCATCATTCCTTCCAAAGAAATCCCAGGGTTGATCTCCTTCAGAATGGACTGGTTGGAGGTCTCATTTATTTATATTTGTTTTTATTTCTATTTTTCTAGGAGGTGTATCATAAAGGATCTTGCTATGATTTACGTCATACAGTGTTCTGCCTATTTTTTTCTTCTAAGAGTTTCATAGTTTCTGGTCTTACATTTAGATCTTTAATCCATTTTGAGTTTATTTTTCTGTATGGGGTTAGGAAGTGTGCTAATTTCATTCTTTTGAATGTAGTTGTCCTGTTCTTCCAGCACTACTTATCGAAGAGAGTGTCTTTTTCCCATTGTATATTTTTGCCTCCTTTGTCAAAGATGAGGTGCCCATATGTGTGTGGGTTTATCTCTGGGCTTTCTAACCTGTTCCATTGGCCTATACTTCTATTTTGGGGCCAGTACCATACTGTCTTGATGACTGTAGCTTTGTAGTACAGTCTGAAATCAGGTGAGAGATTCCTCCATCTTTGCTAGTCTTTTTGTTTTGTTCTTCAGTCATTCAGTTTTGTCCAACTCTTTGGGACCCCATGTACTGCAGCACGCCAGGCTTCCCTGTCCATCACCATCTCCCGGGACTTTCTCAAACACATGTCCACTGAGTCAGTGATGCCATCCAACCATCTCATCCTCTGTTGTCCCCTTCTTGTCCTGCCTTCAGTCTTTCCCAGCATTAAGGTTTTTTCCAGTGAGTCAGCTCTTTGCATCAGGTGGCCAAAATACTGGAGCTTCAGCCTCAGTGTCAGTCCCTCCAATGAATATTCAGGATTGATTTCCTTTAGGATTGACTGGTTTGATCTCCTTACAGTCCAAGGGACTCTCATGAGTCTTCTCCACAGTTCAAAAGCATCAATTCTTCAGCACTCAGCCTTCTTTTTGAGCCAGCTCTCACAATCCACACATGACTACTTGATTCCCTGGTGGCTCAGATGGTAAAGAATCTGGAGACCTGGGTTCAGTCCTTGGGTTGGGAAGATCCCCTGGAGGAGGGCATGGCAACCCATTCCAGTACTCTTGCCTGGAGAACCCCATGGACAGAGGAGCCTGGTGGGCTACAGTCCATGGGGTCACAGAGAGTTGGACACGACTGAGTGACTAAGCACAACATGAGAAAGTTAAACGAGGATTTATTTAGGGCTTCCCTGGTGGCTCAGCTGGTAAAGAATCTGCCTGCAGTGTGGGAAACCTGGGTTCAGTCCCTGGGTTGGGAAGATCCCCTGGAGAAGAGAACAGCTCCCACTCCAGTATTCTTGCCTGGAGAATTCCATGGACAGTATGGCCCATGGGGTTGCAAAGAGCCGAACATGACCGAGTGACTTTCATTTTTGACCGTACAGACCTTTGTTGGCAAAGTAATGTCTCTTCTTTTTAATACACTGTCTAGGTTTGTCATAGCTTTTCTTCCAAGGAGCAAGCATCTTTTAATTTCTGATTAATTAAGCCAATGCTGCACTCTTGCCTGGAAAATCCCGTGGATGGAGGAGCCTGGTGGGCCGCAGTCCATGGGGTCGCTAAGAGTCGGACACGACTGAGCGACTTCACTTTCACTTTTCACTTTTATGCGTTGGAGAAGGAAATGGCAACCCACTCTAGTGTTCTTGCCTGGAGAGTCCCAGGGACAGGGGAGCCTGGTGGGCTGCCGTCTCTGGGGTCGCACAGAGTCGGACATGACTGAAGTGACTTAGCAGCAGCAAGCCAATGCTGACTACAATGATGACTACAACGCTCTGTAGTCATCATCTGTAGTGATTTTGGAGCCCAAGAAGATAAAGTCTGTTACTGCTTCCATTGTTTTCCCACCTGTTTGCTGTGAAGTGATGAGACCAGATACAATTAAGTGAAGTTACTCTACAACCACCATTCATTTGAAAATAATTTAGAAAGCTTTCACCTCCAGACCCCTCTCTTGAGCTCATTAAATAAATATTTTTTGAGCATCCACTTTGTCTCAGACACTTGAGGAACTTACAGTGCATTTGTTAACTGTTCAACTGATACCTACATCTGGATGTCCTCATATTTAACTTGTTCAAAAGGAAAGTCATGTAAGAATCCTGTATCAGTTAAGATTAGGTTTGACTGCAGAAAGAAATTTTTGAACAAGATGCAAATTTATATTTCTTTCACATGAATGATATCAGGAAATAAATAGTTTAGGACTATGCTGGTTCCATGCTTCCCAGGTGCTCAGTGGTAACGAATCCACCTGCCAAGCAGGAGGTGCAGGTTCAGTTTCCAGGTTGGGAAGATCCCCTGGAGAAGGAAATGTCAATCCACTCCAGTATTCTTGCCTGGAAAATCTCATGGACAGCAGAACCTGGTGGACTATGTCCATGGGATCTCAAAGAGTTGGACACAACTGAGCGACTAAACAATATGCTGGCTTTATACTCATCAGACACTTGGCCTCCTTCCTTCTTTCTTATTCACTATCATCAGTGAATATTTTCATCCTTTTCATTGATTTTTTTGCCCAAGATAGCCCTTTAGTCATCAAATCCACATTCCAGGACAATCAGAATTGAAGGATAAAGGGAAGAAAGGTGAAAGCTATCTGATCTCTTTTGAGGATTTTTCCCATAAGTCCAACCCAGTAGCTTCTGTTTAATATTATTGATCAAATTTAGCAACATAGCCACTTCAAGGAAGTCTGGAAAATAGTATTCAGTGAACCCTCCAAAAATAATTGAGAGTCTGTTGCTAAAGAAATAAAGGACAATTGGTTTGTAATAAGTAACTGACAGGCATTTTTAAAAAGTGGTAATAATGGTTGACTCAGGGGAGGGAAATTAAGAAAATGGACGTTATATATGGAATAGCAAATTAATCTTCACTGTATATTCTTCTATGCTTTAATTTTTTTCCAGAATTATGGACTATTTAGCAAAAATAAATATTTTTTCACTGAAATTCCACTTCCTTCATGAACTCATCCATCCCACCTTGTAGAATTTTCCTTTTGGTAAAAGGCATCACCATTCACTTAGTCACCCATATTAACATGTCAATATTATCTTCAATGTTTACTTCAGCTCCAATATTTAAAACTCAGAAGGCACCAGATTAAGTCAATTTTATCATGGAACTAACACAACTAATCTCTCTCTGCATCTTTATTGCCACTATCTTATTTCAAGCCTTCAGAATGTCCAGTAGGATGATTCCAACTGCCTATTTCCAGATCTTCGCTCAATCAGTTGTTCCCAGTGCCTGACCACACTCCAAATTGCCACTAGTTATTATTTCAAAAACATTTTTAATGTGTCACTACTTCTTATAAAGCCTCAGCATAGATGTTCAACATAAACTATATCTTTTAGTTTATTGATGATTGTTTAAAAAACTGCAAAAGGAAAAAAAAATTGAAACAAAATGAGAAACAAAAAAAAACAGATTTCTTTTCAGTTTTTCTATTGACTGGATAAGTCTGAAGAAAATTTATATTCTTAAATTCAGTTTGCCAGTGTAAAAATAAAAATGCCACACTAACTGACAAGAGAATTTGCTAATAATTTCAGAGCATATGGAGGCTTTGAATTAAACTTCATAACATTTATTAAGTCACAGGTTTCAGTTGCACATTTAATTACTATTCTGTAATGAACTAATCTCCACTTGTTTTGAGAAGCTGTCAAGTAACTGTTTGAATTATGCTATAATTTGGCCAACTATATTTTGGTGATTGCTAAATTAGAATTTTAAGTATGTTTGAATATGTATTAAGTCAGGGATTTCACAAAACACTTATGTTTTAACAGGCTGAGCTGTATTTAAATTTTTATGATTCAAAGAAGAGAAGGGCAGAAATATATCAGTCATCAGATTTTATTCTTTGTTAGTATTTAGGAAAACACAGAAACCTAGACCTAGATTTAAAGTCACCAATAAATCTGAAATCAAATAATTCTGGAGTAAAAGACCATAACACTTTGTACACTCAGTGGTGAGAAATACAAAGCATCAAAATCCAAAGAGATTTTAAAAGAGATTTTGAAAAAAGATTATTGAAAGAGAATAAGAGAACTGAAAGATATTTGCTATAAAAATGAAAATATACATGCTTTTAAAATCTGGTATGATAGTGGGGTTTTTTGTTTGTTTGTTTCATAGGGTTATATTTATCTTCAAACTCATTGAGTTGTATTTGTTAGGTACAGAAATCTGGTATGATAGTGTTTTATTCTCTACCACAAAGAACTTTACAAGTAGACAGAAGTTTCATGTTATCTTCTACTATTGAAGAAAAGACATCACAGACTCAGAATGGAAAATGAACCTTTCTCATTTATTTTAACAGTAGTACTGAATAAAGAAAATGACTCGCCAACCAGTAGCTGGATAGCTATCCTATCCAATGCCTTAAAATCTCAAAATTGCAGGTTTTCTTTTATACAGGCAAATTGCCTTTTGATTGATACTCACTGGAGAAATGGGGCTTATCCCACTTATTCCATGGAGAAGGGACTCATTTACTGAGAGGGAGATATCATGATACTCAGAAGAGGAAAAGATGGTCATAAGTGAGCAAATGTCAGAAGTTGGTTTCTGCAAAACATAAGGGACATGTTGATGAGATGTGCTTTATTCCTCCAGCTGGCAGGCATGTCACGTCTAGTAGCTCTTCTGTTTTGAGGAAACTAGAGATGGTTTTTCATCTACTCTCTGAGACAACCAAAGTCACACATGTATATCTACCTGTGTCTGCATAATTTTATCTTGCTTGCCAGATCTAGTAGTACTCATCATCACAGGAAAAAAAAAAAAAAAGGTTAGAAGAGAAGAACATGGGACGTCAGTTCAATATTTCCTGATCCTATATCATAAGTCATGAATTTATTTGAAAAAGTCTTTGTGTAATTCTCTGATCCTGCCTCTCTGCCTTCACTGATACTGCCTCTCTGCCTTCACTGAGACTGTACAGATGTCAACAGGAATGCCCTTTCCCTTCTAAATTTAGCTGCCACAATAAGGACCTACTAGGCATTTTACTCAAGACTCTATAATGACCTATATGGGAAAAGAATCTAAAAATGAGTGGATATATATATATAATTGATTCACTTTGCTATACACTCAAAACTAACACAGCGTTGTAAATCAAGTATACACCAACAAAATTTTTTAAATTAATTAATTAATTAAGCTGCCACAGGAGGTGAGAACCTGAAGCTTACCATTTAAGTTTATCGATTAAATTTATTCTGCTAGTGGATGAAACTATTAACAGATTTTTATAATAACTTTCAAGACTCTTTGAATAATGTTTGATCCTATTTGCAAACTTAATTATAAACATGGCAACATTTAAAACTATTTTAATTAATTTCTTTTGTTAAGTATTTTGCCCATCAACCAAAACCTCTATGTGCTAAATAGTACTAATATAGCTAATAAATTAAACTTTTAATGAGTTGAACTAAATTTCTCATTTATTTTTAATGAAAAAGATTTAATGAGATGTCAACTTAAGATCATGAGTCTCAATGAACTGCTTAATTGGTATAAGACTCATTATATTTGGCCAAGTTCTCTTACATATGACAAGTAAGGATGATAACAGCAAGCACTTATAAAGTGCCTGTTATATGTCACACACTGTACACAAGACAATCACAAATATGTACAAATTTCTTTTCAATGCAAATATTAATATTACAGTTTTAGTTGTTTTAACCCTTCTATACTTAACGTTAAATCTTTCCTCAGCTAGAGGAAGCATACCCATTAATGATCATAGTTTTCATCTAGTTAATTAAAGCCAGGTACTTCAATAGATTTTAGTAAAAAAAAAAAAAAAAAAAAAAGGAGATGCAGGCATCCTAGGCAATTCTTCTCAACATCAACAAAGAAAACTATTACATCCTTGCAAGTAACTTAGTTATCCTCTTAACATGTTTAAAGCTACCAATAACCAGAAGTTATGACCAAGACACTGATGAGATTATTGTTGGTGACCTGGTTGGAATTTACTAAACTCTGTTTTGTAACTGGGGCTCCCCAAGTCATGCTGGTGGTAAAGAATCTACCTGCCAATGCAGGAGACATAAGAGACTTGGGTTCAATCCCTGGGTGGGGAAGATCTCCTGGAGGAGGGCATGGCAACCCACTCCAGTATTCTTACCTGGACAATCCCATGGACAGAGGAGCCTGGCAAGCTACAATCCATAGAGTCTAAGAGAGTGGAACTTGACTGAATTGACTTAGCATGCACGCATGCACATGTTGTAATTGACTACATCAAAATCTGAGAGAATAGATAAAAGGAAAGGTTGGCTTTATTGGTTTCACACCCATGTCCTTGGATTTGGAGTTATATGAGCATTCTGATTGGTTTTCTGCATTCAGAAACCTGTGGTTTCCATTGGGATCAGTCACTGGATTGGATTTTGGACTCAATAAACACGTTTCTCCTGCTATCACTAAAGATGGCAAAAATCCTCTAAGTCCAAACACTTAAACATTAGAGGAATCAGAGGATCTAGTCTCTTTATGTTGATCTAAACAACTAGATTATTGGCAAAATGAATAACCAAATAAGCTTCAGCATCCCCCATGTGTTACTCCCCTAAACAAAAAATGAGGACAGTGCAGTGGTTTTCATTGTTCTAGGAGCTATCAGGGAAATATGCTGCTGCAACATCTAAATCTTCTCCCTGCATAGAAATCCTCTCTGCAAAGGCAATAAAGAAAGAAAACACTGTTTTAACTGAATAAGCATTAAACCAGAATGTGATATGCATCACAGTCAATTATTAAGGGATAGCAAGGACAGAAAGGACTCTTAACCCTTTCATTTAGCCATGAAGATAAAACCCATTACATATATTTTTCAAAATAAACAGTTAGTTACTAGCCCTCAAGTTAGAGAACATGATAGCATCATCACACATAATTTCATCCTAAGTTTTCCTGTATTGGGAGTGACCATCTGTGTTGGTTTGGTAACCTTATCCAGAGGAGAAGTTATTTCTCATATATTTATGATAGGAGAAATGTTTGCAACTTTGCGCAAGGCACTCAAGGTTAAACGTCTACCTTCCCACAGAAACTATGAGAGAGGGAAGCCAGCTCTCTTGATGTTACGTCTCCAAGGGATGGCTCTCAGGTCCTGGAAAAAGACATTATTGGGTCATAAGGCTGAGAAAAGGCCCACATCATCTTCAAAAGGATTTAAATACATGTCAAAGAGAGGAGAAAGTACTTACAATTAAAATTTTCTAAAGTAAATGGTCTAACCTACTATAGAGTACATGGAACTCTGTTCAATGTTATGTGGCAGCCCAGGTGGAAAGGGAGTTTGAGGGAGAGTGGATATATGTATATGTATGTCTGAATTCCTTCACTGTTCATCTGAAACTATCACAACATTGTTAATCAGCTATACCCCAATACAAAATAAAAAGTTTAAAAAATAAAGTAAATGGTCTAAGAAAAAGGATGGGAGGAAAATTTCTTCCCTTATCTTCAACAGGGAGAATAAAGCTTCTTATTTTTTATCCTTACTTGTCATGTAATACCACTTTTTTGCCAAGCATACACAAGCCATTCATCTCCAGGGTACCAGGGGCTCTTCCATCAGATTTATCAATGCAAAGTTTCTGAATTTCCTCAATCCTCAGGAAGACACATCCTATAAGTGATGGATTTTAAATACCCAGAATACCTTTTTTAAACAGAAAAATAACTTTATTTTGGCAATTACAACTCAGTCTCACTGTTTCTGATGAGAATTAAACAATTCACTTAGCCCCATCATACTTATTAATCACATACAGAGAACTTTTACTGAAATGACTATATTACTTCTGAAATATTCCCTGTGAACTTGGCACATCATGTTAAATACAAGTTTAAATTTCACTTTACAGTCCTTGCCTATGTTTTTTATTGAAGTGTACTTGATTTTCACTACTATATTAGTTTAAGATGTACAGCATAGTGATTCCATATTTTAAGATTATACTCCATTTAAAGTTATTACAAAATAGTGGCTGTATTTCCCTGTACTGAACAATATATCCTTGTTGCTTATGTATTTTGTACACGGTAATTTGAATCTCTTAATCCTCTCTCCCTACCTCGCCCCTTCTGCCTTTCCCGTCCCTGCTGGTAACCACTAGTTTGTTTTCTGTATCTGCAAGTCTATTTCTGTTTTGTTATATACATTTGTCTGTTTTAGTTTTTGGATCTCAAATATAAGTGATAACATACAGTATTTTTCTTTGTCTGTCTGACTTATTTCACTAAGCATAATATTCTCTAGGTTCATCCACATTGCTGCAAATGGCAGAATTTCATTTTTACAGCTGAATAATATTCCGTTGTGTATATATACCACATCTTTTTTATCCATTCATCTGTCAGTGGACACTTGGGTTGCTTCCATATCTTGACTTTTGGTAAATAATACTGCTATGAACAGTGGGGTGCATGTATCTTTTTGAATTAGTGTTTTCATTTTTCTCATATCTGTATATATCTAGGAGTGTAATTGCTGGATCATATGGTGTCTTTGTTTTTAGTTTTTTGAGAAACCTCCATACCATTTTGCACAGTGGCTGCTCCAATATACCTTTCCACTAACTGTATACAAGGGCTTCCGAAGTAGCTCAGTGGTAAAGAATCTGCCTGCCAAGTCAGAGACATATGTTCACTCCCTGGGTTGGAAAGATCCCCTGGAAGAGGAAATGGACACCCACTTCGGTATTCTTGCCTGGGAAATCCCATGGACAGAGGAGCCTGGAGGGCTACAGTCCCTGGGGTCACAAAAGAGTAGGACATGATTTAATATCTAAACAACAACTATGTGCAAGAGTTCTCTTTTCTCCACACCCAGGCCAACATTTGTTATTTGTGGGGTTTTGTTTTGTTTTTCATTCTGAAAAGGTGTGAGGTTAATTCTCATTGTGATTTCGATATGCATTTCTCTAATGATATTCAGCATCTTTTTGTGTTCCTGTTAGCTATCTGTATACCTTCTTTGAAAAAATGTCTATTTGGGTCTTCTGCCCCTTTTTAAAATCTGGGTTTTTTGACATTGAATGGTAAACATAAGACGTGAAACCATAAAACTCCTGGAAGAGAACATAGGCAGAGCACTCTCTGACATAAACTGTAGCAATATTTTTTTTCATCTGTCTCCTAAGACAAAAGAAATAAAAGCAAAAATAAACAAATGGGACCTAATTGAACTTAAAAACTTTTTCACAACAAAGGAAATCATTGAAAAAATGAAAAGACAAGCTACTGAATAAGAGAAACTACTTGTAAATAATATTAATAAGGTATTAATATCTAAAATATATAAACAGCTCATACAGGCAGAGTTCCTTTTAAAGGAAGTTCTCTTCTATAAGTTGTTGTTCCCATAAGTGGAATAAAGATTCATCTCCAGGGGAAGTCTATTTCACTGACAGCAACTCCTTCACAAACAAAACTTTTAACTTCAATAACTGGAAATAGACCAAAATGGAGTTCGCATTTCCCTCAAAGTAAACTTGCATTGCTAAAGACCAAAGGTCAGATAATTGTTTATATATATATATATATATGTTAGAAGTTTATATTAGAAGTAAATAATCCTTTTGTAGCGGGAAACATTGTGTATAAATGGACATTTTCATGTGTATAACTGTAAGCAATTCTTATAAACCATTAAAAAGTTTTTTATTTTCACAGAGTTAAAGCATTTATTCCCTCCAAAATATCTTTGGAGTGCTATATTTCACACAGACATATTACATATTTATTAAACTAGATGCCATATTTAGAGATCTCAGAATCTCAAGAATATTGGTCTGTTTGGAAAGGTACCCTCCAAACAAACAATCTTTTTAAAAAGATTTAACTGAAAACATCAATGTTTTGTTGATAAAAATATGAAACAACTGTGTTTGAACTGAGTCTTTTGTGTCTGATTTACTTAGGAGGCTTTTCATATGTGAAGCTTATTTACTAACTAATGTTAGTAAAGGTACATGAAACATATTGTTGATTGAAACTACAAAATAAACTGCACACTATGATGCTATTTCTATAAGTATGTGTAAGTCAAAATGTTCAAAAAGGCATGTGCTAAAATGAGTTTGTCTCCCATCTCCAACTCTTAAAAATTGTGTGACCTCAAGGAAGTCATTTAACTACTCTGAGTTTACTTTTTATTCTGAAATATAAGCAAGAAAAGGATAACATCAGAAAGGCTCATCAACTTTGGAACCAGTTTGTATGGGAACACGTTGTAACCTTCTGTTTCCTTTTTGGTGACTAGTACATGACTGTCAGGAGAGATTCAATAAATGTTGCATTACAATAACTTTAATTGGATTGAATGAATGCATTTTGTGTAGACCATTTTCCTTTGAACAAAATAATGTAATCAAAGCCCTTTGCACAGTGCCTAACATGTAGAAAACAGTCAATGAACTTTAGTTATACTTATCATCAACATTATTAGTCTTACCATTACATGAACCATACAAACTTTAAGACTGAAATCACTACAGAATTTCCAAATGAGTTTGGAAATGATACTAGAGGCAAAATGTCTTAGACTAATTCTTAAAAATAAAAGGCAGCTTAATTAAAACCTAAGCACCTGAGGATTTGAAAAGAAAAAAAAATTAAATCTCACCCATTATCTAATATCATTCTTCCTTAATTCAAGACATGAATTAAATGGCTCAGAGCTTTGGCTCTGGTATTGTGATAAGGATGTGAGATTTTTTTTTAAGTCACAAATCAGCAGAAGCAACTAATTTGCATAATCAAAAATAATTCTTGGTCAAGCATCCATAAACTGCTATATCTACATCCATAAACTGCCTTCCTCACAGGGAATGAAAGCAATGAGCAGCTTCTCAAACAGGTGCTGGAAGGATGTGTTCCCAAGGCACAGAAGGCAAGAACAATCCGCAAAGGAGGTTCAGCAGGTTGGGTTTTGTTTCCACTCTTTAGACTCTGCTCACATTCTTGGCTCTTGATCAGTTTCTAGGAAACAAAAAAAATAGTATGATAGATAAATTCTGACAGCTCAGGTTTGCTTGAGAGACAGAGTAAAATTAACACAGAGTTCCAATAACCCAGTAAGGTCACAGGAACGTTCATCTAATAAAACAACGTAAAATCTTGAATCTCTCAGCAGAAAAAGAGAAAGGCCATGTACCACAAATAATTGTTATTAGAAGCTATAGAAAAGCAGTCTTTCTCTGTTACCCACTCTCAGACATTAGTGCCACTAAAAATAGATTCACTGAGTTATGTTCCCAAGAATAATTAATTCATGCTTTGTGACCCCTAATTCCATATCAGAACTCACCTAGAAATTCCACGAAGACAGAAACAATCACTTTGTAGGAGCAGAGGTTTATTTGAAAACTCAGACCACTGTAACCATTATTGAGACTTCTTCATAGGCTCTATCAATAAAGAAGCCCCTTTAAATTCCTTAAAATCCTTATGAATACAGCTCTGTACAAACTATTATGTATAAAATAAGCTGCAAGGATATACTGTACAATAGGAAGTATAGTTAATATTTTATAATAACTATAAATGGAGCATAATCTTTAAAAATTGTGCATCACTATGTTGTGCACCTTAACATATAATATTGTACATCAGCTATAGCTCAGTAATAACAATGCAAACCTTAAGAATACAGTTCTAATTTTAAAAAAGAAAGAGGTATTCTAATTCTACCCAAAAAAAGTCATTATGAGAGTAAGAAATAAAGGAGAGAGGAGTGCATTTTTCCAGGACACAGGAAAAAGTACTTAACGATGAAATGATAAGGACAGTGAATAATATCAATTGAATAACTATGATATTCAAAGCATCCATACTCACAATATTTTAATTCCCTCAGAAACTTTATGTGATGAACATTTATTTGCCCCTATTTTTTCTGAAGGGAACATCAGCTCATATACTGTAACAGTTTTAGTTAAACAATACTATCTACTCTGATAAACAGACCCCAAATCCCTCTAGCTTCATAGAATAAAAGCTTACATCCTTCTCACATCTCCGACCAATGCTTACATATTGTTTGAGCAGTCTTCCACATACTCATGCAGGGATTCAGACTCTTCCATCTTTGCAGATTAGCATACGCTAGGGCCTCAGAATCTATGGATCACATTACCCCTACTCATGTTGCATTACCAGAACTCAGTTACATGGTCACATCTAATTACAAGGCTAGGCCATGAGGCCTTCTGCTTCAAGGAAAATGAAATAGCAAGAGCCTATTTCAGGTATCAAGTAACTTGTCCATGGCACATAATTAATGGGCTTTGACCTCATGAACCTTCCAGTCTCTAAAAACACAAATGCACATAAAAGTAAAGCTGCAACTACAGGGGTAACATAAAATAGAAAGACATGGGCTTTGAAAGTTTATGAAGGAGGCTGGAGGGGAGTAACATTGGAATGGAAATTTGAAAGATGAGTGGAAGAAGGTTCTAGGCAGAGGAGGCAGCAGGTGCAAGGGTCCATTAACAGGAGAGAGCCTGGTAAATATGAGGACATTTAAACAAGCCTTTGCAGCTGAAGAAAAGAGAGCACAAAAGAGAGTGGGGAGATATTTCGCCTGGAAGGCCGCGCTGATCAGTGCTGCCTTTATCTCCAGGGTAAGGAGAACCACTGAAGAGTTTCAAGCAGAAATATGAATTGATTGGATTTGCTAGCTGGAAACATCTGTCTGTATGCCTTGCAAAGAATGGATTAAAGAGGGTGTCCAGTGGATAGTCAGAGACCCCAAGGACGCTATTGTACCTGATCAAACAAGGCGACTTGGACCAGTGGTGTGGGCAGGGAGACAGAAAGAGAAAAAAAGGGATTTGAGAAGCATTTAGGAATGAAATATATAAATCTTTGTGATCGACTAGAATTACATTGTGTCTAGAGAATGACAGGGATTTGTGAATACTTTCTTGACAAGTCTAATTACATTAAAAGTAGCTTTATTCAGAGAACTTATTAAGTAAGGCAACATTCATATAAAATAGAAATAATGTTATGCTGTTTTATAATTAGAACCTACTGATTTCTAAAAGTAAAACTAAAATATTAAAATAGTTATATTTCTTGCCAGTCCCCCTCTTATGTTTCTTTTAGGTATCAGATTAGGCTTCTTTTTAATTAGTCTCCTCCTTTTTAATAACTTATTATTTTTATTTCCTTTAAACTTAAGAAATTCATGGGAGATTCAAACACATTTTCTAAATCTACTTGAGAAAAGAAACAACGTTCTTTGGTTGCATCCAGATGTTCTAGCCATTAAAAATGGGGCAATTTTGTGAATGGAAAATTGGCTGGGTGGAAAATTCCCCTAATCTTGTTGTGATTACCTAAACTAAATTTATCCTATGTTGTGTCCTTCTAAATAAACACTACAATGCTCTGAAGAACAATATTTTTGTCTTGTCTTGGAAATAGATATACACATCATGGCTGTGCATGTTAGAATTGATCCATATTTAATTGCACTTTTGTATTAATACCTGACCTGTCTGCACCTAACCTGCCTAATGATTTTTCATTTTTTAATTATTATTTTCCCCTCTGTAAAAGTAATCAATACTTATTAAAGGAAATTCAGAAACTATGGGGAAAATGTAAAGAGAAAATATAATATTATGGTCCCTTTAGGTTATTTCTAGTTTTTGCTCCAATAAATAGTTTTGGGATGAATATCTGTGGTGATAAGTCCTTGTCTTTCTTCATTGATTAGCTTCTTAGATTCCAAGTAATAGAATTATTATAAGAGAATCTATTTATATATCCTCCAATTGCCTCCAGTAAAGTTGAACAATGGATACACATAGCAGAAGTATGCATAGGATTTGAGGGGTCAAAGGAGGAGACGTTCATCGTTTACATTATATATACTTCCAAAAGAGGGAGACAATATTGATTAGTGATCATTTTTAATGTCATTTTCTGCATTTATCACATTTCAACTGCATAAAGAAATTATGTAGTAAAAATACAATAACCAAAGTCAGAAGGTCCCAGTGGCACAGTGGTAAAGAATCTGCCTGACAATGCAAGAGATGCAAGAGATGTAGGTTTGATTCTGGGGTCAGGAAGATCCCCTGGAGTAGGAAATGGCAACTCTAATAATCTTGCCGGGAAAATCCCATGGGCAGAGGATCCTGGGACACTACAGACTGCGGGGTCCCGAAGAGTCAAACATGACTGCCGACTGAACACACACATAAAGTCAAGGAACAAAATAAAATCAGTTAAACACAATGTTAATTTCTATAATATATAAAGAATTTTCAAAATTTTTATTGAGCTGTAGTTGCCATTATAGATTATTATAAGATCTTGGTTATAATTTCCTGTGCTATACAGTATATCCTTGTTGCTTATCTTCACTATATTACATATAGTAATTTGTATCTGTTAATTCATACCCTTAATCTGTGAATCTATTTGTTTTGCATATACATTCATTTGTATTATTTTTTAGATTCCACATAAAAGAGATATGATATAGTCAAAGACATTTGTCTTTTTCTGTGTGAAATTTCACTAAGCAGAATAGTCTCTAGTTCCATCCTCGTTGCTGCAAATGGCAGTGTTTCAGTATTTCATTCCTATTCATGGCAAAGTAGTAATAATTATCCATTGTATATATACCGCATCTTCTTAATCCAATCATCTGTTGATGAGCACTTCAGTGGCTTCCATGTTTTGGCTATTTTAAATAGTACTACTTTGAACATTGGAGGGCATGTATTATTTCCAATTAGTGTTTTTGTTTTTTCTGGATATGTACCCAGGAGTTCCCAGGAGTACCCAGGAGTTCTGGATATGTACACCCGGGCTTCCCTGGTAGCTCAGATGGTAAAGAATCTGCCTGCAATGCGAGAGACCTGGGTTTGACCCCGAGGTTGGGAAGATTCCTCTGGAGATGGGCATGGCAACCCACTCCAGGATTCTTGCCTGGAGAATCCCAATGGACAGAGGCACCTGGCAGGCTACAGTCCGTGGGGTTGCAAAGAGTCAGGCACGACTGAGCAACTAAGTATAGCACAGCACCCAGGAGTGGAATTCCTGGATTATATGGTAATTTTATCTTTAATTTTTTTTAGGAACTTCCATATTGTTTTCTGTAGTTACTGCACAAATTTCCCTTCCTAGCAACAGTATACAAAGGTTCTCTTTTCTCCACATTGTCCAACACTTGTTATTTGTAGATTTTTAATGATGGCCATTTTGATAGGTGTGAGTTGAAATCTCATTATAGTTTTGATCTGTATTCTCTAATGATTAGTGATATTGAGCATCTTTTCATATGCCTGTTAGCCATATGTATGTTCTCTTTGGGAAAATGTTTATTCAAGTATTCTGTCCATTTATGATTGGATTGTTTGGGTAGTTATTTTTTATATTAAGTTCTATGGGTTGTTTGTATATTTTGTATATTAACCCCTTGGAAGAAAAGTTATGACCAACCTAGATAGGGTGTTCAAAAGCAGAGACATTACTTTGCCGACTAAGGTCCATCTAGTCAAGGCTACAGTTTTTCCAGTAGTCATGTATGGATGTGAGAGTTGGACTGTGAAGAAGGCTGAGCGCCAAAGAATTGATGCTTTTGAACTGTGGTGTTGGAGAAGACTCTTGAGAGTCCCTTGAACTGCAAGGAGATCCAACCAGTCCATTCTGAAGGAGATAAACCCTGGGATTTCTTTGGGGGGAATGATGCTAAAGCTGAAACTCCAGTACTTTGGCCACCTCATGCAAAGAGTTGACTCATTGGAAAAGACTCTGATGCTGGGAGGGATTGGGGGCAGGAGGAGAAGGGGACGACAGAGGATGAGATGGCTGGATGGCATCACTGACTCAATGGACATGAATCTGAGTGAACTCCAGCAGTTGGTGATGGACAGGGAGGCCTGGTGTGCTGTGATTCATGGGGTTGCAAAGAGTTGGACACGACTGAGCGACTGAACTGAATTGAATCCCTTGTCAGTTGCATTATTTGCAAATATTCTCCCCCATTCCATAGGTTGTCTTTTCATTTTGTCAAAGGTTTCCTTTGCTGTGCAAAAGCTTTTAAGTTTAATTTGATCCTGTTTGTTTATTTTTGCTCTTATTTATTCTTCCTTAGGAGACTGACCCAAAAAATATTGCTATGATTTATGTCAAAGAGTGCTTTACCTGTGAAGAACTTTTGTAGTTTATTCACATTATCAACACACACACACTCAAGACCAATGGTGGAATGAAAAAAAAATACATGAGCAGACAGATAGGTAACAATAGCTTCAAATCAACAAGTAGTCAGGGAAATACATATTAAATTAGCCATGAGATACCATGTTTCACCCATGAGCCCAAGAAAAAAAGATAATGAGTAGAACTACAGAACATATTATTGGTGGAAATGTGGGAAAAGATGTATTCCCATACTTTTTGGAAGTTTGAAGTATTTCAGTCTATTTAGGGGAAGCAATCTGATTATCTATTAAAATTAAAACCACCTGTGCATTGTAATGCACCAATCTATCTCAACAACCTAAAAGTTAGTCTATAAGAGCATTTTTATAGAAATGATGACTGCAAAATTTATCAGAAGAGTTTGCTGCTGCTGCTGCTAAGTTGCGTAGTTTAAGCATGGGAAAAAAGTGAATGTTCACCAGTAGATGAATGGCTGAGCAATATATCACATAACAGATATTGTGTACTCATTGTAAATAACAAAGAGTTATATCAGATGATTTGGAAACTTCCAGTACTTTGGACACCTCATGCGAAGAGTTGACTCATTGGAAAAGACTCTGATGCTGGAGGGAATGGGGGCAGGAGGAGAAGGGGACGACAGAGGATGAGATGGCTGGATGGCATCACCAACTCGATGCACATGAGTTTGGGTGAACTTCAGGAGTTGGTGATGTACAGGGAAGCCTGGCATGCTGCAATTCATGGGGTTGCAGAGTCAGACACGACTGAGCGACTGAACTGAAGAGGTATTAATGAGTAAGTAAAAAGCAAAAATTAAAGTGCAAAAAAATCATACTTTCAGAGGGATAGAAATCCCAGAATTTTGAAATCCTGTACATGTTTACAGGCCAAGGTAGTATTATACGAGGAAAACTATAGATTGATTCATTGGAGTGAATCATACTATTATTTTTTTTCCTCCTTTAAATTCTATCATAATTCTTTTTTTTTCTTTTTTGTTTATTGAGATATGCTTGCTTTATAATGTTGTATTAGTTTCAGCTGTACAAAAAAGTGCATCAGTTATGTGTAAACATATATTCTCCCCCTCTTAGATCCTCTTCCCACCTTCCCATCCCACCCCACGGAGCGCTGAGCTGAGCTCTTGGTGCTATATGTATAGCAGCTTCTCGCTTCGCAATTTATTTTACCAATAGTAGTGTATATGTCATCCCCAGGCTTCCCTGGTGGCTCAGCTGGTGAAAAGTCCACCTGCAATGTGGGGGACCTGGGTTTGATCCTGGGTTGGGAAGATCCCCTGGAGAAGGGAAGGCTACCCACTCCAGTATTCTGGCCTGGAAAATATCATGGACTATATAGTCCATGGGGTCGCACAGAGTCGGACAAGACTGAGCGACCTTCACTCATGTCACCCGCCGTCTCCCAATCCATCCCACCCGCTCCTTTCCTCCCTGAGTCCGTGAGTCTGTTCTCTACGTCTGCATCTCTCTTCCTGCCCTGCAATTATGTTGACCTGTACCATTTTTCTAGATTCCACATATATGTCTACATATATTTACATTCCACATATGTAAACATACGATATTTGTTTTTCTTTTTCTGACTTATTTCACTTTGTATGACACACTCTAGGTCCATCCATGTCTCTAACAAATGACTCAATTTCATTCCTTTTTAGGGCTTATGAGTCACCCTAGAGGCAAGTGGAAAAGCTGATATGGGGTGCAGGCAGAATAAAGATAAAAAGTAAAATAAAGTAGCTGCTCAGTCGTGTCCAACTCTGCAACCCCATGGACTATAGCCTACCAGGCTCCTCTGTCCATGGGATTTCCCAGGCAAGAGTACTGGAGTGGGGTGTCATCTCCTTCTCCAGGGGGTCTTCCTGACCCAGAGATCGAACCTGGGTCTCCAGCATTGCAGGCAGACGCTTTACCATCTGAGTCACCAGGGAAGCCCAGAATAAAGATAGGGAACTCTAAATATGAAAAGAAAAAAAAAGAAAAGGGAATATTGGCTTCAAAAAAATCTATGAGATGATCATATTTATATATAAGTAAAATATGAGCATGGGTAGCTGTTTTGAAAGTGTGTAAAACTTTTAAATGGAAATATTAATAAGGAAATATACTCCTGAAAATCGGACAAATCAAATAAGAATGTAGACCATAGCCAAGGAGAAATTTATTGTATTTTGCTTGATATCAAGGTTATTAAATTGGTCAAGGCTCAAAATATATTTGGTCATAATTTACCATGGTGCAGGCTAATGCTCTGTTACATCACAAATTAGGTCAAACTATCCAAAAAAATTTTTGATAAAAGTTTTGAAGAAAAGTACTATGAAAAAGAGCATATGCAAAATTTCAAAGTAGGTCAAACTTCTCATATTAAAATCTTTAATTAATGAGGTTGTACAGCAGAATAGTACTTACAGTACTAACTTAATAGGTAAATGAGTCATAGATTATTCATAGTAATAAACCTGTTCAGTTCAGTCGCTCAGTCCTGTCCGACTCTTTGCGACCCCGTGAACCGTAGCACGCAAGGCCTCCCGTCCATCACCAACTCCCGGAGTCTACCCAAACCCATGTCCATTGAGTCAGCGATGCCATCCAACCATCTCATCCTCTGTTGTCCCCTTCTCCTCCTGCCTTCAATCCTTCCCAGCATCAGGGTCTTTTCCAATGAGTCAGCTCTTTGCATCAGGTAGCCAAAGTATTGGTTTCAGCTTCAACATCAGTCCTTCCAGTGAAACCCAAGACTGATCTACTTTAGGATGGACTGGTTGGACCTCCTTGCAGTCCAAGGGACTCTCAAGAGTCTTCTCCAACACCACAGTTCAAAAGCATCAATTCTTCAGTGCTCAGCTTTCTTCACAGTCCAACTCTCACATCCATAAATACACTGGAAAAACCATAGCCTTGACTAGACGGACATTTGTTGGCAAAGTAATGTCTTTGCTTTTTAATATGCTATCTAGGTTGGTCATAACTTATCTTCCAAGGTGTAAGCGTCTTTTAATGAACCTGAAATAGTCATTAAGAATTTCAATAAGCTTTATTACAACACTCCTGGATTTAATACCAGATTTCCCAGTAAACAAAAATACAGATGTGTCCTTTTCAAGTGTGTTTAGATTTTCTATGTCTGAGTTCACTGATCTTTTCAATACTACTAACTTGTCAAATAAGATATGGGAGTAATAAAACTATGAACAAAACTTGAGCTATAGGATAGATTTATCCTTGGAATTGTGTGTCCCAGATTAGAGAAAACAATTTTAAATTAAAATCTGCTGAAAACATTTAGTTCAGTTCAGTTCAGTCTCTCAGTCATATCTGACTCTTTGCAACCCCATGAATCGCAGCACGCCAGACCTCCCTGTCCATCACCAACTCCCAGAGTTCACTCAGACTCACGTCAATCAAGTCGGTGATGCCATCCAGCCATCTCATCCTCTGTTGTCCCCTTCTCCTCCTGCACCCAATCCCTCCCAGCATCAGAGTCTTTTCCAATGAGTCAACTCTTCGCATGAGGTGGCCAAAGTACTGGAGTTTCAGCTTTAGCATCAGTCTTTCCAATGAATACTCAGGACTGATCTCCTTTAGGATGGACTGGTTGGACGTCCTTTCAGTCCTAGGGACTCTCAAGAGTCTTCTCCAACACCACAGTTCAAAAGCATCAATTCTCCAGTGCTCAGCTTTCTTCACACTCCAACTCTCACATCCATACATGACCACTGGAAAAACCATAGCCTTGACTAGATGGACCTTTGTTGGCAAAGTAATGTCTCTGCTTTTGAATATGCTATCTAGGTTGGTCATAACTTTCCTTCCAAGGAGTAAGCGTCTTTTAATTTCATGGCTGCAATCACCATCTGCAGTGATTTTGGAGCCCAAAAAATAAAGTCAGCCACTGTTTCCACTGTTTCCCCATCTATTTCCCATGAAGTGATGGGACCAGATGCCATGATCTTCATTTTCTGAATGTTGAGCTTTTAGCCAACTTTTTCACTCTCCTCTTTAACTTTCATCAAGAGGCTTTTTAGTTCCTCTTCACTTTCTGCCATAAGGGTGGTATCATCTGCATGTCTGAGGTGATTGATATTTCTCCCGGCAATCTTGATTCCAGCTTGTGTTTCTTCCAGCCCAGCATTTCTCATGATGTACTCTGCATAGAAGTTAAATAAGCAGGCTGACAATATACAGCCTTGACGTACTCCTTTTCCTATTTGGAAACAGTCTGTTGTTCCATGTCCAGTTCTAACTGTTGCTTCCTGACCTGCATATAGGTTTCTCAAGGGACAGGTTAGGTGGTCTGGTATTCCCATCTCTTTCAGAATTTTCCACAGTTTATTGTGATCCACACAGTCAAAGGCTTTGGCATAGTCAATCAAACAGAAATAGATGTTTTTCTGGAACTCTCTTGTTTTTTTGATGATCCAGCGGATATTGGCAATTTGATCTCTGGTTCCTCTGCGTTTTCTAAAACCAGCTTGAACACCTGGAAGTTCACGGTTCACGTATTGCTGAAGCCTGGCTTGGAGAATTTTGAGCATTACTTTACTAGCATGTGAGATGAGAACATTAGTAGAGCCTTTTAAAAGTGTATAGCATGTTCTGAGAATAGAAATCCAAGAATAGAAAGGCAAGAGTATTGAGGGATAAAACCCAACTAGGAATCAAGGGGCTTAGGTTTAAAAGGATCCAGTGTTCTCAGAAATGTCTCACCCCTTACATTTAAAAGTAATAATAGTAAGGTTCAGTTTCCAAAACTTACATTTAACTCTCCTGCATTGAACGGTCCCTCTTTTTCATTCTCCCTCCCTTCAGGACTGTATTTATTTAGCAGTGGAGGCTGCAAAAACATCTGCATGTCTCTGTCATGGGACAACTATCCACTTCTACCTGATTTGAAATTCTCAAAATTGAAGTCATTGGTGCCACCTTAGAGGTAGGTATCATATCTGTTAGATAAATCAAGATCATTTCCTCATGTCTAATGGTTTCCTAAATTTGCTCATGTCAAATACACGAAATACAAAGAGATGATTCTTTTAAAAGGATAGTCTAGGGACTGCGTTGGAGAAGGAAATGGCAACCCGCTCCAGTGTTCTTACCTGGAGAATCACAAGGGGATGGGGGAGCTTGGTGGGCTGCCATCTATGGGGTCGCACAGAGTCGGATACGACTGAAGTGACTTAGCAGCTAGGGACTTCCTCAGTGATCCAGTGGTTAAGACTACATTCTTCCAGTTCACAGGGTGTGGTTCAATCTCTGGTCAGGGAAATAATATCCCATATGCTATCGCTGCTGCTGCTGCTGCTAAGTCACTTCAGTCGTGTCTAACTCTGTGCGACCCCATAGACGGCAGCCCACCAGGCTCCCCGTCCCTGGGATTCTCCAGGCAAGAACACTGGAGTGGGTTGCCACTTCCTTCTCCAATGCATGAAAGTGAAAAGATTGGGTATAGCCAAAAAACAGCAAATAAATAAAGAACATTCTGATTTGGATGTTAAGAAAAAGGGGAAACTACCACCTGTTCTAAACCAGCCAGCACTACCTAAAGTCAGATTTCTAATCACATTTTCAGATTATCTAAATCAAGTGGTTCTCAGAGGTCACTAAACCCAGCATGGAAATGAACAAGTAATGGTATCTTCTTTACTTCTCTCTGGAGTCAGTGGAGAATGGATGAGAAGGAATGTTCACGTGTACCTTCTTCAAGTGAGTCTCTTATTAAGTAATCCCCACTACTTACCAACTTCCTTTTGTGGAGTTCATCTTTGGATACTAGCAACTCTCCTGCAGTATAACTGCCCTGGATAGTCCTAAAACTGAGCAAGCAGAACTCACAGCTCCTAATCAGAAATGAACTTCATTTTTCCCAATGCCTTTCAGTGGGATTGTGCTGTGCTTAATTTCTCAGTTGTGGCCACATGAACTGCAGCCCACCAGGTTCCTCTGTCCATGGGGATTCTCCAGGCAAGAATACTGGAGTGTGTTGCCATGCCCTCCTCCAAAGAATCTTCCCAACCCAGGAATCAAACCCAGATCTCCCACACTGCAGGCAGATTCTTCGCCATCTGAGCCACCAGGGAATCTCAAGGATACTGGGGTGGTGATAGGGTAGCCTATCCCTTCTTCAGGGGAACCTCTCAACCCAGGAATTGAACCAGGCTGTCCTGCACTGCAGGCAGATTCTTTACCAGCTGAGCTATCAGGACTAGGTATCAATATTTCCCTGACCTTGGAAAACTTCAGGGAAGTTCCATGACTTTGGCGGTCACTTTTAGGTAACGAAAATTTCCAGTTATTTTGAGGCTATAACATCATCTCAGTTTAGTAACTGATCCATCCAATCCAGTGAAACAGCCAAAAAATGTCAAACCTTCAAGGTTAATTTTCATCTCCTTACGTATGGACCTTCTCGGAAAAGGAAAGGGAAAATGATCAGTTTCCTCTCCTCTTCAGACAAACTGATAATCATGTTTCTGAGCTTTGGATGCATGTGGTTTGAAGGAATACAGAGACAGGAAAGCTCTTTCTTGGCTACCATTTATTTTCTCATTGAACATCTCCTGTGGACCTTTCTGGAGGCAAATCGCAGGTAATCTCTCACCAGCATTCTTTTCTAAGAATGAATGTGGTTTTTCTGTGTGGTCACTTACAGCTTTTCTCTCACCTCTAGAATCTGGCCTATATCTCCACTCACCCTTTTCTCATTGCCACATCCCTCAGGCAGTGCAAGATATACTATATTTATCCTTGTACAAGATAAATGCAATTCCACACACATAAAACTTCTACCTTTTGGGATGACAATTCAAGACCAACGTAGAACAAAATAACTCTCCTAATGTATCCTCCTCTAATCTCTAATCTTCTAACCCATTTATAATTTTATTTGGAAGAGCAGTTTAAGCCTCGTGGAATGAGATATTGTCTATCTCTTTTATAAGTCCTGTATGGTAACATCACATTTCTTATTGAAATGTAGCATCTATCATCATGGAAACTTACCCAGAACTAAAGCTAAAATAATTACATTTAAATAACTTATTATCTTGCCTAATTAAACAGATTTCTCAGTTAAGTTTTTGTTCCTGCTGATTATGCTGTAATGTTACTTTGGTATGTTTTGAAAGGGTTTCACCTTCTGATTAGACTGTTCTGTATTTTAAATTCTAACTCTTTTGTTCATAAAGTTGCAAATGACCATCAGAGCAACTAATTTAATCTCTGTTAGATCAGTGGTTGTCTGTAATTGTTTTTCATAGGTACTATTCTTCTTAGTAGCTAGCAATCAACAGGGCTTTTGATATTATGACATTATCTGGTATCTCATTTATCTAGAAATAATATTGAAAGTGGGGTAGATTATAAAATATAGTTTTAGTCTACAGATTTTCAAATTATTTTTGCTTTCAAAAGGGAAAGAGAAAGGAATGCAGCTCAGAAAACTCATAAGTGTCTGAGTAGTAGAGTTACGGACCCACTATGGTTGAATGTTGTTTGAGCTCCTGGACAGTTTGGGGTATGAGGATGTTAGCAGGCCAAAGAAAGCATGCTCCCAGGGATGGACTGCCTTCAGGGATGGCACTTATCTACAGAAGCCCATCACTTTTTGTAACACTTTATCCTCATTTCATTCCCATGACCACTACCAAGTGACTGGGAATATGGAAAACTTAACACCCTTTGCCTCTTAAATCCTTTGAAATATAGGCTGCCTCGAAATGTTCAGTGTTCCTCCCTAATTACAAGTCCTTTGGAAAATAAGCAAACAGGGAATTAAACAGAGGCTTTTTTAAGACATGAAACTGGAGCCAGTTATACAGACTGGAGTAAGTAAGAAAGAAAATCACCAATACAGTATACTAACGCATATATATGGAATTTAGAAAGATGGTAACGATGACCCTGTATGCGAGACAGCAAAAGAGACACAGATGTATGGAACAGTCTTTTGGACTCTGTGGGAGAGGGCGAGGGTGGGATGATTTGGGAGAATGGCATTGAAACCTGTATATTATCATATGTGAAACAGATTGCCAGTCCAGGTTCGATGCATAAGACAGGGTGCCCAGGGCTGGTGCACTGGGATGACCCAGAGGGATGGGGTGGGGAGGGAGGTGGGAAGGGGGGGTTCAGGATGGGGAACACATGAACACCCATGGCTGATCCATGTCAATGTATGGCAAAAACCACTACAATATTGTAAAGTAATTAGCCTCCAATTAAAATAAATAAATTAAAAAAATAAAAAAGACATTTTTAAGATAAAAGTCATTTATCTTAAACTTTCTTCTAATGCTCATTAAGATCATTTTGATTACTTTTAGACTTTAGCCCGCAAGAAAACATTTTGTTTTGTTTTCCAGGGTGGTTCTAAATTTTGCTGCACATTATTATCATCTGGGGAACTATAAAAAGTCCCAAGTCTCAGAGTACATTCCAGACCAATTAAAGCACAACTCCTGGGAGTGAGGCCCAGGCATCAGTTTTTTTTAAACTCCTCAGGTGGGTCCAATACAGAGCCAAGGTTGAGAACCACCACTGGAGCGTGAATAACTGTTGGCCTTGTGCAAATACAGGGAGGACGTAGGGATGTTCTTCCTTAGCTCTTACAGATAGCACTCAACACGCCAAGTGGATGCTGTTTTCAAAAATCCAAAAAAGGAAAACCAAAATGTATAAAATAAAGGGTGTATGACTTACATTTAAATGTCTTTTTTTAAAGAAAGTGTTCATCAAAGACTCCTTTAGAGAGTAAATTCTCTCCATAAATGCAAATATTCACCAGATGTACAAAAGTAGCTTGTAATAATCTAAGAAAACATGTGTGTTCTACTATAACCTCAATCGAATATGTCTCAAATCTGAATTTATCTCCCCAAAATTGAGTTGCTTTCCTGACATCAGTAATTCTGTTAATAATGAAATATTCACTGTTCCCTAGTCTTGACCTCTGAAAGACATTTGTCTTTATTTTATTTTATTTATCATTCTATGTAATAAAAGCCTGTATGCATCTCTTCAAAGTGATTCTACTTTCAGTGATTCTACTGTTTTTATATTACCTTCCTTATAAGGCCCACTTTTATTCCAGGATTATTGCTAAAGACTCCTAAAGTATCTTCCTGTTTTTAATTTTCATTAAAAATTCTACCATGTCCTGCACTTCTCAAAAATCTTCAGTGGTTTCCAGTTGCATTTAGAATAAACTTTATGATCTTTATTTTTTTTGTTTGTTTCGTTTTTCTTTTTTTAGTATAAATTTATTTATTTCAATTGGAGGCTAATTACATTACAATATTGTATTGGTTTTGCCATACACTGACATGAATCCACCACGGGTGTACATGTGTTCCCCATCCTGAACCCCCCTCCCACCTTCCTCCCATCCCATCCCTCTGGGTCATCCCAGGGCACCAGCCCTGAGCATCCTGTACCATGCATCGAACCTGGACTGGAGATTCATTTCACACATGATAACAATGTCATTCTCCCAAATCATCCCACCCTCGCCCTCTCCCATAGAGCCCAAAAGACTCTTTAGCCTGGCCTACTGATCCTCCACAATTTGACTTTACATTTGTATCTTTCACTTCTCCCTTCCAGAAAATGCTAGATATATTCCATCATTCTATGACTTTTTGTAATTTTTTCTCTGAAGAATATCCTCCTTACAGTTTTCTTTCCATTCTTATTTTACTCTCATGTAAGTCTCAAGTCAAATCCACTGTCCTCCAAACAGTCTTCCAGGCCAGGCTACCTGTACCTGTGGAAATCTCTTAATCTCTCTCTCTCTCTGTCTCTCATTAATTACTTACTGTTATTTGAGCTTTTCAGTGCTGTCTTTCCATTATCGTGTTTTCCACGTATGTTAAGTCCCATCTCCTCATCCATGGTGTAAGCTTCTTGAGGGTAGACACCTTCAGTGTTTTCTCCATATAACTTAACACTGTGCTATCCACAAAACAGATGTTCAGTAAGTATTTTATCGAATACAACATTTCATAAGGAAGAAATACCACTGATCTCTATCATGTTTCCTGAGCAGAGAATTTCTGTTGCTTAATCTTCTCAGGTAGGGATCTAAGTAAATTCTTTTCATGATAGACTTGGGATGAGAAAAGAGGGATAATGTCTCTCCAGCTTTCATCCACCCTTAAATGTTTCAGTGTCTAACACTTAAATAAATTATAGGACTAGAGATTAGAAGTAAAGAAAATGATAAATTCCTAATAATTTATTTTTAATTAATTTAATGGAAAAGAATACCGTGTCCCTAGGTAGAAAAATTAAACATTTCCAAGCTTTATTCCAAAATAAATAGTAGATTTAATGAAATCCTATCTATGCAAATGAGAGCTTGTAAAAATTATTCCAAAATTCACTAAAAAGATGAATATAAGGATAGTAGAGAAAACAAAGATAGCAAATTTCATTTTTAAAAACTAAAAATGATTAAGTAGTAATACTATTAAATATTTTTTAAAAGTAAGGTTATAGTAATTACAACAGTAGTTTGGGCCCAAAAACAGACATATAGAACAATGCAACACAACAGAGAACCCAACTGTACAAGAACTTAACAAATGATGAAGAAAATATCACAAATCAATAAGGTTGAGACTTATCCAATAAATGATGTACAGATAATTGACCAAGAATTTTAAAAACAATTTATTTAATCCTTCATTTTATTCACAGAAATCAATTTCCAAAATACTTAAATATAACAAACCTCTAAGGGAAAAAAGAACTTTCTGAGCAAAACAAATGTCCAAAAATCAAAATACAAAAATATTTTTGCTATAATCAAATAAAAACCTGAATTATAAAATAATTGTAAGATAAAAATACATTTAATTAACATAACTAACGAGAATTAGGGTTTTATACAAACTACAAAAACCAAACCCACAGAAGATTCCCTACAGATAAAAGGCAATTCATAGAAGAGTAAATTTTAAGAATGTGTAAAAATATTCAATCTCATCAGTTAAAGAGGTTTTGATCAAATTATAGTAGCCAATGTTTACAAGGATAAGGTGCAATCGGTGTGCTCATATTTTGCCATGGGGAGCTTAAGTTTGCAAAACTCATTTAAATTTGATATTAAGTCTTAATATTTTACCCAGGATTTGCATTTTGGGGCACATATTCTAAAAGCAATTCTAAATGTTAGGAGGGGAAATTGCATACAAGTAATTCTTCCCAGCATTATCTGCAATAGAAAAAAAAAGAAGAAGAAACAATTAAAATTTCAATAGAACAATATTAATAATGATATTTTTATCATCCAATGTTACACAGTCAATAAAAATAGTATTTAAAAAGACTATGGCATACAATGGAATAACATTAAGCCATCATTATGAAGTACTGATTCATAACGCAATATGGATGAACCTTAAAAATGCTATCCTAAGCAAAAGAAACCAGACACATAATGATCCCACTTACCTAAAATATCCAGATTAGGCAAATTCATTGAGAGAGAAAATAGATCAGTGGTTTCCAGGGACTGAAAAAAGAAATAGGGAATTATTGTTAATAAGTAGATGAGATTTGTATGAAGGGATGAACCTTCTGGAATTAGATAGTGATAATGATAACGTACTGCCTTGTGAATATGAAATCATTGAGTTGAACCCTTTAAAAGAGAAATTTTATAGTATGTGAATTATATGGACATGGGTTTCGGTGGACTCCGGGAGTTGGTGATGGACAGGGAGGCCTGGCGTGCTGTGATTCATGGGGTCGCAAAGAGTCGGATACAACTGAGTGACTGAACTGAACTGAATGGAAGTTATTTTTAAAGACTATACCAGTATGGAAAGTGTTCATGATATAACGGTGAGAAACACATAACAAAAAATTATATAGGCAAAATACAACAATTCCTTAAGTGTAAAATATAAAATTTTAAACAACTTAATATAGGAGGAAACAGCTATAGGGAAGAAGAGAATGGACTGGTAAAGTAAACAGAATGAGGTGAAATAACTTTGTTATTTGTAATGCAAAGCTGTGTTTTGGTAGGCATTCTTGGAGACATCTTGCAAGAGGTTTGACAGTATCTTCCTAAAACAAATGATAATCTGTGCTTAGCCATTACTTCCCTGGTCATCATATACAAGTACTCAGATGACAAGCTGACTGAAAACATTTTAATTAATAGTGTAGCTGTTTTAATTTAGGCACCTATTCTATATCCTGAAGGATGATGCTGTGAAAGTGCTGCACTCAATATGCCAGCAAATTTGGAAAACTCAGCAGTGGCCACAGGACTGGAGAAGGTCAGTTTTCATTCCAATCCCAAAGAAAGACAATGCCAAAGAATGCTCAAACTACCACACAATTGCACTCATCTCACATGCTAGTAAAGTAATGCTCAAAATTCTACAAGCCAGGCTTCAGCAATACATGAACCATGAACTTCCTGATGTTCAAGCTGGTTTTAGAAAAGGCAGAGGAACCAGACATCAAATTGCCACCATCAGCTGGATCATGGAAAAAGCAAGAAAGTTCCTGAAAAACATTTATTTCTGCTTGATTGAGTATGCCAAAGCCTTTGACTGTATGGATCACAATAAACTGTGGAAAATTCTGAGAGAGGTGGGAATACCAGACCACCTGACCTGCCTCTTGAGAAACCTGTATGCAGGTCAGGAAGCAACAGTTAGAACTGGACATGGAACAACAGACTGGTTCCAAATAGGAAAAGGAGTACGTCAAGGCTGTATAGTGTCACCCTGCTTATTTAACTTATATGCAGAGTACATCATGAGAAACACTGGACTGGAAGAAACACAAGCTGGAATCAAGATTGCCGGGAGAAATATCAATCACCTCAGATATGCAGATGACACCACCCTTATGGCAGAAAGTGAAGAGGAACTAAAAAGCCTCTTGACGAAAGTCAAAGAGGAGAGTGAAAAAGTTGGCTTAAAACTCAACATTCAGAAAATGAAGATCATGGCATCTGGTCCCATCACTTCATGGGAAATAGGTGGGGAAACAGTGGAAACAGTGTCAGGCTTTATTTTGGGGGGCTCCAAAATCACTGCAGATGGTGACTGTAGCCATGAAATTAAAAGACGCTCACTCCTTGGAAGAAAAGTTATGACCAACCTAGATAGCGTATTCAAAAGCAGGGACATTACTTTGCCGACTAAGGTCCGTCTAGTCAAGGCTATGCTTTTTCCTGTGGTCGTGCATGGATGTGCAAGTTGGACTGTGAAGAAGGCTGAGCGCCGAAGAATTGATGCTTTTGAACTGTGGTGTTGGAGAAGACTCTGGAGAGTCCCTTCGACTGCAAGGAGATCCAACCAGTCCATTCTGAAGATCAGCCCTGGGATTTCTTTGGAAGGAATGATGCTAAAGCTGAAACTCCAGTACTATGGCCACCTCATGCGAAGAGTTGACTCATTGGAAAAGACTTTGATGCTGGGAGGGATTGGGTGCAGGAGGAGGAGGGGACAACAGAGGATGAGATGGCTGGATGGCATCACTGTCTCGATGGACGCGAGTCTGAGTGAACTCCAGGAGTTGGTGATGGACAGGGAAGCCTGGCGTGCTGCGATTCATGGTGTCGCAAAGAGTTGGACACGACTGAGTGACTGAACTGAACTGAACTGAATGGTACTGGATACTTTGATCTTTGTTTTTTGAATGTTGAGTTTTAAGCCAGGTGTTTCACTCTCCTCTTTCACTTTCATCAAGAGGCTCTTTAGTTCCTCTTCACTTTCTGCCATAAGGGTAGCGTCATCTGCATATCTGAGGTTGATATTTCTCCCAGCGATCTTGATTCCAGCTTGTGCTTCATCCAGCCTGGCATTTTGCATGATATACTCTGCATATAAGTTAAATAAACAAGGTGACAATATACAGCCTTGACGTACTCCTTTCCCAATTTTGAGCCAGTTCATTGTTCTATGTCCAGTTCTAACTGTTGCCTCTTGACTTGCATACAGATTTCCTAGGAGGCGGGTCAGGTGGTCTGGTATTCCCATCTCTTGAAGAATTTTCCACAATTTGTTGTGATCCACATAGTCAAAGGCTTTAGCATAGTCAATGAAGCAGAAGTAGGTATTTTCTGGAATTCTGTTGCTTTTTCTATGATGCCAACGAATGTTGGCAATTTGATCTCTGGTTCCTCTGCCTTTTCTAAATCCAGCTTGACATCTGGAAGTTCTCAGTTCATGTACTGTTGAAACTTAGCTTGGAGAATTTTGAGCATTACTTTGCTAGCATGTGAAATCTCACTTTCTTTTAGAGACTCACAGTTTCCAAAGAGATCCAACCCTCTTCTTCCACATTAGCATTAGCTAAATTCTCCCTCTGTGGAAAGAAACGAAGCCCACTTCTCCCCTTTTTAACTAGTACTTCATCTTCCTTCTCCACTGGTTCTCAGAAAGAGTAGCTGAAGCCATAAAGCCTACTTGTTTTATCCATGCCTTGTGAGCTAGTGATCCTGTGTAAAGACATACTCATTAAAGCAGAGAGAAAAAACCGTCTGTTGATTTCTGCCTCTATTACTAGAAAATTAGTTTCTTATCAGAGTAACATACCTAAACTTGCCTAATTCCTAGAGGTATTAATAAAATCTAAAATTAAAAGCCAAATATTTGAGGCTTATGCTTTGATTTTAGTCAAAAAGCATCTGCATTTTAAAAATCATTCCCCTTAAGAAAATTCTTAGAACTGTTCCAGATGTGTTATCATTTGTAGCTGCCAGTAAAATATGTGAGTGGATATTTCTAGGAATCACAGAGTAAAAATGTTCCTGCAGTGATGTGAAGAATTTGGCAAGTGGTGTACAGCATGTGACACATTATTTTCATTTTCAGAGTTTGTTGAGAAATTGTTAAACGCCCAATTAGGCATCGCTTATCCCCAAACACTTACTTCCTGGCAATAAGTTTATAGATTTAACTCACTTGAGTGCTTTTAAGGATCCAAAATATATTCTAAGGAATGAGTTTGACTTCTAAATACAAAGTAGAAACTTCTCTAGGAATATTTTTTTTCCGTGTACTATTCCTCATATGTTTCACCCACTACTTGATAGTAAGTAAATTGTTCATTGTTTAAACCATTAGGATAATATTCTTCATCAGAGGCCTGCTCCACCTGGATTGAAATCCCAAGTCCCTTTCTGTCTGCATAATGCACTTAACCTCAAGTTCCCAAGTTTCCTGATCCATAAAATGGGAAGTTTTTTTTCCCTTTGGGGAATACACACACATACAGGGTATGCATACATGCATGTATAATTTCTTTGGAGGGAATAGTTTTGTTTTTTTTTTTTTCTGTTGGAGGTTTATTCACTTGTCTAAACCACTTAATACAACTATGACAAAGAAAAGCACTAGTCTAAAATGTTAGTTATAGGTGGGGGTGAGGGAGAGCCTAGAGGGAAAAAAACATGTAGGTGGCTTCCCAGGTGGCTCAGTGGTAAAGAATCCGCCTGCCAATGCAGGAGACACAGAAGCCACAGATTCAATCTCTGGGTTGGGAAGATCCCCAGAAGGAAGAAATTGCAACCCACTTCAGGATTCTTGCTGGGAAAATTCCATGAACAGGGATGCCTGGCAGGCTATAGTCCATAGGGTTGCAAAGAGTTGGACTTAACTGAGCAAGTGCGTACACACACACACACACACACATGCAATACTAAATAAGAATCATCTGTTAAGGCAGAAGGCCAGAGTACAGAGCAAATGGGTGGGGAGGTCTCATAGATGAGGAGGACAGAAATTCCACCCAGGGTGGAGAGCCATACAAACGGGACTCAGAGTACACCACTCTACTTGCCAGACACATATAAATGAGAATCTTTAAAAACTTGAGCAAATCATTCTCAAAGTAGAGCAGGGTCACGAACACACAATCTCAAGCCCTAGGGCTTGTCTGTTTCCTGTTTCGCATCACAAAATCATCTAAGAGCCAGTAAGGAGTTGCATAAGCTTCCTCTTCCTTTTCTCTCTTCTCTGCTTTAAATTTCCTCTAAGTGTATTAAAAAAGTACAATGAACCACGTTTTATGGAAGCCCTTTGTCCTTAGCACTCTTGTTCATTGTACTGCCTTTCAAGGTGAAAACAAAAGGAACCTAGCTAAAGTTGTTTTAAAATTAAAAATCAATTTAGTTGCCATGAGTATTGAAAGCAATGATTTATCTGAAGTGCTTAACAGGGTGTGGTTAAACAGGCAAGGATGCTAGCTGTATTATTTTTTAACCATGTTCAGGACATTAACTGGCATCCTCATCCCCAGAAGAAATTAAGTCTCTATCAAGCAGAAGTCACCTGCTCTCTTTCATTAGAAATATAAGACAAATGTTCTTCTTTTCCCATTTTAAACCCTAGGAATATTAACTCTTACATAGCTGGGTTATGGAAGTCTAGAGTCTCAGATGCAAGGATTCTTTCTAGTAAAGATTTATATTGTCAGTTATCTGTATTGAAAGGTTTGTTAATAAATAATTACATATTGTGCTGGATGCGTGCACACCCTCTCAGTCATGTCCAACTCTTTTCACGGCCCCATGGACTGTAACCCACCAGGGTCCTCTGTCCATGGAATTTTCCAGGCAAGAATACTGGCAGGGGGTGCCGTTTTCTCCCCCAGGGGATCTTCCCAATCCAGGGATCAAACCCAGGTCTCTCTCATCTCCTGCATTAGCAGGCAGATTCTTTACCACTAGCGTCACCTGGGAAGCCCCAGTTATCTATTATAAAGCATATAATTCTTTTATCTAGACACCTTGGATGGAATCTGTCATTCTATTATGAAGTTACAAATGTGTAAATCTGTGTACCAGCTTTATGGTTTCTTTAAGACAATTAAAAAATACAAAGGAAAGTTCTTTTTCTTTCTGAAACAAAAATATAAAACACTTAAGTTACTCCTATAACATTTATGATTTAAATCTACAATAGAATTATTTTTTCATTTTTTTCCATGTAATTAAATCACTATATGGGCTTCCCAGGCGGTGCTGGTGGTAAAGAACCCACCTGCTAGTGCTGGAGACATAAGAGATGTGAGTTCAATCTCTAGGTCAGGAAGATCCCCTGGAGGAGGGCATGGCAACCCACTTCAGTATTCTCGCCTAGAGAATCCCATGCACATAGGAGCCTGGCGGGCCACAGTCCATAGGGTCACAGGAGTCGGACACAACTGAAGCGACTTAGCACGCATTCACACTATTGAGTACTATTTTTTTCTCAGTCATTTCCTTTTTTAAAATATGTATCTATTTATATGGCTGTGTTGGGTCTTGGATGTGGTACACAAGATTTTTTTGTGTCCTGTGGGATCTTTAGATGTGGCGCCTGGACTTAATTGCCCCACAGCTTGTGGGATCTTAGTTCCCCAACCAGGGATCAAACCCACTTCCCCTGCCTTGCAAGGCAGATTCTTAACCACTGGACCACCAGGGAAGTTTCTCTCTTAGTTATTTTCTATTCAGCTATGAAATGTATTTTATAAGTGGAGCAAGATGGTGTGTTATAAACACACCATATTTTTTCAGTTCATAATTAGATTATAATATAAAAGTCCCTGATATTAAAATACAGAATAATTTAGTGAGAAAAGTCTGAGATTTCTAACCTAGATTTCAATCTGAAGTGAATTGTTAAATTTCTGAGGGGCCTTAAAGCAATTTTCTTAATCTTGTTTTGCCTCTGATTTCTCATTTGTAAAATGAAACTAATAGCACCTACAGTTTAGGGATTACAAGTAACAAATATAAAAGACCTAATTCAGTGTCTGTAATACAGTATTTGTTTAGCAAATTGTAGTTACCTTGATTATCGAGAGAGAAAGACATTATGAGGAGTGACGGAATTAAGATGTAAAATGATCTCCATTATCTGAAATAACAGTACAGGTTGAATCAAATTAAATGTAATGGTGCTTTTAGGATTCTCCAAATGCATTTGTGTGGTTTAAGATCTGGGGAAATGAAAGCTAAAGGTTTAGGACTTCACATCCTTTAATATTTTAAATTAAACTCTATTAAATCTAGGTCATCCACCATCCACATCCTGTTTTACAGGATCCATGCAGAATTGAAACCAACTAGCAAGACACTTAAAATAATTCAATTAATCAATTGTGGTGGACTGTTGATATGTTTTTGAGGGCTGAAGGATGATTTTACAGTACTTATTTCTCCTTTCTAACAATGCCCAAATTTCTTTTTAAGGAATTCACACTTCCCCCATTGTATATGGCCTTGGGGGACTGTAACTAGGTGCCCTAAGTTCCCCTGGACAAGGACAGACTCACATACCAAGATGGACCATTCAGAGACTTTCTCCCTGAAATATGACCCCTGAGTGGAGTGACATAGAAACTGAAAATGGTTCACATTTGATTTTTCCCCAAGTTGCAGAATCCCAACTACACCTTTCCTGTGACTTCACTTTCACTTTTCACTTTCATGCATTGGAAAAGGAAATGACAACCCACTCCAGTGTTCTTGCCTGGAGAATCCCAGGGACGGGCAAGCCTGGTGGGCTGCTGTCTATGGGGTCGCACAGAGTCAGACACGACTGAAGTGACTTAGCAGCAGCAGCAGTGCTTCCAGCTGCAGAGCAGCCTTGGTTGAACCTGTTTCCAGCTCTGCTTCTCAACTACCTATAAGTTATGTGAGCCTTTCAGTAGATTCCTTCTTGTCCACATTAGCCAGAATCATCCATTTCTGTTTACAACCAAAAAGCCCTCGCTGGTACATCAATCCAATTTTAATGAATGTTTTCTTAGAGCAGGCACTAAGTTAGGACATTGTATAGGCTACAGAGATTCATAAAGCATGGTGACTATTGCAAATGCACTGGGGAAACCAAACTTAGATCCATAAAAAGAAATTACTATGGAAAGCAATGGATAATAAGTATCAAATAAGTAGAAAAATAATACCCCATAGTGGTTTAGAGAAGGAATATACTTCTGAATACATATTTCTGAATATATTTTATTGTGGTAAAAATGCAGAATTTGGAGCCAACAATGGGCTTCTAAGTCTCACCTCTGCCAGTTTTTATCTGAGTCCCACCTCTGCCAGTTTACATCTGTGATAGGCGCATTTCTCAGATTCTGATCCTTCTCCTGCTGCAGCAAATAAGAAAGTAGATTTTAACACATTTTGTAGTTGCTAATGACTATTATGAGCTAAGCACAGTCAGCAGTTTCATAAGGCGAGCCAGTCTGTAGAAAAACTAACATTCATTGCATGCCTAATACACATTAAGCACTGTAGTAGATAAAAAATTTGAGTCTAATGCCAATTCTATGAGGTATGTATAATTATTGTTTTGCAAATGAGAAAACTTAGACTTATTGACATCTGGTAATTTGCCAGAGGTTGTAAAACTGGTAATTGACATATCATGAATTTGACCTACATCTAACTCCCAGTTCTTTGCCATTTCCAAAAGATGCTATTTCCCTGACAGTACTTTTAGACAACATAGGATTGTAGGCAAGAGGAATATTGTGATCAAAGTTACGTGTTTGGGCCTGTCTGCTTTCATTTCCTGTAAGTGTTAATAGCATCCTCCTGATAACCTCATCAAACTCTTTACTCTCAGACACAGGCAGAGATGTGCCAGGTTTGTAAGTCACATGAAGTGCAGGCTTTGTGACAAGTTCACCATTTCATCTGGGATCTAGATCTCCAGTGATAATACCTGTGAGGGCACAAAGTGGATGCATCTTCTCAGAGAATGCTGTATTTTGCCCTGGCATATAGATGAAAAGTGGGCTCAGCAATGCCATGATAGTCGCATACTGCGAAGAATATGCTACTTTTGTTTTCCCTTTTCCTCCAATTCAAATATAGTACAAGTCTTCTATCTAGCGTGTTTTGGAAATACAAGGTTCCTACTGGCAAATGTCAGGTCATTGACTAAAGTAAATTGTTACTACCCAGAGATCTTTCAGGTCAGGCACCACAGGAAACACCAAGTAAAAGGAACTAAGGGAGAGTTGAAGTATCTGGATCCTGATAGCTGTATTTCCATGGGAAATCTTATGAAGCCAACATCTGGGATTTTTTCAAAAAAATTTAATGGAATGAAATCCACATCTCATCAAGGCTAGAACACCTCGAATGGCCCAAAATATAGTGATTGAGATACTAATCCCATTAACTGTCTTATTCTGCTTATTACTCACAGATTCCTAAAATCAATTGTTAAATGGCACAAACTTTTCAATTATTTGTGTCATAATGATCATACACAATTGAATACATTAATCAGTCATTAAGTTTTATGAATAGGGTTAAGATGTTTAATGGACCAAATAAGTCAGGATTGTATTACGATATAACTTTACATAAATGTTCGGTTGTGTCCGACTCTTTGTTACTCTATGGACTGTAGCCCACCAGGCTCCTCTGTCCAGGGCATTCTCCAGGCAAGAATACTGGGGTGGGTTGCCATGCCCTCCTCCAGGGGATCTTCCCAACCTGGGGATCGAACTCGCATCTGCCTGCATTTCCTGCATTGCAAGCAGATTCTTTACCCACTGAGCCATCTGGGAAGTCCACATAAATGTTATTCATTCATAAAAATACCCACTAGCTGTGCAAAGTAGCATAGCAGGCGTGGTCTTGAGTTAGTAACCATCAGAGTTACACTGTGAGAAGAATTGGACCTCTGGAGAATGAGATCAGTTCAGTTCAGCCGCTCAGTTGTGTCTGACTCTTTGTGACCCCAAAGACTGCAGCACATCAGGCTTCCCTGTCCATCACCAACTCCCAGAGCTTGCTCAAACTCATGTCCATCGAGTCAGTGAGGCCATCTGCATATCTGAGTCATTCTGTCCAAATGCTGTGTTGCTGCTATCAAAAAGCAATAGATTAATGGTTAAGTGAAATATTCATCTATCCATGTATTACTTTCTTATGAAAGGATGACAAAGCCTAATATTTTTATTGAGTTTATTTTAATCATATGGTCATTAATATCTGTTTTTAGAATTGATTTTCATGGACATGAAAGATTATGGATATAGACTTTTTGATTTGGCCTAGAAAATATCACTTACAGCCAAAGTATTGCGAAACAAATAAGCAATATAAATTCATGTCATGTGCTTGCTTGTTTCCTGATATAGACTTCTTTCTGAGTTAAAGCCATCGAGTTATACATTGCTTTATCATGCTCCTCAGAGTCACCATATACTCTTTAAAGCATAACTGATCCATATAAAAACAGTCTATAGAAAATATTTTTCATTTACATTTAATATCCTAGCCTTCGTTTGCCTACCTATGGTTTTACTAGCTTAATAGCCTTCATCTTTCCCTCTACATTTTTGACCACTGTATTTGTTACATATTACTACTTAACAAATTAACCCCAAAATATTCAGCTTAAATCAATAAACATTTAGTAACCAGTCCATTCTGAAAGAGATCAGCCCTGGGATTTCTTTGGAAGGAATGATGCTAAAGCTGAAACTCCAGTACTTTGGCCACCTCATGCGAAGAGTTGACTCATTGGAAAAGACTCTGATGCTGGGAGGGATTGGGGGCAGGAGGAGAAGGCGATGACAGAGGATGAGATGGCTGGATGGCATTACTGACTCGGTGGACGTGAGTCTGAGTGAACTCCGGGAGTTGGTGATGGACAGGGAGGCCTGGAGTGCTGTGATTCATGCGGTCGCAAAGAGTTGGACATGACTGAGCAACTGAACTGAACTGAACTGAACCCATAGTTTTTATGAGTCAAGAATTTTGACTCACCTTAGCTGGGCCCTGGGACTCACAGTCTTACCCAGGATGTTGGCTGAACTGCTATCATCTAAAGACTCAACTGGGAAAGGATCTCCTTCCAAGCTCACTCATGCTATTGGCCAGAGGCCTCCCTCAACTCCATGTCCATCAAAAGGGCATCTCCGTAGGGAAGCTCATAACATCTGACTTCCATCAGAGCCACCAAGTAAGGGAGCAAGATAGGGTGAGAAAGATGGAAATCAGAGTCTTTTGCCATCTAATCTTGGAGGTGATGGCCCAACACTGTCTCTCTGTTCTATTAGAAACAAGTCACTAGCTCCACGCCACACTCAAAGAAGTTGATTTCCAGGAAGCAGGATTCTAAAGAATCAGGTCAGAAACTGCCTCCTACATTCACCAACATAAATGGATAAGATCCACAAAGTGCATCTTTTGCACTTTGAATATCCCTAATTACAATCAAAGTCACTTATAAAATATTTAAATACAAAGAACAAAGGGGAACTTCCACCTAATCTGGATTCGCCAGTGTATGTACCTCTCTGATTGTTGTTGTTGTTCAGTCGGCCACTCATGTCCAACTCTGCTACCCCATGGACTACAGCAGGCCAGGCCTCCCTGTCCCTCACCATCTCCTGAAGTTTGCCCAAGCTTGTGTCTATTGTATTGGTGATGCTTCCAGAAATCTCATTCTCCAATGCCCTCCTCTTCTTCTCTGCTTATTTCTTATTAACTACTGCAACACCCTCTTAATGAATTTTGATCAAATTCATCATGCCACTAAGAAATATCAGGATTATAGCTTAAGCATCGTCTTAAACTAAAATGCTATTGAAAGGATTTTATAGATATAAAAGTAGCACTGTCTGTGGAAGATTCTGAAAGAGATGGGAATACCAGACCACCTGACCTGCCTCTTGAGAAACCTATATGCAGGTCAGGAAGCAACAGTTAGAACTGGACATGGAACAACAGACTGGTTCCAAATAGGAAAAGGAGGACGTCAAGGCTGTATATTGTCACCCTGCTTATTTAACTTCTATGCAGAGTACATCATGAGAAACTCTGGGCTGGAAGAAGCACAAGCTGGAATCAAAATTGCCAGGAGAAATATCAATCACCTCAGATATGCAGATGACACCACCCTTATGGCAGAAAGTGAAGAGGAACTAAAAAGCCTCTTGATGAAAGTGAAAGAGGAGAGTGAAAAAGTTGGCTTAAAGCTCTACATTCAGAAAATGAAGATCATGGCATCTGGTCCCATCACTTCATGGAAAATAGATGGGGAAACAGTGGAAACAGTGTCAGGCTTTATTTTGGGGGGCTCCAAAATCACTGCAGATGGTGACTGCAGCCATGAAATTAAAAGACGCTTACTCCTTGGAAGGAAAGTTATGACCAACCTAGACAGCATATTAAAAAGCAGAGACATTACTTTGCCAACAAAGGTCTGTCTAGTCAAGGCTATGGTTTTTCCAGTAGTCATGTATGGATGTGAGAGTTGGACAGTGTAGAAAGCTGAGTGCCGAAGAATTGATGCTTTTGACCTGTGGTGTTGGAGAAGACTCTTGAGAGTCCCTTGGACTGCAAGGAGGTCCAATCAGTCCATCCTGAAGATCAGTCCTGGGTGTTCATTGGAAGGACTGATGCTGAGGCTGAAATTCCAGTACTTTGGCCACCTCATGCAAAGAACTGACTCATTGGAAAAGACCCTGATGCTAGGACAGATTGAGGGCAGGAGGAGAAGGGGAAGACAGGATGAGATGGCTGGAAGACATCACTGACTCAATAAACTCCGGGAGTTTGTGATGGACAGGGAGGCCTGGCGTGCTGTGATTCATGGGGTTGCAAAGAGTCGGATGCGACTGAGAGACTGAACTGAACTGAGCTGTCTAAGTATGACTCACAAAGCCTTAGAGTTTTCCATTATAGTTTGTACTTTTTTCTGTTCTTCCATCTAGTCAATTTTAATTTTTCAATTTTAATGACAGTGAAAGTAGTTTAATGGAATGGTATAGGAGAAGCAAAATATTTTGAGTAGTGAAATGTTTATTCATATTTAATTGAAAGTACTTTTCTGCTGCACAGGGATGAACTGAAGATTATATGGCAAAAAGAGAATCAGAAACTATTATAGGACTCAGCATTTTTAATTCTCCCGAGTAGTTCTGAAATTGACTACAGATGTCATATATATCTTCTGGAACACTTTCACCATGTCATCTATGAACCATACCACTCCAAAGGGAAACCAAATGTGTATATGATTTGAGAGACACATAATAATATTTATTATACATGTGTACACACATCCCTTCATACTTGGCCCATTTATTTATGTATGCAATTCATGAAGCTTTAAAGCATCACTTCCCACTCTATTAAATGATGAAACACTGTCCCCTGTAAATATAAAGTGGTGTGTTAGTCAGGGTACACTAAAGCATGACAAGCAAACCAAAATCTATTGGCCTAACACAGAAACAGTTTATTCATCACCCTGGTTGATTTCTGTCATCTCACATTAAGACAATGAGTCGTGACACTAGAATATTGTCCTTGTCAGTTGCTTTCTTGCACAGTGCTTTTGCAACAAAGAAACCAATAGCTAGGACTTCATCTAACTTCCAGAACCGGTTGACTGTTTTGTGCCAGTCTGCTAATAAATACCTGTTAGTATTGCAGTACAGGATCTGATTGTAACATATTACCTAGTAGAAGGGTTGGGGTGGTAAGCAGAACTGTAAACCTCCTATACCTTCAAATATCAGATATTATCTATCTATACCAAAAAATAAAACAGAATTATAAGTGCCCAAAAAGCATGCATCAGTTTTCCAGGATATAACATACTCTTCATATTTATTTTCAGACAGAGCATCTTTTTCAGCCGTCTTAATTGACATGAAAGTTCAGTGAAAAGGAATGTGCCCTCTGCTTACCTGTCACCACTGAATTGATCTGGATGAGAAAGGAATAACTGAGAGACTTCTGGAAAAGAATGTGCTCTATTAATTATGTAATTAAGTATACTGGTTCCCTAATGATAACTTTTAATGTGTATTGGACATTCAGAGAGTTGAGACATTTTAATAACAATATTTCACTTCATATGACACAGAGATTTTACATTTGTTTATATTCTTCTGGGAAAGATATTATTGGAAAAACAGCAAGTGCCACACTGAAAGACTTTTCTTTTAAATGTGAATGAAATATTCATCTTTGTTGTCACGAAATCCAAGGAAGTGGCAGATCCTGGTATATTCTCTGGAGGCCTGCTTCAATTTCTCTTTCTAAAATTCAACATATTTATTTCATGAACAGAGATCAAAGTGGTTATGTTCCTTTCACTCATGGTTTACTCATGGATTCAAAAGAAAACCAAATTTATAGGCAAACTTTGCATTCCTGAAAGAGAGTAAATTAACATTCCATTACTTCAACTACATTCTAAAAGAACAAAAATCAACAATTCAAGTCTTGTAAAAACCAGATTAATAGTTGTCTTAAAAGAATCACTACAAAAAAATCTAACTTCATAGCTTTGCTTTCAGCAGATCTTATCCTAACATGTTATTTATTGGAACATTCTTTGTAATTCATAAAGTAATTTCTCTATACATTTATACTTTTGCTGATAAAGGACTAATAACAAAGTTTCTATAAGCCCCCTGGAGTTGTGATAATCTCAAATCCTCTTAAAAATCTAGACACAGTTATAAGAGAGTTGTCACTTTCTAATAAATATTCATACTTATGAAAGCTCTGACAAGCATTTTTACCTTTGTACCTAAAACTATCTGATCCACATGATTTAAGCAGATAAAGCAGATGAATGAAATGGGTTTATTTTCTCTAAAGGCAGTCTCAATAGTCCAAAATTACCTTTTTCCTCTTGTAATTTTATTACCTTTTCTTTCATATTCCCATAGAAAAGTTAATTTAAAAATTACATCTTCCAGTCCAGTTTTCCCTTGTGTTTCTGAAAAGTGTGATGTATACCCCATGGGGCAGCAGAGATGAAAATTCTTACTACAGTTTCCCCCTTCCCTCATATACATCTTCAGGAGGATTGGGGTTGGGTTTAAATTTCAAAACTTTGAATTAAGGTTCATAGTGAAGTTGCTCAGTCATGTCTGACTCTTTGCAACCCCGTGGACTATAGTGTAGCCCACCAGGCTCCTCCGTCCATGGGATTCTCCAGGCAAGAATACTGGAATGGGTTGCCATTTCCTTCTCCAGGGGATCTTCCTGACCCAAGGATTGAACCCAGGTCTCCCGTATTGCAGGCAGACGATTTAACCTCTGAGCCACCAGGGAAGCCCTAAGGTTCATAGTAGTTTCCTATAAAATAGGTAGTTGGAATGCTACTCAGCCATAAAAAAGCACAAAATAATGCATTTGCAGCAACATAGATGCAACTAGAGATTATCATACTAAGTGAAATAAGTCAGAAAGAGAGACAAATACCACGATATCACTTATATATTGAATCTAAAACATGACACAAATGAACCTCATTACAAAACAGAAGCAAACTCACATAGTGAACAGACTTGTGTCGCCAAGGAGAAAGGGTGCAGGGACAGAAGGACTGGGACCTGGGATAATCAGAGGTAAACTATTATATCCAGAATGGATAAATAACAAGGTCCTACTGTAGAGCACAGGGAATTAACTATAGTCAATATCCTGTGATAAACTATAATGGGAAAGAATATTAAAAATGCCTATTTGTGTATAACTGAGTCAATTTGCTGTACAGCAGAGATTGGCACACACTGTAAATCAACTATACTTCAATTTTAAAAACAGGGAGTTGGCTTTCTCTTTCTGACTCATTTCACTTAGGATGAGGGACTTTAGGATTTGCAGATGCAAACAATTACATATAGAATGGATGGATAACTATATTCAATGTCCTGGGATAAACCATAATGGAAAAGAATATATGTATATGTATAACTGAGTCACTTTGCTGTAGAGCATTATAAATCAACTATACATCAATTAAAAATAAATTAATAAAAATGCACCCAAAAAGAGACTGATTAGGAATTGAGAACAAAATTCAGAAGGATTGCTTTTGTAAAAAGAGTACAGAATCCTTAGTCTGCCTCCATTTACCAAGAAGAATTAAAAAGACAGACAAAGGGAAAGAACAGAGGGTCTTTATTTCAGGGTTGTGGCTCAAAAGATGAACCCGTACCACCAACAACTGCCTACAAACACACCCTCGGCAGCTCCTGCAGGCTCTCCCAGAAGCAGAGAAAAACGTGAGACGCCCTCTCAGAGTCCAAAATGGAGGGAGGGACTGGTGAAGCTGCTCCACCTGGGCAGTTCACATACTGCTCTCATTCCCTCAAGCTGTGGTGGTTGGGCTCCATTCTAGCTACGTGAGAGCTCCATTCTAGCTTTGCCTCTGAGACTTTGCATCTGCTTTCCCCTGACCTGAACACACTTCCTTCACATTCCCACCTGTCTCACTCCCCTAACTCCTCAGAATCCTTGCTTTAATGGCACAATCTTGTTGAGACCTTTTCTGATCATCTTGTTTAAAAATTCCAAACCCCCTATCTGTTTTCTCTTATTTCCCCTTTCCTGCTTTGTAAGTTTATCCACAGAATGTATCCTTGTCTGTCCCAGATGTCCTCCAGGCCATGCCTACATCCATTCTCCAAACTTCTCTGCCCTGCTTTGTGCTCAGGGAGGCCGACCTGATGGACTCGATCAGCAGGCTCACTTGTCCTGTGGCTCCCTTTTGGGTTTGACCAAAGGGTGGCAGTAGCAGGAAGTTTGAGAGGTGATGAGAGAGGATTAGAGAGTTATTCTCCTAGCTCCATTTCTGCCAAGTCCAATGGTTCAGCTGCCTCCCTATATAAAGACCTCCCCTCCTGCCAGGTGGTCCCCTCCATTCAGCTTCCCCCTCTGGGTGCTAATGGTTTCATCTCTTCATCCATCTTTTAAGCCTCAGGCAATTTGGAGTTCCATGGTGTTGCTAGCTTCAGAGCACAGAGTGTCTCTTATTCTTTTAAACCTGCTTTATGAAGTTAATTAATAACATTTATTAAACTCTTTACTGAGTTAATTATCAATTAATCATATTGCTAATTATTTACCTTTATTAAACTCTTCTCATAATGCCCATTTTAACTGTGACATTATTTAATTTCCTAATTGCTGCAACATCTGACATCCTATTTTTTTACTTAATGATTAATTTATCATCTCTCCCACTAAAATGTCAGCTCCAGAAAATCAAGAATATTTGTCTGTTTGCTGCCGTATTCCTAGCACCTACAGCAAAACATGACACTTAGTAGGAGCTGAATAATTAATTATTGAATAAATTATGAAATAACAAATGTATGTATGGCTCAGGAAGGGACATGGAAAGTCAAGTCCATAGATTCCTATCTTCTCTACATACTGGGTCCCTGCCTTTACAGAGGGTGTCTTTCTTTTATTCCTTCTTCCTTTCCTTTCTTTTCTTGTGTGTCTTGTTGCCAAAAGCAAATGTTTTCACTAGGTGGGCATTATTTCATCTCCGAATTTATACTTAGCATTTTTATAAAACATCATCTGGAAGTATCTTAGAGAATTCACACATGTAAACCTATGTATTTACAATCTGACACAGCTTCTACTTCTTAATGTTCATAAACAACATTGCTGAGCCAGTGGTGATGTCATTTTAAAACAAAAGAGCAGTCCAGCAATGAAGAAAAAATCTCCAAAGCTAATATCTGGATAGACAAAAACCCCGAAAGTATAGATTCTAATATTCTGTTTTTTAAGCATTGACTACAATATAAGAGAGAAAAGACAATACCCAAGCACTTACAACAAGCATACAATTAGTGCTGAACCAGTATTTGTTGAATTCATAAATGAGTAAATTACAGTCCCTCTGCACTAAGAAAATATTTTGAAATGACAAAAGATACTGTGGTAGATTGGATAAGTGTTTCCAGCTCCTTGCTCCCTCCTTGTAAAGGAGAATTACATCCCCCCCATCATCTTGTGAGGGATATCCTATGAAAGGAGTGGTTCTCCCCATCTACTTGATTTTGAGGATGACCATGTGATATTGATATACTTGCATGGATGGGAGGTAAGTGGAAGTACCAGTGTACCAGTTCTGAGTTGAAGCTTTAAGTGTGATTGCTTGATTCAGCATGCTTTTCTGCTCCTATTTTCTGCCATGAAAGACCAGCATGTGCAGACAGAGGAGGACCTTTCAGACAAATTTCCAAACTAAGAAGATGCATAGAGTTAATCCTCAGTCTACTGGTAGCCAGGAGGCACAGAGCCACAGCTGGCCAAAAGCAAACATGTAATATGAATAATAAGTACCTATAGGTTGTTTGTTATGCAGCATTACCATAAAGAATACAGAAACTGGTACCTAGAAATGGGGTGTTGATGGAACAAAACTTAAACTATGTGGATGAAGGAGGGAGTAAGAAAAGTGTTGTTAGAAACAGAGAATTGGCAGCCTGGACTAGGTAATGACAAACTATTTGGTAGAATTTTCATATATATTAACTTTCTACCCTCAGATTGCCTTTCATGATAGAGTTGTTGCTGCCATTTTTATACTGATGGGTCAGCCCTTCATGTCACCATTTTGTAGCAACTTGGATTTTCTGTCTCTTGAATTTCTTTCTTGTTACTAGTATATGCAGAATAATGATAGTACAGTGTGTTATTTAGAGAGCAATTTGTCATTGAGATGGAAAGTGGATGTATAATATTACAGTTTTCCATCCCATGAAGTCATGTTTAATGTTCATGAAAAAAAAATCTATTTTTTGTACAATATTCTAGATGCAACTCAGTGTAGCAGGTGTTTCCTTCAAATTTGGAGATACTGAGTCTATAACTGTCTCTTTAAATCCCTTCTCTTTTAAAGTATGTGGTGGTAAGTTTGGGCACATTTACTTTTGATTTCTGCCAGATGATAATGCTTGGAAATTTCCAACTAAAGCACTTGTTAGAGCAGTGATATCAGCAAATATAAACTCACAGCCACTTTATATACCAGCTTTGCCTCGCAGTCTCCTATGAAATTTTTCATCTTTTTCCTCTTCTCTTGATTTTCTGACTTCAGCACAATCTTATTTGAACATAGAGAAGCTGCCAAATAACAATTATTTTCCACTAAATTTGATGTGATTTTCTTAATTTAATTTTAGTGTACTATATGGATGGTTAGTTTCAATTATTTTCATGAGGAACTTGTGCTTAACTTATAACTTGGTTCTTCACTTGCTCCTCAGTTATTGTTCTTGGTAATTTTATGGCTTTTTGGGACATCTTAGATACACATTTCCTAAATCTTCTCAGAACCACTTCAAATCTTCAAATCTCTGCGTGCAGGTAAAGGTATAGAGGCATAAATATACAAATGTATACATTTTACTTATATAATTTATATTAGTTTTTTTCTCTTTTATACTCACTCTTTCTCCCTTAAGCTATCTATCTCATATTCCCTTTGTTCTCAAACTTTATAAAATTTACACAGGCTGCCTTTATTTTCTCACTAATCCTTAGCTCTTACAGCCTGGCTCTTGTTCCCTTATTTGTCATGAAATTGATGTCCTGAAGTTTATATTTAAATGAACCCCTAATCAAAAATCCAATGACTTGTTCTATCCTTCTTATCATAGAGAAGGACTTGAGTATGAGACACTGGAGATTTTGGTCACATTGACTCATACAAAGAATGAGGAATTGGAGGCTAACAAGCTATAGAAGGATAGGACAGGGGAATGGAAATTCAATTTCAGATCCTACTCAAAGTCAGAATGTGAATCTAAGCCAAAATCCAGGATGGTAGAAGAAACAAAAAATAAGTGAAGATAAAGTCTAGGTGGATTATTCTTTCAGTGAGCTATTGATATATAATAAAGCATCTAAAAATATAGTGGTTTAAAAAATCAGTTTTATTTCTCAAGATTCTGTCAGTCAAAATTCAAGCAGGAATCAGTCAGGGTGGCTCCTTTCTATTACGTATACATGATGTCAGCTGAGAATGTTCAGCCAGTACTGAAGGATCCAGGATGCCCTCACTCATACACCTTAGGCTTTGGTGCTGAGAGTCAAGCTGGGTCCATTGTTTCTATTCCCAATGGCCTCTCACTTTTCACTTAGTCTCTTATTCCTTATGGAAAGATCCATACTAGGACTTAATACAGATCCCAATATATTGGTCTTTGAACATAGGAAATAGTTCAATAAGACTTTAGCAGGTCTTAAGAGAGATATGAGTATATTTTACACCTAAGAAAGACATAAGCTGTGGCCAGAGAATAGAGTGTGAAAAAAAAAAAAAGTGTTTGCAAAGATGGTCACAAACATGCATGCTGCTTCTCCCATGCAGAATTTGGGCTCACCTGTGACTTGCCTTGACTGACAGAATGTGGCAGCAGGAATTCAGTGCCAGTTTGCATCCTGCTACTTTAGAGACCTGGCACCTTTTGTTATGGCTGTCCTAGGCTCCAACTAACAAGGAAAGAAGAAAGATTAGAGTATTAAGTGATGATGAAACATTTTCAGGAGACAGAGAGAGAGAGAGATCTAACCAGCCCTTGGCCAGTCTGGTCACTCTTAGCCTAGGTGTCATGCAAGTAAAACCATCTTAGACATTCCAGCCCCCTAGGTGAGCTCCCAGTGAATGTAGCCACCTGAGTGACCCAGCTAACACCACATAGAGAGGATATGACCTGTACCCAATCAACTCTGACCTCCCTTACAACCCACAGAATGGTGAGCAATAAAATTGTTTTTTCAAACCACTCAGTATTGGGTGCTTTCTTAGGATGCAGTAGCTAAATGAAATAGACAATACTGGAAAAGGTCAGTTTTCATTCCAATCCCAAAGAAAGGCAATGCCAAAGAATGCTCAAACTACTGCACAATTGCACTCATCTCACATGCTAGTAAAGTAATGCTCAAAATTCTACAAGCCAGGCTTCAGCAATACGTGAACCGTGAACTTTCAGATTTTCAAGCTGGTTTTAGAAAAAGGCAGAGGAACAAGAGATCAAATTGCCAACATTCACTGGACCATCGAAAATCCAAGAGAGTTCCAGAAAAACATCTATTTCTGCTTGATTGACTATGCCAAAGCTTTTGACTGTGTGGATCACAATAAACTGTGGAAAATTCTGAAAGAGATGGGATACTAGACCACTTGACCTGCCTCTTGAGAAACCTGTATGCAGGTCAGGAAGCAACAGTTAGAACTGGACATGGAACAACAGACTGGTTCCAAATAGGAAAAGGAGTACGTCAAGGCTGTATATTTTCACCCTGCTTGTTTAACTTACATGCAGAGCACAGCATGAGAAACACTGGGCTGGAGGAAGCACAAGCTGGAATCATGACTGCTGGGAGAAATATCAATATCAATATCCATTGTTTCCCCATCTATTTTCATGAAGTAATGGGACCAGATGCCATGATCTTAGCTTTTTGAATGTTGAGTTTTAAGCCAATTGTTTTACTCTCCTCTTTCACTTTCATCAAGAGGCTCTTTAGTTCCTCTTTGCTTCCTGCCATAAGGGTGGTGTTGTCTGCATATCTGAGGTTATTAATATTTTTCCCTGCAATCTTGATTCTAGCTTGTGCTTCATCCAGCCTGGCATTTCACATGATGTATTCTGCATAAAAGTTAAATAAGAAGGATGACAATATTCAGCCTTGACGTACTCCTTTCCCAATTTGGAAACAGTCCATTGTTCCATGTTCAGTTCTAACTGCTTCTTCTTGACCTGCATACAGATTTCTCAGGGGGCAGGTAAGGTGGTCTTATTGTGGACTTGTGACCCACACAGTCAATGGCTTTGTCATAGTCAATCAAACAGAAGTAGATGTTTTTCTGGAATTCTCTTGCTTTTTCTGTGATCCAGTGGATGTTGGCACATTGATCTCTGGTTCCTCTGCCTTTTCTAAATACAGCTTGAACATCTGGAAGTTCTTGGTTCACAAACTGTTGAAGCCTGGCTTAAGGAATTTTAAGCATTACTTTGCTAGCATGAGAGATGAGTACAATTGTGCAGTAGTCTGAACATTCTTTGACATTGCCCTTCTTTCAGACTGGAATGAAAACGGACCTTTTCCAGTCCTGTGGCCACTGCTGAATTTTCCAGTTTGCTCACATATTGAGTGCAGCACTTTCACAGCATCATCTTTTAGGATTTGAAATAGCTCAACTGAAATTCCATCACCTCCACTGGCTTTGCTTGTAGTGATGCTTCCTGAGGCCCATTTGACTTCCCATTCCAGGATGTCTGGCTCTAAGTGCATGATCACACCATCGTAGCTATCTGGGTCAGGAAGATCTTTTTTGTATAGTTCTTCGTATATTCTTGCCACATCTTAATACCTTCTGCTTCTGTTAGGTCCATACTGTTTCTGTACTTTATTGTGTCTATCTTTGCATGAAATATCCCCTTGGAATCCTTAATTTTCTTTAAGAATCTTTAGTTTTTCCCATTCTATTGTTTCCCTCTATTTCTTTGCATTGATCACTTAATATCCTTAAGCTTTTTACAACTTGTAATTTGTTGTTATTTCTTCCCCCTATTAAATATATTTAGTTATATGTTGAAATATTTTTTGTCTTGAGTGCCACGAAATTGAAAGTTTAATTAACCTCAATTATGTGTATGAATTCATTTAATTCTACACTATGGAAGAAGCTGTTGTTATTATCTGTATTTTATAACTGAGACGACCAAGGCAGAAAAAAATTAAGGTCATAGAGATAGCAGAGGTTGAACCTGGATTTGAACCTGGTCAGGTTGGATTCTGAGACAATCTCTTACTCACTGATTCTCCACCTTACTGCCTCTGAGGATGAATAATGCCCAGCCCGTGTCCTCAAGGAGTTTACAATTCAATAGTAAACTAATATAAGTCCATGGGCTTCCCTGGTAGCTCAGCTAGTAAGGAACCCACCTACGATGCAGGAGACCCTGGTTTGATTACTGGATCAGGAAGATCCCCTGGAGAAAGGAATGGCAAACCACTCCAGTATTCTTGCGTTGAGGATCCCCATGGGTAGAGAAGCCTGGCAGGTTACAGTCCATGGGGTTGCAAAGAGTTGGACACAACTGAGCATCTAAGCACAGCCCATAATAATCACAATATAGTATGACATGTGCCATACTACATAAGGTACAGGATTAAAAGGGGAAATTAAATTTTATGCAGGTAGAGAAGGCTTCACAAAGAAAGTAACACCAACTAGGTTATAGTAAACACAGTTTATATTTGAAATCCTAAGTCTTTGAAAATGCATTAACCCTCCCACCGAAACAGGAATGATGGTGCCGATGAAGAGACCTCATTGGTACCAAGATAACTCATAATGTAATGATACAAATCTGATACAAAATTGAAATTATACTGTCTTTTGCTAGTCCTTACATAGTTTTCCATTCAGTGTTCTATATATTATAGCCCAAATTTGGCTATTACAAACTAAAATTATGTGGTTTTTAAAAATTTTTATTTGTTTCTAACACCAAAAACATTTTGTATTGGGGTATAGCCAATTAACAATGTTGTGGTAATTTCAGATGAACAGCAAAGGGGCTCAGCCATATGTATACATGTATCCATTCTCCCACAAGTCCCTCTCCCATCCAGCCTGACACATAACATTGAGCAGAGTTCCATGTGCTATACAACAGGTCTTTGTTGGTGATCTATTTTAAATATAGCAATGTGTGCATTACCTTCCCAAAGTCCCCAAATATCCTTTCCCCTCCAGTGACCACAATTTCATTTTCTAAGTCTGTGAATCTCTTTGTTTTTATAAGGTCATTTGTACCATTTCTTTTTAGGTTCCATGTATATGGGGTTTAATATCTCCGTCTGACTTACTTCACTCAGTATTGAGAGGTTATTGCTGAGCCATGAAAGACCATGGGATTCTTGGCCTCTAGAGGAGAGGAATTCAATCTGGGGCCAGTGACAAGGCTTGATCACTCAGAACTTTTGTGTAATACAGTTTTATTAAAGTATAAAAGAGATGGAGAAAGCTTCTGATATAGACATCAAAGTTCAGTTCAGTTCAGTTCAGTCGCTCAGTCGAGTCCGACTTTGCGATCCCATGAATCGCAGCACGCCAGGCCTCCCTGTTCATCACCAACTCCCGGAGTTCACTCAGATTCACATCCATCGAGTCAGTGATGCCATCCAGCCATCTCATCCTCTGTCGTTCCCTTCTCCTCCTGCCCCCAAACCCTCCCAGCATCAAAGTCTTTTCCAATGAGTCAATCTTCGCATGAGGTGGCCAAAGTACTGGACTTTCAACTTTACCATCATTCCTTCCAAAGAAATCCCAGGGCTGATCTTCAGAATGGATTGGCTGGATCTCCTTGCAGTCCAAGGGACTCTCAAGAGTCTTCTCCAACACCACAGGTCAAAACCATCAATTCTTCGGTGCTCGGGTTTCTTCACAGTCCAACTCTCACATCCATACATGACCACTGGAAAAACCATAGCCTTGACTAGATGGACCGTAGTCGGCAAGTAACGTCTCTGCTTTTGAATATGCTATCTAGGTTGGTCATAACTTTCCTTCCAAGGAGTAAGCGTCTTTTAATTTCATGGCTGCAGTCACCATCTGCAGTGATTTTGGAGTCCAAAAAAATTAAGTCTGACACTGTTTCCACTGTTTCCCCATCTATTTCCCAGGAGGTGATGGGACCAGATGCTATGATCTTAGTTTCTGAATATTGAGCTTTAAGCCAACTTTTTCACTCTCCCCTTTGACTTCCATCAAGAGGCTTTTTAGTTCCTCTTCACTTTCTGCCATAAGGGTGGTGTCATCTGCATATCTGAGGTTATTGATATTTCTCCCGGCAATCTTGATTCCAGCTTGTGCTTCCTCCAGCCCAACGTTTCTCATGATATACTCTGCATAGAAGTTAAATAAGCAGAGTGACAATATACAGCCTTGACATACTCCTTTTCCTATTTGGAACCAGCCTATTGTTCTATGTCCCGTTCTAACTGTTGCTTCCTGACCTGCATACAGATTTCTCAAGAGGCAGGTCAGGTGGTCTGGTATTCCCATCTCTCTCAGAATTTTCCCCAGTTTATTGTGATCCACACAGTCAAAGGCTTTGGCATAGTCAATAAAGCAGAAATAGATGTTTTTCTGGAGCTCTTGTTTTTTCCATGATCCAGTGAATGTTGGCAGTTTGATCTCTGGTTCCTCTGCCTTTTCTAAAACCAGCTTGAACATCAGGAAGTTCACAGTTCACGTATTGCTGAAGCCTGGCTTGGAGAATTTTGAGCATTACTTTACTAGCATGTGAGATGAGTGCAATTCTGCAGTAGTTTGAGCATTCTTTTGCATTGCCTTTCTTTGGGATTGGAATGAAAACGGACCTTTTCCAGTCCTGTGGCCACTGCTGAGTTTTCCAAATTAGCTGGCATATTGAGTGCAGCACTTTCACAGCATCATCTTTCAGGATTTGAAACAGCTCAACTGGAATTCCATCAGCTCCACTGGCTTTGTTCATAGTGATGCTTTCTAAGGCCCACTTGACTTCACATTCCAAGATGTCTGGCTCTAGGTGAGTGATCACACCATCATGATTATCCGGGTCATGACGATCTTTTTTGTACAGTTCTTCCATGTATTCTTGCCACTTCTTCTTAATATCTTCTGCTTCTGTTAGGTCCATACCATTTCTGTCCTTTATCGAGCCCATTTTTGCATGAGATGTTCCCTTGGTATCTCTAATTTTCTTGAAGAGATCTCTAGTCTTTCCCATTCTGTTCTTTTACTCTATTTCTTTGCATTGATCACTGAAGAAGTCTTTCTTATCTCTTCTTGCTATTCTTTGAAATTCTGCAATCAGATACTTATATTTTTCCTTTTCTCCTTTGCTTTTCACTTCTCTTCTTTTCACAGCTATTTGTAAGGCCTCCCCAGATAGCCATTTTGCTTTTTTGCATTTCTTTTCCATGAGGATGGTCTTGATCCCTGTCTCCTGCACAATGTCACGAACCTCATTCCATAGTTCATCAGGCACTCTATCTATCAGATCTAGGCCCTTAAATCTATTTCTCACTTCCACTGTATAATCATAAGGAATTTGATTTAGATCATACCTGAATGGTCTAGCAGTTTTCCCTACTTTCTTCAGTTTAAGTCTGAATTTGGTAATAAGGAGTTCATGATCTGAGCCACAGTCAGCTCCCGGTCTTGTTTTTGTTGACTGTATAGAGCTTCTCCATCTCTGGCTGCAAAGAACATAATCAAACTGATTTCGGTGTTGATCATCTTGATGTCCGTGTGTAGAGTCTTCTCTTGTGTTGTTGGAAGAGGGTGTGTGCTATGACCAGTGCATTTTCTTGGCAAAACTCTATTAGTCTTTGCCCTGCTTCATTCTGCATTCCAAGGCCAAACTTGCCTGTTACTCCAGGTGTTTCTTGACTTCCTACTTTTGCATTCCAGTCCCCTATAATGAAAAGGACATCTTTTTTAGGTGTTAGTTCTAAAAGGTCTTGTAGGTCTTCATAGAAGAATTCAACTTCAGCTTCTTCAGCATTACTGGTTGGGGCATAGACTTGGATTACAGTAATATTGAATGGTTTGCCTTGGAAACGAACAGAGATCATTCTGTCATTTTTGAGATTGTGAGCAAGTACTGCATTTCGGACTCTTTTGTTGACCATTATGGCTACTCCATTTCTTCTGAGGGATTCCTGCCCGCAGTAGTAGACATAATGGTCATCTGAGTTAAATTCACCCATTCCAGTCCATCTTAGTTCGCTGATTCCTAGAATGTCGACGTTCACTCTTGTCATCTCTTGTTTGACCACTTCCAATTTGCCTTGATTCATGGACCTGACATTCCAGGTTCCTATGCAATATTGCTCTTTACAGCATGGGACCTTGCTTCTATCACCAGTCACACCCACAGGTGGGTATTGTTTTTGCTTTGGCTCCATCCCTTCATTCTTTCTAGAGTTATTTCTCCACTGATCTCCAGTAGCATATTGGGCACCTACTGACCTGGGGAGTTCCTCTTTTGGTATCCTATCATTTTGCCTTTTCATACTGTTCATGGGATTCTCAAGGCAAGAATACTGAAGTGGTTTGCCATTCCCTTCTCCAGTGGACCACATTTTGTCAGACCTCTCCACCATGACCCGCCCGTCTTGGGTTGCAACCCCACGTCCAAGGAGCAGTGGCTGCATGGACGCAGGAGTGTCTAGAGGAACCATCCCACATTGAAGGTCTGGAAGGGTGGCAGGAGGAGATACCCCTCATCCAAGGTAAGGAGCAGGGGCTGCGCTTTGCTGGAGCAGCCGTGAAGAGAAACCCCATGCCCAAGGCAAGAGAAACCCAAGTAAGATGGTAGGTGTTGCAAGAGGGCATCAGAGGGCAGACACACTGAAACCATACTCACAGGAAAATAGTCAATCTAATCACACTAGGACCACAGCCTTGTCTAGACATCAAAAGGGGGCAGAAAGAGTGACCCCCTGCTAGTCTTTAGCCAGATGCTATCAGTCTGCTATTTAGAGAAAGGAAATGTCTCAAAGCTCAGAGACTGGCACCAAGTCCCTCACCCACAACATGCATTTTGAGATAACATTGGCACAAGGTGAGTTGTCCCAGGCCATAAAATAATTGATATCAATCTTGAAGAAAAGCAAGTTTCCAAGCAAAGTCATAGTCTCATTAACATAACTTAAGAGAATATAGCTTAAGAAAACATACTGGTTTCTCAAGTCAGTTCTGAGTCTTAAACAGAACCAACTTGAAGAAAGACAGAATCTAGGGTAAATACATAATTCATTAACATAACTTAAGAAAAATATTTCCATAAGAAAAACTGCATTGGTTAGCTCAAGATTTGAGAAAAATTAAGTTCAGGTGGAACCAGGTGTCCTTATGGCAACACAGAATTTTAAAGGAAACCTCCTTTTAATTTTGTATCAGTCAGTTCAGTCGCTCAGTCGTGTCTGACTCCTTGCAACCTCATGGACTGCAGCATGCCATGCTTCCCTGTCCATCACCAACTTCCGGAGCCTAATTAAATATATGTCCATTGTGTCGATGATGCCATCCAACCATCTCATCCTCTGTTGTCCCCTTCTCCTCCTGCCTTCAATCTTTCCCAGCATCAGGGGCTTTTCCAATGAGTCAGTTCTTTGCATCAAGTGGGCAAAGTATTGGAGTTGCAGCTTCAGCATCAGTCCTTCCAGTGAACACCCAGCACTGATTTCCTTTGGGATGGACTGGTTGGATCTCCTTGCAGTCCAAGGGACTTTCAAGAGTCTCCTCCAGCACCACAGTTCAAAAGTATCAATTCTTCAGCACTCAGCTTTCTTTATAGTCCAACTCTCACATCCATACATGACTACTGGAAAAACCATAGTTTTGACTAGATGGACCTTTGTTGGCAAAGTAATGTCTCTGCTTTTTAGTATGCTGTCTAGGTTGGTCATAGCTTTTCTTCCAAGGAGCAAGCGTCTTTTAATTTCATGGCTTCAGTCACCATCTGCAATGATTTTGGAACCCAAGACAATAAAGTCTGTCACTGTTTCCATTGTTTCCCCATCTATTTGCCATGAAGTAATGGGACCAGATGCCATGATCTTAGTTTTCTGAATGTTGAGTTTTAAGCCAAGTTTTTCATTCTCCTCTTTTACTCTCATCAAGAGGCTCTTTCTCCTTTGCTTTCTGCCATAAGGGTGGTGTCATCTGCATTTCTGAGGTTATTGATGTTTCTCCCAGCAATCTCGATTCCAGCTTGTGCTTCATCCAGCCAAGCATTAATTTTGTATAGAGAAGGGAAAAAAATCTGACACTTGTAGTTTGTTTCCTTCTGCTGCTTAAGAGAGAGAGAAAAACATCTGACCACTTGCAGCCTAATTCCTCCGTTTAGAGGCCCCTGGCCTTCCTGCCTGTTACCCTCTCAGTATGGCACTCTCTAGGTCCACCCATGTTGCTTCAAATGGCATTATTTCATTCTTTTTAATGGATGAGTGATACTCCATTGTATACATATATACCACATCTTCTTTATCTGTTCCTCTGTCAATGAACATTTAGGTGGCTTCCATGTCTTGGCTATTGTAAACAGTGCTGCAATGAATATTGGGGTGCATGTATCTTTTGGGGTTATAGTTTTTTCTGGATATATGCTCAGGAGTGCGATTGCAGGGTCATATGGTAGCTCTATTTTTTAATTTTCTAAGGAACCTCCATACTGTTCTCCATAGTGGGTGTACCAAAATACATTCCCACCAACAGTCCAGGTGGGTTCCCTTCTCTCCACACCCTCTCCAGCTTTTGTTGCTTGTAGATTTTTTTGATGATAGTCATTCTGACTGTTGTGAGGTGGTATCTCTTTGTAGTTTTAATTTGCATTTCTCTAATAACTAGTGGTGTTAAACATCTTTTCATGTGCCTATTAGCCATCTGTATGTCCTTTTTGAAGAAATGTCTATTCAGGTCTTCTGCCCATTTTTTGAGTGGATTGTTTGTTTTGATGCTATTAAGTTGTTCGTAACACTCTCTGACATAAATCATAGCAACATCTTTTTTGATTCATCTCCCAGAATAATGGAAGTAAAAGCAAAAATAAACAAATGAGACCTACTTAAACTCAAAAGCTTTTGCACAGCAAAGCAAACAATAAACAAAACAAAAAGACAACCCACAGGGTGGGAGAAAATAATTGCAAATGATGTGACTGATAAGGGATTAGTCTCCAAAATTTACAAAAATAATGTTTAACAAGATTTATCAGTAACTATAGAAGTGGGAACCAGCTAATACGCTAAGCAATTCACCTTAGAGTAACTTTCACGCTACAATAAGCAATTCTAGATGTTTTGCCTGAAAGGAGCAGGAAGTGAGCTCTATTTTTTCATGAAGGTGACATGTGAAATAGAATTAATTTAATAAATAAGTATGATGGGAGAGGAATAAAAATAGGGTTTATTAGTGAAAACACTATCATTCCATTAATTTAATGAGCATCTTCATTAAATTCATATATTATTTCCTATGAAAAGTTTTGAGACTAGTAAATCAAACAGATTGAAATTTTAATTTTTGAATCGGCATTGAGCAAAGACCAAATACCCGTGTTAATCAATTAGATTGAGTTGTATTTGGCTTAATGGTCTGGCAGTAAATAAATTGCTTTGTTTACAAGACTAGTTCATTTGTAAGAAGATGGCATTAAGGGACTTCCCTGGTGGTCCTGTGGTTGAGAATCTGTCTGCCGATGCAGGAGACAGGGTCCAGGCCCTGATCAGGGAACTAAGATCCTACATGCCGAAGGACATTTAACCCCCTGCACCACAACTACTGAGCCCATGCACTGCAACTGCTGAAGCCTGCATGCGCTAGAGCCCATGATCCACAAGAGAAGCCACAGCAATGAGAAGACTGTACACCACAACTAAAGAGAAGCCCATACTCACTGCAACTAGAGAAAGCCTGTGCACAGCAAAAAGACCCAGCATAGACCAAAGGGTAACTTAAAGTAGCTGCTGAAAACAAACTGAAAAAAGAATAGATAAGATCCAAAGAAAAATGAGAAAAGTCCCAACAGAATCGGAGCAGAGAAAGTTCTTCCCTGAGAGAACACGGATGTTTCCTTCTCCTGAGGATTGCCCTTACCCCAGCCCCACCCAGCCAATCCTATTCATCCGTCAAATCCCAGCTCCAAAGCTGTATTCTGCTAATCATTTCCTGATGGCTTCCTTCTTTTCAGCCTTTTTCAAACAGCAGATAGTGTTGTTATCTTTCATTCTCGTTAATTTTTTTTCACTTATCAGCTCCACCTAAATCACAGTGACCTATGCCTAGAGGGTGCTCTCGGTTCGGTTCAGTTCAGTTGTTCAGTTGTGTCCGACTCTTTGTGACCCCATGGACTGCAGCACACCAGGCTTCCCTGTCCATCACCAACTCACAGAGCTTGTTCAAACTCATGTCCATCCCGTCAGTGATGCCATCCAACCACCTCATCCTCTGTTGTCCCCTTCTCCTCCTGCCTTCAATCTTTCCCAGCATCATGGTCTTTTCCAATGAGTCAGTTCTTTATCAGGTGGCTAAGGGATTTGGAATTTCAGCTTCAACATCAGTCTTTCCAATGAATATTCAGGACTGATTTCCTTTAGGATAGACTGGTGTGATCTCCTTGCAGTCCTAGGGATTCTCAAGAGTCTCCTCCAACACCACAGTTCAAAAGCATCAATCTTCAGCACTCAGCTTTCTTTATGGTCTAACTCTCACATCCATACATGACCACTGGAAAAACCATAGCTTTGACTAGATGGACCTTTGTTGGTAAAGTCAAGTCTCTGCTTTTTAGTATGCTGCCTAGGTTTTTCATAGCTTTCTTCCAAGGAGCAAGCATCTTTAATTTCATGGCTTCAGTCACCATCTGCAGTGATTTTAGAGCCCAAGAAAATCAAGGCTGTCAGCATTTCCATTAGTTCCCCCATCTACTTGCTGTGCAGTGATGGGACCATATGCCATGATTTTAGTTTTTTGAATGTTAGGTTTTAAGTCCTCTTTCACTTTCATCAAGAGCCTCTTTAGTTCCTCTTCACTTTAGCCATAAGGGTGGTGTCATCTGCACATCTGAGGTTACTGATATTTCTCCCAGCAATCTTGATTACAGCTTATGGTTCATCCAGCCTGGCATTTCCTATAAAAGTTAAATAAATGAGGTGACAATATAAAGCCTTGACATACTCATTTCCAATTTGGAACTAGTCTCTCGTTCCATATCTGGTTCTAACTGTTGCTTCTTGACCTGCATAAAGATTTCTCAAGAGGCAGGTCAGGTGACCTGGTGTTCCCATCTCTTGAAGAATTTTCCACAGTTTGTTGTGATCCATACAATGAAAGGATTTGGCATAGTCAATAAAGCAGAAGTATATGTTTTTCTGGAATTCACTTGCTTTTTCTATGATCCAGTGGATGTTGGCAACTTGATCTCTGGTTCCTCTGCCTGTTCTAAATACAGCTTGAACATCTGGAAGTTCTCAGTTCACATACAATGAAAGCCTCGCTTGGAGAATTTTGAGATTACTTTGCTACTGTGTGAGATGAGTGCCATGATCTTAGTTCTCTGAATGTTGAGTTTTAAGCCAACTTTTTCACTCTCCACTTTCACTTTCCTCAAGAGGCTTTTTAGTTCCTCTTCACTTTCTGCCATGAGGGTGGTGTCATCTGCATATCTGAGCTTATTGATATTTCTCCCTGCAATCTTGATTCCAGCTTGTGCTTCTTCCAGCCCAGCATTTCTCATGATGTACTCTGCATTTAAGTTAAATAAGCAAAGTGACAATATACAGCCTTGACGTACTCCTTTTCCTGTTTGGAACCAGTCTGTTGTTCTATGTCAAGTTCTAACTGTTGCTTCCTGACCTGCATATAGGTTTCTCAAGAGGCAGGTTAGGTGGTCTGATATTCCCATCTCTTTCAGAATTTTCCACAGTTTATTGTGATGCACACAGTGAAAGGCTTTGCCATAGTCAATAAAGCAGAAGTAGATGTTTTTCTGGAACTCTCTTACTTTTTCAAAGTGAAGAGGAACTAAAAAGCCTCTTGATGAAAGTGTAAGAGGAGAGTGAAAAAGTTGGCTTAAAGCTCTACATTCAGAAAACTAATACCATGGAATCTGGTCCCATCACTTCATGGCAAATAGATGAGGAAACAGTGGAAACAGTGTCAGACTTTATTTTGGGGGGCTCGAACATCACTGCAGATAGTGACTGCAGCCATGAAATTAAAAGACGCTTACTCCTTGGAAGGAGAGTTATGACCAACCTAGACAGCATATTAAAAAGCAGAGATATTACTTTACCAACAAAGGTCCGTCTAGTCAAGGCTATGGTTTTTCCAGTGGTCATAAATGGATGTGAGAGTTGGACTGTGAAGAAAGCTGAGCACCGAAGAATTGATTCTTTTGACCTGTGATGTTGGAGCAGACTCTTCAGAGTCCCTTGGACTGCAAAAAGGTCCAACCAGTACATCCTAAAGGAGATCAATCCTGGGTGTTCATTGGAAGGACTGATGCTGAAGCTGAAACTCCAATACTTCACCTCATGAGAAGAGTTGACTCACTGGAAAAGACCCTGATGCTGGGATGGGTTGGGTGCAGGAGGAGAAGGGGAAGACAGAGGATGAGATGGCTGGATGGTATCACCAACTCAATGGACATGAGTTTGAGTGAACTCCAGGAGTTGGTGATGGACAGGGAGGCTGGCGTACTGTGATTCATGAGGTCACAAAGAGTCAGACACAACTGAGGGACTGAGCTGAGCTAAGATGAGTGCAATTGTGCAGTAGTTTGAACGTTCTTTGGCATTGCCCTTCTTTGGGATTGGAATGAAAATGGGCCTTTTCCAGTCCTGTGGCCACTACTGAGTTTTCCAAATTTGCTGGCATATTGAGTGCAGCACTTTCACAGCATCATCTTTCAGGATTTGAAATAGCTCAACTGGAATTCCATCACCTCCACTAGCTTTGTTCATAGTGATGCTTCCTAACACCCACTTGACTTCACATTCCAGGATGTCTGGCTCCTGATGAGTGATCACACCATCGTGATTATCTGGGTCATGAAAATCTCTTTTGTACAGTTCTTCTGTGTATTCTTGCCACCTCTTCTTAATATCTTCTGCTTCTGTTAGGTCCATACCATTTCTTTCCTTTATTGAGCCTATCTTTGCTGAAATGTTCCCTTGGTATCTCTAATTTTCTTGAAGAGATCTCTAGTCTTTCCCATTCTGTTGCTTTCCTCCATTTCTTTGCATTGATCACTGAGGAAGGCTTTCTTATCTCTCCTTGCTGTTCTTTGGAACTCTGCATTCAAGTGGGTATATCTTTCCTTTTCTCCTTTGCCTTTCACTTGTCTTCTTTTCACAGCTATTTGTAAGGCCTCCCCAGGCAACCATTTTACCTTTTTTCATTTCATTTCTTGGGGATGGTCTTGATCACTGCCTCCTGTACAACATAATGAACTTCTGTTCATAGTTCTGCACTCTGTCTATCAGATCTAATCAGAGTGAATTTGCAAGCATACTAAGTTTCTTCATTTGTGTCCTACTCTTTGTGACCCTATGGACCATAGCCCACCAGGCTCCTGTGTCCATAGGATTTTCCAGGCAAGAATACTACAGTGAGTTGCCATACCCTTCTCCAGGGGATCTTCCTTACCCAGAGATCGAACCCATGTCTTGTATGTCTTCTACATTGGCAGACAGGTTCTTTACCACTATCACCACCTGGGAAGTTCACAGAGATAATTTAAAAGAATTTAAAGTTTCAAGGCCACGGTTTTTCCAGTGGTCATGTATGGATGTGAGAGTTGGACTATAAAGAAAGCTGAACACAGAAGAATTGATGCTCCTGAACTGTGGTGTTGGAGAAGACTCTTGAGAGTCCTTTGGACTGCAAGGAGGTCCAACCAGTCCATCCTAAAGGAAATCAGTCCTGGGTGTTCATTGGAAGGACTGATGTTGAAACTGAAACTCCAATACTTTGGACACCTGATGCAAAGAGCTGACTTATTTGAAGCGACCCTGATGCTGGGAAAGATTGAAGTCAGGAGGAGAAGGGGACGACAGAGGATGAGATGGTTGGATGGCATCACCAACACAATGGACATGGGTTTTGGTGGACTCCGGGAGTTGGTGATGAACAGGGAGGCCTGGAGTGCTGCGGTTCATGGGGTCGCAAGAAGTTGGACATGACTGAGTAACTGAACTGAACTGAAACTTTCAAAAGTTATTATTCTCAGTGACTAGATACAGATTTACATCTATAGTCCCATATGTCAAGGATCTTTTGTTTATACTACTTCTTTCTGACAACCATGGGAAAATAAAGAAGTGGCATCATAGGCAACTATTTTAATCACTAACAGTGAATGTTACAAAGGTCTGGGGTGAATTAGATTACAGGACTAAATAGTGCTTTGTGACGTGATTGAGGGGCTCTTATTGAAAGATTATACCCATATTTTATTCTCTTACGTGTCATAGAATTAGCTAGAAACAGCTAATAGAAATTAATCCTTTACAAATAAATATTGACTGTATATGTAACCTTTATACTGAACAGAGATTTTTTTGAAGTAGTCAATTCTTTTTAAATCATTCTTTATTTCCATGAGTTGCTAGACAGAAATTTTGTTTTTGTTTTAGATGTGGGAAGAGTATGGAAGGAGGATGAGAATTCTGGGGAAAGATAAGAGACAGAAGTGGAGGAGAACTGGATGGCGACCAATTGCCAATAGCCTGGAGAACTGGATTTGAGCCTTTTGTGGGGATACATGATTAAGGAGCTAATTTCATGAGTGACCTCATGAGTCCCTGAAGGTAAGGAAGGAAAGTTTAACAAATGTTTAACAGTAACAAAATGTTGAGCAGAATTGATGAAAGGCCATGCCTGATCCTTACTCTACCATGGGCTCAATACAGTTTTGAATCCTGGACTCAAAACGTTACCAATGGACAGCCTGGAAGCCATCATTCTCAAGGATATTGTCAAAAGAAGTGGTGTTGAGTCCTCTTAACAAAAAAAGAGGTCAGGGAAAGCAAGCAGATTTTTCCAGTGTAGATCTTTCACTTTCTTGGTTAGAGTTATTCTTAGATATTTTATTCTTCTAGGTGCAATTGTAAATAGGATTGTTTTCTCAATTTCTTCTCTATTTGTTCACTACTGGTATATAGAAATGCAGCATATTCTATATATTATATTAATTTTGTATCCTGGAAATTTACTAATTTTCTTTTAGTTCTAACTGTTTTGGTGGAATCTATAGGGTTTTCTCAATATATAGTATCATGTCATCTGCAAACAGTGACTTTTCTCCTTCCTTTCCACATTTCATTTCTTTTTCTTGTCTGATTTCTGTGGTTAGGACTTTCAATACTATTTTCAATAAAAGTGAAAATAATAGGCATTCTTGTGTTATTTCTGATCTTAGAGGAAAATCTTTCAGCTTTTCACCATTAAGTGTAATGTTAGCTGTGGTTTTGTCATAAGTCACCTTTATTATGGTGAAGTAGGTTATCTCTATTCTCACTTTGTTAAGAGTATTTATCATGAATGAATGAATTTTGTCAAATGATTTTTTTTTCACCTCTTGAGGTAATCAAGTGATTTTATCCTGCATTTTGCCCATGTGTTGTATCATGTTGATTGATTTTCAGATATTGAACCATCCTTACAATTAACCCTATTTGATAATGATGTATGAGCTTTTTTTAAATGTATTGTTGAATCTGGTTTGCCAATTTTCTGTTGCGAATTTTTGCATCAATCTTCATCAGGAATATTGGCCTGTAATTTTCTTTTTTGTGGTGTCTTCATCTGGTTTTGGAATAGGGGTAATGATGGCCTCTTAGAATGAGTTTGAAAGTGCTCCCTCCTCTTCAAGTTTTATGACATAGTTTGAGAAGGATAGGTATTAATTATTCTTTAAATGTTTGGTAGAATTCCCCTGTGTGCCTGTCTGGTCCTTCACTTTTATTTGTTGCTGCTGCTGCTGCTAAATCACTTCAGTCATGTCCAACTCCGTGCAACCCCATAGACGGCAGCCCACCAGGCTCTGCCGTCCCTGGGATTCTCCAGGCAAGAACACTGGAGTGGGCTGTTAGGTTTTTCTAATTCAATTTCATTACTGATAATTGTTCTGTTCAAAAGTTTTCTGTTTCTTTATGAGTCTGTCTTAGTAGATTATATGTTTCCAGGAGTTCATCCATTTTTTCTAGACTGAGAATCTGAGAAACTTTATGGACTATTTCCCAAATTACACAGATTACTATAGACACAAGAATTTCCCCCCAAATTCCAAGAATTCCAGAAAATCCCATTAAGCCCATTTATTAAATAATTAATGCTTGGGTTAATCTATTTTTAGGCAAAAATGGGTTATTAAGTGCAATAAAATTGGGTTTTTTTGTTTAAAATTCATATTTCTGTTATCTCTTTCTCAGTCTCTGATTTATCAGTGCCTAACTGTAAGGATTACTGATATTTGGGATCCTTTTGTGGCAGAGACTGCTGGTTGTCTAATATCCATTCTCAGTTTCTTTTGATTTTATTCAGAATAGGAATGGACGCAACTAAAAGACTAATTTCCCAGCCTTCTTTGCAGCCAGTTCGGTTGTGTGGCCAAGTTTGGTCAATGATGTGTAGACAGAGGTTGTTGAATAAGCCCTTTTTGCCCCTCCATCCTTCATCTTTCTTGCTTTCAGGAAATGTGGATGTGACAGCTAGAGATCCAAAAGCCATCTGGACACAGATCTCTTTTTAAAAAGAAAACCACTTGCTATTGTGGGGAAAAAACAGTAGGTCAAAGAAGGCAGAGAGTCCTTGAAGATTTCATGAAGCTGCCTCACCAGCACTAGAATATCTATTTCTGAACTTTTTTACATAAAAGAAGAAATCTTTACATTGTATATATCACTATAGTCAGTTGTCCATTACCAATAGCTAAATGAAAATTCCTTTTGGTTTTTTGCAGTGGGCAACAAAACACCAATTATGTAACACCCTAATTTTTCTTCATTTAGAAAACTCTGTGAGCTACAGATTTGGGATGACTGCCTCAAGTCCATTGCTATAGGATACTTCTCACTGAAGCAAAACAGAGTACAAGGAAACACTCCCCAGGAATGTTAGGCACAGTCCCTTATCAGGTAAAAAATAGTGACTGTTCAGTCTTCATAGTTGTCCAAAGGGATGATGAGTATCTCTCTTTGTCCACTTGAGAAAAGATATCTGAGGGATATCTCCCCTTAAGCCACAGATTTATTTTCCTTCTGGGGCTTCTCAGAGCAGAGGCTTTTATACTCTGAATGTTTCTGGTTCTACTTTTCACTTTCAGTAGCTAGAATCTGGAGTCTACCCACCATTTCCATTCATGTTCCACAGGCATTTCTGTTTCACTATGTTCACAATAGAACCTCCTTCCCTTCCTCTCTATGACCCATTGGATGATACTGAAACCAGAAATCTGGGAATAATCATACATTCCTTCTTCTTCCTCCCATTGGTTTATATGTAACTGTGGTCCTACCACCTACATTTTTCTTGTGTCCTCTTGCTCTTCCACCCTCTCAACATTTCTCATCTGAACAATATCACTCCCAAATAACTACTGTCTTGCCCCATCTAACTCACATTCCATGTTATAAATATATTAATTTTTTGAAAATAAAAATCCGATCAGTTTAAAATTCAAATCTCATAGCAGGAAATCAGAAGCCTATTAGAATCTGGTCCATGATTGCCCCCATAATGCCATCTTTTGCTGCTTCATTCCATGCCCTAGATAGGAGCCAAACAAAACTACCAGTAATTTACTGAATGAGTCATGCTGTAGCATGTCTCCACAGCTTTCACTAAAAAGCTCTTTTCTTATCTCCCTCACCTGGAAAATTACTGTTGATGCCCAAAACTTAATTGAAGCAGTACCACCTTCAGGTAGCCTACCTTGATTCTGCCCCTCAAGAAGCAATTATGGTATTTGAGAACATAGTTCATCTACCATATGATCAGCTATCCCACTTCTGGGTATTTTTACAAAAAACAAAGATATGGAAACAACCTGAGTGTCCATCAATGAATGAATGAGTAAAGATGTGGCATGTGTGATGCACACACACATGCACACACACACACACACACACACACACACACACACAATGGAACACTAGTCAGTCACAAAAATAGATAAAATCTTGCCATTTGTGACAACAGGGTTGGACCTTGAAGGTATTATTCTAAGTGAAATGAAGAAAGACCAATACTGTATGATTTCACTCATGTGGAATATAAAAGACTCTTGGTAATAAACAAATAAAAACAAAATAAATGAACAAATCAAATGAAACAAAGACAAGCACACAGATATACAGAACAGAATAATGGTTATCAGGGGGGAAGGAGCAGGGCATGGGAGTGGGATGATAGGTGAAGGGAGTCACCAATATGGTGACAGATGAAAAATAATTTTTTTGGTGGTGAGCACATTGTGGGGTATTTAAAAATAGAAATATAATGTTGCACACGTGAAACATATAATGTTATAAATCAATGTTACCACCATAAAAAACAAATAAGTAAAAAAAATTTAAAGAACACAGTTCATGAGTTCAAACCATGGTTCTGTGATCTTTATCAAGTAATTTAACTTCTCTGTGCCTCAGTTTCTTCATGTGTATATTAGAGATAATTTCTAATAGAGTTATGAGAAAAATTAAAAAGATACTATTAATATATATATATAAGTAGTCTGAACTATTCCTGGAATATGGTAAGCACCCAGTATATGTGAGCTACTTTTCTTTCTAAGATTGATTTAAATTCCGTAGTTTTGTGGTCCCAGCCTTCCATGACCTATTCAACTGTGCAAAAGTTGTAGATTGGCTCACAAAGTCTTATCCGCTTACATTTGGAAAAACTAGAAAGTTAAAAATATAACTCTGACTCCTCAGCCCTAAGGTTCTGCATGCAAACTATGCCCTCAGACAAGATTTGAAGAGCAGAAGTCAATCAGAGGTCATCATCTTGGCAGTTGTTGCTAGCAAACATCACCTTGGAAATGACTGCATTTCAGATTCCTGATATTGAATCTTGAGCTGATTCCCTAAAAGTAGAAGCTATGAGCAGCTATGAGTGCCCATTCTTCAGTTTCCTGAGTGTTCAGAGGTAAAAGCACCGTGGCAGAAGTGGTAGTGGTTGTAGTCTTGATTTTGACTCAGTCTTTATGAGGCCACAACTATGGTAGCTCCCTCATAGGTCAGTTCTTTACTGTTCTGAAGACATTTCTGGAGGCCTAGCCTGGAATCTGTTCCTTCTTCATTCTAAAACTTTTGTAAGAGTTTGTCCATTTCTTCCAAGCTGTCCATTTTATTGGCATATAATCATAAGCTATATATGACAAACCCATAGCAAACATTATCCTCAATGGTGAAAAACTGAAAGCATTTCACCTAAAGTCAGGAACAAGATAAGGGTGCCCACTCTCACCAGTACTATTCAACATAGTTTTGGAAGTTTTGGCCACCGTGATCAGAGCAGAAAAAGAAATAAAAGGAATCCAGATTGGAAAAGAAGTAAAACTCTCACTGTTTGCAGATGACGTGATCCTCTACATAGAAAACCATAAAGACTCCACCAGAAAATTACTAGAGCTAATCAATGAATATTGTAAATTTGCAGGATATAAGATTAACACACAGAAATCCCTTGCATTTCTATACACTAACAATGAGAAAACAGAAAGAGAAATTAAGGAAACAATTCCATTCACCATTGCAACAAAAAGAATAAAATACTTAGGAATATATCTACCTAAAGAAACAAAATACCTATATATAGAAAACTATAAAACACTGATGAAAGAAATCAAAGAGGACACAAATAGATGGAGAAATATACCATGTTCATGGATTGGAAGACTCAATATAGTGAAAATGAGTATACAACCCAAAGCAGTCTATAGATTCAATGCAATCCCTATCAAGCTACCAATGGTATTTTTCACAGAACTAAAACAAATAATTTCACAATTTGTATAGAAATACAAAAAGCCTAGAATAGCCAAAGCAATCTTAAGAAGAATGGAGCTGGAGAAATCAACCTGCCTGACTTCAGGCTATACTACAAAGCCACAGTCATCAAGAGAGTACGGTACTGGCACAAAGACAGAAATATAAATCAATGGAACAAAATAGAAAGCCCAGAGATAAATCCATGCACCTATGGACACTTTATCTTTGACAAAGGAGGCAAGAATATACAATGGAGAAAAGACAATCTCTTTAACTAGTGGTGCTGGGGAAACTGGTCAACCACTTGTAAAAGAATGAAACCACTGTAAAAGAATGAAACTAGAACACTTTCTCACACCATTCACAAAAATAAACTCAAAATGGATTAAAGATATAAATGTAAGACCAGAAACTATAAAACTCCTAGAGGAAAACAAAGGCAAAACACTCTCCAACATATATCACAGCAGGATCCTCTATGACCCACCTCCCAGAGTAATGGAAATAAAAGCAAAAATAAACAAATGGGACTTAATTAAACTAAAAAGCTTCTGCACAACGAAGGAAACTATAAACAACGTGAAAAGACAGCCTTCAGAATGGGAGAAAATAGTAGCAAATGAAGTAACTGACAAACAACTAATCTCAAAAATATACAAACAACTCCTGCAGCTCAATTCCAGAAAAATAAACGACCCAATCAAAAAATGGGCCAAAGAACTAAACAGACATTTCTCCAAAGAAGACATACAGATGGCTAACAAACACATGAAAAGATGGTCAACATCACTCATTATCAGAGAAATGCAAATCAAAACCACAATGAGGTATCATCTCGTGCCGGTCAAATGGCTGCTATCCAAAATACTGCAAATAATAAATGCTGGAGAGGGTGCAGAGAAAAGGGAACCCTCTTACACTGTTGGTGGGAATGCAAACTAGTACAGCCACTATGGAGAACAGTGTGGGGATTCCTTAAAAAACTGGAAATAGAACTGCCATATGACCCAGCAATCCCACTGCTGGGCATACACACCGAGGAAACCAGAATTGAAAGAGACACATGTACCCCAATGTTCATCGCAACACTGTTTATAATAGCCAGGACGTGGAAGCAACCTAGATGTCCATAGGCAGATGAATGGATAAGAAAGCTGTGGTACATATACACAATGGAGTATAACTCAGCCATTAAAAAGAATACATTTGAATCAGTTCTAATGAGGTGAATGAAACTGGAGCCTATTATACCGAGTGAAGCAAGCCAGAAAGAAAACCACCAATACAGTATACTAATGCATATTATGGAATTTAGAAAGATGGTAATGATGACCCTACATGTGAAACAGCAAAAGAGACACAGATGTATAGAACAGTCTATTGGACTCTGTGGGAGAAGGCGAGGGTGGGATGATCTGAGAGAACAGCATTGAAACATGTGTATTATCATATGTGTAACAGATCGCCAGTCCAGGTTTGATGCATGAGACAGGGTGCTCAGGGCTGGTGCACTGGGATGACCCTGAGGGATGGGATGAGGAGGGAGGTGGGAAGGGGATTCAGGATAGGGAACACATGTACACCCATGGCTGATTCATGTCAATGTATGGGGAAAACCACTACAATATTGTAAAGTAATTAGCCTCCAATTAAAACAAATAAATTTAAATATAAAATAAAGCTTTTGTAAGCACCTAACTCCCTGAATTAAATTCCTTACTGCTTCCACTATCTAGGATGGTTTCTTGTCCCTTGCACTGAACCCTAAATAACAATCTAAGAGACACCACTATTGACTTTCACTTCTCCCAATATAAATTCTGCAACAAGTCAGGGTGCTCCCTGCTTTCCTGATACTCCATGCTTTCTTTACCTCCCCACTTTTCTTATATCATTTCTACCCTGTTTCCCCTCCTCCCTGGAATCACTCCTATAATCCCAAATATTCTATTTGAAACTACATTTTAAGAAAACTCCTTAGTCCATATCAGTTATAGCTCTAATATAAACAATTTTTACTTTGTAATTTTTGGCAAAAGCAATCCACAAGAGTTAAAAAAGGATTAGGAAAGTTTAGATACACATACTCACAACCTAGCCAAGATTTCACAAATCATCTCTAGATTTCCATAGAAGTCATAATGTATCTTGGAGGTCTTTCTCAGAACTTTGCACAGCTTTCCAATATCTATTTAATGTCTCTTCAGTGGGAGAAATTGCTATAGTCCTAAATTCAACATATAAATAGCGTTAGGCTAAGCTGTATTATCCTTAGGGGATACAAGATTTTGGATCAAAAGAAGCCATTTTAGACCAAAGTATGCAAGTGCATCAAGATTTAAAATATCCAAGTAATGCTTAATTTCAATACATTTTAATATGTACCTTACCATGTAAGGTAATATATTCATAGTCCCAGGGATTCAGGTCTATGGAATCTACCTGGGGACCATAATTCTGATGACCACATATCCGAAACTAAGGCTTTCCAGCTGAAGTACCTGCTTCTTATAGTAGACCCAGGTGAGGAACATAGAGTAGAAAACTCTTTATTCACAAGAGTCCACTTCAAAACCCAGAAGGATAAAATTTATTTGCTAAATCTTACAATCATCACATAGCAATAAATACATTCTCCTATCCAATACCTATTACCAAAAAATGTGGAAACTAGCTTGTTGTTCAGTCACTCAGTTGTGTCTGACTTTTTACGACCCCAAAGACTGCAGCACACCAGGCTTCCCTGCCTTTCACCATCTCCCAGAGCTTGCTCAAACTCATGTCTGTTGAGTTTGATCACGTGAAAATTATAATTACAAAGTCGATACTCAAGATAAGGCATTATATATGTTTGATAGTAACTGTGTGACATGAGATTCCAAGTGAGTTTTGTATCTGTCTATATATATATATGTATTGGATGGAGTCATTAAGCAGGGAGGAAGCAAATTGGACAGCTAGCTTCTGAGGTTCTGCACCAGTTCTACAAACTGACTTAGTGACTTTGAACAAATCATTTAAGAAACAATGGTCTTGGATTTCCTTGATGGTACAGTGGTTAAGAATCTGCCTACCAATGCGAGGGACACATGTTCAATCCCTGGTCCAGGAAGATCCCACATGCTGAGAGACAATTAAGCCCATGTGCCACAACTACTGAGCTACAGGTGCTACTGCTGAAGCCCATGCATTTAGAGTCCATGTTCTGCAACAAGAGAAGTCATCGCAATGAGAAGCCTGTGAGCTGCAACCAAGAGTAGCCCTTGCTCACCACAAGTAGTGAAAAGCCCAGGAGCAGCAAAGAAAACCCAGTGCAACCATAAATAAATAGTAAAAAAAAATTCTAGTCTCAATTTTATCATGAAGCTGGATATTTTGTTAGTTTGACATCCAGGTGATGATTGTAACTTAAGTAATTTTTATTTATGTAACGTAAAATGGCAGATAAACCATAGATCAATTTATTAAAAAAATTTCTTCATAGGAGAGTTGTAATTTTTATTATTAAAATTTCTACCATTATGCAAAAGATAAGAGCTAAAAAATGCTGATATGGCTGTAGAAAAATGGGGAAACTTGTGCACTGTTGGTGATAATGTAAATCAGCACAGCCACTATGGAAACTCATATGGAGTTTCCTCAAAAACTTAAAAATAGAACCACTATATGATCCAACAGTTCCAACCCGAGGTATTGGTCCAAAGGAAATAAAATCATTATCTCAAATAAATCTGCACTCCTATGTACATTTCAGCATTATTTGCAATATCTAAGACATGGAAACAGCCTAAATGTCCATCAACAGGTAAATGAATAAACAAAATGTTATACATATATATATATATATATATATATACACACATATATATATATCACATTGGAATATTATTCAACCATAAAAAAGGAGGAAATCCTGCCATTTGCAATAACATGAATAGATTTGCAAGTGTTACGCTAAGTAAAATAACTCAAACAGAGAAAGGCAAATACAGTATAATCTCATTTATATGTAGAATCCAAAAACAAACAGAAGCTCAGAGAATAGATTGATGGTTATCAAAGTAGGGGGGCAGTCGATGGGTGGACAAAATGGGTGAAGGTGGTCAAAAGGTACAAACTTCCAGTTATAAGATAAATAAGTTCTGAGAACGTAATTATTGTACAGCATCAACCCTGAATACTCATTGGAAGGACTGATGCTGAAACTGAAGCTTCAATACTTTGGCCACCTCATGCGAACAGCCAACTCATTGGAAAGGACCCCGATGCTGGGAAAGATTGAAGGCAAAAGAAGAAAGAGGGCACCAGAGGATGAGACGGTTGGATGGCATCACCAATTCGATGGACATGAACTTGGACGAACTCTGGGATGGTGAGGGACAGGGAGGCCTGGCATACTGCAACCCATGGGGTCGCAAAGAGTAGGACATGACTCAATGACTGAACAAGAACAACAATGGAGACTATAGCTAATACCATATTGTATATTTAAAAGTTGCTAAAATAGTGTATCTTAAAAGTTCTCTTTATGGTGATGGAAGTTCAATAGACTTACTGTGGTGATCATTTCACAATATACACATAAATCAAATCATTATGTTGTACACCTAAGATGAATACAATATTACATGTCAATTGTATCTCAATGTTTTAAAATTTATGTGAAGTATTTTTCATTTCTTCATAGAAAACTCACCAATTTTATTCTTCAAAAAGAAGTTTACAAAAGAAAGACTAATTAGCAAGTTTACAAATTGATTCCTTAATAAACAAAACAGAACTTGTTGTATAAAAGTTCAACATCTCAAGATTCACATATATCCTAATGCAAAACAGATGGTTATCAAAATTTCTTCCTAAGAAGGCAACTTCTTCCTAAGAATAAATCCTGCAGCAGAGTTTACCAATCCTTTTGTTCCTGTGGTGAATTCTGACACTAATCACTCTTCCTCTGACAACAGTAACAGCAGATTCCCTTTGCTCCAGTTCACAGCATCTATTTCCTAGAGCACAAGTGATTGCGCAAAACATATTTTTAGTGAAACACACATAATATGTGTTTGGGTACAAGAGGTGATGACAGCTATTACTTGGACCCAAAACCCAAATAATGTAAACAATGTTTGCTGAACATAGTTAAAAGTGTCTGTATTGACAGAATCTCAGATTTTCCCTGAAAGAGATTCATAGCTTAAAAGCTCTTTCAAACCAATTAATCTCACAAGCTACCATTTTCCATTACTTGCTTTAATTTCAAACTATCTAAATGCAATTAATAATTTTGTTTGGTTGAACTATTACAACCCCTTAAAAAGTAGTTTGTGTTTCCCAGTAATTGCTGCTTATATTCAGAAAGGTAGAAAAGGATAGGAATTTATGTTGTCTAGTCTTATTTCCATATGCATATCCATGCTATTTCTTTTATGTCTATTTGAAAATATTTCAAGAAGCAGAAATCATCTCTATCTCTTATATCACATAGCACAGTATTCTGCACACTGTGGTTGTGCCATAAATATCACTGATTGTAAACTTTACTAATAAAATTTATGGATCTAAATAGACTATATAGCAAGTTTAGAAAACAATCCAGTTCCACCTAATACCCATTAGTTATTACCCAAAGCCTTATGTTAATTATTTTCTATCTGGTTGCCACTTTTTTTTAATTAATTTTGTTCAGGTATAATTTACAATTAAATGTACCCATATTAAATATTGATGAATTTCAACAAATGCATACACCCAGCATAATCCACCAATATAATAAAAAATATATGTCTATATGTGTTTGTATACATGTCAATAGGAATACATATATATTATGTGCATGTGTGTGTGTAAATTGGGGAGAGAGTATTTTTTATGTAAAATTCTTTGAGTTTTGGGACCAGGATAGACTCGTGTAACCATCTCCCCAGTTGAGATACTAAATCATTTCATTCCTCTAAAAAAATTCCCTCCTGCTACCCCTTCACAGGCTAGTCCTTTCCAGACCCTTAGCCCCTAACAGCCACTGATTTCTTCTCTATCTCTATAGTTTTGCCCTGTCCATAATGTTATTTATTAGTAAATGCAATAATATAGCATCTTGCGTTCTGAAATTCTTTCCTTAGTATAATGCCTTTGAGATTAATTTGTCTTGTATGTATCAATAGTTTGTTCTTTTTATTCTTAAGCAGTATTCTGTGCCATTGAGTCAGTGATGCTATCTAAACAAATGGCTGACTCAGTGGCATAGATGGAAGTACCATACTTTATGCATTGGCCTATTGAAAGTCACTTGGGTTGTGTTCTGTCCTCAGCGATTATGAATAAACCTGCTGTACTTTTTTGTACAGTTTTGCATGAATATAAGTTTTCATTTCTCTAGGGAAAAACATGGGAAAGGGGTTGCTGGGCCATACTAAATGTATCAGTTCAGTTCAGTCGCTCAGTCGCGTCCAACTCTTTGCGACCCCATGAATGGCAGCACACCAGGCCTCCCTGTCCATCACCAACTACCGGTGTTCACTCAAACTCATGTCCATCAAGTCAGTGATGCCATCCAGCCATCTCATCCTCTGTCATCCCCTTCTCCTCCTGCCCCCAATCCCTCCCAGCATCAGGGTCTTTTCCAATGAGTCAACTCTTCGCATGAGGTGGCCAAAGTATTGGAGTTTCAGCTTCATCATCAGTCCCTCCAATGATCACCCAGGACTGATCTCCTTTAGGATGGACTGATTGGATCTCCTTGCAGTCCAAGGGACTCTCAAGAGTCTTCTCCAACACCACAGTTCAAAAGCATCAATTCTTCAGCGCTCAGCTTTCTTCACAGTCCAACTCTCACATCCATACATGACCAGTGGAAAAAGCATAGCCTTGACTAGATGGACCTTTGTTGGCAAAGTAATATCTCTGCTTTTGAATATGCTATCTAGGTGATAACTTTCCTTCGAAGGAGTAAGCATCTTTTAATTTCATGGCTGCAATCACCATCTGCAGTGATTTTGGAGCCCCAAAAAATAAAAAGTCTGACACTGTTTCCACTGTTTCCCCATCTATTTGGCAATTTGATCTCTGGTTCCTCTGCCTTTTCTAAAACCAGCTTGAACATCTGGAAGTTCACAGTTCACGTATGTTTACATTTATAAGTGATTGCCAAATTAATTTCCATGGTGACTGGGATGTTTTGCATTTCCCAGCAGTAATATAAGAGAGTCCCAATTATGCACGTTCTTAGTAGTGCTTGGTCGTGGTAAAAGGCCTTTTGTTTTTGTTTTAGTTTTTTGTTTGTTTGTTTCTTTAGTCATTCTAATCAGTGTGTTGTAGTTTTAACACACATTTCCCTAGTGGCTAATGATGTTGAGCATCTTTTACTTATTTGCTATCTTCATTCAAGTCTTTTGCCCATTTTTTTCACTGGGTATTTGTTTTCTCGCCATCAAGTTTTGTGAGTTCTGAATACATTATTTTGTAAGATATATGATTTGCAAGTGTTTTCTTCCAGTCTATTCTTTATCATCCTCTTAATAGTGTCTTTTGCAGAGCAAATATTTTTTAACTTTGATGAAGTTCAATTTATCCATTTTTTTGAGAGATCATGCTTTGGTGTTGTCTCTGAAAACTGTTTCCCAAACCCAAGGTCAAGAAGGTTTTCATCTATGTATACTTCTAAAATCTTGATAATTTCATGTTTATACCAATGATCTATCTTGAGTTAACTTCAGTGTAAAGTGTGAAATTAGGATATTTTTAAATACGGATATCCAGTTATTCTAATACCATTTGTTGGAAAAACTACCCTTTCTTCATTGAATTGCCATTGTATCTTTGTCAAAAATCAACTGACTATATATCTGTGCATCTATTTTCTGACTCTATTCTGTTCCGTTAATCAATGACTCCATTGTTTCACCAGTATGACTCTTCTGATTACTGTGGCTTTATCATAAGTCAAAAGCAAGTACTATCATTCTTCTAATTCTTTTTTTTTTTTTTTCAAAATTGTTCTGTTACAATTCCTATGTCTTTACATATAACTTTGGAATAATCTCATCTGTATCTACAAAATATCCTTATTGGATTTTTATTTTAATTCATTTAGATCCATATATCAGTTTGAGAAAAATTGGTTTCTTAAGTATATCAAGTCTTCTAATCCATGAACATGATATCTCTTTTCACTTATTTGGGTCTTTCTTTTATACTGAGTGTTTTTTACCTTTAGTGTATAGATTCTGTATGTGTTTGTAGTTAGAATTATCCTTAATTATTTTTATGGAACTATTTTAAATTGTATAGGGTTTTTTTCAGCTTACAATTGAACAACTGAAACTTGCTAGTGTATAGAATGCTCAAAATTCTCCAAGCCAGGCTTCAGCAATACGTGAACTGTGAACTTCCTGATGTTCAAGCTGGTTTTAGAAAAGGCAGAGGAACCAGAGATCAAATTGCCAACATCCACTGGATCACTGAAAAAGCAAGAGAGTTCCAGAAAAAATCTACTTCTGCTTTATTGACTATGCCAAAGCCTTTGACTGTGTGCATCACAAGAATCTGTGGAAAATTCTTCAAGAGATGGGAATACCAGACCACCTGACCTGCCTCTTGAGAAACCTATATGCAGGTCAAGAAGCAACAGTTAGAACTGGACATGAAACAACACAGTGGTTCCAAATAGGAAAAGGAGTACGTCAAGGCTGTATATTGTCACCCTGCTTATTTAATTTCTATGCAGAGTACATCATGAGAAACGCTGGACTGGAAGAAGCACAAGCTGGAATCAAGATTGCCGGGAGAAATATCAATCACCTCAGAAATGCAGATGACACCACCCTTATGGCAGAAAGTGAAGAGGAATTAAAAAGCCTCTCAATGAAAGTGAAAGAGGAGAGTGAAAAAGTTGGCTTAAAGCTCAACATTCACAAAACAAAGATCATGGCATCTGGTCCCATCACTTCATGGGAAATAGATGGGGAAACAGTGGAAACAGTGTCAGCCTTGATTTTTGGGGGCTCCAAAATCACTGCAGATGGTGATTGCAGCCATGAAATTAAAAGACGTTTACTCCTTGGAAGGAAAGTTATGACCAACCTAGACAGCATATTCAAAAGCAGAGACATTACTTTGCCAACAAAGGTCCATCTAGTCAAGGCTATAGTTTTTCCAGTGGTCATGTATGGATGTGAGAGTTGGACTGTGAAGAAAGCTGAGCGCCAAAGATTTGATGCTTTTGAACTGTGGTGTTGGAGAAGACTCTTGAGAGTCCCTTGGACTGCAAGGAGGTCCAACCAGTCCATTCTGAAGGAGATCAATCCTGGGTGTTCATTGGAGGGACTGATGCTAAAGCTGAAACTCCAATACTGTGGCCACCTCATGCGAAGAGTTGACTCACTGGAAGAGACCCTGATGCTGGGAGGGATTGAGGGCAGGAGGAGAAGGGGAAGACAGAGGATGAGATGGCTGGTTGGACATGAGTTTGAGTGAACTCCAGCAGTTGGTGATGAACAGGGAGGCCTGGAGTGCTGCCATTCATGGGGTCACAAAGAGTCGGACATGACTGAGCGACTGAACTGAACTGAGTGTATAGAAATACTGACTGCCACATATTGTAGTGGAACTTTTTCAAGGGAAACTATAGGATGGTGACTGGAATCAAAGCCATTTCACGTGAGGACAGTTGAAGAAATTTCATCAAAGAAATGGATAAATTTGCTTTCCAATAGAAGACTGAAGGAGATGAGATAGATTATCACAGTTGACTTCAAACATTTGAAAAGCTATGAGTAACTTTAGGAGTCATATATTTATTTTACAGAGTTAAAGTCTGAAATTAGTGAGAAAGTTGGCATTTCCACTACCTAACACATTTAAGAATTAATCTGTTGCAAACTGGAACCCTCCAAGAAAAAAGATCTGTGAATATTTTTTCATAGTTTTTACTATCAGAAGTCAGCCAAACTAAATAGCCTACTTATTTCTAAGCTTTTAGAAACATGTCCTCCGAGTTTCCTGGGTCTGCATTTTGATGTCTGGTTAATTTGTGGGGTAATTCTCAGTCATTGTTGCAAATATTTCTTCTCCTTTCTCACTTTGTTTTCCTCTGATATTTCTATTACACATACATTACACCTTTTGTTGTTGTCCTTGGATATTCTTTTCTGTTTTTTTTTTAATTGTTCTTTGTTCTCTTTGCTTTTGGGGTTTTGAGGATTCTATCAATATCTCTCTAGCTCAGAGAATCTTTCATATCTTTGGAAAGATAGTCCCAACCAAAGATGGTTAATACCTTTCCTCACAAGACTTGGAGAAACACTAGAGACTCATGGAGAAATGCCTTGTAAAAGAGAAAGAAGGAAAGACAAAAAGAAGGGAGGGAGGAAGGAAGAAGGAAAAAGAGTCAGGGAGAGAAGAAAGAGAGAAAAGAAGGGAGAGAGAGATTTTCATTCACATTCCAAAGGAAACAAATTACCTCCAGAGGTAAATGTTGCCTAAATTAAGCTTGTTCATATGCATAAAAGGGCTTCTCTGGTGGCTCAGAAGGTAAAGAATTCACCTGTTATGCAAGAGACTTGGGTTCAATCCCTGGGTTGGGAAGATCCCCTGGAGAAGGAAATGGCAACCCACTCCAGTATTCTTGCCTGGAGAATCCCATGGACAGAGGAGCCTGGTGGGCTACAGTCCATGAGGTTGCAGTCAGACATGACTGAGCAACTAAGCATAGCACATATGCATAAAAGACTTACTATTAGAGCAGAAAGCAATATTGTACAACTCTATTTGTATATTTGAATGAGAAGAAAATTTAAAGATAATGGGATATTTGAGGAGATTGCTAGAAATATTTTCATCTTCACCTCCATGAGCCAGTCCCATTTCTGATTATATTATCTCAGATATATTCCATGATAGGAATCTCTCTCCATCTCTGATTTTTGCAAAGAATAATAATACAATTGTCCTAAAAGCTTTTGAGATGCAAGCTTGACTCTAAACTGTGTTTATTCTAGAATGTAAGCAAGACTAAGCATATTTTGAGGCCTGATGGAAATAAGACTAAAGAGATCTATTTAGGAAGAAAAATGAATAGAGAATGAAGGAGCTATATATAAGTGGCATATTTTGTCCAGTCAATGGATACGAAGCCAGTGGTATTAGCAGTGACAAGACAACCTTGGCACAAATATTAGTACTACTTATGCCAATATGGCAGGGCAGTATCAGTGTACACTTGCCCCAGAACCAGCAGTGACGACACCCGCACTAGGTCTTATCTAAGTATTGCACAAAGAAGACTCCCCAGCAAAGTAAAGTAAGTGAAGTGAAAGTCACTCAGTTGTGTCTGACTCTTTGCAACTCCATGGATGGACTGTAGCCCTCCAGGCTCCCCTGTCCATGGATTCTCCAGGCAAGAATACTGGAGTGGGTTGCCATTTCCTTCTCCAGGGGAGCAAAATAAGAGAGGAGGCAAATAATAACAGATGACTTCTCACATGTAAGCCACTTTTCACAGGAATGTCAAAGAAACAAATGTACATGCAGAGTGAATGGTGGCAGAGTCAGAGAAATATTTCTTATTTATAATTGTTTTGTTTATCCATTTTGCCTCCTATATTGGAGTAGCCTGAGAAACATGATTTGCTTACAAAAGAATGACTTCATTTCTGAACACCAACATCTTTCTTTAAGTTATTCACTGCACATTTTATTCCTATACATTATAAAAGAGAGATAGTAAGCATTAGATCAAGCTTGTTACTTCTGTTAGATTATTTATCTTTAGTGATTTTTAATACACTTTTAATTTTTTAAATTTATTTTTATTATTTGTTTTTGGCTGCACTGGGTCTTTGTTGGTGCCCATGGACTGTCACTAGTTGCCGCGAATGGGGGCTTCTCCTTGTTGCAGTGTGCAGGTGTCTCATTGTGGTGACTTATCCTGTTGTGGAGCACAGACTGTAGGCATGTGAGCTCAGTAGTTGTAGCACACAGATTTAGTTACTCCAAGCCATGTGAAATCTTCCCTGACCAGGGATCGAACCAGTGTCCCCTGTGTTGGCAGGCGAAGTCTCATCCACTGTGCCACCAGGGAAGAAAAATATGCTTTATTTTTGAGAGCAGTTTTCCATTCACAGAAAAACTGAGGGGAAGATACAGAGTTTTCCAATATACCTCCTGCTCCCACACATGCACAGCCTCCCTCATTATCAACATCCCCACCAGAGTGGTATATTTGTTAGAACTGCTGAAGGCAGATATCTTTTAAAGACAAATCTAGAATTAACCTTGTGACATCCTTGCTCCCGTCAAGCAAACATTTCTAATTCTTAGATACAGAAACATATAATTTTATGTGTAACATAGTTTTTAAATCAATGTAAGCACCTATATTAACATATATCAGGAATCTCAAACATAAAACAAATGTATTCACATAGTTAAAATTCTATCTGCAGCTCCCTCCTCCGTTCACTCTCTTGAAATGCAGTTTCCCTTCTGCCTTTTAAAAATAGGTCATGTAGGCAGTATTGTTTTATTACCAAATTTTCAAAGGATTTTCTCTGGACAACTCCATCTCTAAAAACTAACATTTTCCTTTTTGATAACTTCAGCAGCTACAATATCAGGACAAGGAACCCAAATTCAACTGCACAGATTATTTAAATTCTTCTCATCAAAACCTCAGCATCTATTTTAATCACAAGATAGCTTCCAAGCCTGTAATATTTTTTGTTTAAACTGGAAATTGGCCCGTATCACTCAGACCTTGTTTTTCTAAGCTGACTATGTCACAGAACTTGCACATAGCTCTGTACTTTCTTATGGAATGAATACACCACCAACGGTTGATCCAAAATTTCTCATAGTAAGAGTTTAAGGCAATAAGCAAGGATAGTCCTTTGAGAGACTTTTGAGTTGGGTGTGCTAGTATCCCCACAGCATCAGGGACATGGCTTGTCATCTTGCCTTGAGGAAGAAACTCTATCTTGTTCAGTAAAAATAATGATGAGCATATCATTGTTGAGTATTTTTGTGTTGAATGGAGAAACGAGTGTTTAAAACTATCTCCCAGATTCCTGCTGCCTTCAGGATAAGGACAAAACCCTTCCTGATTGAACTCTTGGTTCTCAAGGGCCTTTCTAATGGTAGCTCTGGAGGAGAACACTAATTTCTGTCCTGCGAAGCAGAACTACTTGTTCCCAGGACAGTTCTTGGACATTCCAGAACACATTTACAATGTCTTGCTTGACTACCAAAATAGACAATAACCATGTTATGGATAGATTTTACTAAATTAATTTTCTGAGGGCAAACTCATCCCAAAGTTCATGTTAGACACTTCTCTAAACATCAGTATCAGTCAGGGAAAGCTATGTTATGCCCAAGTAGCAAATAATCCTATACTCTAAGTGACTGAAAAAACTTGAGGTTAGTTTTTCTCACTCACAGAATATGTCTGCAGCTGGTCAACAAGGAGGGCTTTGTGGGGTATAGTTACCCTCAGGCCGACAACAACCAAGCTGATGGGAAGATCTCATCCAGAACGTGCCGGTCACGGTGACAGAGGGAAAAGAGAACAGCAGAGCACATCCTGGCTCCTAAATGTCTGCCTGAGAGTGCCACGGGATGCTTTTGTTCAATCATTCAGTTGTATCTGACTTTCTGTGACTCAATGGACTGCAGCTCGCCAAGTTTCTCTGTCTTTCACCATCTCTAGAGCTTGCTCAAACTCATGTCCATTGACTCAGTGATGCCATCCAATCATCTCGTTCTCTTGTCTCCCCCTTCTCCTTCTGCCTTCAGTCTTTCCCAGAATCAGAGTCTTTTCCAGTGAGTCCACTCTTCACATCAAGTGACCAAAGTATTGGAGTTTCAGCCTCAGCATCAGTCCTTCCAGTGAATATTCAAGGTTGATTTCCCTTAGAATTGATGACTTTGATCTCCTTGCTGTCCAAGGGACTCTCAAGAGTCTTCTCCAGCACCACAATTCAAACATCAATTCTTTGGCACAAAGCTCTCTTTATGGTCCAATTCTTGCATCCATACATGACTACTGGAAAAACCATAGCTTTGTTTATATAGAACTTTGTCAACAAAGTTATCTCTCTGCTTTTTAATACACTGTCTAGGTTTGTCATAGCTTTTCTTCTAAGAAGCAAGCGTCTTTTAATTTCATGGCTGCAGTCACTATCTGCAGTGATTTTGGAGTCCAAGAAAAGAAAATCTGTCACTGCTCCACTTTTTCCCCTTCTATTTGCCATGAAGTGATGGGACCAAATGCCATGATCTTAGTTTTTAAATGTAGAGTTTCAAGTCAGCTTTTTCACTCTCCACTTTCACCCTCATCAAGCTCTTTATTTCCTCTTCTACCATTAGAATGGTATCATCTGCATATCTGATGTTGCTGAAAGCCTGGCATTTATCATGATGTACGGTGCACAGAAGTTAAATAAGCAGAGTGACAACATACAGCCTTGTAGTACTCCTTTCCCAATTTTGAACCAGTCCGTTGTTGCATGTAAGGTTCTAACTGTTGCTTCTTGACCTGCACACTAAGTTCTCAAGAGACAGTTAAGGTGGTCTGGTACTCCCATCTCTTTAAAAAATTTCTACAGTTTGTTGTGATCCACACAGTCAAAGGCTTTAGTGTATTCAATGAAGCAGAAGTAGAGGTTTTTACAGAACTCCCTTGCTTTCTCCATGATCCAGCAAATGTTAACAATTTGATCTCCTGGTTCCTCTGACTCTTCCAAACCCAGCTTGTACATCTGGAATTTCTTGGTTCACATATTGCTAAAACTGAGCTTGAAGGATTTGGAGCATAATCTTGCTAGGATGTGAAATGAGTGCAGCTGTACAGTATTTTGAAGATTCTTTGACATTGTCCTTCTTTGGAATTGTAATGAAAACTGACTTCTTCCAGTCCTGTGACCACTGCTGCATTTTCCAAATTTGCTGGCACATTGAGTGCAGCACTTTCAAAGCATCATCTTTTAGAATTTGAAATAGCTCAATTCAAATTCCATCACCTACACTAGCTTTGTTCTTAACAGTGCTTCCTAAGGCCAACTAGTTCACACTCCAGGTTGTCTGGCTCCAGGTAAGTGGCCACACCATTGTGGTATCCAGGTCATTAAGAACATTTTGTATAGTTCTGTGTATTCTTGCTGCCTCTTCTTAATGTCTTCTGCTTCTGTTAGGTTCTTACCATTTCTATGCCCATTGTGCCCATCCTTGCATGAAATGTTCCCTTGATATCTCCAATTTTCTTGAAGAGATTGCTAGTCTTTCCCATTGTATTGTTTTCCTCTATTTCTTTGCATTGTTCACTTAAAAAGGCTTTCTTATCTCTCCTTGCTATTCTCTAGGACTCTACATTCAGTTGGGTATATCTTTCCCTTTCTCCCTTGCCTTTCACTTCTCCTCTTTCCTCAGCTATTTGTAAAGACTCCTCAGACAACCACTTTGTCTTCTTACATTTCTTTTTCTTGAGGATGGTTTTGGTCACTGCCTCCTGTACAATGTTGTGAACCTTCATTCATGTTCTCCAGATACTCTGTCTATCAGATCTAATCCCTTGAATCTATTTGTCACTTCCACTGTATAATCATAAAGGATTTGATGTAGGTCATACCTGAATAGTCTAGTGGTTTCCCCTACTTTCTTCAATTTAAGTCTGAATTTTGCAGTAAGGAACTCATGATCTGAGCCACAGTCAGCTCCAGGTCTTGTTTTTACTGACTATATAGAGCTTCTCCATCCTTGGGTGCAAGGAATCGATCCAATTTCAGTATTAACCATCTGGTGATGTCCATGTGTAGAGTCATCTCCTGTATTGTTGGAAGAGGGTATTTGCTATGACCAGTGCATTCTCTTAGGAAAACTCTGTTAGCCTTTGCCCTGCTTCATTTGTACTCCAGGGCCAAACTTACCTGTTATTCTGGGTATCTCTTGACTTTTTACTTTGCATTCCAACCCCCTGTGATGAGAAGGACATCTTTTTTTGGTGTTAGTTCTAGAAGGTGTCATAGGTCTTCATAGAATCGGTCAATTTCAGCTTCTTCATCATCAGTGGTTGGAGCATAGACTTGAGTTACTGTAATATTGAATAATTTGCCCTGGAAATGAATCAAGATTATAGTTTTTGAGATTGCACCCAAGTACTGCATTTCAGACTCTGTTGTTGACTATGAGAACTACTCCATTTCTTCCAAGTGATTCTTGCCCACAGTAATAGATCTAATGGTCATCTGAGTTAAATTCACCCATTACTGTTCATTTTCATTCCCAAGATGTCAATGTTCAGTCTTGCCATCTCCTGCTTGACTATGACCAACTTACCTTGATTCATGGGTCTAATATTCCAGGTTCCTATGTGATATTGTTCTTTATAGCATCAGACTTTACTTTCATCACCAGACAATATCCACAACTCAACGTCATTTCCGCTTTTGCCCAGGCACTTCATTCTTTCTGGAGCTATTAGTAATTGCCATCCACTCTTCCCCAGTAACATATTTGGACACTTTCCAACCTGGGGGCAACTCACCTTTCAGTGTCATATCTTTTTGCCTTTTCATAGTGTTCATGGTGTTCTCCAGACAAGAATACTGGAGTAAGTTGCCATTTCCTCCTCCAGTGAACCACATTTTGTCAGAACTCTTCACTGTGACCCGTCTGTCTTGGGTGACTCTGCATGACATGGCTCATAGCTTCTTCATTGAGTAATATAAACCCCTTCATCATGACAATGTTGTGATCCAGGAAGAGGAAAATATTCTTAGACAAGAACAAAAGGTTAAGATAATACTTAAAAGTAGTTCGTGTTTGTTAGTCAATTGCTGTATCTTCCCACATTGCAGTGCTGTGCAGCAAAAATGATCAACACCGCCACATACAAATATGCGCAAACCTCACAAGTACGTTAAATGAAAAAATCTATTCAGAAAACTACATAAAGTTTAAATACAAACAGACTCAAGTGACAATGAAAAAAAGGGGATTATCTGGTGGAGGATGGAGGTAATATTGACTGATGGGCTGGCTTCTGAGCTGCTTGTAATGTTGGTTTTCAATCTGGGTGTGGGTTTCAGAAAGGTATTCTTTTTGTGAAAATGTATTAAGCCATACACTTGTGATATTGCCCTTTTCTATATGGATATTATATTTTATACTTCATTATCTTCATTATACATTAGACTTCAATGAAAAGAAAGGAAAATGTGTCCTCATCTGTTGAAACTCAATGAAAAACAGATCCCACTCTCTAGAGACATTTTTACCACCCAACTCAGAGAAATTTTCATTTATCCTCTACCCAGGACAAATGAAACTCCTTCAGGAAATAAATAACACCTGATAAACTCACAAGAAAAAATTTAAAACATTCAGATATGATCAGTACCAACTGTTGTATTGATAACAGTATATGGTAAACATAAGTTTCCATCTCCCAAAAAGAATACCATAAAAGCCTATTGATCAATGAAAACTAAGTTTACTAGAGTTACTCTGGTAAGGAAAGACAAAAACTGGACAGTCTGAGTGATGACTCAAAAGAAGAAAACCAAGACAAGATAAATATAGGGTTTTAGGGCCCGAGCTAGGTGATTTTAAAATGAGTCTTGGAGGGCAGGGAACTGGTTGCGATTGGGTAAAGTTTATGACTTAATTGTTTTGGGTTAATGAACACAAAGAAACTAAATCTTGAAGCTAGTTCTTGATAAATAAGCCATTTTCATTTTCATCACTTTCAATTGTGTCAAATTTATATTCTTGTTGAGAAAGTCTTTGATTAAAGTACGATTATTCTTGTGATAGAAACTTTCATCAGTTATTGTTTCTTTCTCCTCTTCTGGGATTGTGCAGACAAGTAAAGAATTTGCTTCATTCAAAACTTTAGCTCAGCATAAAATAAATTTTTCTCTTAAGTAACTGTTATTTTGAGCCTCCGCTACATGTAGCCAAACCTAACCTTTACAGAAAATCCAGTAAAATATTTGCAAACATTATGGGTCAAATTATGAGGCTTTATTGAAAGACATTAAGTCAGACCTCAATGGTATTTTACAACCCATTTTCTTCTGTACTTTGTTTTTGTCACTCAATGGTTTTTTACATTTTTCCATTGACAAGTGTGTTTTGGAACCTGTGCCCTAGAGGATATCACACGGGGCCACAGGAGACAAACACAGCATGTTCCTCACTTGTATAGAATTAAATTGGACACAACTTGAATGCCCATAAGTAGACTAAATGATTTAATATTTTAAAAGTTAATTATCCCCAAATTATTCTATAAATACAATAAAATTCCTATTCTAATTCAAAAAAGTTTTTAGTGCAATTAACAAATTAATTATAATGTATAAGGAAAAGCAAAGGGCCAAGAATAGCCAAGTCAGTGATTTTTTCCTAAAGAAAAGAACAAGTTAGGGAGACTTCTCTTTCTAAATATAAAGGCATATTATAAATCTTTAGAACTGACACAGTGAATGCTAACTATGAAAGTTACAGTTTTATTAAATGACACAGGAAAGGCAAGAAATAATAACTAGATCAACACATACAGGAAAGTCTAATCTTGGCAGAAGAAGCATTGTACATTAGTCATTAAATAAAGATCTAACAATAATTGCTAATGGGATAAACTGTAACATGTACAGATGGGGCAGGAAGATCCCCTAGAGGAGGGCATGGCAATCCACTCCAGTATTCTTACCTGGAGAATCCCATGGACAATGGAGCCTGGCACGCTACAGTCCATAGGGTCACAAAGAGTCAGACATGACTGAAGCAACTTACTATGCACACACTGGTGGGAAGTCTCAAATTGTAACATGTCCTTCCTACTTACTCTGTAGATTCATATAATTTTAACTGATTCCAACAGGATTATCCAAGTAAATTTTTCTTAAAGAATACATCCATGCACACATACCAATACACACACCAAACTATAAAAATGATTGGTAAATTTAGCTCTACTAAAATTTAGAATGTCTTTACAAGAGAAGATAATATAAATAAAATTAGTAAACCAGCCAAAAATTAGAAGAATAGATTTTCAATAGACATAAATGATTGCTATATAAAGTAAACTAAAAAGTCTTATAATCAAAAGTAAAAGATAAACAATGAATAGAAAAATACAACAAATACGGACAATTTACAGAAGAGGAACACACAAAAAAGCAGTATATATACTGAAATATATCTTACCCTCACTATTAACCAGGGAAACAATAATTAAAACAACAGAACGTTATTTTAACCATTACATAGGTAAAATTTTAATTGCCAAATCAAATCTTTACCAATTGGTAATTAAAATTCCATGCTCCCTCTCTTTTATAATCACTACTAAGTTAAGTAAAAAGCCTAAATAGCAAAGAGTAAAGTCAGTATGCTTTCAAATATGATCAGTGTTGTAGAGGAAAATTAATACATTTCCATGGTTTTATTATTAAGAAGGAATGATAAAGATTTTAAGCCAACTTTTCAACTGAAGAAAGAAAAAAAGGTCAACAAGCAGGATAACAGAAGGAAGAAAATAATTTTGAAATGCACAATCTAGTAATTGCAAAATAGAAAAACAGAGCTGATAAACACATCCAAAGATGGTGGGTAAGGGAAGGGAAAGCAAACAGTAAAATAATAAAAACCAAATATAAAAACTGAAAAAACCTAATGCAGTAGAAAAAACAAAAACATGAAACTGGGAATGAGAGAAGGGATATATCTGAAAATTTTTGAATACCCCTGAAATAAATTGTTCTCTCAGAAAATTCAGATTTCCAGAACAGACTCAAGAATTGTTAAAAATATGAATAAACCAATGAAATACTATTAAAAATCACCTTCCAAAATAGATCTAGGGGCAATAAATATTACTGAAAGTGCAGTCAAACTGGCAAGGACTAGTATTACCTATGTTACTTGTGTTCAAGAAAAGCTGAACTGCTATCTAACCCATTTGAAGTAGTAGCTAGCAATAACCTTAATGTAAAGTAGACATAGCATAGTTTCTAAAAATAAACCTCAAACTCCTGAACGTGCAGTGTTAAAGTGTCTATCCTGTTGGAAAAGTTCAGGGTGTGTTAATAGACATACAAATGTGTGAAGTTGATGAATTTAGGAAATATGTACAAGCTCTCAAGACTTTGTGATGACAGACATAGAAAAGGCACCTGTGGTCGCCCAGGGGAAGGGGGAGGTGGGAGAGGGATGGGTTGGGAGCTTGGGATTAGCAGATACAAACTAGTATATATAGAATGGATCAACAAGAGCCCACTGGGTAGTACAGGGTTGTTGTTCAGTTGTTCAGTCCTGTATGACTCATTGTGACCCCATGGACTGCAGCATACCAGACTTCCCTACTTTCACTATCTCCAGGAGTTTGCTTAAACTCATGTCCATTGAGTCTGTGATGCCATCCAATCATCTCATCCTCTGTCGCCCCCTTTTCCTCCCGTCCTCAATCTTTCCCAGAATCAGGGTCTTTTCCTACGAGTTGGCTCTTTGCATCAGGTGACCAAAGTATTGCAGCTTCAGCTTCAGCATCACTCCTTCCAATGAACATTCAGGGTAAATTTCCTTTAGGATTGATTGGTTTGATCTCCTTGCAGTCCAAGGAGCTCTCAAGAGTCTTCTTCTCCAGCAGCACAGTTTGAAAGCATCAACCCTTAGGCACTCTGCCTTGCCATATGGTCCAACTCACATGACTACTGGAAAACCATAGCTTCAACTAGACAAACTATAGTCAATATCCTGTGATAAACTAGAATGGAAAAGAACATGAAAAGTATATATGTGTGTCTGTGTGTGTATATATATATATGTATACACATAGCAATAACCATATATATGTTATATGTTATATATATATATGGGCAAGAATCCCTTAGAAGAAATGGTGTAGCCATCATAGTCAACAAAAGACTCCAAAATGCAACACTTGGATGCAATCTCAAAAACAACAGAATGATCTTTGTTCATTTCCAACGCAAACCATTCAATATCACAGAATCCAAGTCTGTGCCCTGACCAGTAATGCTGAAGAAGCTGAAGTTGAATGGTTCTATGAAGACCTATAAGACATTCTAGAACTAACACCCCCCAAAAATGTCCTTTTCATTATAGGGGACTGGAATGCAAAAGTAGGAAGTCAAGAAACACCTGGAGTAACAGGCAAATTTGGCCTTGGAATACACAATGAAGCAGGTCAAAGGCTAACAGTTTTGCCAAAAGAATGCACTGGTCATAGCAAACACCCTCTTCCAACAACACAAGAGAAGACTCTACACATGGACATCACCAGATGGTCAATACTGAAATCAGATTGATTATATTCTTTGCAGCCAAAGATGGAGAAACTCTATGCAGTCAGCAAAAATAAGACCGGGAGCTGACTGTGGCTCAGTTCATGAACTCCTTATTGCCAAACTCAGACTTAAATTGAAGAAAGTAGGGAAAACCACTAGACTATTCAGGTATGACCTAAATCAAATCCCTTACAATTATACAGTGGAAGTGAGAAATAGATTGAAGGGTTTAGATCTGATAGAGTGCCTGAAGAACTATGGATGGAGGTTCGTGACATTGTACAAGAAGCAGTGATCAAGACCATACCCAAGAAAATGAAATGCAAAAAGGCAAAATGGTTGTCTGAGGTGCCCTTACAAATAGCTGTGAAAAGAAGAGAAATGAAAAGCAAAGGAGAAAAGGAAAGATATACCCATTTGAATGCAGAGTTCCAAAGAATGGCAAGGAGAGATAAGAAAACCTTCCTCAGCGAAAAATGCAAAGAAATAGAGGAAAACAATAGAATGGGAAAAACTAGAGAAGTCTTCAAGAAAATTAGAGATACCAAGGGAACATTTCATGCAAACATGGGCACAATAAAAGACAGAAATGATATGGACCTAACAGAAGAGGAGATATTAAGAATAGGTGGCAAGAATACACAGAAGAATTATACAAAAAAGATATCCACGACCCAGATAAGCATGATGGTGTGATCACTCACCTAGAGCCAGGCATCGTGGAATGTGAAGTCAAGTGGGCCTTAGGAAGCATCTCTACGAAGAGAGCTAGTGGAGGTGATGGAATTCCAGTTGAGCTATTTCAAATCTTAAAAGATGATGCTTTTAAAGTGCTGCACTCAATATGCCAGCAAATTTGGAAAACTCATCAGTGGCCACAGGACTGGAAAAGGTCAGTCTTCATTCCAACCTCAAAGAAAGACAATGTCAAAGAATGTTCAAACTACTACACAGTTGTACTCATCTCATACACTAGCAAAGTAATGCTTAAAATTCTCCAAGCCAGACTTCAACAGTATATGAACTTCCAGATGTTCAAGCTGGATTTAGAAAAGGCAGAGGAACCAGAGATCAAATTGCCAGCATCCGCTGGATCATCAGAAAAAGCAAGAGCGTTCTAGAAAAATATCTACTTCTGCTTTATTGATTACGCCAAAGCCTTTGACTGTGTGGATCACAACAAACTGTGGAAAATTCTTCAAGAGATGGGAATACCAGACCACCTGACCTGCCTCTTGAGAAATCTGTATGCAGGTCAGGAAGCAACAGTTATAACTGGACATGGAACAACAGATTGGTTCCAAATCAGGAAAGGAGTACATTAAGGCTATATATTGTCACCCTGATTATTTAACTTATATGCAGAGTACATCATGAGAAATGCTGGGCTGGAGGAAACACAATCTGGAATCAAGATTGCCAAGAGAAATACCAATAACCTCAGATATGTAGATGATACCACCCTTATGGCAGAAAGTGAAGAGGAACTAAAGAACCTATTGATGAAAGTGAAAAAGTTGGCTTAAAACTCGACATTCAGAAAACTAAGATCATGGCATCTGGTCCCACCACTTCATGGCAAATAGATGGGGAAACAATGGAAACAGTGACAGACTTTATTTTGGGGGGGCTCCACAATCACCACAGATGGTGAATGCAGCCATGAAATTAAAAGATGCTTGCTCCTTGGAAGAAAAGTTATGACCAACCTAGACAGCACATTCAAAAGCAGAGTCATTACTTTGCCAACAAAGGTCCGTCTAGTGAAAGCTATGGTTTTTCTAGTAGTCATGTATGGATGTGAGAGTTGGATTATAAAGAAAGCTGAGTGCCAAAGAATAAATGATTTGGAACTGTGGTGTTGGAGAAGACTCTTGAGAGTCCCTTTCACTGCGAGGAGATCCAACCAGTCCATCCTAAAGGAAATCAGTCCTGAAATTTCATTGGAAGGACTGATGCTGAGGCTGAAACTCTAATACACTGGCCTCCTGATACAAAGAACTGACTCATTTGAAAAGACCCTGATGCTAGGAAAGATTGAAGGCAGGAGGAGAAGGAGACAGAGGATGAGACAGTTGGATGGCATCACCAACTTGATGGACATGAATTTGAGTAAACTCCAGGAGTTGGTGATGGACAGGGAAGCCTGGTGTGCTGCCATTCATGGGGTCGCAAAGAGTCAAACACGAGTAAGTGACCAAACTGAACTGAACTGAGTATTCCTGAAATCTTGATAAACTTAGAGAATTCTGGTCAGGTATCACAAGAAATTTGTTTTGTGACCTTCTAAACATGAACATGTACTATTTCTCGGGTAGTTAGTAGAAGGTATTAGGGCCATAGAGCTAATTTACTATTATTTTGTGGATTAATGGCTCTTCCTTTTGCAAACAGAAAAGAAAATTTCATCAAATAGTTTTTACACCTTCTTTAGTTTGATTCGTCTCATGTTCCTTTATGTATACCCTCCCTCCCATATTTTTTCTTCCCCAATCTGGATCCCTATACCTGGAGCTTCCAATCTCAGAAGATTTTTACCTTTTCTCTTCTCTCTCTACCACTTCTCTTTCTTTCTCTTTCCCTCTCCCTCTTTCTCCATCTACCAATCCCAACCTGAGGAATTACAGCAATTCACAAAAACTAGTCCTCAGCTACAGCTCAACTATTAAAAAACAAAGAGAAAAGAAAATGAATACTGCTATACTTAGATCAATTAAAAGCTTCCTTCATTTGTAAACTAAATACATAACAAAAACATAATCAAATTGTATAGTCATTGGTAGTTTGAAGTAAAACAACACTTCCATTTGCCTGGTCTTCCTCTCTACTCAACAAAAGTTCAACTCCATATTAGCTATATCTTTTGTACTGTTCTGAATAGTAAAACCATTAGTATATTTTACACTGGATGTTTTACTTAATTATAAAATAAATCCTTCCTATCTTTAAATCATTGTTTTTCCCACAGAAAAGATGGGCCAAACAAATTGCATGTAAAGCAACTGCCATATTTCCAAGAGATCACCAGAATAATCTGATGATTAAGAAAGACAAAGTTTAGTACATCTACCACAATAAAGGATAGCAAACTTTGATAAAGGCTTAATAGCCTTAGAAGGAGAATAGAAGGTGATGTTCATAGGATATGGGAGTCTGAGTACAAATGGCTTCAGATAGCTCTTGCAAAGCAGAGAACTTTTGTTTTGGGGACTGGGCAGAATTTCTGACATAATAGTTCAGAGTTGGTGGTACCGCGACCAATTCGTCCTTGGTTTCCCTGGACTTTCCCAATTTTAGCTTGAAAATCCCACATGCCTGTGCGCATTCAAGTCACATCATAGCAATTAAACCTAATTTTTTCATATTTTTATTGTGGCAAGATATATATAATAGGAAGTGGGCTTCCCTGGTGGCTCAGACAGTAAAGAATCCGCCTGCAATGCAGGAGACCTGGGTTCGATTCCTGGGTTGGTAAGATCCCCTGGAGAAGGGAAAGACTACCCACTCCAGAATTCTAGCCTGGAGAATTCCATGAACTATGGAGTCCATGGGGTTGCAAAGAGTCGGACACGACTGAGGGACTTGCACTTTCACTTTCAAACATTTCTTAATGTATGATTGAGTAGGAATCACATTCACAATGTTGTGCCACTGCTGCTGCTGCTGCTGCTGCTAAGTCACTTCAGTCGTGTCCGACTCTGTGCGGCCCCGTAGACAGCAGCCCACTGGAGTGGGTTGCCATTACCACCACTTAATTTTTTTAATGGAAATTTATGTTCATTCGTTTTTCAATACAGCAGGCTGGGTCTGGGGATCACATGGTGAAGAGAAATTTTCATAGTTCATGCCTTCATCTGGCCTTCAGGAACCAAGGTGCTGTTTTGTTTTTTTTTCTTTGCAGTCAAATAAGGTGAAGTCTTTATGTACATCGGAAGGTGAGCAGGATTGAAAAGGGCCCTGGATACCCTGCAGAGGTCAGGGAGCAGCGCGAGAGAAGGTGAGATCTTCCAGAGCCCAGTTCCAGGATCCACAGCAGGGAGGATTCCAGCACTCCCCGAGGGGGCGGAGCCTATGACAGGGCGGGACAGAGAAGCCACAGAGGTTGGGCGGGGTCTAGGGCGGGGCCTGAGCTGGGCGATGGGCGGGGCAGATGAGCCGCGGGCGGGCCCGTTTCTGGTGACTCCCTCCCGCCGTGCCTGGGCCTGCTCCCAAAGCCAACAGGACCGCGGCGCAGAACGGCAGTCTAGTCCCTGGCCCATCTCCATGTTGGTGGTGGCCTGAGCGGAAGCCTAAGTGGGATGCGGCTGACGCGGAAGCGTCTCTGCTCGATTCTCATCGCCGTGTACTGCCTCTTCTCCCTCTACGCCGCCTACCACGTCTTCTTCGGGCACCGCCGCCGGACGCCGGACGCGCCTTTGCGGGGCCTCAGGAAGGGGGTTGTCCCGGTGCGGGAGAGGCGCGGCCGAGGTAGGACACCGGGCCGGGGCCTCTCTTCTCGGCTGCGCGCCGGGGCGCGGGGCTGAGGGATGGTAGGGGCCAGGAGAGCTGAGCCACGCTGCCACCAGTCCCGCTCTCGGGTCCAGGATGGCTCCGGGGCGCGCTTCTCCTATTCCAGCTCTCGGTAGCACCCCAGGCCTCGGGATTGGAGGATATAGGAATGCTTAGGTCCTCGCCCAAATCTCACATGCTGTCGCCACTCCGCACCCCTGGGGCTAACAGGTGCACACACTTTTAAAAACACATCTTGAATATCCAAGACGTTGTCACAAAATGCCAGATTCTCTGGAATGCCGCGGCCTAAAGACATCTATACCCATATTGAAACAAAAGAAAGTGAAAAGTGAAGTCGCTCAATCGTGTCCGACTCTTTGCGACCCCATGGACTGTAGCCCATCACTCTCCTCCCCTCCGTCCATGGGATTTTCCAGGCAAGAGTACTGGAGTGGCTTGCCATTTTCTTCTCCAGAGGATCTACCTGACCCGGGAGAGCGTTGCCATTTCCTCTTCCAGAGAATCTTCCCGACCCAGGGATCGAACCGTGATCTCCCACATTGTAGGCAGACGCTTTACCGTCTGAGCCACCAGAGAAGCCTTATGAAGCAAAGAGCCTTCTCTTATCCTGCGGAGACTTCAGAAGACTAGCGTGCTTTATCTCCAAGTTTTGATCCCTTTGCATTTTGTTGACCTATGTCAGGATCGGACTCAGGCTTATTTCTATCTTCTTTCAGAATCTTGCACAATAGTATATGAAACTGTTGGACACTTTTAATGTTGAAGTCAAGTTTTATGTATAGTTTAAGTAACTTATATACAATCTATATAGAATTGGCAAAAGTTAGGCTTGTAATAATACATATTACTGTACCCAGTTATTTTAGAAGGCTTTTTTGGGGGGCCTAACATTTTACTAACATTTTATTTCAAGTTCTTTTGGGGTAATGGTTCAATCAAAATTAAGTTCTGCTTTCCTTTTTAAAATTTTTATTGTGTGTTTAACCTGTTCAAATTCTCTTGTTTAATCTCTGAAAAATTGAAGTTAGGATGCAGGTAAAACTCCCTGACTTTCCAGGTAGCTGAGTGGTGAAGAATCCACCTGCCAATGCAGGAGATGTGGGTTGGATCCCTGGATAAGAAAGATCCCCTGGGAAAAAAAAAAAAGTAGCAGACACTACAGTATTCTCACCTGGAAAATCCATGGACAGAGAAGCCTGGCAGGCTGTAGTCCATGGGGTTGCATGGGGTTGCAAAAGAGTCATACACTACTTAGCAACTAACGACAACATCTAATTTAAATGGCTTGGATTTATCTATAACTGATGCTCTGCCTTATTGATGACACTTGTTACTCTTTTTATAACACAGAACAATCTACTTTGAGAAGTGAAGAATGGAATCCTTGGGAAGAAGATGAAAAAAATGAACAACAACACAGACTTAAAACTAGCCTTCAGATAGTAAATAAGTCCACAAAAGAGAAAAAACACTTCCATGTACAAATCTGGGGCAAAGCTGCCATTGGTAAGTTAATGTTTAAAGCTAAGATATGTAAAAGCATCGTATAAAAGCACTATTAATACATTTAAAGTCTATTTCATCATTTGTTAAGATACCATGATACATTTTTTCACTTTTTTCGATATTCCATTTCTATTTTTATTAGACAACATCTGTGTAAACACACACAAACATACACATGTGCCCCTGTCTTTAACAGAGCACAGCTTTATTTGTAGACACAAAGAGTTGGTTGTGTGAACATCATTATATTAAAATGCCTATGTCAACTGAATTTTCATAGAACTATGTGTTTATTAGACACGTTATACACAAGTGTAAGATGTGGCCTCTGACCTTAATGGCCAAACAAGTTTAGGAAACACTGAACTGAACAAAGCTAAACAAGGTTCTTTGTTGCAGAAACTTTGTCAGAGGTTTTAATATGCCAGTGTTCATCATGAATGCCTTGGAAGGGGATATAATATGTAGTTGATTAAACTTGGTTTCCCATCAAAACACTTTTGCTCTGAGTATCATGAGAGTATAGTGTTCCAAATTATACGATATGCTTAATTAGAGAATGGGACCCTCAATGACAAAAGAGTCAGAAAGAACTTAGTCAATTAGAAGTGAGTTTTTTGGCCATTAAACATGAGTTAAATATATGTACAGTAAGGGATATGGATAAAAGGTACCAGGTGAAAGGAAAGTAAACAGAATAGTAGTGCCTGACCCATAATGTTTCATAAATTCATAAACATTTGCATACATATATACATCCTTGAAAATTACTGATCTCTAAAGTTCAAGTACCCAGACCTCTAATCATCAAGTTCTAGCAATTTTTTTCTCTATTAGAATCTGTCATATTAATTTCTTTCTTTAAATTTCCACTTCCTCATTCTAGTTTTTAATTAAATATACTTCTTAACATTTTCCATGTTTCTAGACTTTTCTGATTTCAATCCAATAGGCACAAAGTGGTCAGATGAGCTTTATCAAGCATTGCATTCATCAGCCTATTCCCCAGGCACAGTCATAGGATACCAGTTACAGAAATTCCCATTCAAATGGGAGAAAATGGAAGAAGAATGGAGTCACAGGTTTAAGCAGGTTTGATATCCAACCACGCAAACTCCATTAGGTTTCAAGCCCTAGGAGTGAGTAATCTATGGCTCAAACGTTCTTTCTGGATTTTTCAGCTCCATGCTTGGGAAGTCATCCTTCCATTTTCAGGAAGGTTAGCATGTGTTTGCAGCTCAGTAGCTTTATCAGGGTGTTTCCTACTGTTAGGATTTGGGGAATCCAGTAAGCTTGTTTCATTTCAACTCTCTTTCTGTCCGTTTTAGTCCAAGTTGGCAGTGTTTCTATTAATATAACGTTCTCAAGAACCATGTCAGTCTCCCATATGTATGTCATAAAGATTCACTTTATTAGACAAGAGTTCCTCCATCGGTGTTTCCTGGATAACCCCATCTCTGTTTCTAGCTTCTGCTGATAATCGCTAAGGAAATCCACAAATCAATACCTAATATTAAAAAAAAAAAAAAACCCTCTATGTGATTGAATATTCTGACCAGACATTAGCAAAAGGATGTCAGCTACATCTTTAGCCTTCCATTTTCAGGAATGCTAGCATGCTTTCTTGATAGTGAATCCCCTAATTTTTCCTCTCTTTTGCAATCTGAAGAGGCTGAGGATTTCCAAAATCATCAAGTCATGATTACTTTTTGCTTAATTTTTTTCAAAGTCTCTCTTTTCAACTCATATCTTATTGTAATCAGTGAGAAGAAATGAGGCCATAGCTACAACACTTTACTTAGAAATTTCTTCAACTAACTATCCAGTGTAATCATTTACAAGTTCTGCTTTGCACATAAGTGCAGGAAACAATTCAGCTAAACTGTCTATTGTTTATAACAAGGATCTTCTTTACTCCAATCTGTAATAGCATGTTCCTCATTTCCTTCTGAGCCCTCACCAACAGCACTTTTAATGTGCCTATTTCTTCCAACAATCAGTTTATGATGATTTTGATATTCTCTAAAATGATACAAGTTTTTTCCTACTGTTCTAACTTTCTCCTGAATTCTCACCAGCTGAGTCACTAACATCCATATTTCTACCTACAGTCTGTTTAAGTCATTCTAATCTAAATGTTTTTTAATCATTGTTCTCAAAATTTTTTCAACCTTTCCCCATTACCCAATTGCAAAGCCACTTCCAGATTTTTAAGTATTTGTTACAGCAGCACCCCATTTCTATAGCCTCGTAATATGTAGTTTCCTTTAGCTGCTATAACCAATTACCAAAAAGTTAGTGGCTTAAAACATTTTTTATTTAAATTTAATTATTTTTAATTGGAAGATAATTGCTTTACAATGTTGTGTTGATTTCTGGTATACAACAGTGTGAACCAGCCATAAGTATACATATACCCCTCCCTCTTGAACCTCTCTGCCACCCCACCCTCCATCCCACCCCTTTAGGTCATCACAGAGCACCAGCCTGAGCTCCCTGTTATATAGTAACTTCCCACTAGCTATTTATTTTACACATTGTAACGTATATGTTTCAGTGCAGCTCTCTCAATTCACCCCACTCTCCTTCCCCTACTGTGTCCACAAGTCAGGAGACCACCTGCAGTGCAGGAGACTGCCTACAATGCAGGAGACCTGGGTTCTGCCCCTGGGTTGGGAAGATCCCCTGGAGAAGGAAATGGCAGCCCACTCTGGTATACTTGCCTGGGAAATCCCATGGATAGAGAAGCCTGGCAGGCTACAGTCCATGGTGCTAAGAGTTGGACACAACTTAGCAACTAAACCACCAACCACTACCATGACTGAGCAACATTCCATTGTATATAAAAATAACATATATTTTTTAATCTATAATTGACTTATAAGTTTCAAGTGTACTACATAATAATTTAATATAGGTGTATATTGTGAAAGGATCAATACAGTAAGTCTAGTGAACATCCATCACCTCACATAGTTAAAACTTTTTTCTTGTGATGTGAACTTTATGATCTACCCTCTTAGCAACTTTCAAATATGCAAATATAGCATCATTAACTTTGGTCACCATAAATTTATTATATTACATTTCTGAAGGCAGAAATCTAAAGTGTGTCCTCAGGCTGTATTCCATTTGGATGCTCTAGAGGAGCATCTGTTTCCTTGCTTCTTACTGCCTTCTAGTAACTGCCTTCATTCCTTGACCCATAGCCCCACCTCATCCTGACTTCTTCTTCCTCAAACCTCTTTCCCTCATTTTGACACTCCTGGCTCCCTCTCCTGAGGACCCTTGTGATTATATAGGACCCACCCCGAACAACAGACTGGTTCAAAATTGGGAAAGGAGTATATCAAGGCTGTATATTGTCACCTTGCTTATTTAGCTTATATGTAGAATACATCATGTGAAATGCCGGGCTGGCTGAATCATAAGTGGAATCAAGATTGCCAGGAGAAATATCAAGAACCTCAGATATGTAGATGATACCACTCTAATGGCAGAAAGCAAAGAACTAAGGAGTCTCTTGATGAAGGTGAAAGAGGAGAGTGAAAAAGCTGACTTAAAACTTAACATTCAGAAAACTAAGATCACGGCATCTGGTCCCATCACTTCATGGAAAATAGATGGAGAAAAAGTGAAAACAGTGGCAGATTTTATTTTCTTGGACTCCAAAATCACTATGAACAGTGACCACAGCCACAAAATTAAAAGATGCTTGCTCATTAGGAGAAAAGCTATGACAAACCGCAGTTCAGTTCAGTTCCGTCACTCAGTCTGCAACCCCATGGACTGTAGCATGCCAAGCTTCCCTGTCCATCACCAACTCCCAGAGCTTGCTCAAACTGATGTCCATTGAGTCGGTGATGCCATCCAACCATCTCATCCTCTGTTGTCCCCTTCTACTCCTGCCTTCAATCTTTCCCAGCATCAGGATCTTTTCTAATGAGTCAGTTCTCATCGGGTGACCAAAGTATTAGAGTTTCAGCTTCAGCATCAGTCCTTCAATGAATATTCAGGACTGATTTCCTTTGGGATGGACTGGTTGGATCTCCTTGCAGTGAAAGGGACTCTCAAGAGTCTTCTCCAACACCACACTTCAAAAGCATCACTTCTTCAGTGCTCAGCTTTCTTTGTAGTCCAACTCTCACATCCATACATGACTACTGGGAAAACCATAGCTTTGACTAGACGAACTTTTGTTAGCAAAGTAATGTCTCCACTTTTTAATATACTGTCAAGGTTGGTCATAGCTTTTCTTCCAAGGAGCAAGTGTCTTTTAATCTCATGGCTGCAGTCACCATCTGCAGTGATTTGGGAGCCCCCCAAAATAAAATCTCTTGTGGTTTCCATTGTTTCCCCAACCATTTGCTGTGAAGTGACGGGCCTAGAGAACATATTAAAAGCTAAGCGCCAAAGAATTGATGCTTTTGAACTGTGATGCTAGAGAAGATCTTGAGAGTCCCTTGCACAGCAAGGAGATCAAATCAGTCAATCTTAAAGGAAATCAATCCTGAATACTCTTTGGAAGGACTGACGCTGAAGCTGAAACTCCAGGACTTTGGCCACCTGATGTGAAGAGCCAACTCATTGGAACAGACCCTGATGCTGGGAAAGATTGAGGGCAGGAGGAAACGGGGGCGACAGAGGATAAGATGTTAGGATGGCATCATCGACTCAACGGACACGAGTTTGAGCAGACTCTGGGAGATAGTGAAGGACAGGGAAGCCTGGCGTGCTGCAGTCCATGGGGTCACAAGGAGTCGGACATGACTTAAGGATTGAACAACAGCAACAACACCCAGATAATCAGCACTGAACAGCATCAGCACGTAGATAACCCAGCATAATCTCCATACTGTAGCATCCTTATCTTAATCACATTTAGAAAGCCTCTTTTGCTTTCTAAAGGTAATGTATTTACAGGTCCTAGAGATTCCATCTTTGGCCATCTTGAGTTGGGAGAAAGCATTACTCAACCTACCGTATTTGGAAAGCCTAGTCTTTCAACATGGGTTTTTTGTGCATGTCTTTACCAGAGTGTGGTAAGAATGCACCAAAACACATCTTCCAAGGTAACTTTTTAGTTACATTTAGATAACCGGGCTCCCCAATTACCTCATTGTCTCCAGAATACCTTATTGTGTGACACTGCTCTCCTCTACTCTCAGAGCTTTCATATAGGTGAAATCCTGATAAAACACAGGGGCTGGCCTAAAGAGATAGGATGCAGTGGCAGTTGTCTGCAGACGGCGTCATGTAGTGAAGGATGTGTGCTCAATTGGGAAGGAGGTAATATCTCCTTGATATATTGAATGTATATGCATACATGAGACCTCTGGTTCTATTTGGCATAAGATGGTAAATCCATCCCCAGCTTGTTATAGTACAGAAACAGTCCTAATCTGAGGTAATTTACACACTGTAATATAACACATTTCAGGGTAAGACAGGTAGTCCAGTGATACTTATGGATTTCTCAAATTTAGAATCAGAGAGTTTATTATCTTTAATATATCCCACATTTTGCCACATTTTACACTGACAACATCTGAGTTAGTCTCTTGTACATTAGCTGCCATATTGATGATGTTGAGCCCAAAGAGGAATAGAATCTGATTTCTTATCCAAATAATATGAAAGAGCAGAACATAAAGTCATCTCACACAGTAGAGTAAACCAGACGGTAAATGCTTCCATTTTTTGTTTTTTTAATTATCAGGTTTGTATCTCTGGGAGCATATTTTCGAAGGTTTACTTGAACCCACTGATGTGACTGCTCAGTGGAGAGAAGGAAATTCAATTGTTGGAAGAACACATTACAGGTACTAACTGTGCAAGACTTTGATCTAATCTTTGATATGGTGCTGTACAATGTTTTATATCAATACCAAAAGAAAACTCAGAGGAAAATATATTCATAGAAAATATTTCCACTTTAACTTGTAAAGAATGGAGAATCTCATGAATATATATTTGTAGTTATAGCTTACCTTAAACATTTTCTTATAAAATTGGATGTAACAAAATTCTGCTTTTTTTTGGAATTCTATATATGTTTTATTTTAATCAAAACATTTCTGATTGTATGGAAAAGTTCATGCTCTAAATTTTGTAACATTTGGATATTAATAAATATTTAACATTCTATCTTGGGGGAATGATACATAAAGTGTTTTTATTTTTCTCTTTCATGTAATAGAGTCACATATTTTTATAATATTCACATGGTAGCTAAAGCTACTGCTATTAGTTCTGAAATTTTTATCCATTAAAACATTTCATATATGAGTTCTATCATGATTTGATAGTATAGATTACCATTTTACTGCTATATTCAGAAATCTTTTTTTAGATTAAATATAACCAATGTATTATGAAGATTTTTTTTTTGCATTCTTGTTTTTATAACTGATTGCATATTTTCTGAAGGTTTTTAAAGAGCATTAAGACAATTTTATTTAGAAAAATTGTGGCAATGAAGTAATACTGTTTTCTATTAAATTTTGCTTTCTAATTGAAATAACAAAAAATAATTATTTTAAATGCTTATTTCATTAAACAGTTATATTATTCAGGGGGAAAAAGTGTGAACTAATGATTATGGCTTCCATTAGGGTTCTGTTTATTTCCCAAGAGATTAAGAGGAAAGGCTATGGTTAATATGATGCTGGGAAAGATTGAGGTCAGGAGGAGAAGGGGACAACAGAAGATGAGATGGTTGGATGGCATCACTGACTTGATGGACATGGGTTTGGATGGACTCCGGGTTGGTGATGGACAGGGAGGCCTGGCGTGCTGCAATTCATGGGGTCGCAAATAGTCAGACACGACTGAGTGACTGAACTGAACTGAACTGAATATGAGTTTCATTTGAATTTTCACTGCTCTTTTAATTCTTTATTTACTGTATACTCACTTAGAAACCAATTTCATTGCATGTATCTTTTCAAAGAAATCATTCTTGAAAAGCAAACAGACTTTTAAATCATCATTGGTAATGATTATTTTTCCTTTTATCTCCAGGCTTATCGATGGGATTATAGATGTAATCCCACTGAAAAGCTTATACATAATTCTAAGCTTAAAATAGTTGGATTCAGGTGTCTGAAAGTAGATGTGTGTTTTGCATATAAATCTAACGTTTTGCTGTTTCAAATGTAAGCAAATGTTATGAGTATTAGTCTAGTAGATCTACCTACCAGAGAAGGCACTGGCACCCCACTCCAGCACTCTTGCCTGGAAAATCCCATGGATGGAGGAGCCTAGTGGGCTGCAGTCCATGGGGTCACTGAGAGTCGGGCACGACTGAGCAACTTCACTTTCACTTTTCATTTTCATGCATTGGAGAAGGAAATGGCAACCCACTCGTGTTCTTGCCTGGAGAATCCCAGAGATGGGGGAGCCTAGTAGGCTGCCGTCTATGGGGTTGCACAGAGTCGGACACGACTGAAGCGACTTAGCAGCAGCAGCAGCAGCAGCAGATCCACCTACAACATATAGAATTTCCAAAAGAATTATTTAAAATTTATTGAGAAGTTAACACACAGTGTTATTATACTGATAGCAAAGATTTTGAGCGAATAGCCTTAACTCCAAAAAGAAAAACTCATTTCCTGTTTCCTTCTGAAATACTTACCTGAGATTTTATATTATGATTAAATAGCAACGCTATTTCCTTTTAGATTTCAAGAGAACTGCGTATTCGGGGAAGTTCACCGTTATAGCTGATTTTTGTAAACAACTTACTAAAGGTTTAGGCTCATGGAAAGTAGCAAATATAATTTCTCCAAAATTAATAAACTTCTATGAAATTGCAGTTTTGAGTTGAATCAGGCTTCATGGGTACTAACTAAAATGTTTTGACACATTCATTTTTTACTTTCCCAAAAGTGAGTTGGAAGTAGTGGCTCATCTTGAAGATACAGAAAGAGTTTCTGAATACTATCAAGGTCCTTTAAATAAGCATAAATACATTCTATTTAAATAAACCTTTAAATTTACAAAGAACTTATATTATTTAATTTTAATTTCACAACAGTTCTGAGGCAGAAAATAGAAAGGATATCATCAGTGTTCCAGGGTAAATCAGGCTCCTGAATGCTTATTATTAACAATTCCTGGCCCAAATGATGTAATCCAAGATACCAGATAAATAATTCAGAATGGAAATAGAGCTATCAGACAGTCCCTGTGCTTATATTGGCCTGACCAGCTCCTTATTTCCTTAAAGGCAGGCTATAATTGATACCTAAATATTTGGGAGTTGTTTGATTAAATATGGAATTAAATGTGGGATATAGCTATATGTAGCACTTCATGTTTCACAAGGAAAGAAATGAAATGACTCCTTGTTCACCACTGAGTCCATACCATATATAGTCTGTGCTTAGGATGTGAGTAGTTGAACACATGTGGGGCAGACTGAACCTGAGATTCAGCCTGGTGAAGTCCTGTCACCTCTGGACAGGGTAGCAGTGCGACTGAGTTGTTAAGGGCACAGACTCCAGAGCCAGAATATCTGAGTTCCAGTTCCAGCTTTACCTCTCATTGGTTGTCTGACCTCCGGCAAATTTCTTAACCTCTCTGGATTTCCTTAAGTTTAAAATAAGGCAGATAATAGTTTCTATTTTACAGTATTCTTTTGAAAATTAAACGCATAAGAGGTATACAGTGCTTAGACCAGTATCAGGCACATAGTAATCACTATAGAAGTCTTGTTACTAGTTTTATTATATTTACTCTACTTAAATAGGTATTGCACCATCTCTGTATCTTTCAGTTCTCCTTTTTCTGTGTTTCCATCATTGTCTATTATCTCTCCATAACATAGTTGCCCAACAAGCACCTTATTGATACATTTTTTATGTTAATGTGTTCAGTTATGTTACAAGCTAGCATGGAACCCATTCATCTCTTGAAGAAACTTTGCCTGTCTCTACTCACCTCCATCATATGTTCATTTATAGTTTAATTTCATAGGGAAACTTATTTTTAATTTCTTAGGAGGAACCTTCTGTTCATCGTGGCATTTGCTTTATTCCCAGAAGACTGCCTTCAGAATTCTGTAATGTCCCTGTGCAGGCATTATCATAAGATATATAAGTGCCTACCCATTTGATAAAACAAAAGTTAGATACTAAGTTGGTTAATTCATTATTGTCTAAATTCAATTATGGTATTTTCAGTGAGCATCTGATCCTTGTGAAAAAATATCATGATAGAATAAAATATGTCTGATCCTATTTTTAGAATTTCCAGGTATTACTATTATAAGAAGTTAATGAACTCACTACTCATTACAATGAGTGAAAGCATTTGTAGATAATATTAATGGTTATATTATATTTAAGTCATATACTGGATCATAGATCAATACAGATCTCAGATAAACTTTTCATTGGTAACCAAAGATACTATAGTTAATTTTTCATAATGCCCATTCTCCCTTCTCCAGCCAGGCTAGTAAGAGGGTGGGAGTGTTTCAGCATAAACACTGAATTAGGAAGGCATGGAGTCATGGCAGTGATACTGGCCATGAGAATGGGGTAAATTGCAGCAGCTATTTAAAAGTAAGGGCCATTCATGAGTTCGGCATACCTATTTTATAAAACTGAATTTTCTAAAACTATCAGTCTAAGAATAAAATAAAATAATTTTTAAAAATGATGTAGAATCAATGGCTGAGAACTATGTGTATGGTTTAGTTTGTGCACTTATTATTGATCAAGGCGTTTGCCAGTCTCTTAGCTGGCAAATTATTAATCTTATCTGTAACTCACTTAATATAGTAACATATAGCATTTTTTTCAGTAGCACTTACTGAGTTTAGGGAAAATGAAACAATATTTACACTGGATTCTAAAAAATATGTTTTGCTCATGTTGAGGTTAGATTTCAATATTCAGATTTCTCTGGACTATCTAAGTATCAAAAGTATTTATTGGGAGGCAAGTTTTTAACTGAACCTAGCTAATAGTCAGACATGACTGAGCGACTTCCCTTTCACTTTTCACTTTCATGCATTGGAGAAGGAAATGGCAACCCACTCCAGTGTTCTTGCCTGGAGAATCCCAGGGACGGGAGAGCCTGGTGGGCTGCCGTCTATGGGGTCGCACAGAGTTGGACACGACTGAAGCAACTTAGCAGCAGCAGCAGCAGCAAAAGTACAAATATTGAAGAACAGAAGTTCTGACCATTAAATATATGCTAGGAATTCTAGAAGAGGAAGTCACTGTTTTAAAATTCCATGTATAGCTCCATAAATATGTTCATTTTTCAGTTAATGGATATTTATGACTGATGCATGATTCATAACTTTAGGAAATGAGAACACAATGTTTCATCATGAATAAATATACTATAATATCTTATACATATGCCTGAGCATGCATGCATGCACACATGCATGCTCAGTCGTTTCAATCGTGTCTGACTCTTTGTGACTCTATGGACTGTAGCCCACCAGGCTCCTCTGTCCATGGGCTTCTTCAGGCAAAATACTGGAGTGGGTTGCCAAACCCTCCTGCAGGGGATCTTCCCAACCCAGGGATTGAACTCACGTCTCCTGCGACTCCTACATTGCAGGTAGATTCCCTAGCGCTGAGCCACTGCAGAAGCCCACATATGGCATACTGTATAGCTGGAAATTTATTACTAAATTGAATTTTGTAATTTGATTCATATTTTAAATGCAGTAGGAGAACTTAAATAAATCGGTAGAGCAAAATAACTCCCTTAAAGAGAATTATGGCTTACTTATTCGACGTTTACTGAGTTGCCTGCTGGTTGGTTCATACTAGGTTCTGAAGATCTCAAAGTGAATAAAATACTTTTCCCTCAGGGAGTTCACACACTAGAAGCTGAGATAAATACATTAATAACTTTGAATCTTTATACAGAGCATAATGATAAAGACGTGTATACTCCTTAGTTGTTAGGGAAATATAGAAGGAAGGTCACTAAGTCAATGTAAGTAGAGTTGGGGGTATGGCACCTATCAAGAAAGGCTTCCTAGAGGAGGTGATAGCTGAGCTGAGTCTTAAAAGATTAGTAGAATTTAGAAAGGCACCAAAAGGAGAGATTATATTCCCAGCAGAGGCAGTATCAGAAATAAAACACAGCTTGGTTTGTGCACAAAATTTCAGGCCATTCAGAACCCCCAGAACATGAAGATGGGAGAGAGTAGCTGATATTGGAAGTGGAGGGCAAGGGCCAGATCATGGTGGGCCTAGTACGTGCCACATTAAAGCCCTTGGACTTTGTTCTTGTTCATTGAAAAGCAGTTGAGGATGATTAAGCTAGATAGTGTGGTATTGTCATGCGTTTTTGGTGTCGATGTCTCTAGTAGCTGTGTGGAAAAATGATTTGAAGGAGACAACTGAAATCAAGCAGACCACAACTTTGCATTAGAAAGCTCTTAAGTATCCTGCTGAGATATAAATAAGGGATGAAACTGGAAAGTGGTATTCTGACAGAGCCAGGAATTTGAGAAACTGAGGGGCAAAACTATCAGAATTTAAGGATTATTAGATGAGAGGAAGAATCAAATGTGACAGTTCCCTGGTTGCTAGCTTGCATGACAAGATAGCTAGTATGCATTCAACATAGACAGTACCGGAAGAATAAAAGCAGATTTTTCCACTATTCTCTAGCCCACTGCACAGCACCAGCCTAACCCCCTCTTTCACAGCAGACAATCCTGCCTGTTTCCTCGAGAATATCCATAACTGTCTCCCCTAACTAGCTCCTCTAACATTTATGTACATGCTCTCTAAGTGATCCCTCACCTAACCTTCTCTTTCTTAGCTCTCAGATGGTGAGGTGATTCCCTAGCTCAACATTAACTTCCTCTATCTGTGCATCCTTTCTACATACTGTAAGACCTTGCTCCATTGGTTACTTCCTTGCTCTCCTCATCTTCAACCTTTCACTTATTATTACTTTCTTGCCTTCTCATCCACACTTTCAGAAGAGTTGTCTAAGCTTACTGTCCCCACTTACTTTTTTTTTGTAAATTTATTTAAGTATAGTTGATTTATAATGTTGTATTAATTTCAGTATAGCAGAGTGATTCCGTTAAACACACACACAGACATATATGCACACACATTCTTTTTCATACTCTTTTTCCATTTGGGTTTATCACAGGATGTTCAATATAATTCCTTGTTGTTTCTCCATTCTGTATATAATTGTTTACATCTGCTAACTCAGACTTCCTGTCCATCTTCCCTCCTCCCCGTCCCCCTTGGCAACCACAGGTCTGCTCTCTTTGCCTGTGATTCTGTCTCATAGATAGGTTCACTTGCGTCATATGTTAGATTCCACATGTAAGTGATATCATATGGTTTTTGTCTTTTTATGACTTAGTTCACTTAGTGTGATAATGTCTAGGTCCACCCATTTTGCTGCAAATGGCATTGTTTCATTCTTTTTATGGCTGAGTAGTATTCCATTGTGTATATATAGCACATCTTTATCCATTCCTCTGTCGGTGAGCATTTGGCTTGCTTCTACATCTTGGCTACTGTGAATAGTGCTACTCTTGACATAGGAGTCCTTGTATCTTTTTGAATTACAGTTTTATTTGAATATATGCTCATAAGTGAGATTGCTAGATCATATGGCAACTCTATTTTCAACTCTAGTTTTAGTTTTTTGAGGAACTTTCATACTGCTTTCCATACTGACTCTACCTACTTACATTCCCACCAACAGTGTAGAGAGGCTCCCTTTTCTCCATACCCTCTTCAGCATTCGTTAATTTGTAGACTTTTTAATGCTAGCCGTTCTGACTCTTATGAATTTTGAGTTGCACTTCTCCCCACTGAACTTGTTACTGTCCCCTTACTTCTCATTCACTTCTCAACTCATTGCAGTTTGACTAGCACACCTCCCAACACACACATGCACACAACTATCTGAATTGTAAGGGAAATTTTTTTACCCCTAAAGTTTCTTTATCTAAGTCCATGTTTCCCAAATTATGTACTAAGGTACGCTGGGGCACCACAAAATATTTTTAATATTTGTGGGAATGACAGTTACACTTCACATCTGTCAAAGACCATGCAAACTACTAGTTTGAGGTAGTTCACATTTCAACATTAGATCACCCTGCATCCACTTCAGAGATGTTACGCATTTGTGGAGCTGAGTTTCTCATGATTGCTGTGATCAGATCCAGGTACCACTCAGAAATCAAAGTGGAATAAGCAGTGACTGTGGCAGTGTCCTCTCTGATTCCAAGGTTTGAGAAGTTGTGTAGTGCTACATAGGTACACACATCCCATTATTAAGCATGTGTAGTTAGTTAAGAGCAAAGAGTCGGACACGACTGAGTGACTGAACTGAACTGAAATAGGAATATTACGTTTTTCTTCAGTGTATGCATGTTATTTTTTAAGTGGCTTCTAAGCTCTTGGACAGAAACACTTAACAAGTTATTTGAATCTAACAACTTAAAAAACATTGCTCATTAATCATTACTCATTATTTTTGGTTTGGTAGATACTACAAAAAAATTACTAAAACACTGAAAGTCCTGGGAACCAAAAAAATTGGGGAACTTCTGATCTATACCTTGGCTCCGCAGAATTGACCCCAGGGCTTTCACCTTTGTGTTGAGGTCCAGAAAACCGGTTGGTCAGCACGTGAGGGGTGACATGCCTGATTGCTGGAATGTGAGAGCCTTCTACAAAAAGGGAGCTGTAGAGACTCCACAATGGGTCAGATGTGCCCTTAACAAATCAGGCTTTGGTTAATTTGCATGGATCAATAAAATTAGAAGTATTCCTCCCTATCCCTTCATTCTGGGATCTTCACTGCATCATTCGGGATCTTTCATTGTGGCATGTCGACTCTCTAGTTGTGGCTCGTGGGCTCGGTAGTTGTGGCATGCTGACTTAGTTGCTCCACTGCCTGTGGGAATCTTAGTTCCTTGACCAGGGATCAGACCTGGGTCCCCTGTGTTGCAAGATGAATTCTTAACCACTGGACCACCAGGGAAGTCCCCCTGCCTGTAACTTTGGTGGTTTAGTCACTAAGTCGTGTCCAACTCTTTGCAACCCCATGGTCTGTAGCCCTCCAGGCTACTCTGTGCATGGAATTCTCCAGGCAAGAATACTGGAGTGGATTGTCATTTCCTTCTCCAGCCCATAGCTTTAAAGGAGACAAAAATGTTCATGTGCTACCAATAATAACTATTTTAAATTTACCATAACTCTCCTCATCATCTCTAAAGTGCTTTCTAGCCCCTCAGATTCTGCAGATTCTCCTAAATGACTAAATGATCACTGAATCGTTTGGCGTCTTCCTGTCCAAGGCAAATTCAAGGAACACAGTTTTGTTCCCATAGCTTATCATCACTGTAGAACAATGTCATAAAAATCACACAGTACATACACACAAAAATACATATTTATATTTTGTGTTTTGACTAATATCTACTCATCTGAGCTAACCATAGTGTCTTGGGAAAAACTCAAGCTCTCAAGTTAGATCTTGATTCAAATCTCAATGCTGCCATCACAGGCTGTGTAACTTCAGCCTGATTTCCCAAATACAAAATGGGGGCCTAATGTCCTCTGCAGAGTTGTTGTAGAGGTTAAAGGAGAACCTGTGCAGAGTGCCTTTGTACCGTGTATAAAAAAGGCATTTAATAAATGTTAGGTTTTTATCCCAAACAATAATAAGCAATAAAAGCAGGATTTCAACATATTTGTACTAAATACTTAAAGATTCTAGCAAATTATTAAAAAATGGTTGAGCAGGTTGCAAAGAATCCAGGACCATCTAATTTTACTGTAGGTTAAATGGTACTTTTTATATTTAATACATATTCATTTAAAATATTTCAGTGGTACTGGTTGTTCAAAGCAGCACATACTATGAAAACGTGAGTTATGAAATGCATCTACTCCTTTTACGATATTTTTAAATACTTTAAAGAATAGGGAGTAAAACAGTAGATTCCCGTTTACCCACTGCCTGGAACCAGGTGGCACAGTGGTGAAGGATCCAGTGCAGGAGACAGTAGAGATGCATTTTCAGTCCCTGGATAGGAAAGATCCCCTGAAGAAGGAAGTGGCAACCCTCTCCAGTATTCTTGCCTGGAAGATTCCATGGACAGAGGAGCCTGGTGGGTTACAGTCCACGGGGTCACAGAGTTGGCACGACAGCACACCCACACACAGAAGTAGCAGCTTCTGGCTCTCAGTCCTATTTGCTTCAGATATGTAACTTTCCTCTTAAAAGAATTAAACATTTCCAATAAAGGCTTTAAATGCTCTCTTCTTATTGTTCCTCATGTCCTTTCCTCTCCCTTTCTCCTCAGAGTCAATCACTGTTGTGAATTTGTTATATATCTTCCCATTCAAATTTTTATATTTACACTTTTGCTAGATATATAAACAAATTTTTTTCTTATGGTACTTTCAAATTTGCATATAATTAATCTGTCTACAACCAAAACTTGCCATTAATCTACATCTCTGTCCCACCATCCAAACCTGTTCAAAAAAAGTATTATAGAAATTGTTTCTAGGAAGGATATGGGTTAAGTCTCATTGTATATTTTACATAAAATGACACAGAACTTCTGGTACCAAACAATTTTGTTCTGTTCTTGTTTGTCTCTTGTTTTTCTTTTAACAGCTTCATCACTGGTCCAGCTGTGGTCCCAGGGTACTTCTCTGTTGATGTGAACAATGTGGTCCTGGTTCTAAATGGAAGAGAAAAGGCAAAGGTCTTTTATGCCACCCAGTGGTTACTTTATGCACAGAATTTAGTGCAAACTCAGAAACTCCAGCATCTTGCTGTTGTTTTGCTAGGAAATGAGCATTGTAATAATGAATGGATAAACCAGTTCCTCAAAAGAAATGGAGGCTCTGTGGAACGACTTTTCATAATATATGACAGCCCCTGGATTAATGACATGGATGTTTTTCAGTGGCCTTTAGGAGTAGCAACGTAAGTACAAATTATTTTTACATGTTTCCAGGCTCTAAGACCTGAATCTCTGTACCAGGAAGATTGTGTTTTAGATTTGTGATAAATGTAGTTCTTCTGAGTTCCTTGAGGCCATGTGCAACCTTTCCTATGGGCAGAAATGTGGTTTGGCCTCATGCTTTGGTAATAATAGTTGATATTTTCAGAGTATTTTAGACTTTGATGAGGAAACCAGATAAGTTACATTTTTGTATTTTAGAACCCCAAGGCGTAGTAAATTTTCAAATTGATCAGTAGGGCCTTAAAGAGATGTTTAGCAATGGATGGCAGAGAGACAGATTTTCTAAAAACGATTATAGAATCTCTTCATCTATATCTATGTAACTATTATATAGATACTTAGTTTTCTTAAATCCTTACTTTAGATCAAGTATTACATCGAGAGCACCCTGACCCTTCGGTGTGGGGGGATTATAATATACTCAGATCTGACACTGAGACTGGTTGAGTTTGCACAGACCTCTTGCATGTGCTCAGTCATGTCTGATGCTTTGCAACCCCCTGTACTGTATCCCACCAGGCTCCTCTGTCCATGGAATTTTCCAGGCAAGAATACTAGAGTGGGTTGCCGTTTCCTACTCCAAGGGATCTTCCTGACCCAGGGATCAAACACACATCTCTAGAACCTCCTGCATTGGCAGGCGAATTCTTTACCACTTCCCCACCTTGGAAGCCCTCTCCCCCAAATTAATTTATATATTATTTGGGTTTTTTTGGGTCTATCTTGTTGTTGTTGTTTAGTCACTAAATTGTGTCTGACTCTTTTGTGACCCCATTTACTGTAGCTCACTAGATTCCTCTGTCCGTGGGATTTCCGAGGCAAAAATACTGGAATGGGTTCCATTTCCTTCTCCAGGCTATATTCCCGAATTAGGGATTGAACCCATGTCTCCTGCATTGGCAGGAAGATTCTTTACCACTGAGCTACCAGTCTGTCTTTCTATTAAAAGGAAGGTTGGTTAAATAATATATAATATATATGAGGCCTTTCTTTAAAATTGGAAACTTATTTTATATCATTGTGTTAATGCAGGGCCTTTGAGTAACAATAAGTTGACTTCAAGTTGCCACTAGTGCATAAACTTCCTGATAGCAGGGATTTTTGTCTCCTTTTTGCACTACTTTATCTGTAGGCACTCAATAAATATATGTCAAATGGATGAATTATGAAATAGCTAACTAACATGGTACTTGAATCAGATATTCATTTTCCATTATTTTATCACAGGTTACAAGATGTGACCTTTGACTGCTGCCTAGTTGGCTACACAAATGCCACCAGGGAAGCACATTGACAAAACATATTCTCTGGCCTTCCATGTCCAGATTCTGACTCAACAGGTTTAGGGTAGGGAAGAAACAGACAAAAGGTTTGCTAGGTATAGCCAGGTTTAAGATGCTCTGAAAAATCTATCCTTTGAGTAGAATGTTTTGAAACAAAAGAATTATTTCTTTATAGTATACTACATCACCTATTCATACAGTATAGGAAGGAAACTCATCATAACTCTGGTACTGCTGGACAAATATCTTTCTTATAGACCAGTGGTTCTCAACCAGGTACAATTTTGCCCTCCCCCTAGGAGACATTTGACAATGTCTGGAGATACATTTGATTGTTACAAGTGGATAGGAGGCAATACTGGCATCTGGTGGATAGAGGCCAGGGGTGCTGCTCAATATCTTACCGTATAGAGGATAGCCTCCACAGCAAAGAATTATCCCGCCCCAAAGGGCAGTAATGCTGAGATTGAGGAGACCATTATAGACCTAACTGTTACGTTAAGCTTTGCTCTTATGTGAAGGTTGTAGTTCAGGCACATAATCTGTTGCCTCTTATTCCCAAATGCCCATAAGAATGAGCCAATTGCAACAGGCCTCTCCTGTGTGGGATATAAGGTTTGGGGTTTTTAAAAAATCTGCTTGAAAAGCTTTTGGAATTGAAGCTCTTTGTTATAGAATAAAAAGAAACAAAATAGTGCCATTTGCAGAGATGTGAATGATCTAGAGACTGTCATATGGAGTGAAGTCAGAAAGAGAAAAACAAATATCATATAATATTGCTTATATGTGGAACCTAGAAAACATAGTACAGATGAACTTACTTGCAAAGCAGAAATAGAGACACAGATGTAGAGAACAGACATATGGGTAACTTATGGATACGAAGGGGTAAGGAGGGGTAGGATGGATGGAAGATTAGGATTGACACATATTCACTGTATAAAATAGATAACTAATGAGACCCTAACGTGCAGCACAGGGAACTCTACTCAGTGCTCTGTGGTGACCTAAATAGGAAGGAAAGCTTAAAAAGAGGGGATGTATGTATTCGTATGGCTGGTTCACTTTGCTGTACAACAGAAACTAACAGAACATTGTAAAGCAACTATACTCCAATAATTTTTAAAAATAAATCATGATTATTATGAATGTAGAAGACTCTTTATACTTTGACGGTCTTAAGTTCTTCCTGTCTTATAACTTCAGATCAGTAATAGAAGTTGAAGAATATAAAAAACAAAGCACTTAGGTGCATAATTTCTGTAGCAACTTTGTAAAGAATGTCAAAGTGAGACTGTTTTTTTTAAGTCAGTAGATTGAGGAACTTTTCCAAAGTAAGCATGGAAAATTATAACTTGAAATTTAAAGAATCTTATTTTAAATCTCTCTTTTCTACATCATCATGCTACCTAAGATGTTAGATTATGGAAATTTTCCCAATCCTCTTGTCATATATTAACTCATGTGTACTTACTTTTACAGATACAGGAATTTTCCTGTGGTGGAGGTGAATTGGTCAATGCTACATAATGAAAGGCCATACTTGTGTAATTTTGTAGGAACTGTTTATGAAAATTCATCCAGACAAGCGCTAATGAAAATTTTGAAACAGGATGGGAATGATAAGCTTTGCTGGGTTTCAGCAAGAGAACAGTAAGTGCTATGTTTACTTGATTCATCCATCATGTTTCCAGTCTGAGAGTTGCTTTATGTGACACTACAGATTGCCACAGACATTTCTAACTCCATTAATACCAGCCTTTCCCCAGAAGATACATTAATAATTAAAGCTGTGATGAAACAGTGTTGTATACATTAAAAATAGAGAGCATCTCCCATAGTCCATCTTGAAGACAAACACTGGTAACTGTCATATGCACATGTCAATTGTTAGGTTTCCTCAATAATATTTGTTAGTCAGACTTGAACATAGGAGATTGTGGATGACAATAAGAATCTTAGGTTCATCTCTGAGATGTTCAGCAAACCAGTTCATTGTTCCAAGACTGGCATGCCATATGCATCACAGCTTCAGGAACCTGGCATCACCATGAGGACAGAGGCCATTCTTTGAACCCCGAGATCTAACATAGGACCTTGCATAAAGTAGGCCAGGACAAGTGGGGAATGGATGGATGGATGGATGGATTTAATAGGGTTAACTTTCTTCCATCTTTTACATGGTAATCATGAAACAGGTGTTCATGGACTGAAGGAAGAAATTTGGAGATCATTTATTTTGTTTTTAAATAAACAGTTTCATGTGTAAAGCAGTGTCATCAGAGAAGTAATGCCTTTTTTAAAAAATGTCCTTTTACATCTAGAAATACATTAATTGGAGCAGATACTGTGTTCTAGAAAGCATGACTCAACTACAACCAAGAATACTCTACCCAGTAAAGTTCTTGTTCAAATTTGATGGCGTGATCAAAAGTTTTACTGAGTAGCAAAAGCTAAAAGAGTATAGCACCACCAAACCAGCCTTAAAACAAATGTTAAAGGAGCTTCTCTAGGTGAAAAAAGAAAAGGCCGCAAGAAAGAAGAAACTTACAAAGTGAAAAAGTAAAGACAAACATACAGTAAAGGTGGGAAACCATCCACACATGAAGCTAGTAGGGAGGTTAAAAGGCAAAAGTAGTAAAATCATCTATATCCATAATAAGCATTTAAGGGATATACAAAACAATTAGATGTAAAATATGATATCAAAAACAGTAGTTGTGAGGGGAGAAGAGTACAAATGCAGGGTTTTTAAAATTCATTTGAAGGTAAGAGATCAGCAACTTAAAGTGATTAAAAAAAAAGGTGGTTCTTTGAAAAGGTAAACCCAAATGTATAAACCTTTAACAAGACTCTTAAAGAAAAAAAATGAAGAGTACCCAAATCAATAAAATCAGAAATGAAAAAGAAAAAGTTTCAGCCAACATTGCAAAAATACAAGGGATCATAAGAGACTACTATGTACAACTATATGCCAATACAGTGAACAACCTGGGAGACAAGGACAAATTCTTAGAAAGGTAGACTCTCCCAAAACTGAACCAGAGAGAAATAGAAAGTGTGAACAAACTGATTACCAATAATGAAATTGAATCAGTAATTTAAACACTTCCAACAAACAGAAGTCCAGCACCAGATGGCTTCACAGGTAAATTCTACCAAACATTTAAGGAAGAGTTGACATCTATCCTCAAAGTATTTTTTTTTAATTGCAGAGGAAAAAACACTTTCAAACTCATTCTACCCTATGTGATACACAACATTAGCAAAGTGAAGAATAAAAGCCATATGATCTTCTCCATCAGTTCAGTCACTCAGTCGCGTCCGACTCTTTGCTACCCCATGAATCACAGCACGCCAGGCCTCCCTGTCCATCACCAACTCCCGGAGTTCACTCAGATTCATGTCCATCGAGTCAGTGATGCCATCCAGCTGTCTCATCCTCTGTCGTCCCCTTCTCCTCCTGCCCCCAATCCCTCCCAGTATCAGAGTCTTTTCCAGTGAGTCAACTGTTCACATGAGGTGGCCAAAGTACTGGAGTTGCAGCTTCAGCATCATTCCCTCCAAAGAAATCCCAGGGCTAATCTCCTTCAGAATGGACTGGTTGGATCTCCTTGCAGTCCAAGGGACTCTCAAGAGTCTTCTCCAACACCACAGTTCAAATGCATCAATTCTTCGGCGGTCAGCCTTCTTCACAGTCCAACTCTCACATCCATACATGACTACTGGAGAAACCATTGCCTTGACTGGACGGACCTTAGTCGGCAAAGTAATATCTCTGCTTTTGAATATGCTATCTAGGTTGGTCATAACTTTTCTTCCAAGGAGTAAGCGTCTTTTAATTTCATGGCTGCAGTCACCATCTGCAGTGATTTTGGAGCCCCAAAAAATAAAGTCTGACACTGTTTCCACTGTTTCCCCATGAAAAAACTTTTGATAAAGTTCAACATTGATTTATAAAACTCTCTAGAAAGTGGGCATAGAGGGAACTTGCCTCAACATTATAAAGGCCATATACAACAAACCAGGAGCAAGACAAGGATGCCCAGTCTCACCACTTTTATTCAGCACAGTTTCAGAAGTCTTGGCCACAGCAGTCAGAGAAGAAAAAGAAATGGAATCCAGATTGGAAAGGAAGAAGGAAAACTGGCACTGTTTTCAGATGACGTGGTATTATACATAGAAAATCCTAAAGACACCACCAGAAAACTACTAGAGCTCATCAGTGAGTTTGGTAAAGTTTCAAGATACAAAATTAACATATAGAAACTGGTTGCATTTCTGTATACTAACAATTAGTGTACTATCAGAAAGAGAAGTTACTATCTTATCAAATAAACTACCTAGGAATAAACCTACCTAAGAAAGGAAAAGACCTATGCTCAGAAAGCTATAAAACACTGATGAAAGAAATTGAAGACAACATGAACAGATGGAAAGATATATCTTGTTCATCTTGTTCTCAGAATAAAAGAATTAATACTGTTAAAGTGGCCATACTACTCAAGGCAATCTACAGATTCAAGGCAATCAATCCCTATCAAAATATCAATGGCGTTTTTCACAGAATTAGAACAAATCATTTAAAAATGTTTGGAAACAGAAAGACCCCAAATAGCCAAAGGAAAAAAAATCTTAAGAAAGAAGAATGATTTGGAGGAATCATGCTCCCTAACTTCAGACTGTACTACAAAGCTACAGTCATCAATACAGTGTGATACTAGCACAAAAACAGACACGTAGAGCAGTGGAGCAGAATAGAGAGCTCAGAAATAAATCCACACACTATGGTCAGTTAAGCTGTGACAAAGGAGGCAAGAATATACAATGGAGAAAAGACAGTTTCTTCAGTAAGTGATGGTGGGAAGATTGGACAGGTACATGTAAAAAATGAAATTAGAACATTCTCTAACACAGTATAAAAAATAAACTCAAAATGGATTAAAGACTTAAATATAAAGAACAGATACTGTAAAACTAGAAGAAAACATAGGTATAATTCTCTTTGACATAAATAACAGCAGTTTTTTTTTTCAGATCTGTTTTCTAAAGCAAAGAAAACAAAAATAAACAAATGGGAACCTAATTAAACTTAAAAGCTTTTGCACAGCAAAGGAAACCATCAATAGAACAACAGCAACAACAACAAAAAAAACCTAAAGGGTCAATATCATATATATATATATATATATATATATATATATATATATATATATATATAGCTCATCCAACTCAACACCAAAGAAAGCAAATGGCCAAGTTAAAAAAAAATGGGCAGAAGAACTAAAAAGACATTTTTCCAAAGAGGAAATGCAGATGGCCAACAGGCACATGAAAATATGCTCAACATGGATACATCAGGGAAATGCAAATCAATGCCACATGTGTGAGGAACAAGGGACACTGTGCCTGGAATGGAATGAGTGAGGGCAAAATATGAAAGTTGATTGTAGAAACAGGCTTATTCTTGATATTCCTTTGCTACCATTGAACCATGAGGTAGAGTAGAAGTCCTCCTTGCTTCTCATTGCTGCTTCCAGATCTCTTTCCCTTTTCCCTCCCTAAAACAATATCAGTTTTGAATCTCATACCAGCAGACGAAAGTATTCACTACTCGTTCTCTTTGAAATCATAATGGAGAGAAATAAATTGGGAGATTGACTTATACACCCTACCATAAATAAAATAGATAACTAATAAGAGTCTATTATATAGCACACAGAACTCTACCCAGTACTCTATAATGACCTATATGAGAAAAGAATCTCAAAAAGAGTGGATATATGTTTATGTATAAATGACTTATTGCTATATAGCAGAAATTAACATTGTAAATCAACAATATTCCAATAAAAATTAATTTACAAAATAGATCCTTTATAAAGAAATCATATAAACCTTGGGTTTATCTCCTTAATTCTTTGAAGAGTCTAGTTCCTGATACACTCTCATTCTCTCCGACATTTCTCCAGCCTCATTCTTAGTGATCCCCAAGTCCACATGGATGGTCTTTTCCATAGCCTTGGTCCTGCCCTTCCTTTACTTCCTCTCCTCCAGTGATTTGGGTCTCCACTTGCCTTCAGTCATTTACTGTCATGGTCATTTTCTAGACCTCATGATTACACGTACTGCAGGATCTCAAGTTCCAGCAATTCTCTCTGTAACCATCTTTTTCTGACATTCCCCCTCATTGCCTCTAATAATCTGATTTCAGCAATCTAGTTGGGACTTACAGGTCCTTGTTCCTACTACCTTTCCATTGTCCTTCACTCACCTGATCTTTACTTTCTTATTTATCCCACTTAAACTTCATAATCAATCATGACTGCATAGACATTCAGCTTCTTCATTTCTTAATCTAGCAAATCCTAACTGGTTAAATCCAGCTCTGTTGCCTGCTCCATACCTCCACCTGTGCAGCCACACTTGGAGAAAGGTGCTGACTGATCTCACTTGAGATATCTGACCTTGAATGTCTGGCAGTCATCCATTTCTGTTTTCCATGTGTTCTTCCACTTTCCTGGAAGACTGTTTCATACCCTCTTTTCTCTACCCAGCTGCTCTTACCTTATAACCCTATTGCTTATTTCCCTGAGAAAATAGGAGAAAACGTCTAGCTCTCCAACTAGTCTCTCATTTTCTACCCTTGCCCCATACGGTCTGCTCTCAACACAATAGCCAAACTGATTTTGCTAAAACATAGATGAGGTCAGTTACCCCTCTGATCGAAACTACGTGATAGGGTATTCTGACTCCATTTTCTGCACCTCTCCCCTTCAGCCACCCTGGCTTACCTGCTGTCCCTTGAAAATGCCAGGCATGTACCATCTCATGGCCTTTATGCCTGCTCTACCTTCTGTTGTCTCTCCAGATATCTGCGTGGTTTGCTCCCTCATCTCTGGCTCCAAATTCAGATGCCCCTGAGTGAGACGCTCCCCCATAACCTATTTACAGTTGTAATACTACCCTACCAGAAACTCCCTCCTCTCTCTGCTCTGTTTTTCCACACAGTACTTAACACCTTCTAAATAATTGGCTTGACCTGGTTACTACCTGTCTCTACCACTTGAACTGAGATATAAGCTCCATAAGGGCAGGAATTTGGAGGGTGAAGTAGAGAGAGAAGACCTAGCACTCACAAAATTTTGGCTGGTATAACATTCATTCAGAAACTGTATGATCACTAGATTTTAAGTGTACAACTGCAAACTTCTCAAATTCTTAAACATCTTCAAGAAATCTGTTTGGGCAAGACTTGATTCGTCTTTTCTGCCTGCCATCTCTATAATGTATTTACCATTTCCTGTAACCAACATTAAAAGATAAAATATTTTCTTCCACAAAGATATGCTTAGTAAAGTGAAAACTACAGTTATTTTTCTGATTTTCTAGGTGGCAGCCTCAAGAAACAAATGAAAGCCTTAAGAATTATCAAGATGCTCTGCTTCAGAGTGATCTCACCTTGTGCCCAGCGGGAGTAAACACAGAGTGTTACAGAATATATGAGGCTTGCTCCTATGGCTCTGTTCCTGTAGTGGAAGATGTAATGACAGCTGGCAGCTGTGGAAATTCATCTGCGTACCTGAATGCTCCTCTGCAGTTACTCAAGTCCATGAATGCTCCTTTCATCTTTATTAAGAACTGGAAGGAACTTCCTGCTATCTTAGAAAAAGAAAAGAGTATAAATTTAGAGGAAAAGATTCAAAGAAGAAAAAGATTACTTCACTGGTATCAGCACTTCAAAACAGAGCTAAAAATGAGGTTTACTAATATTTTAGAAAGTTCATTTTTAAAGAACAATAAAAATTAACTGTAATTCATTGTTTTCAAGCTAAAGTCTGAGTTTTTAAATCATTTCTAATGCTGTGTGTATGTGTGTGGGTATTTAGAAATGTTCTTTAAGGTACTCCGTAGACTCTAGATTACGTCCATAGTATTGACCAAGTACAGCCTTATTGGACCACTCCTGAAAATAAAGTTAAAATGTACTCATACTCATTTGTACAAAGTTGAGTGATTCAACGTTTATCAACTTTTCTCACTCGTTTAAATCTGCTCGAGGGAAGCAGCATGGTTTCGTGGAGAGACTGGGCTGTGAAGTCAGACCAAACCTGGGTTAGAACCTCACTGCTGTCCCTACTGTCTGGGGACTTTGGGCCAGCCACCTCATTGTTTGGAGTGTGGGTTCCTTTCCATGTAGAACAGAGATAATGGTACCTCATAGAGCTGATTGTAAATGTGAAATGAAATAATATATAACGTACTCAATAATTGAAATAATTTCTAATTCATTTTTCATTCCTTACTAGTTATTAATAGGGTTAAATTTAAATATTTTAACACACAATCATTTCCATAATTTGAGAGTAATCGTACGTCATGTTGGGAATGTATGTGGACAAATTTACAGAGTTAGACTTTATTTATTTATATATTATTTTTTGGTTACTTTATTTCTTAAGTCTTTTTATTGTGATGAAGTATACATAACAAAATTTACCCTGTTTAAGATTTCCAAGTGTACAGTTCAGTGACATTAAATACATTCATAATGTTTTACAACCATCATCACTATCCATTTCCATAGGTTTTTCCATCTTGTAGAGCTGAAACTCTATACCCATTTAACAACCACTCTCCCTTTTTGCCTTGTTCCAGGTGCTGGCAACCACCGCTCTACTTTCTGTCTCTACGATTTTGACTATTCCACGTACCTTAAAGTGGAATCATACAGTGTTTCTCTTTTTGTGACTGACTTGTTTTACTTAGCATAATGTCCTCAGAGTTCATCTATGTTGTAGCATATGTCAGAATATCCTTTTTAAGGCTAAATGGTGTTCCATTGTATGTATATACCACATTTTATTTATTCATTCTTCTATCAGTGGCCACTTGGATTGCCTCCGCTTTTTGGCTATTGTGAGTAGTGATGGGATAAGCATGAATATACAAATATTTCTTTGTGATCTTGTCTTCAGTTCTTTTAGGCATACCCAGAAATGGAATTTCTGGATTATAGGGTAATTTGGTTTTTAATTCTATGAGATACCTTCATCCTGTTTTGCAGAGTAGCTGTACCATTTCAGATTCTTAACAAAAGTGTAGAAACATTCTAATTTCTCCACTTCCTTGGCAACACTTGTTATATTCTGATATTTTGACAGTAGCCATCCTAACAGGTGTGAGGTGGTACCTGATTATAGTTTTTGACTTGCATTTCCCTAGTGATTATTGATGATGAGCATTTGTCTTGTTTGGATAAATATCTATTCAAGTTCTTTACCTATTTTTTTGCTGTTGTTAGTTGACAGAGTTGATAAAAACTGATGCTTTTTATATAAATCTCAGGTTTTTTTTACATAATTTCCTAAAAGTGAAATCACTGAGCCAAAATGTGTACACACATTAAGGCTTTTTAAAAACTTTATTTTATATTGAAATATAGCTGATTAACAATGTGATAGTTTCAGGCAGACAGCAAAGGGACTCAGCCATACATATACATGTATCCATTCTCCCCCAAACTCCCTTCCCATACAGGCTGCCACGTAACATTGAGCAGAGTTCCCTGTGCTCTGCAGTAAGTCCTTGTTGGTTATCCATGTTAAATATAGCACTGCACACATGTCAATCCCCAACTCCTTAACTATCCCTTCCCCCATTCCTCGTGTCCCCACATCCTCCCCAGCAACCATAGTTTGTTCCCTAGACTTGTATGTCTGTTTATGTCTTGTGAATAAGTTCATTTTGTATCATTTCTTCTTAGAGTCTGCATATATGAGATGTCATACAATATTTCTCCTTCTCTGTCTGACTTCAGTGGAGTTAGAATTTTAGACTACTCAAGTTTTGTTGGATCACATATGTTGAGGTAGATGCCTAGAAACAGAATTTGGTCATAATCTATACAAAACGTGGACTGGGGGCAATCAGAGTGAAAAAATTAATGTCTAAACTCAACAAGAGTTGTCTGAAGTGTGGAGTAAGACAGGCCAACTCAAAGGAGAGTGCTTTGTGCAAGGCTGTCTGATGTCCTCAGAGAGCAGTGGCTTTGATTAAGGCTGAGAGAGCGTTCTTGTATCGCCAGGTCTTTGGGCTTCTGAAAGGATGCAGGGGACCTTGGGCTCAATCAGTTGCTTTACCTGGCTTTTTATTTTCTCAGAAATCCTATTCCTTGACTCCTGTGAAACCAAGCAACTAACATTCCTTCCAGGAGTTTTTTGTCTCCTTATTGTATGAATGGCCATAGATACTAGACAAGTGTAAATACTCACAGTTTCTTATACCCAGAGCTCCCACAGAAGTATTCTCATTATCAGAAGTTCTGGAAGCTTCAATAAAAAGGATCTGATCTTTGCATCACATTGGGGAATCATCACGGTGCCTGCCACATCATGGTGCCATGGTATCCTCTATTTGTTTTCTAGAGAACATACTTATCTCTTTCGTTTTAACAGTGATTATACATATTACCAGTCCCGAGGCAAATGAGAGATTCTCAAACTGTTTACTGAGAGAAGTCAGTTAAACAAGCTACAGTTTGTCAGTTGGGCAGAATATCCAGATGTCTAAAGCAGCCAGGTATTTAAGCTTATCTTAGATTCAGTCATGGTTTCTACAGTCTATCTTGCTTAACACAGATCTGAATCACTTTAAGTGTATTATTAAAAAAAAAAAGTGTATTATATTATTTACCTTTCTGAAATAGAAATGGAAAATACAGTTGTTGCAACTTCCTTTCCTGAGTACACCTACAGAGAAGCTGTTTTCTGGTTTTGTTTTTTAAATTTTTTATTGAAATACAGTTGATTTACATGTTGAATTAATTTCTGCTGTATACCATGATGATTCAGCATACATACATAGATAGGTTCTTTTCATATATATGTTTTTTTCATTACAGCTTATCATAGAATATTGAGTATACTTCTCTATCCTGTACAGTCGGACCTTGTTGTTTATCCTTTCTGCATATAATAGTTTGTATCTGCCAACCCTAAATTCCCACTCCATCCCTCTCTCACTTATCCTTCCCACTGGTAACCACAAATCTGTTCTCCGTGTCTGGGAGTATGTTTCTTTTTGTTCAGTTTGGTTCAGTCACTCAGTCATGTCTGACTCTTTGCGACCCTATGGACTGCAGCACACCAGGCTTCCCTGTCCACCACCAAACCCAGAGTTTACTCATAAACTCATGTCCATTGAGTTGGTGATACCATCTACCCATCTCATCCTCTCTTGTCCCCTTCTCCTCCTGCCATCAATCTTTCTGAGCACAAGGGTCTTTTCAAATGAATCAGTTCTTCACATCAGGTGGCCAAAGTACTGGAGTTCCAGCTTCAACATCAGTCCTTCCAGTGAATTTTCAGGACTGATTTCCTTAAGGATTGACTGGTTGGATCTCCTTGCAGTCCAAGGGGTTCTCAAGAGTCTTCTCCAACACCACAGTTCAAAAGCATCAATTCTTCAGTGCTCAGCTTTCTTTATACTCCAAATCTCACATCCATACATGACTCCAAGAAAAACCATAGCTTTCACTAGATGGACCTTTGTTGGCAAAGTAATGTCTCCGCTTTTTAATATACTGTCTAGGTTGGTCATAGCTTTTCTTCCAAAGAGTAAGTATCTTTTAATTTCATGGCTGCAGTCACCATCTGCGGTGATTTTGGATCCCCAAAAATAAAATCTCACTGTTTCCATTGTTTCCCACTCTGTTTGCCATGAAGTGATGGGACCAGATGCCATGATCTTAGTTTTCTGAATGTTGAGTTTTAAGGCAACTTTTTCACTCTCCTCTTTCACTTTCATCAAGAGGCTCTTTAGTTCTTCACTTTCTTCCATAAGGGTGGTGTCATCTGTATATCTGAGGTTATTAATATTTCTCCCAGCAATCTTGATTCCAGCTTGTGCTTCATCCAGCCTGGCATTTTGCATGATATACTCTGCATGTAAGTTAAACAAGCAGGCTGACAATATACAGCCTTGACATATTCCTTTCCTGATTTGGAACCAGTCTGTTGTTCCATGTCCAGTTCTAACTGTTGTATCTTGACCTGCATACAGATTTCTCAGGAGGCAGGTCAGGTGGCCTGGTGTTCCCACCTCTGGAAGAATTTTCCACAGTTTGTTGTGATCCACACAATCAAAGGCTTTGGCATAATCAATAAAGCAGAAATAGGTGTTTTTCTGGAACTCTCTTGCTTTTTCGATGATCCAGTGGACGCTGGCAATTTGATCTCTGGTTCCTCTGCCTTTTCTAAAACCAGCTTGAACATCTGGAAGTTCACGGTTCATGTACTACTGAAGCCTGACTTGGAGAATTTTGACCGTTACTTGGCTAGTGTGTGAGATGAGTGCAATTGTGCGGTAGTTTGAGCATTCTTTGGGCTTGGAATGAAGACTCACCTTTTCCAGTCCTGTGGCCGCTGATGCGTTTTCCAAATTTGCTGGCATATTGAGTGCAACACTTTCACAGCATCATCTTTTAGGATTTGAAATAGCTCAATTCAAATTCTATCACCTCCACTAGCTTTGTTCATAGTGATGCTTCCTAAGGCCCACTTGACTTCACATTCCAGGATGTCTGGCTCTAGGTGAGGGATCACACCATCGTGGTTATCTGGGTCATGAAAATCTCTTTTGTATAGTTCTTTTATGTATTCTTGCCACCTCTTCTTAATATCTTCTGCTTCTGCAAAAGTAGGAAGTCAAGATACCTGGAGTAACAGGCAAGGACATACCATATCTGTTCTTTATTGAGCCCATCTTTGCATGAAATGTTCCCTTGGTATCTCTAATTTTCTTGAAGAGATCGCTAGTCTTTCCCATTCTGTTGTTTTCCTCTATCTCTTTGCATTGATCACTGAGGAAGGCTTTCTTATTCCCCCTTGCTATTCTTTGGAACTCTGCATTCAGATGGGTATATCTTTCCTTTTCTCCTTGCCTTTAGCTTCTCTTTTCTCAGCTATTTGTAAGGCCTCCTCAGACAACCATTTTGCCTTTTTGCATTTATTTTTCTTGGAGATGGTCTTGATCCCTACCTCCTGTACAATGTCACGTCCATAGTTCCTCAGGCACTCTATCAGATCTAATCCCTTGAATCTATTTCTCACTTCCACTGTATAATCATAAGGGATTTGATTTGGGTCATACCTGAATAGTGGTTTTCCCTGCTTTCTTCAATTTAAGTCTGAATTTGGCAATAAGTAGTTCATGATCTGAGCCACAGTCAGCTCCCAGTCTTATTTTTGCTGACTGCATAGAGCTTCTCCATCTTTGGCTGCCAAGAATATAATCAGTCTAATTTTGCTATTGACCATCTGGTGATGTCCATGTGTAGAGTCTTCTCTTCTGTTGTTGGAAGAGGCTGTTTGTTATGACCAGTGTGTTCTTTTGGCAAAATTCTGTTAGCCTTTGACCTGCTTCATTTTGTACTACACGGCCAAATTTGCCTGTTACTCCAGGTATCTCTTGACTTCCTACTTTTGCATTCCAGTCCTCTCTAATGATAAGGACATCTTTTTTGGGTGTTAGTTCTAGAAAGTCTTGTAGGTCTTCATAGAACCATTCGATTTCAGCTTCTTCAGCATTACTGGTAGGGGCAGAGACTTGAATTACTGTGATATTGAATGGTTTGCCTTGGAAACAAACAGAGATCATTCTGTTGGTTTTGAGATTGCATCCAAGTACTGCATTATGGACTCTTATTAACTATGATGGCTACTCCATTTCTTCTCAGGGATTCTTGTCCATAGTTGTAGGTATAGGGTCATCTGAGTTAAATTCATCCGTTCCAGTCCATTTTAGTTCACTGATTCCTAAAATGTCAGTGTTCACTCTTACCATCTCCTGTTTGACCACTTCCAATTTGCCTTGATTCATGGACCTAACATTCCGGGTTCCTGTGCAATATTGTTCTTTACAGCATCGGACTTTACTTCCATCACCAGTCACATCCACAGCTGGGTGTTGTTTTTGCTTTGGCTCTGTCTCTTCATTCTTTCCAGAGTTATTTCTCCACTGATCTCCTGTAGCATATTGGGCACCTGCTGAGTTAGGGAGTTCATCTTTCAGTGTCCTATCTTTTTGCCATTTCATACTGTTCATGGGGTTCTCAGGGCAAGAATACTGAAGTGGTTTGCCATTCCCTTCTCCAGTGGACCACGTGTTTTCAGAACTCTCCACCATGACCTGTCTGTCTTGGGTAGCCCTACATGGCATGGTTCATAGTTTCATTGAGTTAGACAAGGCTGTGGTCCATGTAATCAGTTTGGTTAGTTTTCTGTGATTATGGTTTTTCATTCTGTCTGCCCTCTGATGAATAAGGATAAGAGGCTTATGGAAGCTTCCTGATGGGAGAAACTGACTAAGGGGGAAACTGGGTCTTGTTCTGATGGGTGGGGCCATGTTCATTAAAAAGATTTAATCCAATTTTCTGTTGATGGGCAGGGCTGTGTTCCCTCCCTGTTGTTTGACCTGAGCCCAACTATGGTGGAGGAAATGATATGCTCGTTTGTGTTGTGTTTTAGATTCCACCTGTAAGTGATATCACATGGTATTCATCTTTCCCTTTCTGACTTACTTCACTTAGCGTGATAGTCTCTGTGTTGTTGCAGAATGCTGGTTTCATTCTTTTTATGGCTAAGCAGCATTCCACTGTCTATATGTACCACATCTTCTTTATCCGTTCATGTCAGTGAGCTTTTAGGTTCCTCCCACGTCTTGGCTATTATGAATAGTGCTGCTATGAACATAGGGGTGCATGCATCTTCTTGAATTATATTCTTGTCCAGAATCCTTGTTTTCGAAAACCATATAGCAAAAGAGGAATCCCCTTGCTGGGCTGAAGGAGGCTTCCTTATACTACCTAAACCCCCCAAAGTGGCTCTTAATCCTTTCCAGGAAGATGGAGTTGGGCCTAGACTTCTAATGTGTCCCTTGTTTGTTTGTTTTTCTTTTTGATTTGCTCTTCTCTTGAAATCTGTTGTTTGAAAGGGTTGTTTAAAGCTTTTAAAAACTCACTAGAAGCAAAGCAGAAAATGTGATAATGGATCATTAACCCAGAAGCATGTTTCTAACCGATGTTGACATTTATTCATGATGTTTTCTGTCTGTTACCATTTACTGGAACTCCACCAGGGATTTATTCTCGTTGCATCAAAGCTCTTCCCTTCAGCCAGCTTTGGCTAGGCTATACTGCTGGTTTTATCTGTATTCAAACTTTTGATGTTTTGTTCATCATGGATTCTTTTTGCATTAATTGTGACGTTTCCGAAAACGTCACATAAAATTTCACTCATCTTGATTCCTGAGTTGTTTGAAATCCTGTGAATTTTGCCCTCAAGGAGAGTGCCTCACACCCATCACCCTAGATAACTAACAACCAAACCTCAAATCTTAATGACTTACAAGAACAAAAATATTTATTTCTTACTCGTATTTCTCTGGGGTGACAGGTCAGCTGCAACTTTGATGGACCCAGCTAGGCTCTGCTCAGCTGGGCTCCACAAGTCTTCTTTTTCCAGAAGTGTAAAAGGGAGTGGAAGAGTAAATTTTACATGTTTAGAGGAGTTTTCCTTCATCCCAAAGTCATGTCTTTGTTTTTTTGTTTATTTGGTTTTGCTTGTTTTGTTTTGTTTTTTAATGAGTAAATGTGTGTTCTAAGCTGAAAATCAATTTGTTTTTATTTGCCTTCAGAGTTCATATTTAAAATGTTTTTCTTTTATCCCAAATGATACCTCATCATAGAAGAAAATACAAATAAGGAAAAGTAAGAAATAAAAATTGTATCCATAATCCAAATATGTCAAAGTCATGTATTCTCTCACATGTACTGCCAAATTGTAAATGTATGTATAATCCTTATACCAGTAAAAATTTGACTTTACATCTGAATATCTACATGTAATCTCCTTTTGTGAGGGAGGTTGTGCCTTCCTTTCCTTTTTTTTTTTTTTTTAACTATTAATTTTGTAATGGGGTATAACCAGTTAACAATACTGTGATAATTTCAGGTGAACAGCAAAGGGACTCAGCCATATGTATACATGTATTTACTCTCCCCCCAAACTTCCCTCCCATCCAGGCTGCCACATAACTGAGCAGAGTTCCATGAGCTATACAGTAGGTCCTTGTTGGTTATCCATTTTAAGTATAGCAGCGTGTACTACATGTAATCTCCTTTTTTAAAAATGCTATTTTACTGACTAACAAGCACATGGAAAGATGCTCAGCATCATCAATCACTAGGAAAATGCAAATCAGTGCCATAATATGATACCACTTCACACCAACTAGGATGGCAAGAATATAAGACAATGGAAAATAACAGGTGTTGGTGAGGATATTAGGTAACTGGTACCTTATATGCTGCAGTTAGGAACATAAAATGGTGCAGCCACTTGGGAAAATAGTCTGGTGTTTCCTCAGTAAATTAAACCTAGAATTACCATATGACCCAGCCATCTCGTGCCTAGGTATGTACCCAAAAGAACTGAAAACCAAGAGTCCAAACAAAAACTTGTACTCAACTCTTTGTTGTGGCATTATCCTTGGGAAATAATTGGATTATCCATTAACAGATGAATAGATAAATGAAATGTATCCATAATAAGAAATATGATTGGGTTATAAAAAGGAATGAAGCACTGATAAATGCTACCTGAACGAACTTTGAAAACACTGTGCTAAGTGAAAGGAGCTGGACACAAAAGGTCACATATGACTCCACTTACATGATATGTCCTAAATAGGCAAATCCACAGAGACAGATCCAGGAGCTGGAGGGTGGAGGAGAAAAGAAAAGTTGACTGTTAATGGATATGGGTCTCCTTTCAGGTAACAAGTAGATAGAGGAGAGCTGGTTGTACAACACTATGAATGTATTAGATGCATGGGATCAAAATCAAGGTTTTGATGCAAATAAAAATAGGACTAGTTATTCTCTTTTATAGATAAAAATTGAAAGCAATTGGCAGCAAGACCCAGTGTGGACGCAATTAAAACTGACAGCACCTACAGGTAATTATGAGAAGTCTCTTAGAAACACCATAGTGTTAGAGATTCAGATGCACTTTTAAAAGTGCAAAATGCCAGATGTTGTAATTATATGTCAAGTCCATTAACCCCATCCCTTCTGGATGCTTGGTAGCTTTGGTTTCCTTTGTTTAGTTGCTCAGTGTTTGACAAAGAGTGCAACTTTCCCTTCTATGATAAATGGTTTAACTCTTACACACTTGAAGCAACAGGGGGCCTGTATTCATTCACTCTTTCATTCACCCTATATTTAGACATCATCTCCTAATTGACATTTGTAAGTCATTTAATGCTTACAGCCTCTTAGAAAATATGTATACTGTTAACTAGAAGTGGCAGCATGGCAAACAGAAAATGTGCTGACAGGGGACTCCAAGGACACTGATTTTGAGACCTGGCTCCACCAATCTGCTTACTTTTCTGGAATAAGTAACTGAGTCTCTTTGAACCTTAGCTTTCTTATCTGTAAAATGGGAGTGCATATTGGACACTCAAGACAGATGAAGACAACATGAAAGGTAAAGAGTCCGAAAAGCTTGAGGTGAGGTTAAACTCATGATATTCTTCAGTGAGCCCAGCCCAGTTTTGTTTTTTTTTTTTAATCATCATTTATTTCACTGTGTTGGGTCTTAGAAGTGGCATGCTCAGTCTTCATTGCAGCATGTGAGATCTCGTTCCCTAACCAGGGATTGAACCCAGTTGCCCTGCTTTGGGAGCTCAGAGTCTTATCCACTGGACCACCAGGGAAATCCCCAGCCCAGGTTCTTAATGCTAGTTGTCCATTAGGATTACCTGAAAAAAATTTAAACTACCCACCTTTGTGATTCTGTTCATTAGTCTGGGGTGGGGCTCAGACATTGATATTCTAACGCCATGGTTCTCAGACTTTGAAAGTAAAAGTCATTCAGTCGTGTCTGACTCTTTGCAACCCCATGGACTGTACAGTCCATGAAATTCTCCAGACCAGAATACTGGAGTGGGTAGCTTTTCCCTTCTCCAGGGGATTGTCCCAGCTCAGGGATCAAACCCAGATCACCTGCATTGCAAGCAGATTCTTCACCAGCTAAGCCACAAGAGAAGCCCAAGAATACTGGAGTGGGTAGCCTATTCCTTCTCCAGCGGATCCTCCCGACCCAGGAATTGAACAAGGGTGTCCTGCATTGGAGGCGGATTCTTTACCAACTGCACTATCAGGGAGCCCTTTGCAAACATAAGAATCACCTAAAGAGTTTGGGAGAATACCCCCAGAGTTTCTGATTCCCTAGGTCTAGGACTGGGCTGAAAATTCACATTTCTAAGTTTCCCAGATGATGTGGTTACTGGGAACCTACCCACTTGGAGAAATCATTCAACATGTATTTAGAAAGGATTAGTAGAAAATGCCATAAGGGCATTTGAGTGTACATATGTTTTTCTCTTACTAACCGAGGAACGTAATATTTCATCACTCTGAAATTTTATTAAGCATGTGCAGAGGATTCTCATAAAATATATGTGTTAAGAAATTGACACTAGAGATTGCTCCCCTAGGAGGGGAACTGATAAATGTATTTCTCACTGAATACATTTGGTACTGAATAAATTTTGCATCATATGCAATTATTTAAAAATGAATAAATTAATTAAAGTAAATCCAATAAAATCTTGGCTCAACTTAATGAGTAACAAAAATAATAGAGGAATCATGCTCCCTGGCCCTTACTACAAAGATTCAGTAAGCAAAATAGTGTGATACTGGCCCAAAACCAAACATATAGATCAATGGAATAGAATAAAAGGCCCAGAAATAAACTCATGTGCTTATGGTAAATTAGTCTATGACAAAGGAGGCAAGAATATACAATGGAGAAGAGACAGTCTCTTCAATAAGTGGTGCTGGGAAAACTAGACAGCTACAGGTAAAAGAATGAAATTAGAACTTTCTCTAACACTGTATACAAAAACAAATTCAAAATGGATTAAAACTCTAAATATGAGACGAGATACTATAAAATTCCTAGAGGAAAACATGGGCAGAACACTCTTTGACAGAAATCTCAGCAATATTTTTGTATCCCTGTCCTAAAGCAAAGGAAACAAAATAAAAAGCAAATAGAGCTTATTAAACTTAGCCTTTGCACAGAAAGGAAGTCATAAACAAAATGAAATTATAACTTATAGACTAGAAGGAAATATTTGTAAATGATGTTACCAACAAAGGCGTACTTTCTAAAATGTACAAATGGTTCATACAGCTTAATATTTAAAAAAATCAAAAAATGGGCAGAAGATCTAAATAGACATTTCTCCAAAGAAGACATATAGGTGGCCACAGGCACAAGAAAAGATGCTCAATATCACTGATCATGAGAGAAATGCAAATCAAAACTAGAGTGAGATATCACCTCATACCAGACCGAGTGGCTGTCATTAAAGGTGAGATTAACATATTCACACTACTATATATAAAATAGATAAACAAGGACCTACTGTATAGCACAGAGAATTACAGTCAATATCTTCAAGTAACCTATAATGGAAAATAACCTGAAAAAGGATATATATATCTCTCTCTCTGAATCACTTTGCTGTATGCTGCTACTGCTGCTAAATCGCTTCAGTTGTGTCCGACTCTGTGCGACCCCATAGATGGAAGCCCACCAGGCTCCCCCGTCCCCGGGATTCTCCAGGCAAGAACACTGGAGTGGGTTGCCATTTCCTTCTCTAATGCATGAAGGTGAAAAGTGAAAGTGAAGTCGCTCAGTCGTGTCAGACTGTTAGCGACCCCATGGACTGCAGCCCACCAGGCTCCTCCATCCATGGGGCCCTCCAGGCAAGAGTACTGGAGTGGGGTGCCATTGCCTTCTCCCACTTTGCTGTATACCTGAAACTAATCCAATATTGTAAATTAACTATATTTTAATTTTTTAAATGGTTATTGAATCTAATAGAGAAACCCCTGAATATATTATATATGAGTATCAGCTTCCCCATATTGGAATTCCCCAATATTCCTTGCATTGCACTAAAATTAATTTAAGCAATCATAAATAAGTTGTTTTTTTTAAGGACAGAAGAATGATAGGAAGGAGAGGAGAGAGAAATGGAAAGGAAAGGAAAGAAACATGAGCAGGTATACTAAAGTTTGTGATTTGGGCTGAGTCAGCTTCATTTTTCAGGAGGAAAAAAATCACATCAGAGAACTAAATAAATATCAGGATTAAAAGGTACAGAATAAATGCAATATAAGGAAAGGCATCAAGGATAAATTATCAGTTGATAACACTTTAAAATACCTTATTGAGAAGATTCCCACACCACAAAGACTTAGGGGAAAAGAGAGAAGGAAAATACATCTATCTGCCTGTGAGAGTTGGATTGGATGGTGGATAAGAAAATAGGTAAAATATATTTATTTTTAATCTTTACATGTTGTGTATATTGAAGGTTAGGTGGTTGTTGTTTAATCATTAAGTCATTTTTGCAACCCTATGGACTGCCGGACTCCTCAGTCCATGGGATATCCTGGGCGAAAATACTGGAGTGGGTTTCCATTTCCTTCTGTAGGGCATCTTCCCAACCCAAGGATAGAACCAGCGTCTCCTGCTTAGCAGGTGGATTCTTTACCACTGAGGCACCAGGGAAGCCCAAAGGAGAAACAGAGAAACATTTCAATTATAATATGTAATAGAAAGTGAATGACACTTCACCGCGCAAGTTTAGGCTTTCGGCCTGAAGAGGGCGATGTGAAACTACAAATAGCATAATGGTGCCCTGGTTTTGCTTCTGATATTTCTGAACTAAGAAGCCATAAAAGAGCCTGGGACTGGGGAAAGGAGGGCTGTTGGCATTTGGACAAATAAGTCTTTGGAGCTAGCAACTGTCTCCAGAACTGCAGCTTGGAAACTGTCGAGCAGAACATCCAGCCACCGGTGCTCAGGCATGACTTTCTGTCCCTTTCCTTTGTGGTGTTCAGTCGCTCGTCGTGTCTGACTCTTTGCGACCCCATGGACTGCAGCACGCAGGCTTCCCTTTACAACCTAGCAATTAATATTATATCCTTATTGTTAGAAGCTTCCCATTCTTTTTACATGAAATGATTAGAATCTAGAATGTGTTCACTGTTTAATGAAAAACGGGTTTGTGTTAGTGAAGTCCTACTGCACAATCAGAAATCTAAAAAGTAGGAAATTTTTCAAAAGATAGGTTGTTCAAGTTTCTCAGAACTTTAGTAGTCTTGTTCTTTTTAACATGAAAAGACAAATATGATTACTTATATTTTATGAGGTGTAATAGATATATTAGTTCCTCATGTAAATTTCACTTGCTGCTGCTGCTGCTAAGTCACTTCAGTCGTGTCCGACTCTGTGTGACCCCATAGACAGAAGCCCACCAGGCTCAAGCTTACTTAAATTGAAAACGGGCCTACTTAACTAACCACCATGGCCTAGAGAGGTCCAGTTATGTTTTCACATACAGCATGTCCTGTGTGCATGGGGACTGTCTCCTATATTGCTTCACATTCTCCAGACAATTCAAGGAAGGGCAAAGACAAATGACTGATAAATGTGTAAACATGTTCATCCTTGCCAGTAATCAGGGAAATGCAAATTGAAATCAAAAGGAGATACCATTTTAGGCTCATTGTACAGGCAAAAATTTTAAAGCCAGATTTGAGTTTGTTGGAAAATGGGCACCTCCACATGCTGCTGGAAGAGTTTAAATTGGCACAACCACACTAGAGAGCAATTTAGTATGTGTAATAAAGTTAATGATTCATATACCCTGAAGTTCAGTAATTCTGCTCCCCTTAAGTTGGAAACATGGCTGCACATTTAAACTCGTTATCCCAGTGGGCTATCACCCTTTAAGAAATTCTTGCACGTGTGCATCTGGAAACAAATTCAAAAATATTCTTAGCAACATTGTTTATAACTGCAAAAGAATTGTCCAACAGCATACATGTCCATTAGCTGGAGTTCAGGTCAGTTCAGTTCAGTTGCTCAGTCGTGTCCGACTCTGCAACCCCATGAACCGCAGCACACCAGGCCTCCCTGTCCATCACCAACTCCAGAGTCCAACCAACCAAACCCATGTCTATCTAGTTGGTGATACCATCCAACCATCTTATCCTCTGTCATCCCCTTCTCCTCCTGCCTTCAATCTTTCCCAGCATCAGGGTCTTTTCCAGTGAGTCAACTCTTTGCATCATGTGGCCAAAGTATTGGAGTTTCAGCTTCAACATCAGTCCTTCCAATGAACAAGCAGGACTGATCTCCTTTAGGATGGACTGGTTGGATCTCCTTGCAGTCCAAGGGACTTTCAAGAGTCTTCTCCAACACCACAGGTCAAAAGCATCAGTTCTTCAGTGCTCAGCTTTCTTTATAGTCCAACTCTCACATCCATACACGACCACTGGAAAAACCATAGCCTTGACTAGACAGACCTTTGTTGGCAAAGTAATGTCCCTGCTTTTTAATATGCTGTCTAGGTTGGTCATATCTTTCCTTCCAAGGAGTAAGCGTCTTTTAATTTCATGGCTACAGTCACCATCTGCAGTGATTTTGAAGCCCCAAAAAATAAAGTCTGACACTGTTGCCCCATCTATTTCCCATGAAGTGATGGGACCAGATGCCATGATCTTCGTTTTCTGAATGTTGAGCTTTAAGCCAACTTTTTCACTTTCTTCTTTCACTTTCATCAAGAGGCTCTTTAGTTCTTCCTCACTTTCTGCCATAAGGGTGGTGTCATCTGTATATCTGAGCTTATTGATATTTCTCCCGGCAATCTTGATTCCAGCTTGTGCTTCCTCCAGCCCAGCGTTTCTCATGATGTACTCTGCACATAAGTTAAATAAGCAGGGTGATAATATACAGCCTTGACATACTCCTTTTCCTATTTGGAAGCAGTCTGTTGTTCCATGTCCAGTTCTAACTGTTGCTTCCTGACCTGCATACAGGTTTCTCAAGAGGCAGGTCAGGTGGTCTGGTATTCCCATCTCTTTCAGAATTTTCCACAGTTTTATTGTGATCCACACAGTCAAAGGTTTGGCATAGTCAATAAAGCAGAAGTAGGTGTTTTTCTGGGACTCTCTTGTTTCTTCAGTGACCCAGTGGATGTTGGCAATTTGATCTCTGGAGAACAGAGAAATAAATTATGATGTAGTCACTCAGAAAACTAATGAAACTGCGCAAACTGCTGGGACCTGCAACAACATGACTGCATTTCATAGACGTAACTTTGATAAGCAGTTGGCAGCACAGAGCACATGTGAAGGAAATCTACATCACAACCCAGAGTCTAATCATAGATGCTCTCCCAGGCAAAGGGCTGTGCCCTAGATCTGGCCTGGCTTGGAATGTTGAGTTTGTGCCCTGTGTTTAATTGGGACATCCCTCTTCTGCTCTCAGAAGTTGGCACTCTTGGTCTCAGATCTTTGGAGTCAGATTGAGACTTAAACCATTCACTCCCTTGGTCCTCAGGCCATTGGGTTTGGACTAGAACCACACCATGATGTTCCTGGGTGTCCAGCTTGCAGACAGAAGATCATGGGCCTTCTCAGCCTTCATATTCACATGAGCTGATCCCTCATAATAGGTATCTTTTATTGCATATCCTTTGGTCCTGCTTCTTTGGAAAACCCTAACTAATACAGGGATTAAGTATTTCAGAATCTGCCAGGTTTAGGCGTGCCTTCCCACGCAAAGCCAGACTTGATTTCCATGTTTTTCAATTACAGTTAGATAGAAATTAAGGAACACAAAAGGCAGAGACTAACCCAAAGTCCTCAGCCTCCTTTTATTTCTTGAAACAAGAGCACCAAGAATCCTAAGTATTCCTGTCTCTTCCCCTCCCCTCTGTCTTCAGTGATATATAGATGGCCAAGGGCTCAGAACTGGCTCCATTCACGTCTCTTTGGGGGCAGATGAGAGAAGAGCCATCTTCTACCTGCCCCTGAGCCACTGTCCACACAAGTGGGTGACCACTCAAAAGAGGGCAAAGTGTTTTGGGGGGAAGGAGGAGATGTTCAGACGTCCTTTTTGCTTTCTTCAGAGAAGACTTCATGAGCTAAATCGTGATAGCTAATCATCATTCCCCTGGGAGCACTGAAGGGCGGGTTATTTCTCCCTACTCTATAATAAAAAGAAAGTAAACACAGTCTCTCCAATAAAAGGGAGGTGGGGACAAACTGTTACCTGGGAAATAGAAGACTGTTGCATATTCTGTTCCAGTGCCACAAATATAGTGGCAACAGCTTCAGTTCAGTTCAGTTCAGTCGCTCAGTCGTGTCCGACTCTTTGCTACCCCATGAATCACAGCACGCCAGGCCTCCCTGTCCATCACCAACTCCCGGAGTTCACTCAGACTCACGTCCATCGAGTCAGTGATGCCATCCAGCCATCTCATCCTCTGTCGTCCCCTTCTCCTCCTGTCCCCAATCCCTCCCAGCATCAGAGTCTTTTCCAATGAGTCAACTCTTCGCATGAGGTGGCCAAAGTACTGGAGTTTCAGCTTTAGCATCATTCCTTCCAAAGAAATCCCAGGGCTGATCTCCTTCAGAATGGACTGGTTGGATCTCCTTGCAGTCCAAGGGACTTTCAAGAGTCTTCTCCAACAACACAGTTCAAACGCATCAATTCTTCGGTGTTCAGCCTTCTTCACAGTCCAACTCTCACATCCATACACGACCACTGGAAAAACCATAGCCTTGACTAGACGGACCTTAGTCGGTAAAGTAATGTCTCTGCTTTTGAATATGCTATCTAGGTTGGTCATAACTTTTCTTCCAAGGAGTAAGCTTCTTTTAATTTCATGGCTGCAGTCACCATCTGCAGTGATGTTGGAGCCCCCCAAAATAAAGTCTGTTTCCACTGTTTTCCCATCTATTTCCCATGAAGTGATGGGACTGGATGCCATGATCTTCGTTTTCTGAATGTTGAGCTTTAAGCCAACGCTTTCACTCTCCTCTTTCACTTTCATCAAGAGGCTTTTTAGTTCCTCTTCACTCTCTGCTATAAGGGTGGTGTCATCTGCATATCTGAGGTGATTGATATTTCTCCCGGCAATCTTGATTCCAGCTTGTGTTTCTTCCAGTCCAGCGTTTCTCATGATGTACTCTGCATATAAGTTAAATAAGCAGGGTGACAATATACAGCCTTGACGCACTTCTTTTCCTATTTGGAAGCAGTCTGTTGTTCCATGTCCAGTTCTAACTGTTGCTTCCTGACTGGTAACAGCTTAGTGGTTAAGTATTAGACTCTGGAACCAGACTTCCCTGGTTCTGATTCAAGTTTTGCTGCTTGCTAGCTATACATCATCCTTGGGAAACACTTGTCACTTTCTGTGTCTTAATGTTGTCATCTATAAAATGGGGCTGATACTGATAGCACCAAACCCCTAGGACTGTGATGAGGATTAAATGAGTTATGCAGGTGAAGTGGTTGGAGCTGCACTGGTACACATCTAAATGAGTGTTCTTTGTTGTTAGTATTGTTGATGTTGTTCTGGGAAGGAAAATAAATACCTTTGTGGAATCTTAGGTAATAATAACAGTATTTGCAGTCTTCTTATTCCAAATTGGATGCTAGACCTCATGAAAGAGATGGAATAACATAGGAATTTCCAGCACTGGGGAAAGGCCAATAAGGGAGACATTTTGGCCAAAGAGCTTGTCGGGGGGCCCTGAGTAATCTCATGTGGGCAGTTTCTTACTCTGCCTCTTTACCCTACTGTGACCTCTGGCACTAACCCACAGCTTATGGCTGTGCCCAAACTGGATTAACAAATGGATCTGGGAACCTCCTTTCCACCCAGATCACCTGCCCTGGGTTTCCAGTAAGCCAGTGAGCCCAGTTTGAATTTGAAGAGTTCATTCCCAGGTGTACACCACGTGTCTCTCACAGTAGATGCTCCTGCCATTCTGAACGCACTGAAATCTCTGTCTCTGATGAAATCATGTTCTCCTAAGCTGCATTCTTAGACTACAGAGCTCTAGAGGTTATAATGCCATTTCAAATACATTCTCTCTCTCATTCCAGCTCTTAAATTACACATTCATTCCACTGTTTCATAAGCAAGAAAAAAAAAGATCAGAGAGGCCAAAGCAACAGAACTGGAACCCAAGCCCAGGTTTCCTCTAAACCCAAGACTCTTTCCATTACATCTCAGTCACCTCACTCTTAACAGATCTTACTCCAGAGACTTCACTTGAGGGTATCTCAGCTAACCACAGTCCTCTTACATGCGTTCTTAGTGTTATAGCATTTTTATTTTCATTCATTATGCTTCTTTTGATAATTTAACCTCATCGAAATTAAAGAAGCATGATTCTCAAATACAAAGAATTTCCACTGAAGAGCAATACAATATCAGAATTATGCAGTCTGTCAAATGACATCATCATTCATTCATGATTTTCAACTAGACATATTGAGCATCTGCTATACGCCAGGAGCAGTAGTAAAGCAGGCTCCATCACCAGACAGATCAGAAGGGGATCAGAGAAACAGAAAAATAAGAACATAGAGTTGTAAGTGCTCTGCCGAAATGAAGCATGAAGTGCTGGGCCAGGGTGGGGGTGGGAGGGCATGAGAAAGGGATTTAATGTGGCCCGGGAGAGGGTGTTCAGGGAACGTGCTTCCAGGATGATGGTCTAGGTAAGTTATAAATGCTGAGACACTAGGCAGGCAAAGGATGGTAGTGGGGCAGTTACAGTGTGCTTATGTGTGTATAAGTGTGTGCATTCTATGGGGACTCACCCAGAACCCCTGAATTGGTATGAAGATTATTTTAGGCTGAAAACATTTGATATTCAATAAAGACAGAAAAAAGCCTTCTCAGAGCTTCACTTATCTGACTAAAAGCAGCAACTTCTGAGAAACGAGGCAACCATAAACCCCCTCTCCAGGGGGTTTCATGGCCATGAGGAAGCTGGAAAGACCACTCTCACCTGCCTAATCGAACATTACAGACTTTCTCATCTCTTGTTTGTGGCTCTAAAAATCCATTTGTCTTTGCTAGAGACATTTCTTTGTTCTTTCTAGAGAAGCCTGTTCTTCCCCCTTTTTTCCTCTATTAAATTAGGTATATAAACCTTTAACCATTTAGCAAGCTAGCTGTTTTTTTGTTAGCATTGGTATGCGTACAGATACTTTTTTTCTATTGATCTGTCTCTTGTCAATTGAATTCACAGGCCCTAAAAAACTGCACCAAGGAGGGTAGAGAAAAGTCTTCCTTGCCAACAGCTCCAGGTAGAGGAACAGCCCTTGCAGAAGTGTGAGGGTGTGAGGGAGAAGCACAGAGCATCCAAGCACAGTGAGAGATGGAGTGCGGCTGAAGCAAGGGAGAGCGTGGGCGCGGCAAGAAATGAAGCTGCGCTGCTGTGACAGTCAGCCATGAAGGCGCCAAGGACTGTCACAAATGTGCCTTAATCAAATAATAGGTAAGGGTCACCATTAGTACTGGAGGATTCTGAAAGGATGTCAGATATGGCCAAAGTCTATCTGCTATTCTGCATCAGACTGTATTTATAGACAGGGACCTATCTATAACTTTTATTATGATTAACCCCATCAGTAAAAAAGATTTGAGCATTCATCCTCAGTATCTGTTTATTTTTTAATAAAGTACATACCTATACTATAGTTTCATATGTCTTACTCCTGTAAGACTGTTTAGAAAATATAGCATGTACAAAAAAGGAATTTAAAAAAAAATATGTATATTATAATGTCTTTCCAAACCCCATAATCTTAAACCTCTTGGGGCAAAAGTTCCTTTCTGTTGGGAATGCCTACCTCCAGCATATGAAATGACATATAGATCTAATGCTGAGTTCTTTCAAGGAAAATTCAGAAGATGAGGCAGGAAAAATTGTTCCGAAAAAAAGCCCCCAGGAGATAATAGTGACAGCAGTCTCTATTAGCCTTTTAAGAGAATGGTTCTCTTAGAAACTGAATTGTTTCTTAGGAAACTTTTGACCATGTCAGAAGTTGACTTGTCTCCATATTCAGAGAGGACTGATGTTAGCATTCAGTGAACAGGTCCAAGGCTGGATGTCCAGATCAGTCTCCTATTAATCAAGAATTGTCCTACCAGGCATTCATATATGTGAAATATTAGTTTAAATTATATGAAACTTTAGTCTTACTCCAATTTACTTGTTAAACACACAGTAGTTTTGATACATATTAGCATGCTAGTTTTTATTCTAACTTTCATGCATACCTTTGACTTGCACTCATTGACCTGTACATTTATTTTTTTCTTTTTTCCCACAGCTTTATTGAGGTACAATTGACGTATAAAATTTGTACATCCTGTATGGAATATCTTCTGGTCTTATTACTTCTCTCTTATCTAAATTTATCTGACTACTTCAAGCCTTCTACTGAGTTGGGTCTGAGTGTTTACATACTGAATTTTATATCACTTCATTACTTACTTCGGTTTTTTTGGTCTTCATTTTGCAGGTAGGATATTATATTGATTGCATAAAGAGAAATATGAGTACAGGTAAATGTTATTTTCTATACATTTTCTTTTAGGATAGCAAGTTGGGTGTTACAATAACATTTATTATAAAAAAGTGGTAGTTAGGGTAGTGAATATTCTTCATGCTACTGTATTAGTGAATGCATGTCATTATACACTTGTCAAAACCCATAGAATATATGGCATAAAGAGTGAACCCTGATGTAAACTATGGATTTCAGCGATGTAAACTATGGATTTCAGCTAATAATAATATATCAATTTTGACTCATCAGTGGTAACAAAGGTACCTCAAGAAAGCAAAATATTAATAAGGAAAATGTTAATAAAGGGGAAGTGTCAGGAGAAAGGGAGTATACCTGTGCTCTCTCTTCCCTGTAGCCCTAAAACTGCTCAAAAAATAAATTTTTAAAAATTTAAGGCAACACTGGTTCTGATTGGCTTGAGAGCTGCTGCTTTAAAGAAAGAACTACTACATAAAAATTTGATGCATATTTAAAAAAATAACATAGATGGTAATTGTTTTCCAAACCTTCCACTTCCCTGGTATACTCACCAGGAACATTTCTGTATCTAAAATGAGGAATAACTATGCAGACTTGTCTCTCTGTAGAAGAGGTGACAAAATTAGGCAGTTTTAAAATGTCTGCTGCCAAAGTATAATGGCAAGAAAAGGAGGAGTCTGTCATTCATTTCCTAAATTATAAGCATTCGAGATGCATGTATTTCTTGGAATAATTAAACTTTTTGTGAGTGTTTGCACTGCATACTAATCCATCTCTGATTCTGACAGCTGAATTGAAACTGCCATTTCTCGCCTAACTTTCTTTGGCTGTTTTCCTCTGAGTAATCATATCTTTTTTTATATATATATAAGTGATGGGTTTTAATACTTTCATCAGGATGGGCTCATTGACTATTCATATTCTGCTTATATTGTGCGGCAGCCACATGGGAAGTCGTAGTAGGATTTCAAAGCAGAAAATAGTAACTCTGATGAGAAGACTGTTATGTGTGGGTGTTTGGAAGTTATGAATATGAGATTAAACAAGCAAATTCTATTTTAATGATTTGTGCAAAATGGAAACGTGATTTTGAGCAGATGGTTAAAAATATTCTAAAGCACTTTTATTCAAAGAAAATTACAGATATTTAAAAACCCCGATTTATTTTAGCTTTAGTTTTCTTGAAAATTGGAGAAGAATTTTTTGGTGGGGAGGGGAGTTGAATTACACAAATGAACATTTTAGAAGAATCATTCATTTTATTGTTCTCTTTTGCTGCTTCTCGCCCTGTGACTAATGTCTGTACCTCTTCTTTCCCATCCTTCCTTGCCTACCCTCTGTCCTTAGTATCTCCTGCACTGACCCCTCCGGTGTCATCTGAACTCATCTTTATTGTAACATTCTGCCCTCATCCCTGCCAGGGAAAGTGCATCAGAATGAAATTGGCAAGATCTTTTGACAGCTTGTCTTTACCCCTTTGTTGCCAGGAAAGGGAAAATGGCTATTTATATGGTCCATTTCCACAAGCTGCTGTTAAATTATGGGCCAAGTTCTTTTACTACAGTGATTAATATTTCTTGATTGACTACCTGGCAGACTGCACGGGGCTAATCCAACCTAGGAGCAACTGGGATTTCCCTAGATCTGGGCAGGGTTCAATAGAGCCTTCACTTGGATATTCGGAAGTAGGTTTTTATTATCGAATTTTGTTTACACTAATTGCAGGCTGATAGTATTGGGTTGAATCATATGGCATTGCTATCTATTATATCAAAAATGGTCAAATATCAGCATTGTCGTATGGTTCAACTTCATAGACAATAATTATATGTTGATTAGAACTGAATAGACTATCAAATCATTCTATAAAAGATGTAAGGTAGTGTACTGGAAATACAGACACACCGTAAACCAATAAACTACAAAACAAACCCAATAAGAATAAAGAAATTCTCAACTAACATAGGAAGTTTAGGCAAGGAGGTAAATAAGAGACGAACACCCTATAAGTTCCTCCGCAATTGCAATGGTTTTGCTGTACACTTGGAAGTTAACCTTCTGCACCAAAACTGTAATAGCAATGACAAGAACATCCAACATTTGTGTATTATGTGCCTGGCTTGGTGTATGTTTTATATACAATGTGCATTTAAGCCCTACCACAAAGTTATTAGGGAAATTATTATCCTCCTCTTACAAATGAAAAAAGTTAAATTTTATTATCTTGAAGGTGAAAACAGTCCAGTTTCTTAGAGATACATTAAATTGAAAAAAAAAAATCTTAACCATATTATCAGTCTCACTTGAGTAAATGTGGCAAATCTTTTATAGGGATACACTTTTAATAGTCCTTGGGCCAAGATTCTCAAGCAATAAGAATCACCGGGAGACTTTCCCCTAACCCAAAATTTGGACCCGTGGACTATAGTCCACCAAGCTCCTCCGTTCATGGGATTCTCCAGGCAAGAATACTGGAGTGGGTTGCCATTTCCTTCTCCAGGGGATCTTCCCAACCCAGGGATAGAACCCAGGTCTCCCACATTGCAGGCAGACGCTTTAACCTCTGCACCACCAGGGAAGCCCTTAAATACAAGAATCCAAGTACTAACATCAAAGATTTCAAGGGTAGAAAAGAAGCCAGGTTGAAAGAAGAAGGGGGAGGAGGCGGGAGAGGGGGGGCGAAAGGGGTGGCCTTACAGACGTCTCCTGCCACCTACAGATACCCTAGTGGCAAATAATTTCAGTCATTTAAAAGTTAAAAACAAACACAGTAAGGAGTCAATACCAAATTCACATAATTTTTTTTTAATAGTTTTAGTGTCTAAGAATTTCACATCGAAGGTAGATCAGTCTGCTACTACTCTTTACATCAGGGATACAGTCTCCTCTGCCCGCTGGGATGAAAAAGCTGATAAAGCCCTGCCAGTATTCTAGGTTATATTACTGGATCCAGCTAGAGTATCAGAACACCAATTGTTGTGCATCCATAGCTTGTATTGTCTTGACTCTGTGGACACCCCTCTTGGCATCTCAAATTCTTGCCACAGAGCTTTCCGAAGATTACATTTTGGTATCGTGTCCTGGGGCAGAGTTTTATAAAGTAAGATCTTACCATTGACCACCTATAACAGAATCACCTTGGGGGTCTGTTTAGAACTCATGCACATGGGAGCTCTTCTATACTTAAAGCCACACTTTTCGACTTCAGTGTGCATACAAATCACCTGTGCATATTTAACCTTGTTAAAATAAGGTTCTACTGGAGTGAGGCCTGAGATCCTGCACTTCTCATAAACTCCTAAGCATGTCAGTAATGCTGCCATGAAGACCACCCTTGGAGGAGCAAAGACAAATAGGGTCCAAATCTGTAAGGCCACCCCTTTCGCCCCCCCTCTCCCGCCTCCTCCCCCTTCTTCTTTCAACCTGGCTTCTTTTCTACCCTTGAAATCTTTGATGTTAGTACTTGGATTCTTGTATTTAAGGGCTTCCCTGGTGGTGCAGAGGTTAAAGCGTCTGCCTGCAATGTGGGAGACCTGGGTTCTATCCCTGGGTTGGGAAGATCCCCTGGAGAAGGAAATGGCAACCCACTCCAGTATTCTTGCCTGGAGAATCCCGTGAACGGAGGAGCTTGGTGGACTATAGTCCACGGGTCGCAAAGAGTCCAAAGAGTCGGACACGACTGAGCGACTTCACTTTCACTTTCAGGACGAAGTGATGCTGCATAAAGTGCATGGTGTATTTTGTGGCTGTAAGGAATCAGGTACATTCTCCTACCTACTTCCAGGGTTTCTGATCAAATAATGAATTAACTTCTGGAAATTTGGAGTGGTCCTAAAATGAAAATATTAGATAACAGAGTGGCTTAATTTGTAGTGTGGATCCCACTTTCAGGCACCCCAGATTTCTTACCGCTTGCCCCAAAAGAATGAAAATGTGACCGGGGAAGGATAGGTTTTAGGGGCAAAGTGCAGCCATCTCTATTGCACAGCTAAGAAAACAGGTACCACAAGGGGGAGCAAAGTCACAGAATTAGAGTCACAGTTGACTGTCTCCCAATTTGACTGACCCTAGCTTTCTGGATTTCGTGTCGTAGGCATTCTCAGGATAAGGTTTGTGAGGCAAAATATGGGAAAGTTGAGGAGAACTTGAAGAGATTGAGAAGTGACTTGTGAATCACTCTGAATGGCTGGATCGGAAGAGATCCACCAAGGGAAAACTATCAGTCAGTCATACACAGGTCACTATACGTGAACCTCCTTCACAAGTGTATAGTAGTGTTAGTCGCTCAGTCATTTCTGACTCTTTGCGATCCCATGGACTGTAGCCCGCCAGGCTCCTCCGTCCATGGGATTCTCCAGGCAAGAATACTGGAGTGAATTGCCATTCCCTTCTCTAGAGGATCTTCCCAACCCAGGGATCAAACCCGGGACTCCTGGGTTGCAGGCAGATTCTTTACCATTTGAGCTACAGGGAAGACCCCATCACAAGTGTATAGGAACTGTAAGTTCATAGGCAGAAGAATGACAAACTAGGAGAACTCACTTTAGAGGAAAGTAGATATGGGCTGGAATTCTGGCCTTTGCAGTTATTGGACTTTCCAGATTCTCTCTGTAAAACGAGGACAATAGTAATCACCTTGTAAGCTTCTTATAAGAATGTATGCAAAATGATTTGTGTTTGTGACCCTACCTTCTACAGCAATAAAATGGGGCCTTACAAATATTAAGACATTGAGATTCAAAAAAAAAGTTTATTGACAGTTTATTGGGCACCATGATAAACTCAAAGATAATTAAGATACTGTCTCCAATATTTAAATTGCTTTCTGTCAGATTACGACTGAGGTAACAAAGATAACTAATACTCACTGGGTAGGTACAAAGGTCTGGAGTTCTTAGAAGTACTTTTTAAGGATTATCTCAATAAGTGCTTATAACAGTCCCAGGAAGGAGGCATTTACCCATTTTTCAGATGAGGAGACTGAGGCCTCAAGAGATGCAGTAATTTTTATCAGCTCCCTTGGGAAGCAGCAGAGCTAGGATTCACCTCTGGGTACCCTGTCTTTGGGGCTTGTAACCACCTATGGAAAAAGCAAGAGAGTTCCAGAAAAACATCTGTTTCTCCTTTATTGACTATGCCAAAGCCTTTGACTGTGTGGATCACAATAAACTGTGGAAAATTCTGAAAGAGATGGGAATACCAGACCACCTGACCTACCTCTTGAGAAATCTGTATGCAGGCCAGGAAGCAACAGTTAGAACTGGACATGGAACAACAGACTGGTTCCAGATAGGAAAAGGAGTACGTCAAGGCTGTATATTGTCACCCTGCTTATTTAACTTATATGCAGAGTACATCATGAGAAACTCTGGGCTGGAAGAAGCACAAGCTGGAATCAAGATTGCTGGGAGAAATATCAATCACCTCAGATATGCAGATGACACCACCCTTATGGCAGAAAGTGAAGAGGAACTAAAAAGCCTCTTGATGAAAGTGAAAGAGGAGAGTGAAAAAGTTGGCTTAAAGCTCAACATTCAGAAAATGAAGGTCATGGCATCCGGTCCCATCACTTCATGGGAAATAGACAGGGAAACAGTGGAAACAGTGTCAGACTTGATTTTTGGGGCTCCAGAATCACCGCAGATGGTGACTGCAGCCATGAAATTAAAAGACGCTTACTCCTTGGAAGAAAAGTTATGACCAACCTAGACAGCATATTCAAAAGCAGAGACATTACTTTGCCGACTAAGGTCCGTCTGGTCAAGGCTATGGTTTTTCCTGTGGTCATGTATGGGTGTGAGAGTTGGACTATGAAGAAGGCTGAGCGCCGAAGAATTGATGCTTTTGAACTGTGTTGTTGGAGAAGACTCTTGAGGGTCCCTTGGACTGCAAGGAGATCCAACCAGTCCATTCGGAAGGAGATCAGCCCTGGGATTTCTTTGGAAGGAATGATGCTAAAGCTGAAACTCCAGTACTTTGGCCACCTCATGCGAAGAGTTGACTCATTGGAAAAGAGGGATTGGGGGCAGAAGAAGAAGGGGATGACAGGGGATGAGATGGCTGGATGGCATCACTGGCTCAATGGATGCGAGTCTGAGTGAACTCCGGGAGTTGGTGATGGACAGGGAGGCCTGGCGTGCTGCGATTCATGGGGTAGCAAAGAGTCGGACACGACTGAGCGACTGAACTGAACTGAAAGGTTACAAGGTCTAGACTCAGCCAACAGTTCATTTCCAGTGGCTGCACTCTCTGCTGCTGTGTTATATTTCCCAGGTGCAAATATGAAATAAATCTCAGTGGCACCATGGATGAGTGATATGAATACATTTTGATTTGACTACAGTTACTGCCAAAGTAACAGAAATCTGTATGCAGGTTAAGAAGCAACAGTTAGAACTAGACAGGGAACAATGGACTGGTTCCAAATCAGGAAAGGAGTACGTCAAGGCTGTAAATTGTCACCCTGCTTATTTAACTTACATACAGAGTACATCATGTGAAATGCCAGGCTGGATGAAGCACAAGCTGGGATCAAGATTGCTGGGAGAAATATCAATAACCTCATATATGCAGATGACACCACACTTATGGCAGAAAGTGAAGTACTAAAGAACCTCTTGATGAAAGTGAAAGAGGTAAGTGAAAAAGTTGGCTTAAAACTCAATATTTGGAAAATGAAGATCATGGCATCTGTCCCATCACTTCATGGCAAATAGGTGGGGAAACAACGGAAACAGTGAGAGACTTTATTTTTCTGGGCTCCAAAATTACTGCAGATGGTGACTGCAGCCATCAAAAAGACTCTTGCTCCTTGGAAGTAAAGCAATGACCAACCTAGACAGCATATTAAAAAGCAGAGTCATTACTTTGCCAACAAAGGTCCGTCTAGTCAAAGCTATGGTTTTTCCAGTGGTCATGTATGGATGTGAGAGTTGGACTATAAAGAAAGCTGAGTGTTGAAGAATTGGTGCTCTTGAAGTGTGGTGTTGGAGAAGACTCTTGAGCATCCCTTGGACAGTAGGGAGATCCAACCCGTCCATCCTAAAGGAGACCAATCCTGAGTATTCATTGGCAGGACTAATGCTGCCATCTGATAGTGGCAATACTTTGGCCACCTGATGTGAAGAGCTGACTCATTTGAAAAGACCCTGATGCTGGGAAAGATTGAAGGTGGGAGAAGGGGATGACAGAGGATGAGATGGTTGGATGGCATCACTGACTGAATGCACATGAGTTTGAGTAAGCTCCAGGAGTTGGTGATGGACAGGGAAGCCTTGACATGCTGCAGTCCATGGGGTCGCAAAGAGTCGGACACAAGCGAGCAACTGAACTGAACTGACTGCCAAAGTATACTTCTTGCCTCTGGTCTCTCTACCCTCCTGGCCAAATGATCCTTCCATGCTGCCAACAGTTACCCTTATAAAACATGTATGTGATCATGACAGTCCTCTGCTTAAAAGGCTCACTGCTGTCTGCAGAACTGTGTTCAACAGCTCAGCACAGGAGGCCTCTCCCATTTGGCCCTGACCTTCCTTCTCAGCCTCTGCTTTGGATATCTGGCTCTTCACCCAACACTCTTACATAAAACATCCCCACATGAAACTAGGGCAGTCAGGGATTCCTGTGTCGCAAAATGGAAAGAAAAGATTTTTTTCACTTTTTCCTTACATTCTATTCTGTTGTTATAATGTAAAAAGATTTGCCTAAAAATTAAATTTAAAAAAGCTATATAACTAAAAACAATATGCACGCACTCACTTGAAACACACGTATGTTTTACTTTTTTTTTTCTTTAAATAATTTTCACCTACTGTCAAAGATCTGGTATTTCAGAGGAGGGCATCCTGTAACTCATTTGCAATTCCCCCAGAGTAGGATTTTCCTTCTCCCTGAAAGGCAACACTTTCTCTAAGGTGGCAAATTACTTACTTCAGTTCAGTTCAGTTCAGTCGCTCAGTCGTGTCCGACTCTTTGCGACCCCATGAATCGCAGCCCTTTAAATCCAGTTCAAATATCTCTTCTCTGGGAAGACTTTCTCCCCCAGCCTTTTATTCGGTGCATTTTTCTTTCCTCAAGGCTCCCAAAGAGTACTGTAGCTCTCTTACAGCTCTACAGTACTGCCTGTAATTACTTATTTATACAATAGATCTTGAGACCCTTTAGGGCAGAATTCTCTGAGTCCCTAGTTCATATTTGGTGGTTGGCCTACAGTAAGAAATCTTATCACTGGATACAAGAATGAATAAAGTCTCAAAGTCCCTACTCTCTTTAGATCTAGCACCATTTGATACGGACACGCCTTTGGACAAATCACTTTAATAAATCAGGCCAATAATATTGGAGAAGGACGGTGTGCGTGCGTGCTCGGTCATATCGAACTCTGCCATGCTGTTGACTGTAGCCCGCCAGGCTCCTCTGTCCATGAAATTTTCGAGGCAAGAATACTGGAGTGGGTTGTCATTTCCTCCTCCAGATCTTCCCCACTCAGGGATCGAACCCGCATCTCCTGCATAGGCAGGCGGATTCTTTACCACTGAGCCCCTGGGAAGTGGAGAAGGTCCCAAACGCTAAATGTGTCCGCCAAAACCTAGAGACATCTTAAGTACTACCTGTTTCCCCACCACGCCTTTCCCACCATGCTGACATTCTCTAGCTACTTTTAGGATGGGGAGAATATGGTGCTCAAGATGGATATTTTTCTCTGCCTGATCGAATAGCTTCGCTTTTTTTTTAAATTCTTAACATCCAAGACAATTCAGACTCCAGTGTTCCTACTGGGGTTGGGAGTAACATCCCATTCTTTCATGGAGACATCCAAAGTCTGATTTTCCCCACTGGACTCAAAGGAGCCCCACCACAGCGCTCACACTGGGTCGAAGACTGCCCGCCGGTCGGGTGGGGTTTTCCAGCGGCTGGGGCAACGCAAGCCGGGGAGGCGCCGGGGGCGTCGCCCACGGCCGCCGGGCTCTGCACGCAGGGTCGGGCTGCGGTTGGCCACAAGAGGCATCCATCTTCCTGGAGAAGCGCCGCGCTTGCTTACCGCGCCGGTGGGGAGGAGCGGGGCGAGGGTGGAGAAGGAGGTCGATCGGGCCCCTCCCGCGAGCCCTGCCCCGCCTCGCCGAGCCCGGCGCGGCCGCCCGGGCCGGTGCCGCCCGCAGCTCACTCCCCAGGCGCCGGGGAGCCGCGGGCCGTGAGCGCGCCTGCAACTTTGCGGCCGCCAGGGGCGCGGCTCCTCCAGGGGTGCGTGCGGGTGTGCCGGTAGCCGGCGGCCTCCTGGGGGCAGCAGCGGCAAGGGGGACCGGGAGAAAGAGGCCGTCTCGGCGCACGGTGGCCCAGGAGGCGGAGGCCCCGCGAGGCGCCGGCGGTGGAAACCTAAACTCCGCCGGGGCTGCGCCCAGGACGCGTTCTTACAGCGCGTTAGCCGCCCTCGCGGCGGCCGCCAGGGACTCGTTTTAGGATCGCGATTCCTCTACCCTGCCCGGGGCAGTAGCAGCCGTGTGTGCCGACGGAGGAGCGGCAGCAGCATCCCCAGCCCGGGCGGGACCCCTGAGCGCCGGAGCGGGCGGCTGAGCAGGAAGGGAGGGTCGCGGCGCCCGCCCTCCCCGGCTGGCCCTGCCCCACGCTCCCCGTGCGGGTGGCTAACAATGGTGCGGAGCGCCGGCGCGATCCCCGCGTCCGCCCAGCGGCTGTAGAGGAAGTGGCCGGGCTCCGGGTGGGGTGGGCAGGGAGACGCCCCCCGCCACTCGCCTGCTGGAGTTCGCCGGCGCGCCGGGCCTCTCCGGCCCCCTCCGGCCCCGAGCCCTAGGCTCCGCTCCGCATCGCCGACGGCAGCTCGATCCCGAGAGTATGGTGCCAGCGCCCGGGTTAATCTAGTCCTCGGCTCGCTCCTTTTTTTTCCCCTCCTCCTCCTCCTCTCCCTCCCGTCGGTGCTGCTTCTGGGTTCCCGGCATTTGGGAGTACAACTCTCTGCTTCTCCGAGGAGACTGACTGGTCGGTGACCCCTCACAGAACTTGCCCATTGAAAGCAAACCCAGAACAGCTGGATAATGTCCACTCCGAGCAGATTCAAAAAGGACAAAGAGATCATCGCCGAGTATGAAAGTCAAGTCAAAGGTACGGATGGGAGCGGCTGCCTTGCTCCTTTTGTGTGCTTTCTTGTCATTGTGCTCCGGGAGTTGCGTTTCTAACTTGGGGGTCTGCGTTGGAGGAAGGTGGTGAGAGACAGCTGGAGCGCCTGGTTGAGCCATCCGGGGCTTCGTGCAAGCCAGTCTCAGTCCCAGTCCCGTCAGGTCCACGGGGAGCTGGAAACCGGGTGGCTCTCCCCCGCTGCCCGCTCGCCACCTCCAGTAGGGGAGAACTGGGTTTAAATTAACCACCTTCAGCCGGCAGCTTACATAGGAGGTAGGCAGCAGCAGAGGTTCCCCCCCAGTTATCATCACCGGCATCTTTTTTTTTTTCTTTTAGAATATACTATTGTCACAGCCATTGATACACTGTCATGTAATTTTTTTTTTTTCTTTTAAAGAGTCATTTTTCTGAAGTCTGGACCCGAAGTGGTCTAGAGCTTCCTTGAGTGCAGGAAACTGGCGACATTTGCACCAATCACTAATTTATCAGGGCGAGTCCGCCTTCTATAAAACAGCTAGCTCCCTAAAAGCCTGGCAGTTAAACCAAGAAAGGACTAGTGGAATCTGACTCTTCCTCTATAATGGGCCGGAATTCAGTGCCATCTTTCACACTCACACGGGAATATTGCTTTATCATTTGCTGGAGGCCACTTGCATGTAAAATGAAGGTTTGACTGTTTGAGTAGTAGTTTGACCATTTATGTGGTCGCCTAATGAAGGAATCTCGTTATGGCTGATTATGGCAATTTTACTTAATGTGTCTTGCGGTTTAAAATATATTTTTTCTCCCTGGTACAAGTATTTTGTGTTGCTGTTGAAGTGTTTAATAAACATATATTTGTTGTTTATTTTTTCCTCTTCCTCTATCACTGGTAGCTTTTCCTCTATCACTGGTAGCATTGAGACAATGGATGGAGTGTTGAGATTACTGCTGTTCTTTGGAATAGTCAATGCAAAGTTGATAAAAATTGCTTTGTAAACACCTGTGTTTGTACAGACACAATCTTATGAAAGGGCTGCAGAGAAAGGCATTCCTGTACTTGTCTTTGGAAAGGCAGGAACAGCCTGGGAGTTCTTTTGTGTGGCCAAGTTGTGAAAATGCCTGGAGTCCAGTGAAAGGACCTGAATAGGGAAACCCTCTGTCAATTAGTGAGAATCTGGACCAACTTATGACTAGAGGCAAACGCGATATGCAAGCCCAGGGACTTATATTTCCTTTAGGTTGACTCCAGTAATGAAGTTAAGATGAACACTCTTCAGGAAACACAGATTTTTATCTGCTTGCAGTTAAGATAATATATGCTTGTAGGAACTGGTTACATTGACATAGAAGTTATTTTAGCAGAGAAGTAATTATTTGCTTAGAGACAGATAAACTTTCTAATGAGCATAACCTTTCTTTTCTTAACAAATCCAGCAGCCTTTCCCAGGTAGAACTCCTGTTCACAATCACCATTTCTCTGTGCAGTTTTTCCACATGGCTCTTTGTGGCAAGTCTTCAAGGGGTGGCAGTCTGGATTTTGTGCTATCTTATGTGAAAAATATTCTCATGATTAATGAATTCTATAGTTACGCGGTACTTTGAGAGTTTAGGCCCTCAACATTGGTTTAAAAATAAATAAAACAGGATGTGTTGCTTTGTTTAAAATGTGTCCATCAAATAAGGAAAAGTTATGAACATGGTGAAAATTATTTTTGGAACAAATTCCAGCCCATAAAAAGTGATCTCTCTATTCCCTTCACCCTTCCTCACTCACCTGTGAGTCCCCAGGCAGCTTTATGACTGTTTACTACACCTGAACTACCTTTCTCTTCAGGGCCTGTGTCCAGAGTTCATCTGCTTCCTCTGCAATACTTACACGTCCTGTGTCTAACCCAGATCCTTACTGTCGTCGTTCAGTCGCTAAGTCATAGCCAGCTCTTTATGACCCCATGGGCTGAACTGTTATCTTCCCCTTTTCACACACACCATTCTCAGGACAACTGCACTTCTTATGATAACTGGGTCTAAGATACCCAGGGGGACGCCGCAAAGCTTCTCACCACCTAGCCGCAGAAGTTCCAGAATCACTTTTGCTATATTCTATTGATTGTTGTTGTTCAGGTGCCAAGTTGTTTCCCACCCGTGGACTGCAGCACACCTGGCTCCTCTGTCCTTAACTATCTCCCAGAGTTTGCTCAAATTCCTGTCCATTGAGTTGGTGATGTAATCTAACCATGTCATCCTCTGCCGCCCCCTTCTCCTTTTGCAGTCAACCTTTGCCAACATCAGAGTCTTTTCCAATTAGTCAGCTCTTTGCATCATGTGGCAAAAGTGTTGAAGCTTCAGCTACAGTCTGTCCAGTGAACATTCAGGGTTTCCTTTAGGACTGGTTTGATCTCGTTTCCCCTGATACCAGCTCCTTATATCCATATGTAAATATGGGAATAGGGAAATACGATGGAATTGGACCATACGCACTTTGAATGGCACAAATTCACCTGAACTTACTAGGCAACATCAAGAGGACAGTGACAGAGAAATGAGAGTTAAATAGTGCCTGAGGCCTGCCGTCTGTGAAGTGAGAATAGGTCCCTCATTAAATAGTTTCAGAGGTAGGATCCTGGTTTTCTGTTTCTTTTCCTGAGCCCCCCTTTAAGGTCGAGTGTCTCACCCTGGCAGAATGCTAGTCCACTAGTTAAAGATAGGTGGTTTTGGAACAGCCAACTCTTTCAGTTCTAGCAGGTATTTCATCTGATGGTAAACAAAAGAAAGATGGCTCATTCTATCGCTGGAGGAAAATCTAGCTGTATTGGATTCATTAAGAGAAGACTCTTAACAGGTCTCTTCCAAATTAATAAAGCCACATATATTGAACTCTCTGGATGACTTACATGTATGGGAGAGTCACCTTTGTTTTAACTTTTTTTGTAATAAATTCATATCTGAGTTCTCAGGGAATTAAAAGTGTAATACTCAGGTAGAGCGGTAGTAAAGAATCCACCTGCCAATGCTGAAAACACAGAAGAAGTGGGTTCAATCCCTGGGTCAGGAAGATCCCCTGGAGTAGGAGGTGGCAACCCGCTCCAGTATTCTTGCCTGGAAAATTCTACGGCAGAGGAACCTGGCGGGCTGTCAGACATGACTGAGCACTTATATTCATTCACATAGAGAATACAGAAAAAATAATAAAATCACGTTCAGAAAAGTAGAGCACAGGATTGTAAGAGGGAGAATAATCGGAGATTATGACTAGTTAAAGGAATAGATGGGTTTAAATCAAGGACCAAAGGCCCCCAAGCAATAATTTAAAAGGCATGTGTTAGGAGGAGAAGGATTCTTTCATGCATGTTGGTCAATTTCCCAAAGATTTAGAATGCAGAGAAATTAATCTCTTGTTTGTGTGGGGCCTTAAAAAGCAAGCTTGTCTGGAAAAGTATATGAAACTCAAACCAGTCGACTACACTACTTTTAGCATCTCTGGCAAAAAACTTAAGCAGTGGAAAAGATCATAGCAAGTGGCTAGCAGAAGTTTTGAAGATTATCTGTGGATTTCAGAGATCTAGTAATTTTTGAATTCTGCAGCAGATATATTATAGAGTCCATATAAAAAATATGGGTTCACCCACGGGAGTCAGAAGAATCAAAAGACACATTTTATGAGGTGAAACTCGTGGATGGGAAGTTGTGTTTGTTTTTAATAATGCATGTTGTTGGTTGCTAAGAATTGACAGCTATTATTTGCAGTATTTTCCAAGGGATAATCTCGTACTCTCATCTACATGCCATATGTGCAGGAAATGCCAAGAAAATCTGTTGTTCTTTAACCACCCTGCTGCCTGAACTACAAATAGTACATTTTGGTGGCAGATGGAGCATAAGAAATTGCCAATTCAATTTGATAGGACCTCACATCATGTGATAGGTTTCAGTGGGGAAATTAAAAGTGGTTCTGTCACTCATACGGAACCTGTGTCTACGTCTAATGTTCTTCCATTTAGCTTGCAATAGAAAATGACAGTTTAAATTGTGAATTAAAATTTTATAGTTGGGAAGGACTTTAAACATTTCCTGTCCAGCCTACTTATACAGTATAAGGAGGCATAATGTCAGTTGCACAATTAACTATAATATATGTGGGACTGGAACCCAGGTCCTCGGCTTTTCAGTTCCAAACCAAACCAAGTTTTGGTTTGCTTTTAGATTGCTTGCAAAGTAGAATAGGAGATAGAACACTTACCTATTTAGACTTTACATCCGTTGAAGAAATCATACCTAGGTGAAAGAGAAAACAACTCTTATCTATTAACAGGAGGAGTTAATTAAAGTGATTAACAGCAGCTCAAAAAATATTTTTTTCACCAAGATCATTTCAAGAAACTACAGTGCCCAGGCAGTAGCTTCACATCATGCCTTTGAGATCAAGGGGAAAAAATAGGTGAATATGTACAAATGTAACACATTTGCAGCCATTACAATAAGACCTCTTAGACTGTCCAGAAAATCTGATTAGTTTCATGAATTTGAAAATATCTTAAGGAATAGTTCTGGAGAAATTTTTAAGCAAAGCATGTTCTTCTGAAATACAGTGAGGGTTGGCATATGCTATGGGATGGTAAATCTGAGCTCTAACCATTTATATTGGTTTCTTACTCCAAGCTGAGATAAATAGGTCAGGAACCCCTACATCCTCAGCTCTGGTCCAATTGAGAGTCTACTTTGTGGATTGATCAGACCCTTTTTTATGCTACTTGTTTTTATTTCGAATTATACCACTGAGAATTAAGATTAAAAAAACAAAAGCCAAGTACACTGTATGTCTGATCGCTCAGTCTCTTTTTGTTTTAGTGGTTTGAAGTCAGAAACTGATATTCGAGACAGTTCCTTGAAGACATTTTTAGTTACTTGAAGGTGTTTTTATTTGTTGGGCCCAAGTTACCTTCTAGTTTACTAACAGCATATTTGTGCTCACCTGCTGATATCTCAGGATGGGAAGAAACAGAACATACAAAGAGCAGAAACTTTGGTGTTAGCCACTCAGCCCTGCTACTAATGATATATTTGACCACTGTTAGTCAATTTCTTCATCTGTAGAATGGGAATAATATTGATAGTAGTACTTACTTCCTTACCTTCGTGAGGCTTCTGTGAAGAAAGGCTTTATTACAGGCTTGGCCCTAATGAATAGTCTTTAAAAATTAGGCTTTGTTATCTGTTTCATTTTTATTTTCTTTAGTTTAAACTGCTTCTTTTTACATTCTGAGTTGGATAAGCTTTTTGAAATTCAAATACATAATCACCAATCTGCTGCCTAAATAGATCCCAAAGTGGGTGATTATAAGCCATTCTAATAAAGTGCTCTATACACTTAGAATAGAGTGAGTTTCATGGTGAAATTAAAAAGGGATATGTAATAGGCAAACCAGAGGGATGCCCAGCTCCTTCTAAGGTGGATTTTGTGTGTGTGTGTGTGTGTGTGTGTCATTGCTTTTTATCCAAGTACATATAACAGAGCCGAGAAGCACATTTCCTAGGCTGCCATGTGTTTGCTTACAACTTTTGTTTAAAATGTTCTCTTCCTTTAATGATACCAAATGAGCTTCCCTGATTACTCAAGCAGTAAAGAATCCTCCTGGAATGCAGGAGACACGGGAGAGGTGGGTTCGAGCCCTGGGTCGGGAAGATCCCCTGGAGGAGGAAATGGCAACCCACTCCAGTATTTTAGCCTGGGAAATCCCATGGACAGAGGACGCTGGTGGGCTACCGTCCGTTGGGTCACAGAGTCCCACATGACTGAGCTTGCACACAGCTTAATGATGCCAAATGGAAAATGAGAACTGTAGTCCTGTGACAAGAAGGATTCTTATAATGTCCAATAAAGTCTCTGACTTAATTTCATAGCAGAATATTTTGTTTTAAAGTCATTATAGAGGGTCTTCCCTGGTTGTCCAGCGATTAAGACTCCATGCTCCCAATAGAGAGAGTCTAGGTTCCATCCTTGGTCAGGGAACTAGATCCCAAATGCTGCAGCTGAGTTTGCATGCCCCAACATCCTGCAAGCTGCAACAAGACCCACCTCAGCCAAATAAATAAATTAAAATAAATTTAAAAAAAATCAATGTAGAAATGAGCTTTTTTGCGTGTAACTGTTCGTTTGCTTTTGCTTATGAGAACACTCTGCTTTTTTCCAGCTTTATTGCGATAGAGCCGACATAACAGAGAGCAATTTGATATTAAAAATTATTGTCTGTTATCTCCCACATCTCCCATAGAGCTTCGTTAAACATTAATTGAATGAATAACCTAATCATTTTGAATTATTATTCCTTTATAGTATAACCAACATGTTCATCACAGAATTATCTAGGGTGTCCGACAATCAAGTATTATCACAAAATTAAATTGAACTTAAATGTAACATCTTTAGAAAGTCACAAAGCTGGAAACAATCTAAATGTCCAGCAGTGGAGAATAGTTAACTAAATTCTACTTGGGAATGATTAGCTAACTTATACATGTGAAGACATTAACACGGGTTTTTGAAGAACATTTTATGGTGTGGAGAAATATTTTCTAATAATTATTTACAATTTAGTGAATAATTTATATTATGTTCAGTAGGCCAAATTCTCCTCCCGTATACCCTTTCAAAAGTATCTTGGTGATCTTGATCCTTTCTCTTTCATGTGCATTTTAGAGTCAGTTTTCCTTCCATGGGAAGTCCACTGGCAGTTTGATTAAAACTGTGAAATTATAGAGCAATTAGCAGAGAACTGGCATCTTTATATTAGATTATAAATTCTACTTACACATGAATATGAGTATTTCTGCATTTATTTAGTTATTTTTAAATATCTTACTATAAAGTTTTATATTTTCTATGTCTTTTGTTAGATTTATTTCACTTTTCTTACTGTATATGATGTCTCTTTTAAAATTGGTTTTTAATTGTTTCTGGTGTGCAGAAATGTCATTTCAGTTCAGTTCAGTGTGCAGAAATGCCATTTACCTCTGTATAAAAGTCTTATATCCAGCTGCCTTGCTAGTTTATTATTATTACAAAAATTTGTTCATTTTTTGGTTACAAAATCTTATTATTTGCAAATGAAGACAATTACATTTCCTCCTTCCCAATCCTTTTGGCTTTAATTTATTCTTCTGTTTTTGCCCTAGGCAGAATTTTGAGTATGAAGTTGATAAATGTAGTGAATTGGCATTCTTTTCTTGTTCTGTATTTAAAGGGAGTGTTTTCAAGCCTTTTTTCCCCCATAAAGGATAATGATTGTTTTCATTTTGTTATAGATATTCTCATCAGGTTAGGTAAGATATCACATATTCTCTGTTTCCTTGAAGTTTTAATCATTAATAGTTGGTTGAAAGTTATCTTTTTGCATTTATTTATATTATTTTTATGTAATGAGAAATAATGATAGAGTTTCTAATAGTAAACCATCTCTGTATTCCAGAATTAAACCTGTCTTCAGCATTGTATTATATATGTAAATAGTTGCATTCAGTTTGCCAGTATTTAGTTTAGATTTTTTGGAGGGAAGTGTTTTTTTATTGTTTTTTGCTTGGTTGGTTGGTTTTTATCTCTACATTCTGCAACAAAATAGACCCATGGCTTTGCTTTCAGACACTGTCCTTGTCGGGCTCTTTTTTTCACTTATACTAGCCTCATAGAATGCATTGGAGAGTATTGCTTCTCTTTTTATTCGTGGAAGACTTTGAAATTTTGGAATATTCCTTCTCTTGAAAGGTCCGTAAAACTGCTTATTTGAGTCTAGTTATTTTCTTTGTGTGAAGAACTTGTAACTGCTTATCAACAGTTAAGCTTTAGTTTTATTAGTGATAGGATTATTTATTCTTTATATTCCTTCTGAAGTCAGTTTTGATAAGTTGTATTTTTCTAAAGATGTCTCCATTTTCTGTGTGTTTTCAGATACATTGACATAATGTTGATGATAGTATATTTTTGATATAAGGGCTGATTTGTATTTAATTTAAAATACCATTTTAGGGAATTCCCTGGCAGTCCAGTGGTTAGGATTGGAAGCTTTCACTGTGAGGGCCCAAGTTCAGTCTCTGTTCAGGGAACTAAGATCCCACAAACCATGTGGTGTGGCTAACAAATAAAAATTTAAAAATAAATAAAAAATAAAATATTATTTTAAAATATTTATTTTTATCTCATCTCTTCACTGAATCTTAAAAGGCAATTGTCTATTTTTGTTGTTTTTTTTTTTCTCTTTTTTTGATTTCTACTCTTATCTTTATTATCATCCTTTAAATTTTTTTCAGATTTATTCTGTTCTTTATCTGTTTTTTTTAAGCTGGACATACAGCTTATTTGTTTTTAAATTTTTTTAATTTATTTTTAATTGGAGGATAATTGCTTTACAATATTGTGTTGGTTTCTGCCATATATCAACATGAATCAGCCATAGGTATACATATTTGCCCTCCCTCTTAAACCTCCCTCCCACCCCTCTAGGTAGTCACGGAGCACCAGATTTGAGGTCTCTGTCATACAGCAGATTCATTCAATGCTCTTCTCTATTTGTCCTACCCGCTCCTTCCCCCATTGTATCTACAAATCTGGTCTCTAAATAGGTTCATCATTACCATCTTTCTAGATTCCGTATATATGCATTAATATACAACATTTTTTTCTTTTCTCTTCTCTTTTCTCTTTCTGACTTACTTAACTCTGTATGATAGACTCTAGGTTCATCCACCTCTTTAGAACTGAGTCAGATGTGTTCCTTTTTATGGCTTAGTAATATTCCATTGCATGTATGAACCACAACTTCTTTATCCATTCATCTGTCGATGGACATCTAGGTTGCTTCCATGTCCTGGCTGTGGTAAATAGTGCTGCAATGAACACTGGGGTACATGTATCTTTTTCAGTTATGATTTCCTCAGGGTATATGCCCAGTAGTGGGATTGTTGAGTCATTTGGTAGTTTTATTCCTAGTAGCTTTCAAGCTCATTGTTTCTGTCCTTCTTTGCTATTATAAGCATTTAAGGCAATGCATTTTTTATTCTTAATGTAAACGTTATTTCTAACAAAAGCGTTATTCTTAAGAAAGGCATCTGTTCTTCTCCCCTAATAAATATTTATGATAATTTCCCTTAAAATACTGTTTTTGCTTCATCTAGCAAATTTTGATCTTGTGGAGTTTATTAAAATTATGTTCTGAGTATTCTGAATTTCTTACAATGGTTCCTTCTTACCTATGAGGTATATAAAGAAGTATGACTTTACATTAAAAAAAAAAAGTGAGGCTATTTATATGTTTTTTTAAATATAATTACTGCATTGCAGTCTGAGTAATTTCTGAGAGTAATTTATTTTTTTGAAGTGTTTGAAATTAGTTGCAGATCATTTCCTTTTACTGTTCTCTGGAGGAATTCATGTAAGACTGGAGCTATGTGACTCTTAAATGTTTACTAAAGTCATCTAGGTCTAGTATTTTCATCAAAAAAAAACCACCGTTGCTTTTGAATTTACAGATTTTCCAATTTATTGACATAAAATTGTTTATTGTATCCTCGAACCTTTTTAATCTCTGCAGCGTCTGCAGTCATACTTCTTTTCTGTTAATAACAATTGTTTGTATGTGTGTCTTCTCCCTGTTTTCCATGAGTGACCTTGCCAGAGGTATGTTTATTTTATTAGTCTTTTCAAAGAACTAGTTTTATACTTCTTTGATTTACTGTATTGTATATTTGTTTTCTATTTTGTTAGTGTGTTTCCTCCCTATGATTCCCTTCCTTTTACTTTTTTTGTGAGCATTTTTTGCTGATCCTTTTTAAAATTCTTATTTGCTTTCTGAGTTCTTACTTTTTATAATGTAAACATGTAAGGTAATAAAATTTCCTCTAAGATTATTTTTCCATGTTTATTGTTCAGTTTAAGAGGATAGCATATGTAGCTTTTCTTTTTTTTTTAACTACAGTTGATATACAGTGTCGTGGTAGTTTCAGATATATAGCAAAATGATTCAGTTACAGAAAAACTGAATATATATGTTATAATGTAAATATATATATTTTTTCTTTTTTAGATTCTTTTCCATTTTAGATTATAAAATACTGTATATAGTTCCCTGTGCTATACAGTAGGTCTTTGTTTACCTATTGGTATTTTATATATAGTAATGTGAGAGTTGGACTAAAGAAAACTGAGCACAGGAGAATTGATGCTTTTGAACTGTGGTGTTGGAGAAGACTCTTGAGAGTCCCTTGGACTGCAAGGAGATCCAACCAGTCCATCCTAAAGGAGATCAGTCCTGGGTGTTCATTGGAAGGACTGATGTTAAAGCTGAAACTCCAATACTTTGGCCACCTGATGCGAAGAGCTGACTTGTCTGAAAAGACCCTGATGCTGGGAAAGATTGAAGGCGGGAGAAGGAGACAGAGAATGAGATGGTTGGATGGCATCACCGACTCAATGGACATGAGTTTGAGTAAACTCTGGGAGTTGGTGATGGATGGGGAGGCCTGGCATGCAGTCCATTGGGTCACAAGAGTTGGACACAACTGAGTGACTGAACTGAACTGAATGTATATCTCTAAAAATTTTTACATGTAATGTTTTTCTTATCTTTCAGTTTTGTGTACTTTTTAATTTCCATTGTGATTTTTTTCTGTGACTCATAGTCTGTTTGAAAGTATTTTAAGTTTTTCAGATTGCAGAATTATTTCATTTAATTTCTAACTTAATTGCATTGTCATTATAGAACATGGTCTGATTATACTGATCGTTCGAAATATTTTCCTTTACCATGTTTTCTTTGACCATGCTATTTAAGATCATAAGCCTCAACCTCCTGTGGCTCTTCCCATCTTCCTTCTCTTGCATTCTGTCTCTCCATAGCACTTGTTATCATTTGACCTGTTTTATACTGACTTCATCTTGTTTGAGGGCTTTTAAAATTCCTTACTTAGATGAAAACTGGTGATGTGGTTAAAATCATATTTTAAAAATATTTTATCCTTCGTTTTAGTTTCAATCAGAAGAGTCAGGGCTATCTATCTAAATTTATAATATACTGTAGGAAGCAGAAGTCTGTTATTCAGTAGGGTTTTTTTTTGTTTTTTTAGCCCATCAGTTTTTTTAAATTACTTAATTTTTTCTTGCTGCTCTCGGTCTCTGTTGCTGCACACGGCCTGTTCTCTAGTTGCTGCACACGGCCTGTTCTCTAGTTGCTGCACACGGACTGTTCTCTAGTTGCTGCACACGGCCTGTTCTCTGTTGCTGCACACGGCCTGTTCTCTAGTTGCTGCACACGGCCTGTTCTCTAGTTGCTGCACACGGCCTGTTCTCTAGTTGCTGCACACGGCCTGTTCTCTAGTTGCTGCACACGGCCTGTTCTCTAGTTGAGGCACACGGCCTGTTCTCTAGTTGAGGCACACGGCCTGTTCTCTGTTGCTGCACACGGCCTGTTCTCTAGTTGCTGCACACGGCCTGTTCTCTAGTTGCTGCACACGGCCTGTTCTCTAGCTGCTGCACACGGCCTGTTCTCTAGTTGCTGCACACGGCCTGTTCTCTAGTTGCTGCACACGGCCTGTTCTCTAGTTGAGGCACACGGCCTGTTCTCTAGTTGCTGCACACGGCCTGTTCTCTAGTTGCTGCACACGGCCTGTTCTCTAGTTGCTGCACACGGCCTGTTCTCTGTTGCTGCACATGGCCTGTTCTCTGTTGCTGCACACGGCCTGTTCTCTAGTTGCTGCACACGGCCTGTTCTCTGTTGCTGCACACGGCCTGTTCTCTAGTTGAGGCACACGGCCTGTTCTCTAGTTGCTGCCCATGGCCTGTTCCTTAGTTGCTGCCAGGCTGCTCACGGTGATGGCTTTTCTTGTTACTGAGCACAGGCTCAAGTAGTTGGAGCACACGAGCTTAGTTGCCCCGTGGCATGTGGAATCTTCCTGCACCAGGAATCAAACTCATGTCCCCTGCATTGGCAGGTGGATTCTTAACCATTGGACCACCAGGGAATTCCAAGCCCATCAGCTTATTACATTTTTTATTGAGCTATAATTGACATATTAATATTGATAATATTATAACATTATATAATAGTATATTAGTTTCAGGTGTGGAGGAGGGCATGGCAACCCACTCCAGTATTCTTGCCTGGAGAATCCCATGGACAGAGGAGCCTGGAGGGCTACAGCCCATGGGGTCTCAAAGAGTCAGACACAACTGAGCAACTAAGCACAGTTTCAGGTGTACAACATAATGATTCTATAGTTGTAAATATTGCCAAATGAGCACTACAGTAAGTACATCACCACACATAGAATATATTTTCTTGTGATGAAGACTTTTAAATCTACTCTCAGTAACTTTCATACAATTATTTTTATTTCATTCAATATCAAGTTCTGTTTTAGCAAGAGAACCCAAAAATATATATAGGTCAAGTTACTGGGAAGAATCAGTCTATGTTTTTCCTAAAGAGAATTATAGGGGTATAGTCCCTGCGCTCTAGAATGATGCTTATAACCCAAGATCCATACACTGAAGAGGAGAGCAAATAATGTTATCCTAACACTTTCAAGTTCTTCGTGAATAGGTATATGTCTGCACATGGAAAAATCCAGGATATGTGCATTTTAGGGATGAAAATTTGTAGTGAGGATCAATGAAAGGCTTTGATATGGGCTGCACATGAAAACATCCACACTTTTCTGAATAATCTTGAGATGCTGCTGGGGAACTGGGGTCTTGCTTCTGTTAATCATGCAGAGTCTGGTCTTTCATTCCTGGAGTTTGCAGGTAACAGCTTTCCTTTTCTTTCAGAGCTACTTCTACCATTTTATCCCTTGGAGTTCTAGTCTAGAGCTGGCTGCAGGGACTTGTCATAATTCAGGGCCTCCTGGAAAAGGTAGCACCCTCTAGCCTTCTTGGCATCCCAGCGGAATAGCCAGTGTAGCATAAGGAGCGTTTACAAAGTCCCAGCAGTTCTTAAAGTGCTTGGTGTCCCAGTTTCTGGGCTGTCATTTCTAACTCCTTCTCAGTTGATCTGTGGAAGACCTTTCTTTGGACTTTTGCCCTTTTATTATTTGCTTTTATTATTCTGAAGGTGCGGCTTACAAAAACAGTTCTCTCCCTCAGACCTCCAGCAGTTAAGATAGAACAATAGGTGTCTGCTTATCTTATATAAGTCAGGAACTTTTGACGTCCAGATTTTAGTCTGGCTGTGAATGTAGCATGTTTGAAAAATGGAAGTAAGCTGCCAACGACTGCCAACATTATTTACCAAAGAAGAGAGAGTAGAAAGAAGTCATTCTACTCATCTTGTTTTCCATGTCATGGCTGTGTGGTGTATTTTGATGTCTTGTCAGTGTCCAATGAACAGTTCTCTTTGAGGATCAGTGATGGCTTTCCCTTGTGCTCATATTGATGATATACAACAGTTCAGTCGAATTATAACCCACAAACACCAGCAGTAATTCTGGAGCTCAGAGCTAAAGATGTGGCCGTTGCTGCAGGGAGCTGCCTACTCCCTGTCTTCAGGGGACAGAGAGATAAGGACAGGTGGGTAAAAAGAGCAGCTCTTTAGAAGGCTCCTTAAGCAACCCTGCTGCTGCTAAGTCACTTCATTCGTGTCCGGCTCTGTGCGACCCCATAGACGGCAGCCTACCAGGCTCCCCCGTCCCTGGGATTCTCCAGGCAAGAACACTGGAGTGGGTTGCCATTTCCTTCTCCAAAGCATGAAAGTGAAAAGTGAAAGTGAAGTCGCTCAGTCGTGTCCGACCCTCAGCGACCCCATGGACTGCAGCCCACCCGGCTACTTCATCCATAGGATTTTCCAGGCAAGAGTACTGGAGTGGGGTGCCATTGCCTTCTCCTTAAGCAGCCCTAGCAAAGTGGAATGTTTTCTGGGCTGACTCCTGACTTGAATAATTTGCTCTCATTTCTTTGCTGTGCTCAGCTTTCATCTTTCTTTTCATCATTACAGACAGCAGATGCATTCCCTAGTAAAAATATGGCACAGAAAGCTGGTAAACTGTGAGACTTTAGAACGGAGAATTTGTTAGATTTCATGTCCCTTAGAAGAGTTTGCTGAGTCTACTACTACAAAGAGAGAGTGTGTGTTAGTGAATGCTTTTTCAAATGGCCACTCCATTTCTAACTGACCTTCAGTTACAATTGTTTTAAAAATGATAATGGGAACTCTCAAATGTGTCACCAAAAGTGCATGTTTGAGAAATTTCCAGACTGTATTTTTATAAAATTCAGAGTTTTAATGATACACATATTTTCTATATTCTCCAAATACCTAATCTACAAATAAATATATCTTTTTTTGGGACTAGGAATTTTGGGACTAGGAACTCTACCTCCTAGTCAGGTTAACATTTTTAGTCACTTTTCTGTTAGGTATCTCTTTTCCTCCATTGGTCTTGGTATTAAATTGTGAAATAATGTACAGAAAGCCCTGTGCACTGTCAAACGCAATAAAAATGACTCTTATTGTCTTTGTGGTCAGTTATCTTCTGGCAGTTTCTGACATTCTCCTATGTCCCATTTTCAGATACCAGGTAACACTCTGAAATAAACACACCTGCATAAATTTATAAGTATTCTGTATAGCATAGTAGTTTGTAGCATAGCCTCAGAAATCATACTGCTGACCTGGGGTCCAAATCCTGCCTCAACTACTCTCCAGCTATTGGATTGTGAGCAGATAACTTCCTCTCATGCTGCCTTACTTTCTTTGCCTATAAAATAGAAATAATAGTACTTCACTCAGAGCATTGGTAAAACAAGTAGAGTGTTGAACAAACAAACTGACTGGCACATAGTAAGTGCTTAAAAAGTGTTGGTGTATTGCCATTTTTATGTACTCTGGCTCTGGAAGCAATAGTAATCAGCTTTAGATTGTAAAAGATTTAGTAGCCAAGAAGAGCCTAAGGAGACCTGAGGACCAAATCCTGGATGGGATTCTGCAGCGGGAAAAGGCCATTAGTTAAAAACTAAGGGAATTCCAAATAAAGTATGGACTTTAGTTGAGTGAGTGAGTGAGTTAAGTCGCTCAGTCGTGTCCGACTCTTTGCAACCCTGTGGACCATACCCCACCAGGCTCCTCTGTCCATCGGATTCTCCAGGCAAGACTACTGGAGTGGGTTGCCATTTCTTTCTCCAGGGAATCTTCCTGACCCAGGGATCGAACCCAGGTCTCCCGCATTGCAGGCAGACGCTTTACCCTCTGAGCCACCAGGGACTTTAATTAATTTTTAAAAATACTTAGTAAGAATAGACAAAGAAAACAGTTTCTCTTTTTAAAAAAATAACTTTCATGGTTACAAAAATTTGTTTTTGGCGAAACTACAGAACTGATAAGGCAAAAAATGGCAGTTCTCAAATCATTTGCAGGTTACCCTTCCAGTGGCATCACTGGCATTTGTGTTCGTAGTATTTACCTACCTACCTGTTTCATGAACAGATGTGGTCATTTGCAGGATAGTTACTGTAGACTTGCCTTTTATTCAACAATAGATTGTTGCTGCTCAGAGCTGGATGGTAGACCAGGGCTGGTCAGAACCTTCACCAGCAGTCCATGAGGAGATATGGTAAATCATGGCCCTGCTTCCTTTGTCCAGAAAGTCTTGCTCTACACAAATGTCAGCTGAACTAAACAGTGCTTAGTGATGTGTTGATTTAGGTTTCGGCACAGGCTCTTTATCTCATTGTGGATCTGCACCCGACAGTGCTCTGGCCTGTGTGTGAGCAATGTTGGCCGGCACTGTTCCATAGACATGTAGAGAGAGCTGTCTTTTCCCTTTAATGGCTTTTACTCTTACTTGCTGTTCTTTGTTGATTTAGAGACAAGATCGCCCTTCGAATGGGACAGTGGTGACATTTACCAGAGGCCACCTCTGTACTTTTAATCTTCATCAGTTTCAGTGATTGGGCTTCCTTTAAAAAGGCAGCACAGTGGAGAGGTTAATACCTTGGATAAGTGCAGTTCAAATTACGGTTCTTCTGGAACCTCAGTTTTCTAACTTGGAAATGAGTATAATGATTACATTTATTTTATAAGAATTGTTTTGAGGATTAAATAAAATTATACCTGAAAAGAAGTTAGCACTGCTCTTTTTTTTTTTTTTTAATTTTTTACTTTATATTGCAGTATAGCCAGTTGTCGTTGTGATAGTTTCAGATGGACAGCAAAGGGACTCAGCCATGCGTATACATGTATCCATTCTCACCCATACCCCCCTCCCATTCAGGCTGCCGCATAGAGTTCCCTGTGCTATACAGTAGGTCCTTGTCAGCAATCCATTTTAAATATAGCAGTGCATGCATAGTGAGTTTAGCACTGCTCTTGGCAGTTAGTAAGGGCTCAGTAAAAATGAGCTACTATAATAATGACTTATTTACTACTATTATACCTGAAGCTGTTGTCTTTATTATTGGCAGATTTTTTTCTTAAATAATTTAAAACTCATTCATCTCCAGAGAGATTAAAATTACTAAACAGATTTCAGTTTTACAAAGCAAACACTAAACACTGGGAATTTTAATGGTTCTTTAGAAAAGCAATGAGAGATATTTAGCCAATCACCAGAAGCTATACTGGACCCAATCTTAAAAGAATTGTTTTTATAGGCTTTCTAGGACCTTTACCTACAAAGAGGCACTTTGTTACAATTCCTTGTATCATCACTGTTGGAAAACCTTGAGAGAGAATGAATTCTGTTTTCTTCATGAGTACCATTGCAGCTAGAGATGTAGGTTGCTCTGCCTTTAACCTGTTCTCCTTGTTCATTAAGGGTTGCCAAAAATAAATCTGCCAAACAAATGGAGAGAACCATAGTTTTTCTAGCTGCTGTCAAAGGCATACTCCTCTCATTGTCTTCCAGATGGTATATGTCGATTTAGTGTGTATATGTGTGTCTGTGTCTCTCCTCTCTTTAAGCAGAGCAGCACCCTTGCTCAAGACACCTAAGACAGAGACTCCTCTCATGTCCCTCCTCAGCGGTTTATATCCTTCACAACTTCAGTCTGATTTCTTCTCTGTGTTCACCAACACGTGTTCCCTGTGCCTTTCAAGTGTTTTATCATTTGATTGTTTTGAGCTAAGATCTAGACTCCTTTCATAATGGCTCAGAAAAAGTGCCTGGTTACATACAGTACAGTGAGTGCCCTACACACAAACTTTCAAGTTGTGAACTTTCAAAGATGCAAATGGGTATCTGGTCCCAGCAAGGAACCAGAACCTGTGCCTTCAACATCAGGCATGAGTGAAATTTCTGCTTGCCTTCGGTCTCCTATTGCTGATGATCCTTCAGCTCTGCCACCTCCCACTTCTCCCTCTTCCCGTCAATAACTCTTCTTGCCTGTTCACTTGATGCCAGCTTCTGTATGCCAGCTGTTGTACTCTACTATTCTACATTTCAAGGTGCTGTACTGTAAGATTAAAAATATTTTTTGTGTGTTTTTTTTAATGTATTATTTGTGTGAAAAGGATTATAAACCTGTTACAGGACAGTACTATATCGTCTGCTGTGTTAGTTAGGTATGTAGGCTAACTTTGTTGGACCTGCAGATAAATTGGACTTGTAAATATGCTTTCCCAACAGACCTTGTTCATATGTTAGGGACTTAGTGTATAAACATTGCCTGTAGTTAATATTGTTAGTGCCTACCGTGCTAGCAGCAAACATCTACAGTGTGTTCCTTTTGAGGGAGGTCATATCAGTGTCACCTTACAGGTGGGGAAAACGAAACTCAGTACTTAGAAACTTGAAATAGTTTCCCTAAGAGCACACAGCTACTAAATGATAGAGCCACCAGGGTTCAAACCTCTGTTCTAATTCTGTAGAGAGCTGCCTAAGGACACTGCCTTACAAAGATGAAATGCTTAGATTTCATGCCATTCACACTCTTGAAATTTCCAGAGAGCCAGGAAGAATGATTACCATCTTTGTCTTAATAAATAGAGTTTGTATTAATTAAAATAAAAGGCTGTATTTGTTGTTCAACAATTATGTACTAGGGGCTTCCCCAGGTGGCTCAGTGGTATAGAACCCTCCTGCCAGTGCAGAAGCCACAGGAGACCTGGGTTCGATCCCTGGGTGGAGAAGATTCCCTGGGGGAGGAAATGGCAACCCACTCCAATGTTCTTGCCTGGAAAATCCCATGGACGGAGGAGCTTGGCGGACTACAGTCTATAGGGTCGCAGAGAATCAGACATGACTGAGCAGGCAGGATTACGTACTAACGTTAAACTGTTACTGTATTATTATCTCAGTGGATGACTTGATAAGAAAAGTCATGGTGGAACTGCCTCTTTGAATGCAACAGAAAAGGCATTTGTGGGGAGAAGAATTTTAAATGTCCTAATTTGGAATACTCTTGCTATATTTAGTGCTCTGTTCTTGGGAGTAAGAAATTGCTGCTTCAACTCCTGTTACTCCCACCCTGCTCCTTCCCCAACAAAGACGCCCTGCCTGGTCTTATTTTCTGCTGGGGAAAGAAATTGTATCTCTTTAAGCTGGTTCTCTAAATTTACTTAAGGTTTGTTGCTGTTGCTCCTTTTTGAGGTGTTAGGACTTCTGGTAGAACCACTGAGCCAGTATCAGAATCCCCTGGAGGGCTTGTTGTAGCAGTTTGCTGGGCCCCACCCCAAGCCCTACTATTTGCCTTTCTAACAAGGTTCCAGGGGGTCTTGAGGCTTTGGAATGGAGACCACACTTGGGACCCATCTCTGGAAGAGTCAAAGCAATTTTGTAACTTCTTTAGATTAGCCTATTTGGATGCTAATTTCCTCCCAATTTCCCTAAAATCTTTACCTTTCTTATAACTGCTCTCAGTTCCTGTAAATGGACATCAAATCATGGCAATTTAAGCTAAGAGTATAGAAAATGCATGTAGCCCTCAGCTTCCTCCTCTGGTTCTACCGCCCCCACCTATCTTTGTAATTTGTTAGGTTCTCAGATTGTAAAGAGTCTTTTCACATCACACCTCCGTAAATTGAAAACTAAAATGGGAACATGATGAGCCCCTGAGAATAAAGCTTCAATTTCCCCTGCACATCTGCATGTGCTTTTGAATTAAGGAAAAAGAGCACGAGGCAAGGTGGCCTTTTTAAGACCTTCTATAGCACCTTTCCATTTTCCGTAATCACTGCTGACTCAGGACAGTCAGGAGACTTGACATCTAACCCTGGACCAAGTGAAATGCTTGTTGTTTTTCCGACTATGGTTAATTCAAGTTACTGTAAGGATGGGATTTTTTTCTATAAATAGGACATTCTATTATGTTTCATGAGAGTTTTTGGTTGATTTTTAAAAAAAACCCTAGGTTCACTGACAATTCATGACGTTGCTATAGCAGTAGTTACAAGACAATTACAATTTTTGCTGTAAGTTAGGATCTCAACTCAAACCATAAGGAGAAAAATTAAACAGAATTACCCTTGAAAATCCTTGAGTCACTACGTTACCAAGAACTGCATCCGTGAAAACTCAGAAGGCAGAAATTAACTTCTGTGTCTCATTGCTCATAGACTGTGGCCTCACACTTAACATGTCGCCAAAGTCTAGTTGAAAGACTGAAAGGATGGTGAGGAAAGGTAAGATTTTCCTTCCCTTCCTTGGACTCGTCCTAGAACAGATGGACATGGAGTTAAATCCTAATAAATGTACTTATAATGTGACTGCATTATACATTAAGATAATTGAAACTTTTGATTTGGGGTCTCTGATTTAAATTCTTTTACAGTCATACTGGAATTAAATCTTTCATTCATTCAACAAACAGCTGTTGAGTATCTCCTTAATCAAACTGTAGACTCTCCAAGGGGAGGTTTTTTTTTTCCTAATTAAGACAACTGCCTTGCATTATAGTAGTTGCTCAGTGTTGTTTGTTGCATTGATAACTAATAAAACACATCCCATGTGGTTTTTATGGATTGTGTCCTAGACTTAGAGATGGAGAAATAAACAGAGATTATTTCTCTGTTAGAGGTGTTTTAAATTTATGGGAACTTTATACAGGAAGAAATTAGTTCTGCCTGGGAGAATTTTAATACAGGCTCCCAAGGACAGGGGAGCCTAGTCTGGTGGGCTGCTGTCTATGGGGTCGCACAGAGTCAGACACAACTGAAGCGACTTAGCAGCAGCAGCATGGAAGAGACGTTTCAGCTCGGTCTGATGGATGGGTAGGAGTTCTCCAGGAAAGGAAGGGCATTCCTGGTAAAGGAGAGTCTCCTGCAAAGATTCTGTATTTTTTCTTTTGAGGAATCATTAGCTTAATGTCTTAAATACTTACAGAGTAACAAGATGAGAATAGGAAGGTAATGCTATTAATAGCTTACAGCTGTTGAGTGTATATTATGTGCCTGGCAGTGTAAGTATACTTTGTACACATTATTTTGTTTTAATCTCACAAGAAACCCGTGAAGTACATTCTACTATCATTTTCCAGATTAGAAATTGAGGAAAGTTTGTTTTGTGAGAAATGACATAGTGAGATGACGATCATTACGTTATATGTTCTTAGGTTATTCAAGCAGCTTAGACTGTGTGGACAGTGGGGAGCCATTTAGGATGATGTGATCAGATGTGAGGATGAAAAACTCTGAGTTGAAGGAGGCCAGTTTAAAAGTTTTCTTGTAGTCTACTGTGGCATATTGAAGGCTTCAGTTTTGACCTTGACCTTGGGGGTAGAAACTATAAGAGATGAAGGAGACAAGAGGGGTGGAATCAAAAAGACTTGATGACACTTGGGAGAAAGACGTGTGTGATCAGGCTTGCAAAGGGGAGAACAAGGTATACGGTGATGGCCTGGGAGAAAATGCTGTATGTTTTCTGTCTGCTTTTAGACCTTGTATTTCTTTGGTTTTGTATTTTTGTATTATCTGATATATATTAACTGTACATGCACATAACATAGAAATGTAGAAATGGAAGCACGTTGAGAGTATGTTCATTTTTTTCCTCTATGGATGTACCATCAAAAAAGTTTGGAAACTACTAATCCAAATGTATCCAAAAGAGCACTATCCAGAGGTAAGCCAGCTACTGGAGCAAGAAGGAATGAATAGGTGAGGCGAAAAGATGGCTACCTGTACTTTGACTTCTTCTTTATTTATTTGGCTGCACTGAGTCTAAGTTATGCCATGCAGGATCTTTTGTTGTGGCCCATGGGCTCCAGAGTGTGGGGGCTCAGTAGTTGCGGTGAGCAGGCTTCGTTGCTCCGCAGCACGTGGGGTCTTCGTTTCCCAACCAGGGATCAAACCCACATCCCCTGCATTGCAAGGTGGATTCTTAACCACCAGAGAAGCCCCTGTACTTTTACTTCTGCAGGTGATCATTTGAAGTTCTTTCTCTCTTTTGTAGCCATTTGTCTTTTGCATTTCAGAATAATCTCCAATAATCAGGATAAAGGTGCTGAAGAGGGAAGGGTATTCCTTTCCTATGGAAAAGATTCTGTTCTAAGACATTAAAGACATTTTAGGTATTAAAGAATTTAATAAGTAAATGCATATTAAGGTCATCTAATCCAACTTCTTCCTGCCGATCCAGAATCTCAAAGTAGTCAGTGGGCTTGTTTTTGAACCCTTTGGGAGGTAGGCAACTCAATCCTTCAGAAGGAAGTTTGGGCAGACGTAATTGGAGGAAAGTTCTTCCTTTTCCAAGTTGCAGTACACTTTCCCATATGCACCTTCTACCCATTGGTCCTTTCCCTTCCTTTAAAATAGTTACAGAGCCAGTAGCAAGGTGCTTTGCAAGTTACCAAGCGAACATACATGCACAGTCACACCTAATGCTCACAATTCTTCTGTGGAGTAGAAAGGTATGTGTTTGTCCTGATTGAAGAATTGAGGCAGTTGAGATTGTAGTGCCATGGAAAAACATCCTAGTTATTTTTCCTGTAAACATTTGTCATGCCTGATTTGCATATTTGTGTAGGAGGCATTGAAGTACCAGGAGCCATCTGACCTGGGTTTCAGTTCTGGTTCTATCACTTACTAGGAACAAGGCCTTTAGCAAATTATGTTGCCTTTCTGAGCTTCATTTCTCTTGTCTATAAAATAAGGATAAGCACTGTTGGGAAGATGAAATTAAATGACTCTTGTAAAGCCATTATAAAAGCTTGGCTTAGAGTTAGCTGTGCAACAGATGTGAGTATACTTGTTTTTCCCATCTGTGTTGAATATTATATATTTATTTATATATATATATATATATAATCCCATTGTATCAGCTAATGGAGGTTACTGTTTACTTTACTTCCCCAGCTTTATTGAGATGTAGCTGACATATGCTGCTGCTGCTGCTGTCGCTTCGGTCGTGTCTGACTGTGCGACCCCATAGACGGCAGCCCACCAGTCTTCCCCGTCCCTGGGATTCTCCAGGCAAGAACACTGGAGTGGGTTGCCATTTCCTTCTCCAATGCATGAAAGTGAAAAGTGAAAGTGAAGTCACTCAGTCATGTCTGACTCTTAGCAACCCCATGGACTGCAGCCTTCCAGGCTCCTCCATCCATGGGATTTTCCAGGCAAGAGTACTGGAGTGGGGTGCCATTGCCTTCTCCGGTTGACATATGACATTTGTACATTTAAGCTATGTGTATATTGGGAAATAATTATCACATCATTAAAGTTAATTAATCCATCAGTCACCTCACACAGTTATGAATTTGTGTGTGTGTGGTGTAAACATTTAAGATTTGCTTTTGTAACAACTTTTAAGTATATATCAATAATACAGTATTGTTAACTAGTCACCATGCTGATAAAGAATCTGTCTGCAATGCAGGAGACATGGGTTCAATCCCTGGAGAAGGGAAGATCCCCTGGAGAAGGGAATGGACAGAGGAGCATGGCAGGCCAACTATCCACTCCAGTATTCTTGCCTAGAGAATTCCATGGACAGAGGAGCCTAGCGATAGTCCATGGGGTTGGAAAGAGTCAGACGTGATTGACCAGCTATACATTTCATGCTGTACATTAGATGTCCAGAACTTATTCATCTCATAAATGGAAATTTGTTCTGTTTGACCAATATCTCTCCATTTTCTTGCCTCCCAGCCCCTGGCAACTGCCATTCTCTATTTCTATAACTTTGACTTTTTTTGAGTTCACCTGTGAATGAAATCATATAGTATTTGTCTAACTCTAACTTATTTCACCTAGCTTAAGGTTCATCCATGTTGTTACAAGTGGCAGAACTGCCTTCTTTTTCTGTGGCTGAGTAATATTCCTTATGGACTTACCTGATGGCTCAGTGTTAAAGAATCTGCCTACCAATACAGGAGACACAGGTTCGATTGCTGAGTCCGGAAGATCCCCTCGAGAAGGAAATGGCAACCCACTCCACTGTTCTCGCCTGGGAAATCCCACAGACAGAAGAGCATATCTGTGACTTGACTGTTGTGAATGATGCTGCAGTGAACAAAGATATCACTTTGAAATAGGGATTTCATTTCTTTTGGCTTTGCCAGATTGTATGGTAATTCTAGATTTAATTTTTTCAGGAATCAATGAAGGTTACTTTGGAACTTAATCCTGCCATTTGTCTTTTTAGTTGTTTCATAATAATCATTAGTGTTATCTTAATGTTTTTAGAAAGAAACTTATTTTTCAAAAGTCATGAAAAGATGCAGTTTTAGAAAGAAATTTAGGCTATTTTTGTTTTGGAGAGAAAAGTTAAACTTGCATTGATGCTTTTAAAAACATTTAATTTTACATGACATCTATTGGATCACCTTACTACACTATGAAAGTGTTAGTCACTCAATCGTGTCTGACTCATTGCAACCCCATGGACTGCACAGCCTGCCAGGCTCCTCTGTCCACGGGATTCTCGGGCAAGAATACTGGAATGGGTTGCCATTTCCTTCTTCAGGGGATCTTCTTGATGCAGGGACTGAACCCGGATCTCCTGCATTGCAGGAGGGTTCTTCTGAGCCACCTGGGAAGCGTTACTGCACTGCAGCCACATGGTACGGAATGGGAAGGGATGAGAGTAGGTTTTTTTTTACTCTGGAATTTTTCATTCATGGAGTCATGTGATAAATGCAGAAGTATGTGTTTGGAATTAAGTATTTGAAAAGGAAGGATCAGTCACTTTCAGTCAGTTCTGTTGGACTCTCTTTTATCCCTTTCTTCTTCTCATGTTCTGTCTTAAGGGAAAAAAATGTGATTTTTATTTTCATCCTGAGAATTCTACCACTTTGGGGGACTTTAGTTTTGATAGGTGTGAAAGCCCTTTGACAACTCCTCTCTAAGGTTTAAGTGTGTATTTAGCCTGCCAACCTGGGAGCTTTCTGAGGGCTAGGATCCAGTGCGAATTTTCCACTGTTACTGGCACATTAGCACAGTGCCTGGTACTTAGAATGACTTAGAAAGCTATTTACTGACCGAGTGAACTATTACTCCTTCCTTTATCTGTTGAAACTTAGTCAATTCTGAGTTATTAATACATCCTAGGAGTTTACTGCCATATCTTTTAGTTCAAAACGTACCCCAGATAAAGTAAGTTCATGAAAAAGAATTTTTTTCACAAATACATAGAATTATAATAATCTGTTAGTAGAAATGTTAGAAATACATTGTTACCAATATTTTTAAAATTTTATTTTAGTGCAGTGTACTTGATTTGCATTGTATAAATGTCTACTATACAGGAGTGATTCAGTTAGACATAAGTATACATTCCTTTTTTATTTTTTTCATTATGGTTTATCATAAAATATTGAATATAGTTCCCTGTGCTCTACACTAGGACCTTGTTGTTTATCTATTCTGTATGTAATAGTTCGCATCTGCTTATCCCAAACTTCCCCCCCTTGGCAACCAGTAGTCTACTTGTCAAAGCCGATTGTTCTTTGGACCTCCCTAGAATCTTCTGCTCGAAGAATGCATGTTTTCATTTGTCTCCTAACATGCTAGAGATGGGGGTGGTGCCTTGGGCACTAGCTGAATTTACTCAATTCGGATACGTATGAGACGTCTCCCGTCCAGAATTCTAGTTCTGCAGTCCACTTTTAGCCAACAATGAGCAGCTCTGTGTTTCTTTTCTTTTTTTATTTTTTAAAGCTCTTTTTGTATCTCCCCGACAAATTTTGTCCAGTAGTACATTTCTACAAAGAGGAAATCTTTCCCCATCTCGTTTTTCATTTCCCCAGTAAGTTCATCTGTGCTCGGTCTGTTATCTGTTGTATCCATTTTCCAACAGCTCGCTGGGCTCTTGAGGGATATGAAACAGAAGAGAAGTCAGGGTCAGATACAGTGTGGGTGAGGGTGTCTCCAGTTAGGACTTGGGCTTTCCTCCAGAAGTGGGAATGAACCACTTGGGAATGACACATCCTGCATTCTGCGTGTCCTGTCTGTGGTGCCCTTGCTTGTGCCGCTCGTTTTTGTTACGGTCATTTCTCTGTGGTAAATGCTTCACTCTTCAGTATGTTTTATTTTAGTCACTGTTTCTAAATCTGTATATTCTGTTCTTTCCTTCTACCATTTTGGCTTGTAGGTGCCTCAACATGAATTTAATCTGAGAAAAAAAAATCCTAATGTCCTGACTTCTGGTAAGAAATATTTACACGAGGGAACTCTCAGTTTTACTGACTTTTCCTTGAGTTCTAGGAAAATGTGTGTGTGATGTTTGTCACATGAGGTGTTCTAAATATTAATGCTATTTAATATGATTAAATTGTCTATTTAGAGGAAAAGTTGCATGTCACCATAGCTGAGGAATGTTTGCTACACAAGTTGGCCATACAAAAATGAGGTGTGATTTTCCTTTTTAGTCAGAAAAATTTTTTTAGGATAATATTTGGGCTGTGGCATGATAAACATAATTCCTCACTAGGGAATGTAAATTGATACACTCTTCCTGGAGTATAATTGGACCCTGCAATCTCACTTTTAGAAATCTATCCAAAGGAAATAATCAGAGATAAGAATGTTCATCATAGTTTGTTTTTTTTTTTTTTTAATGAAAATTATAAGCCACAGGACTCCCCTGGTGGTGCAGTGGCTAAGACTCCATACTGCCAATGCACAGGCCCCAGTTTCCATCCCTGTGCAGGGAACTAGACCCCATATGCTCCAACTAAAAGATTTCCCATGCTGCAACTAAAAAAAACAAACTGCGTGCTGCAACTAAGAGCCGTTGCAAACCAATAAATATTTTTTAAAAAGGAAAATTGTAAGCCCCATGAATATCTGAGAGTCAAGAAATTGATTTTGGTATGTACAAGTATTAGAATGTTATGGAAGCACTAATATTATGACTCTGAAAAGTGTTTAAAGACAACTATTCAAGACATATCATTAAGAAGAGAAATAAAAAACTGTGGTGAATAAAATATGACGTGTATGTGCTGCTGCTGCTAAGTCACTTCAGCCGTGTCTGACTCTTTGAGACCCCATGGATTGTAGCCCTCCAGGCTCCTCTGTCCATGGGATTCTCCAGGCAAGAAGACTGGAGTGGGTCACATGCCCTCCTCCAGGGGATCTTCCCCACCCAGGATCGAACCCGCATCTCCTGTGGCTCCTACGTTGCAGGCGGGTTCTTTACTGCTGAGCCACCAGGGAAGCCCAAAATACTGCCATTGTTATTTCTGAGTAAATGGGACAGACAACTTAAAAATCTTTCTGTGGTTTCCACATTTTCTGTATGTATTACATTGATGATTAAATGAATGAATTTGTATAAGAGACTACAATGATGCCTCAAAAATCAGTTTTTTAAAACGCTTTCTTTTATTTCAGTTTCCTAACAGGAAGGTCACCAGTATGAAAGCTTTAAAATATTAGCTGTTCCCAATCGAGAATTTTTATATTCTTATGAGTTGTGAAATGTATATAAATAAGGAAAATTGCACTATGCTAAACAGTATGTTGTTGAACCAGAAATATGTTTATTGGCATATTTTATGGATAAATTGGCACTAGGATTTATCATTTTTTTCAAAAATTGGTTTCAAATTTTAGAACACAAAAAAACTCAAGATATGACAGAGCTACCTCAGACATCCCTTTAGACTGGCTGTCAAGTTACAAGTTTAAGCAAGAATAGGCATATTTTTTAATAGCCTGGAAGGTATTTTGGTGGGACAATAGAAGTATATTTGGTTATACAAAAATCTGTGATTCTATAAAAGGACATAATTTGAATCTGTAGTTGATTACAAGTTTAGAGCTCTCTGTAATATACAAAGTTTCTTAATTGTATGTAACTAGTCACTTCCCAAGGCTGGCTGATCACTCTGAAGAAGTAATGAAACTCAGCAAGAATTACCAGCTGCTGTTTGTGAAACCAAATGATAGAATTCACTTAATGAAAGTAATGTGCTGACAGCAGTGTTCACTGTTTAGAACATAATAATCATGTTTATTGTATCTCTCAGAGACAGAATATATCATACGTAGACAAGAGAAAATTGAGAATAATGTGCTTTTTTTAAAAAAAGTGCTCTTATTTACATGAAACCAAGCTTCAAAAACACTTTGCTAGAGGTCTGTTTTATAGAGTTAAACTGGAAAAATGGCAGATTTGGAAAGCAACTATTGTTTTTGGACACACAAATCAGAAGTATGAGCTCAGAAAACATAGGCACTTGGGGAAATCTTAATATCTTGAACTATAGACCTTGTGAACTTCAAAAAACCTTGAAATTCACTTGATGATGATTTTTGGAATCTCAGAAATAGTGGTGTAATACCACAGGATAGAAAAAAATAATCAGGAAGCTTAATGCAATCAGAGCCTCATAGCCTCTTATGGGAAGTAGCATTTGGCAAAGCCTGCTAAGCTACTGTAAATGAATGTTAATCACATTTTATCAGCTGCTTGCGCTATCTTTATTACATAATTTGAATATTTATGACCCTGTAAATATGTTTAACAGTGAAATTACAGTATTTATGAAACTCAAATTCCAAAAAGCATATAACCCTTTGATGGAGAAGAATTATCTTTAAATACTACAAAATTCAAGATGTTTTTGCCATTTAGCAGTTGTCTGTATGCTATGGGACAAGTATTTCTCACTAAAATTCTGTGATAAACAATGATATATGTCAAAATTGACTTTGAAGACACACATGATTCTGTTAATTTATCATCTATGAGAAATAAATGATCAGCTGAAGTATTTTAAGTTTTTAGGATTAAGTACAATTTATTTTCTCACTATGGTTTATATTTTGGTTGACAGCATCTATCTCTGTTTGGAAATTATTAATGAATCTTTTTTTATGAACCAGATTTGGAATTGGACAACTCCTCCTAAAGTAGCAGTATTATTGAAAATGAAAATAATGGATGGAAATGCCTCTTTAGTTTTATAATCTGTACTCATTTGGGGTGTGTGTGTGTATTTTGGGAAAACTTGACTCTTTTATTTATTGCCAATGCTTTCTTACTTCTTTGCAACCATAAACTCACTGCAAGGTATTTTTCCCTTCCGAAGGATTTAAATGCATTGTTCTTTGGGAAAGTATAATCTAATAGGAAGATATAGTTCATATTAGAACAAAAAAAGCCTGTAGTTAAGATATGTCTCGGTCACATTTTTTTCCCGTTTTTTGTTAAAGCAGAACTGGATTCATTTAAGTAAATAAAATTGTCGATGGGTAAAGCCTTTATTTTCAAAAGTGATAAGGTTACAAATATCTGTTTACTTCATTTTGATTGTCTAAAATATTTAGAAATTCTCATTCTACAAAGTTTGAGTATACTAATTACTTAAAATTTTGAGGTGAATTTAATTTGTTTTCTAGGTATTACAGTGGTAAAGAATCCACCTGTCAACTCAGGAGACTCGGGTTCAATCCCTGGGTCGGGAAGTTCCCCTGAAGGAGGGAATGGCAACCCACTCCAGTGTTCTTGCCTGGAGAATCCCATAGACAGGGGAGCCTGGTGGGCTACCATCCATGGAGTTGCACGAGAGTCAGACACGACTGAGTGACTGAGCGCGCACACACACACATTAGATTAATTTAGGTTAATTCATGTGTTGCTGGCCTGGCGGACACTACAGAGAAGTGGTTCTGAGGGTGAACTTTGTCACAGATTCTGTTGAGATCAAACTCTTGGTCAGGCAAGCACTCATTTACCTTAGTCACCATCATTCTGATCAGGTTCTGAATCTCGCTGGGCTTCGGTGGGCACACCTTCATGGATTAGTTGGGAGGATTACCTGAAATGCTCACAAATATATGGAAAGTGTTAAGAATGTGTGTCTGAAGTCAGTGGTGGTCTTCATACACTGCTGTTACCCAGTTGCTGATAGAGCCTTTCTATGTTGAGGATCTCTTAAAACCCTTTGCCTTTCCACCATCCTTATTTGGGAGGATTAGCTAGTGGGTACAGCTACTCTCCTTTAAAAAGATGACAAAGGAAAAATATCCAGAATGCAAGTCAGCTTTCTATACCTAATAGCAATGTGGGAGGAGTTTTGATGTTTCAGATCTTGATCCGAATGCAGAAGATGAGATGGGGGCCTTAGGTTATTGATTCGTGCTCTGCGCTGTTGCCTGTCTTACTGGCGGAGAGCATGGGTAGACAAACGTTTTCTGTTAAAGCCAGCAAGCAAACGTGTTAGGCTTTGTAGGTTTTATATCTCTGTCACAACTACTCTTCTCTGCCGTTTTAGCCAGGACCAGCCATTGGCAGTACTGTAATTGACGGGCATGGCTCTATTCCAATAAAAATGTATTTTTTAAGAACAGCCTGTGTGTTGGATTTGGACCGTGGACTGTAGTTTGCCAACCTCTGGGCGCAGGTAGTTGAGAGTATGTTGGTGTCTCTTTTCTTAAAATCAGAGATAAATTCTTGCCTTCAGCGTTGTAGTTGTTCATTATTTAGTTTAAATGCATATAAATCAACATTATAGGGAATTCCCTGGTGGTCTAGCAGTTAGGACTCTGTTCTTCCATTCCAGGGGCCTGGGTTTATTCCTGGTCGGGAACTAAGATATTGCAAGTCGACCAGCATAGCCAAAAAAATAAACACTGTAATTTTCTATTCTTTTTGCTTATAGTTTTATCCTAAAAGGATAAACTGTCAACTTTTGATCTCTAAAGCTCTATGACAATTGAGTTTTCTAGTTGGTTCTCTTACATCCCTAGGTACAGGTGGGGTGATGGGGAATGCCTTGATTGTGTAAAGAGATTAGACATTACACTGCTTTATTCATAACTGAGTAGATTTTGAGTTCTGCTGGACAGTATCAGGTTTGGCTTTGCAACTGGGTTGGTTCATCTTGGTGCTTTGCTCCCTCCTAGCTGCAAGTCATTGGCTTGGGATGTAGCTTTCTTAAGGCTCAGTTTACTCATTGGTAAAATAATGATAATTCTTAACCTTGTTAGGTTGCTCTGAGGATTGATGTGCCCATGAATTTAAAGTGTGGGGGCCCAGTGCCTGAGAAAGATAAACCAAATAAACAATAGCTCTTAAAAACTTGGGTGAGAACCATATCTTGAAGGTTACATGCTTTTTTTAAAAAAAAATTCATTGTTATTTTACATTCCTTATTCTTCCTTAAAGGGGAAAAATGCATTTTTGTGTGCTTAAGCCCTCAAAGTTATTTGGTGCCTTGGAGCCATGTCTTTCAAGCTGGGCTTCCCAGGTGATTTAACGGTAAGGAATCCCGCCTGCCAATGCAGGAGACCCAGGTTCCATCCCTGGGTTGGGAAGATCCCCTGGAGGAGGCCATGGCAACCCACTCCAGTATTCTCGCCTGGAAAATTCCAGGGACAGAGGAGTCTGGTGGGCTACAGTCCATGGGGTCACAAAGAGACACAACTGAGCATGCGCATATTTCAAACTATTTGTGCTGAAAGACTTTTTATCTGTCATGAACCAATGCTTTCATAAAATATAATGAAAGGAATTTATTACAAAAATGAAATAAACACAAACAGAACACATACAAAGCCCTGTTTTTTCTTTTAATGAGATCCAACAAATACCTCAAGTTTCTAAGTGTTTACTTTGCCTGCTTATTTCTTTGGGACCTGGTAGTAAGTGATTTTTAGATCTATACTGACTGTACTTTTAGGAGCACTGGTTTAAGGGGAGGCCAGTTCATGGAAATTCTTTCAAAATACTCATATCAGTCATTCTTTTTTTAAAAGACATGTATGTATTTATTTACTTTGCTTCACTAGGTCTTAGTTGAGGCATATGGGATCTTTAGTTGCAACATGCAAAGTCTTAGCTGGGGCATGTGGGATCTAGTTCCCTGACCAGGGGTCGAGCCTGGGCCCTCAGCATAGGCAGCATGGAGTCTTAGCCACTGGACCACCAGGGAAGTCCCCATATCAGTCACTCTTGAACAGAAAGAAAGTGAAGTCGCTCAGTCGTGTCCAACTCTTTGCAACCCCATAGACTGTAGCCTACCAGGCTCCTCTGTCCATGGGATTTTCCAGGCAATAGTACTGGAGTGGGTTGCCATTTCCTTCTCCGGGGGATCTTCCCAATCCAGGGCTCAAACCCGGGTCTCCTGCATTGTAGACAGACACTTTACTGTCTGAGCCACCATTTAGCCACTAAATAGACACTGAGTTTACCCCTTCTTCTTAAAAGGTAGTCACCAACTGCAAGTGAATGTTATTTATTGCCCAAGTCTTCGTTCATTCAACCCCACCCCTCTCCACTGCCCATGCAAATAGTTGGATTTGAGGTACCTAGAGATTCTCATCAGGGAATAAGCCTTGATGGTTTGCTTTGATCAGCATGACCTCCCTTGGAGTGTCTGGCTGCACAGGGGGGTCCCAGTGGCTCCAGTGCTGATCTTGAGAGCCTAGACCTCTAGGAGCGTGGGTATAGGAATCTCAGGTCCTCACTTTCCCTTCCATCCTCTGTGATCTGACAGCACCTCCCGTTACTTCTGTTAAACCACACATTTCATTAATGTTTCCATTATCTTCTCTGACTTCCCCACCCCCACCCCACCTCTGCCGCCAGAACCATGGGCTTTATAACAATAGGGCCTAATTTTATTTTCTTTTTGGCTCCCTGGCTCCTGGCACACTCTAGGTGTACCTTGGAAATGTTCTGATGTGTGAATGAATGAGTAGGCAATGCTGTCCAGGCCTCTCACCAGACTGACATCCTTTATCTTCAGGCTCTTCACTTCGCTAGGGTTCCTCTCAGAAATTTAACCAGATTGGAAAGGGTGGAGGAGAAGGGGGGTCACTCCGGAGCAACACATAGCTGTCAACACGTTTTCAGTGCCCATAACCTGAAGGAACATGGACTGTGTATTTTGGGAAGTTGTGTTTTTCTCATTCCTCAATTTTTGGTGCCGATTGTGTAACAGTGTTGTAGGAAAGCGGCCAACAGCAGTCCTACCAGCTTCCAAACTGTCACAGTGGCTTTCTGGAAACTGTCAGGGCCACACCTTCCCTTAGATGAAACTCAGTGGCATCGAGCTCTTGAGAGTACAGATGGTGATTTTCTGGAGTAGACACAGTGGTGTGTGAACATATGACCAGGCTGGGCTATACCACAGTGCTTGCATGGGATAGTACGGATCACTGGTGCTTTACAGTAGAGCGCTTATGGATCTTTCATGATATGTATACAGAGTAAGATCACTGTGTGATGGGGATGGAAAAGGGTATCAGTCATTTGTATGCTACAGTCATTTTCAAGGAAAAAGAACTCAAAAATCAGTTGATAGCTTATACTAATAGATTAGGTTTCTGGCGGTTATCTTTTCCTTGGGGTAACTGGTGAAGTTAATAGCACGTTTAACTAAATGCTGGCTTTGAATGAGGATCTTGAATTCCCGTCTTAACTCTATGACCTCATTCAAGTTATTTAGCCTCTTTGAGCCTCACTTTTTCTTATCTGTAAAATGGGGTAATAATAGTACAAGGGCATAGATGATTGTGAAGATTAAACGTGACAATTCATGTGAAGTGCTTAGTGATACCAATATTTTTTTAGCATTCATTATTACCACTTGATTATTTATTGGGGTAACAACACTTTTGAAAAGAAATGACAGCCTTCAGAGTATCAAAAACAGTTGTATTTGAAGACTACTTACATATGCAGAATATTAATTTAACAAATTTTTGCCCTTCTTAACTGTTTTATATATGTTAGTTTATGCTTCTGGACTTCCTGAAATAAGTTATTTTTGACTTCTTAACACTTAACATCGAGAGGTGACTTATAAGCTTATTAAAATAAATTGTTCAAAAAATAGCAAAAATAATGAGCAAACCATATGAAATTAATCTATTGAATTAGCAGTGGAATACAGTATTAGAAAACATCGTGAAAACTAGCAATATATAAAATAAATGGAAAAATAGAATATAAAGTTGTATATACAGCATGGATATAATTTAAAAACATAATATATAACAAAATTAAGTAAATTACACATTTTGAAATGAATAAATAATAGCTGTGTTTCAGTATTTGGATTAAGGGTAACTTTTTTCCCTTCACTTTCCAGTGCTTATGATGTTAAAGGTATTTATTTGTTTTCTTAATTTATTTTTTAATTGAGATATAGTTATATACAATGTTAGTTACAGATGCACAACATAGTGACTCACAACTTTTAAAGGTTATACTCCATTTATAGTTAATATAAAATATTGTCTGTGTTCCCTGTATTTTACAATATATCCTTGTAGTTTATTTTATACATAATAATTTGTACCTCTTGGGTTTCCCTTGTGGCTCAGCTGGTAAAGAATCTTCCTGCAGCGCAGGAGACCTGGGTTTGATCCCTGGGTTGGGAAGATCCCCTGGCAAAAGGAAAGGCTACTCACTCCAGTATTCTGGCCTGGAGAATTCCTATAGAGTCCGTGGGGTCGCGAAGAGTCAGACACAACTGAGCAACTTTCACTTTGCTTGTACCTCTGAGCTCCCTACTCCTCTCCTGCCCCTCCCCACTTCCTTCACCCCACTGGAAGCCACCGCTTTGTCTTCTATATCTATGAGTCTGTTTTCCACTGAAGGTTTTTATCATGTAAAAATTGTAAAGACCAAACATCTGTTACTCACTCTTAATTGCTCAAAATGACATATTCAGTATTCATATTGAATCTAAGTCTTTTGCTATAGCTAGCAAATTTATTGAATTTATTTACAGAATGTTTGCTGGAATCAAGTAACTGCTTTCAAAGTAACTTCCTGGATGTCTAAAAACAAACAGGGTGTCTTGGTTTTGTTTAACTTAGGTGCCCAAATACTAACTGTGTGGCTACACCGGACCAAGAACAGTTCTCTCAAAACCCTTAGTCCATGACATTCGGTAGACATTTCATGGAGGCACTTTTTCAAGGCCAGTGAGCAGTCAGCAGCAGAAACTTCTGTGCTCTGTTAAAGGGCTCCCCAGAGACCATGGCTGGTTCCTGAAGCATGTGTGGAGATATCCAGTTACAACCCAGGGAAAGTACAGGTCTGGCTCTTTGTGCGATTGGAGAGTTAGCCTTCCTGGTCAGGGCCACAGGCTGCCAAGCTGACATCTGTGTCGCTAGGGCGTGTGGGCCACCTGCCAACACCATTATCCCCATTTAGGGTTAGGCCAGCAGGGATCTTTCCTGTTGAGCCCGAATGTCTTCATTTTCATGAAGTTTTCAAAGCAGAATGAAAGACTCAGCAGGGCAAATGGTGGTGTGATCAAACCTACCTCTTTAACCTAATTCTTCTTGAAATAAAAGTTATTTTTGACTTTTTAATACTTAACATTGAGAGATAACTTACAGCTTCTTGAAATAAATTACTAACTCTAGCAAAAATAATAAGCAAACCATATTAAACTAGTCCATTGAATTAGCAATGAAATACAATTATTAGAAAACATCATGAAAATGTTTATAATGTTTATTAAGTTATAGGACTGTTTCTTGGTCACAAATGGACCTGCCCTCTGTCCATTCCAGGCTATTCCCAAAGCATCTCTTGAAGGAGAACACACTTTCATAGTAGCAAAGGTAATTTCGAAAGTATGTCTTTTAACTGGAAGTTGAAGGGAAACTTGGTTTCTTATTGTCTGCCATTCGAAGTGTTCCACATGGTAGATTCCGACACATATCTCATTGCAAATACTCTTGTTCTTATGACCAAACATCTTCCTAAAATGAAAACTTAAAAATATATAGATTCTGACTAAAAGTAGATGACATTTTGCTTATACAAAATTGCTGAACGTGTATAAATGCCTCTAGTGCCAGACTGCGTCTTCATGCTGACAACCCTACCCGGGGCTTGCTCACCGTTCAGCAAGACATTCTTCTATTTTAACATTTCCTTTAAAGGGAAATTCTTTTGAATGCATTCAACAAAAGGTATGGAGAGCATTAGTCACTGAGATTTTTACTCATAGTATTTGAACGTCGTTGTTAAGTTTGACTCCTACGTTATTTGAGTAGATTTTTTTTAAGCAACCAGAGTTTATGGAGGCCAGCTGCTTTTGACCTTTTTCTCACTACTGTGCCCCGTAGAGCTACTGACAGGGAGAGAAACACTTTTTTATGTCAGATGCCCCTGGTAGCTGAACTGCTTGGGGACATCATATCACTGGGAATGGTTCGTCAGATTCAGTTTTGCTGTTTATATTTTCTAGAATGTATAATAATGAGAATAATTTAAACTATCTCTTTTTACCAAAGCCTGTGTAAACTTTCTATGAGGTTGCAAATTCACAAAAATATAACTTTATATCCGATTGCACTATGTATTGGGTTGACCCAAAAGTTTGTATTTTTTTCTGTAAGATGTTATGGAAAAATCCAAACAAATGTTTGGGCCAACCCAGTGAAAAAGTTTTGTTTTGTTTTTACTTGATGTAAATACTTAAATAAGTATGTCAGAAGAAGACTTCCCTGGTGGTCCAGTGGTTAAGAATCCACCTGCCAGTGTGGGGACATGGGTTCAATCCCTGGTCTGGGAAGATGCCACATTCCATGAGCCAAGAGGAGTCACCACAGTGAGAAGCCCTCGTACTGTCACAAAGAATAGCCCACAGCAGTGAAGACCCAGGGCAGCCAAAAAAAATTAAGTAAAATTTTTTGGAAAAAAAAAAAATTTAGAAACTGAGTTAAAAAAAAAAATCAGAAGAAAAAGATGCAGAATGACTTAAAGACTTGTGTGTCAGAATTTTGACCAGTGGAGTCATATGGAAGTTTAGTGACTGCCCCCTCAAAGATAACTAACTTCCATTTTTGCTTTTAGGTGCCTCTGCCCACCAGGGAGGGCAAGGAGAAGAGCCTCTTGATAGAAAGCCAGCTTGTGCTTGTGGAGTGCGGCAGGGTGGCGGACGGGGGTTATCCATGCTTTCTGGAGGAAGGAGAGAAAGAGGAAATCCACTTGCCATAAATGCCCCCTTTGGATCCATTGAAAACTTTGGATTTGGCAAGGAGGAAGCAAAAGGCTTGGCATCCAAAGAGAGACTCTGAGAGGAAGGTTGTGAGACCTTCCTGTCTCAAAGGGAGTAGCAGCCAGTGCCCAGGGACGGGGGCAGATGTGCCACCCGGCTCATCAGGTGCACGGGGATCCACTTGAGAAGCTCAGGCTTCTGTTGAGTTGCCTTAGGTCTGCAGCCTCCTGTCTTGAAATGACTAGGTCCTCCCACACCCTCATTCATGATCATGAGCTTTTAGTTCAAGGAACAGAGTCTGTTTTGAGAAGAAATGATTTTTTTCCACCTTTCTTCAAGATGTTTGAATGACTTTTTAAGGTTTTCAGCTCTTTATCCACGTGGCTCATCTTGTCATCTGCTCCAGAACTTCCGCTTCTTGCTCTAATTCATGATGTCTTGAAGGTAATAGCCTGAAAAGCTGTTTGTTCTTCACGAAGTTCAGCCTTTTTCTTTCTCCTTCCAAAAGAGTTCAAACTGGACTTTCAGTTGAGGCTTTTAAGATGATCTGTCAAGTCTGCTTTGTGTCCTCTTTTTTCAGAAACATTGGTGTACAATTGATTTTTCTCTGTATTCTGGGTGTTGAAATGCATGTGAAATGCATGCTTAGCTTTGCAACATCAGTCAGTTCCTGGCTCCTGTTGCCTAATCATTGCCTTCATCTCTGTCTGCCAATTCCCCTGACTTTTTCAAGGGCAGCTGCCAGGTGTTTAACCTTTCACACACATTCATCCAGCCTTGATCTGAATTTCAACAAAGACTCTAGAGCCTTGTGTGGAGATTCTGCAGTTTTATCTATTGCCCTGAATACTCTTGAGTTTGTGGTAGCTTTTTCCATGTGTCCTTTTGGATTTAGTTTTTGTTTATAGAGACTGGCCCTTGCAGGAGCAGGCACTGACTCATCTTGTTTGGAACGTGCAGATTTTTCTTTTTCAAGTTGATTTGCTCTAAAGCACAAGATGAGCCAAATTACAGGGTTAGCGTGTCCAAGGCTTCAGGCATTTCTGGGCTTTCATCTTCTTCTGCCTCAGGGTAAAACTGTAGTGAACACAGGGCAGAGGTCAGCCTGGATCCAAGCCTGCACCTGGCAGCTGGGATGAATCATAAACGGAGAAGGCCAGTAGGCATGCAAGACTGGTCCAAAATAAACACACCCTCAACCCTGCCCACTGGTCCTTGACATTTTTCTAGAGCTAGTGCTGAGCTTTTAATGGCATTTTTCTTGTTTCTCTGTATGAAAGTGAAAGTGTTAGTCACTTAGTCGTGTCCAACTCTTTGCAATCCCATGGACTGTAGCCCACCAGGTTCCTCTGTTCATGGAATTCTCCAGGCAAGAATACTGGAGTGGATAGCCATTCCCTTCAGGAGGTCTTCCCAACCCAGAAATTGAACCTGGGTCTCCCACATTGCAGGCAGATTCTTTACTGTCTGAGTCACCAGGGACGTCTCCCTGTATAGAAAGGCTTTTTTTCATTGACTGAAAAATTCTCAGTCAAAACTGAGAACTGACAACTACAGTTATCCAAACATATGTCTCTATCTTCCATTTTTACCCTATAAGGATGAGACTGGCCCACATTGTTGGGTAATCCTGCCACAAAACAGTGCAGCAGCTCACATTTTGGCCAAAAGTACAACAGAGCAAAGCTCCTACGTTTACCCCAACCTCCCACCCAGTGGCCTGTGGTCCTGGATGGGCAGCTGGACCGGTGCAAGCCCTGGTGAACATCAGGCAGGATTCTGCTTGGAACCAAGCTTGAACCTGGCAACCAAGATGGACCATGGGTGGAGAAGGCCAGTGAGGTATGGGACTGGTCCAAAAAAAACCCACACACCCCCACTGCACCTTTTCTTCTTTCCTTAAACTTTGCTTCCTGTGGCCACACAGGCCTCTCCCCATCCTCTATATTTGATGTTCCCTCTGCCTTGAAAGCCCTTCACCTCCCTGTGTGCATGGAAACAACATCCACCTTATAACCTCCTCGCCCCTGTGACCCCAGTGCCCAGGGCAGGGCCAGACTCAGAGTGGGTGCTCGGTGCTCCACACAGGAATAAAGGAGTTTGTGGAAGCAATGAAGGAGTCAGTGGGGGAATTACAGAGCCATCCCTGAAGATTCACACATAATGCCTTTCCGATTCAGTGGAGGGCTCTTCTTGCAGGAGCACTTTAAACTCCTTTCAGAATTGCAGACCTGGAAGCAGAAGGAAGAGGAGGTGGTGGCAGTTCTGGCCTGGCCCCCTGATCTTCTTCCTCACAGCCCTCTTCTCAAATAGGTTTTCCAACAGCCTGTCATGTGCAAATTGCCCCATCAAATAGACCCACAGCAGCTGCAAATACTAGTAAGAAATGCAATGCCATGCAACTTGCCAGAGATTTGCTCTGTAAAAATAGTGGAATGCGTTGCTAGAACTTGTGTTGTGTAAAGAATCCCAATGTGCTCAGAGTTTTCAGTTTCTCTTTTGAAGATCTTTGTTATTTGGGAGTGTGTGGGGAGTGCACAGCTAACAACCAGACCTTTTTTTTCCCTCCAAGTAGCCTGAGGTCTCGTAGTCATCATACCTGTGTCCTACCAAGTTGTTGTGTCTTAGCCCAAGCACATAACTTGTAGCTTGCACCCACTAGGCTGTAATATATATTTGTGGAATGAACTAATATGGTAAATACTAAAGACTACTTAGTTACAAATGGCTAAGATAAAGTGTACAAGAATGTCTGATGGTTACTGTGCATCTCCCATGAGCTAATCATTCATTTAAGGCTTCTCTGTCAGTAGAATTTGGAAAACTCAGCAGTGGCCACAGGACTAGAAAAGGTCAGTTTTCCTTCCAATCCCAAAGAAGGGCAATGCCAAAGAATGTTCAGACTACCATACAGTTGCACTTATATCACATGCTAATAAGGTTACGCTCAAAATCCTTCAAGCTAGGCTTCAGCAATACGTGAACTTCCAGCTGTACTGGTCTAAGCTGGGTTTAGAAAAAGACAGAGGAACCAGACATCAAATTGCCAAGATTCATTGGATCATAGAAAAAGCAAGAGAATTCCATAAAAACATCTACTTCTGCTTCATTGGCTACATGAAAGCCTTTGACTGTGTGCATCACAGCAAACTGTGGATAATTTTTAAAGAGACAGGAATACCAGACCACCTTACCTGTATCCTGAGAAGCCTGTTTGCAGGTCAAGAAGCAAGTTAAAGCTGGACATGGGACAACGGACTTGTTCAAAATTGGGAAAGAAGTATAACAAGGCTGTATATTGTCTCCCTGCTTGTTTAACTTAATATGCACAGTATATCATGCAAAATGCCAGGCTAGATGAATCACAGGCTGGAATCAAGATTGCCAGGAGAAATATCAGTAACCCCATATATGCAGATGATACCACTCTAATGGCAGAAAGGCAAGAGGAACTAAAGAGCCTCTTAACGAGGGTGAAAAAAGAAGAGTGACAAGTTGTCTTAAAATTCAACATTCAAAAAACTAAGATCATGGCATCCAGTCCCATCACTTCATGGCAAATAGATGGAGAAAAGGGGGAAGCAGTGACAGACTTTATTTTCTTGGGCACCACTGCAGATGGTGACTGCAGCATTGAAATTAAAAGATACTTGCTCCTTGGAAGGAAAGCTGTAACAAACCTAGACAATATATTAAGAAGCAGGAGCATCACTTTGCCGACAAAGGTCCGTCAAAGCTGTGGTTTTTCTAGTAGTCATTTATGGATGTGAGAGTTGGACCATAAAGAAGGCTGAGCGCTGAAGAATTGATACTTCCGAATTGAGCTAGAGAAGACTCTTGAGAATCCCATGGACTGCAAGGAAATCAAACCAGTCAATCCTAAAGGAAATTAACCCTGAGTATCCGTTAAAAGGACTGATGCTGAGGCTGAAGCTCCAATACTTTGGCCACCTGATGCAAAGAGTCGACTCATTGAAAAAGACCCTGATGCTGGGAAAGACTGAGGGCAGAAGGAGAAGGTGTCAGAGGATGAGATGGGTGGACAGCATCACCAATGCAATGGACATGAACTTGGGCAAACTTCGGGAGATGGTTAGGGACAGAGAGGCCTGGCATGCTGCAGTCCATGGGGTCATGAAGAGTCAGACACTGCTGGTTGACTGAACTACAACAATGCAAAAGTTTACGTTTTCTGATCGTGAGAAGTTATGAGAGTGGCTGACCATTGACGTTGGAACTCTCCAGAGGACGGTGGTGTGAACAGTATAGGTGAAACTCGGGGGAGGCCTCTGCCCCCACACCCCCCCACTCACTGCCTGCCTCTACAACGCTCAGCTGCATCCAGGATCAGGCAGGAGGGTGGACCTGGCCTAAGTAGCACCACCTGCGCTCCTGCAGGACCGGCCTGCTCCTCACCTGGGTTACTGCAGAGCCACGTGGTGGGTTAGTTTTCTTCTGAGCCAGGAGGCAGGATGCCGTCCTCCTGGCATGGCCCTCTGCTCCTGGGCCCTGTGGGAACCTGGCTGCAGTTGCGCTGTAAGTAAATGCTCCAGCCTCGAGACCGTTTTAGGCTTTCTGTTCCCAGACTTTCTGTTTCCACCACCCCCTTTCGTCTCCGAGGATAACACATCCTCTGGGGCATTTTCTAGAGGGAGTTCTGCACTCTCTCAGGCTGGGAGGAGGGCAAGGCCCTACCTGGCTTCTCTGCTGATTTCAGACTCCTTCTTCCGTTTTTGGTGCCTGAGGCCTCCCTCTTTCCCAGGGGCCAGACTGCTTGCTGAACCCTGCCCTCCCTCAGTTCGTGGGACTCTCCGTACATGGGACTCTCCTGCACTGGTTCTGAGCCTCTCCCGCAGAGTCATGGAGGCCTTCAGTACCCCTCTAGACGTCTTCACTGTCCACATCCAGGGGCCTTCCCCTCACACCCGAGAGCTGTTAACGAGAGGGCGCTCCTCTGCTGACAGGTGACTGGTCCCTTGCTGTCCGTCTGTCCTCCTGCTGCTCTTGCTTGCTCGTTCCCAGCAGGAGACAGACCCACCCAGCCACTGGATATCTCACTTTTCTTTCTCTCGTCTCCACGCTGCATGGTCTTCAGCTCACCCCTTTCTCTGAAGGTTGATTTGACCCCCATCGAAGCTGCTCACCCACTCCTCTGTACCCCTTCTGTGTCCGACCCACGTGTCCCTTACTTACTCTGGGCAAGAGCTTTTGGCTGGGTGGGACTCTGTTCTAATGATCGTTGGATCCCTAACACCTGGTTCATCTCTTCACCGAGAGCTGAAGTGGAGGGAATGTTGTGGAACTAGTTAAAGTTATTGATGGGTTGTTTACATTTGAAAGATATTAGTGTATTCAGAAAAAAGTATTGATTAAAGGAGGTAAATCTGCCTCAAAAGAGAATGGTATAGCTACGAAGATGGTAGGGGGAAAATTATTCCAGAAGCTCTCTTGTAGATTCTCTTTTCCAAAATTTAGTCTTATAACTTAAAAACACCCTCCCCAAACTATTATCAATGTATTATATGCACATAATTAAAAAATGAAAAAGAACAAACCAGCTTAGAATGAAAACCCTAGCCATTCTCGCCCCACCTCCTCCAGTCTTGAACTACAGGCTCAGTGATTTTTAAATTTCAGATTTTAGTTTATCTGGTGGTTACTGCCGTATTTCTAAAGCCTATGGTTTAATCTCAAATAGGGCTAGTGAAAAATAGCCTTGAAGCCCTAGACTGTATAACACTGAATTATTGTTCATACTGAATCATCGTTACCAATTGCATTATGAAAATTATTGAAAAACATTCTAGACAAAGGCCTTTAAGTCATGGTACTATGGAATCAATATGGTCACCTCTTACTCTTCTTTTTAGTGTTTGGAATGGAATAGTTTTTTGGTATTTGAGGAGTATGTTTTGTACAGTTTTTGTATACTTTCAGAGACTAAAAGTGATGTTTTCCCGACCTTTTTTCTTTTCCATGTTTTTTTTTTTTTTTTTGCCTCTTGTGACCGTTGCTGGGTTTGTTTTTTTTTTAATCACATAGGGATACAGTATGGAAGTTTATAGCACCTGTTTTACAAAACCTTGATGAGGGGCTTTGTGTGGCTCTTTAAAGCTACAGCTTACTCTGTCTTTGAATGCTGTCTCGGCTTAGAGTCTGTTCATACCTTCCAGCCAGTGTTACGGGAAGCATTATGAAAAGAATACTCTTTGAAAAAAGGTTTGCTATAGATGCCTCATTTCTGAGTGCAAGATGGCTGCTTATGTTGAAAATAAGTTGGTAGATAGTCTTTAGCGCATTTAATTAAAAGTACCATACTAAAGGAAATTGTAGCAATTATATATTATTAACCTAAGTGGTGCCAAGGCTTTGAAGTTGTTTGCTATGGCCCATTATTTTCCTTGATTGCATGCCATCTGAGATTAAGCTGGGCTGTTCAGTTATGTAGGCATTTAGAAGAAGAGCAACATAGTAAACCCAAGTACAAAATTAGGATCTTTGGAGTCCTATGCGATACATCCAAGCTATTGCTAAGTGAATCCAATCTTTTGTCGCTGTAGTTATTTAGACTGTGATTACTCTGCTTTCCCGGCCCATTCCCCAATCAGACATTGTTCAGTTTATTGGAAAATACGTGTTGTATATGTCAGCTCAAAACAGGGTGTCATTTGGGGGCTTAAACGGAGGAGGCTTTTATTTTAAGCTGAATTGAATGAATAAGGAAATTGAAGATCTGAAAAGAATGGTGCTGGGCCCATTATCATAAGAAAATAAGGCTTTGCAAATATTGGGCTTTGAAGTCATTATATGTATGGTAGGCAGCAGGGTAGCTGGTGGGAAAGGGGATCTCTGGCTAAGAAGAGATCAGAACGTACTTTTCTGTATTAATACCTCTGTAAGGTGGCAAAAGATTTCAGTAAAAAGAATAAAATATGGTTATAGATCTGATTTTATCACTTTAGGCTGTGTACTGAGCTACACTTATTAAATAGAAAAGGTTTACTGGGTGCCCATGACAGAATTTGACAGCTGAAAATGACTAAGAATCAACGGGCCAACGCCCTCATTCTACAGAAGAGAAAACAAAGTCTTGTCTATCAAGTCCCTTGCCAACTGACCTTGGACAAATCCCCATGTAAGTCTGCTGCATTTAATTTTTATTGGCTTTGAAAATTTCAATGTATTTTAATATAGAACTTTTACTGTAGCTACACTGGATATCTTTAGTCCTTTGTGCACCAGGAAACAGAAGGCTTAATTTGTTTACTGAAGGAAACGTTTATTGAACACTTACAGTGTTCAAAGCACTCTTGCTTTTTAAGGTATGGCTTGTTAGCATAATGTAAAAGTTAGAGGTTCAAACCAAGATTAGAGCCTTTCTCTGGCCCCTTCTGATCATATACTTATCTGATATGGGAGGTATTGAGCCTCCATGAAAATATATTTCATGGTACACACACACAGTAGTAAGTGTGGTTAAAAAGACTTATGGAACTTTAAGCCCTCTGTTATCCAGTACAGTAATGTAAGAGAAATTCTGTATTTCTCCTCTGTTCTACACTCCACTCACTATACTTCCGGTCACCAAATGTGTGGAGATTTTTCCTACACCAAGCAATTCTCTGATGCCAGCTAGGTGTCCTACAATTTAACTTGATTCTGGCACTACCTGGAGATAACCTCAGATCCTGCAGGTGAAGAGCTCAGACTGCCCTGTCCCACTTCAGATGCCAGTTGCTAGTCACCTGGGCTCGGACCAGCCAATGAGAAATTGGAGGTTCCATCGAACTTCCTCTTCAGGTTTAACCATTTGCCACAATGACAAAATTCAGGAAACTGTTTACCTACTAGATGACTGGTTTATTGTAAAAGGATTCAACTTAGGGACAGCCAGGCAGAGGAGATGCAGAGGGCAAGATAAGGGGAATGGAGTGTGACATTTACAAGCCCATTCCAGGTGAGCCTTCAGCACCTTCGTGCGTTCCCCAACCCGGAAGCTCTCCAAATCCCAACCTTTTGGGGTCTTTGGAGGCTTTATTATCAAACACACAGGCACAATTGATTAAATTGTCAGTCCTTTTTTTTTTTTGAGTTCATCGCGTACCATTATTTGACTTATAAACAGCATTTAATTTGTCCTTTAAAAGTTAACAATTGGCTTTTCTCAAGTACTTCTCTCATATCCAAAAGAGGGGAAGAATTTAGCCCTTGTTTTAAAACAAACATAAGGAGAGGAGATGACCTTAACTCCTAATAACATTTCACTGTTAGATTATTGTATAAAATGTCCAAGTTGGTGGTTCTTGCAGATGCCAATGATTGAGTCAACCTCCATGTCTCTCCTCCCATAGAGGTGAGGAGGGGAGTGGGATTGCAGCTTTGAACCCTCTTATCAAAGGGTTCAGTTCAGTTCAGTCACTCAGTCGTGTCTAACTCTTTGCGACCGCATGGACTGCAGCATGCCAAGCTTCCCTGTCCATCACCAACTCCCGGAGCTTCCTCAAACTCACGTCCATCTAGTCAGTGATGCCATCCAACCATCTCATCTGTCGTCCCCTTCTCCCCCTGCCTTCAGTCTTGCCCAGCATCAGGGTCTTTTCCAGTCAATCACTTCTTCGCATCAGGTGGCCAAAGTACTGGAGCTTCAGCATCAGTCCTTCCGGTGAATATTCAGGACTGATCTCCTTTAGGATGGACTGGTTGGATCTCCTTGCAGTCCAAGAGATTCTCAAGAGTCTTCTCCAACACCACAGTTCAAAAGCATCAATTCTTTGGTGCTCAGCTTTCTTTATGCTCCATCTCTCACATCCATACATGACTCTGGAAAAACCATCACAGCGTTGGTTCCCCTGCTACCAGTCCCCACCGTGGGAGCATTCCGAGTTACCTCATTAACATAAACTTAGGTGTGGATGAAAGGGCTTATGAATAACAAGAGACATTCCTTTCATTTTATTGCTCTTATCACTTAAAAAATTCCTAGAGTTTTAGGATCTCTGTGTCAGGAATCATGGACAAGGACCAAAATATATTATTTAAGTATACCAAATATACTTAAACCAAAATATATTATTATAAATCACAATATCACAGGTAGCAACTTGTCAGTATTTTTAAACATATAGGAGTCTTGGGAGTCTCCTATTTACAGCTGGTCAGTCAGAAGCTCAGTGATAACCTGGATTTGCAGTTGGTATCTGATGCCGGGCAGTCTTGTATGACCCAGCCCTTATTTAACCTGTAGGATCTGATGCTATCTCTAGATAATTGACTATTAAAATTTAAATAAAAATTATTTAAAAATAAGAATACTTAAAAATTCAGTATCTCAGTCACACAAGCACATTTGGATAGGAATTGAACAGCATAGATATAAAATATTCCCATCATCATGGAAAGGTCTGTTGGATGATGCTTTTCTATCCCTTTCCATGCCAAAATCATTTACTGTTAATGCAAATCTAGATCTGGAATCCAGAAGGCTGAACTTGCACCCCATGTTCACCATTCACTCTGTTACATAAGCTGTAACGTCTCAGAAAGGCACTTGAATCTGAACAGAGCTCTGGTTTCATTTTGTTTAAATGAGGTTACATATCCTACTTCGTCTGTGAATTGTTTCACGTTATACCTTATCACACATTGTACTAAGAGTTCATGTAAAGTTAAAAGTTGTTAACTTTTCACATGGTGGTGGTTCAGTCTCTAAATCATGTTTGACTCTTTGCCACCCCTTGGACTGCAGCATGCCAGGCCTGCCTGTCCTTCACTATCTCCTGGAGTTTGCTCAGACTCACGTCCGTTGAGTCAGTGATGCCATCCAATCATCTCATGCTCTGTTGCCCCCTTATCCTGCCTTCAGTCTTTCCCAGCATCTCCAATGAGTTGGCTCCTCGTATTATGTGGCCAAAGTACTGGAGCTTCAGCTTCAGTCCTTCCAATGAATATTCAGTGTCCGTTGGTTACCACTGACAGTTACTTGCAGTTGAATGTATTGCCTCTTTGCTTGCTTCATGGGGAATTCAGGGTATGTGTGGTGTCTTGGATTCATCTGCTCTGTGGGTGAATTCTGACCCTGCTATAGCAGATGACTGTATCCTTGATTCCAGGGTCTTTCACAGTAGGCCCTAACCCTTTTGGCACTAGGGACTAGTTTCATGGAAGACAGGTTTTTCCATGGACCAGAGGTGGGGGATGGTTTTGAGACGATTCAAAAGCATTCCATTTATTCTGCAGTTTATTTCTAATCTAATGCCACTGCTGATATGATGGAAGGTCGCTGTCCGCAGCCTGGAGGTTGGGGACCCCTGATCTATCTCAAGGCATTGCCTTCTGCCAGACCTCTTCCTCCGGTCTACTCTTCACCAGACCCAGTTTTTAAAATAAAGCTCAATGTTGTGTAATGGTTAAGACCAAGAGCTCCGGAAACAGTTGTCCTGCTCAGCCAGCTCTGCCGCATGCTCTGTGTGACCTTGTCAAGTCTAACCTTGTTTTCCCATCAGTAAATGGGGGGATGATAAAAGGACTCAGGCCACAGAGTTGCTGTGGGAGTTAAATGATATAGTACTAGGTTATTAACCCAGTGCCTGGAACTCAGTGCTCAATAATTTGTTCTTGTTAATAATAGGATGATGACACTTGATAACTTAGTATAGAAAATATATTGCAAGAGATTCTGGTTGAATTATCTGGTGTGAATACAAGTCTAGACATAGGTCTTGAGCACTGCAGAAGAGAAGGTGTGATATTAAAAGTTTTGAAGTGTACAAGAGAAGAGCTTTCTCACTTTACCTGTAGTTGATGAACTGAAGGGAACAGGCTTCCGGCACCTTCCTCACATTCCCCTTTCTTCTTCATGGAGTCTCCAAGGCAGATAAATGCCTGGGAGCAGCTGGCAGGTGTTGCCCATGGGTAAAGCAGGCTGTGAACTAGAAGAAACTGGAGGGAATGAAAAGGACTTTATCAAACTGAAGAATGTGTTGTCTAAAGGGTCTCAGTCCACTGCTAAGCCTCAGCCAGTGTTGCCATGCAGGAGTGGAGTATTGGTAAATCTAGATGTTTATATGAAATCTCCAAGTTTCCACCACTGGGATGTTTTTTTTTACAACTTTATATATAGTAGATGGGATATGTCCTTGGATAGAAATTGGCCCAAGGACCACTAGTTTATGAGCTTTTCGAAAAAACTTTTCCTAATGTCTTCCCAAGAATGCTAAGTCTGATGAGCTATTAAATTTGGAATTACACTTGAAAAGAAGATCTTGTAGTCAAATAACTTTGGTTAACCTTGGTTCTGGGACCAAAAAATGTTGAGAAGATGTTTCACTCTGGATTTGATTCCCTAAACATATTTGATCAGAGAACACTGTTCCGCATGTTTGCCCTACAGACTACTGGGGGAATAAAGGAAGAACACAGTGTGGGTGGCGGTGTTCTGGGGACTGGTGGTCAGGGTGGGCTGAACTGGTGAACCTCCCTGTAGACAATGGGTGTAAATAGAATCTTAATTAACAATGAGAAGTAGACCATTACCGTGTTACTAATGGAATCCTTGAATTGGGTTAGATTTTCTGTTTTTAAATAAAAGATGTTATCACCCTAAAGGCTGTTACTAGAACATACATGCTATTTTGATGTGTTTTCTATAGGAATAAAATTGAGAAGATTAGTTTTGTTTGGGAATTAGGCTAATGTGCTCCATAATGATTTGTGCAGTCAAATTTGGGGAAGATGATAGGGTATGAACCAAGGCAACCGAAGGAATGCCTGGTAGAATCACATTTGGACACAGCAACTGTGTGCTCAACTTTCCTGCTACTACTTTATTTTAATGGCTTGGTTATTTGGAACAAAGGGATATTTTCATTCTCATCAAGGAAATCGGCGTACTGTCTATGGATGGAGTGAAAAAAGTTCATCTGAAAGGAATTCAGTGAGCTTTCTCCTTAGGCAGTATCTCTTGAACATGCTGTCAGGAATTCCTTGGGTACCAACCTCATTTTACCTTACCTGCTATTTCAAATGTGTCTTAAAATAGCATGATTTTTCCATAGTCCTATTGAAATTGTGGTGTTCTCCACTTAGTAAAGTGTTTCTGCTTAAATTTCATTTAATTCCATTTTCATGTGTCTTTATTCTTAGCCTCAAATTCAATTTGGGAGTGGTAGTTAACTAATACAAATCTTTCTGGGGATTTCATTTTGGTTAGCATTTGAATTGGGGAGAGAGAAATTGATTTTTTTACTTTGATATTTTTCAAAGGTGTTTCTAGATATTAATACAGCAATCTGAGAAACAAGAGGGCATGGAATGCCCACTCACCTGAGGCTGAATACATTTCAGATACTGAGAAAAAAGGTAGGTTTGGATGCATGGGGTTGAGAGAGGATGTCTCTCCCTCAGCACAGCTGCTTCACTCTGATAAGAAAGCAGAGCTCAGTTTATGCTGACCTTGTATCTAACCAAAGTTTACCCTGCAGACTGTTGGGGGAAGAACGGAAGACCTTCCTGTAAAATGCAGCTAATGTTGGCCTTCCAAAGGTCACAAAACGAAAAGCTGTGAGCATGACGCATCCTTCTAGGGGGGACTCCAACAGGATTTCCTGTGCTGGAAAGGAAGCTTGGTGGAAACCTTTTAATTCATTCAGAAATGCGGAGACCAGCATGGCTGTTAAGAGCTTGGTTTTGCAGTTACAGGAGCTAATCTAATATAATACACTCAGCCCAGTACATCCCATTTCTAATTTATAAGAAAATTATTTATACTGAACAGCATGATGTTATCTTGGATGGGAACTTTTTTCCTTGAACATTTCGTGGATTCCTTTTTGATAATTCAAAACTGTAGTTCTGCCATATGTAATGGACACTTCAATGGGTACTTTAGTCTCTGTTTTAATATGGGAAATTTCCTCTAATTAAAATTTAAATCATGTTGAGTTTTAAACCAGATGTGTTGCTAACACTTTTAAAAGAGGTACATTATGTGAATATTATATAATTACAGAATTGAAGTAGACACCAAGAAACATCGTTCAATCAGTGTCACTTGAAAGAATAGTATATATCAAAACTCAGAGCAATAGTTATGAGCTGGTAAATGTATATTGATACTATTTTAGTTAACTTTCTTATAATCTTCATATTTACCATTGTTAGATATTATTTTTTAAGAGGAAAACATCTAAGTAAGTTTAAATACTAAGGAAGCCTCACCCACTTGACTCACTTGCTTCAGATTAGACCAGTTTAGTTAGAGGAAATTTTGTATATGTATTTCATTTCTTTCCTCATTGACCATACGTCAATGGTTAAGTTTCACTATTGTTTTTACCAACTTATTTATTTGGTTGTGCTGGGATCTTTTAGTTGCATCATGTAGTATCTAGTTCCCTCAACAGGGATTGAACCCAGGCACTCTGCATTGGGAGCAGAGTCTTAGCCACTGAACTACCAGGTAAGTCCCTGCCAACTTCTTTAGAACCAGCTATGTATAATGTATGGGCACTTCCATGGTGGCTCGGATGATAAAGAATCTGCTTGCAATGCAGGAGGCCCGGGTTTGATCCCTGCTTTGGGAAGATCCCCTGAAGAAGGGAATGGCAATCTGCTCCAGGATTCTTGGCTGGAGAATTTGCTATGGAGAATCTCCATAGGAAGAATTTCCTCGAGGAGCTTGACAGGCTACAGTCCGTGAGGTTGCAATCAGACACGACTGAGTGACTAACACTTAATCTAAACTTCTTCAAGAATGAAGTTCATCTTTTAAAAATAGGACCAGGTTTGCTACATGATAGGGAAAATCACAAGTCATGTTTTTATTGTTGTGTGTACGTGATTTTTATTCCTCTCTATTCAGTATTATAGGTATCTAAATAATTGTTGCTATGAAGTGTCTCCTTATATAATACATTTAAACCATCTTTATTCCAATCTGTTAGACTTTAGGAAGAACTCAAATGTGAGGCATTGAACTCAGTGCTGGGGGCATGCTAGTGTTAAAGGGCTTTCTAGAGTCTCAATAGAGTTCTTAACAGGGCTGGTTTATTTGAGTATTGAGAGACAGGTTGGGGGGAAAAATGTAATAAGTGATCGTCTAAAGTGATTTACCAAAGGATTCTTGGTCACCTCCAGTGGACTGTTCTCCTTGTTTGGTAAATACGCAGTGCTGATGGGAACAGATCTCTGTGGTTCTGAACCTCCATTTGACCTTTTTAAAATAACTAAAAACCAAATTAAAAGCATGAGTAATTATTTAGAATTTTGCACCATTGAGCTTAAATAAGAAATCACGCGTAGTAAACGAGGAGGCTTAAAGGTAGCAGGAGTGCAAGGTGGAGGTGATAAACACCGCTACATGATGGTGCTTATAGATTGTGAACTCTCAAGCAGATGCATGCACCTTTTTGTTGTTAGAGGCAGTCATGACCTGCTGGGTTAGGCTGTTGCTAAGAGTTTGTTGTTCAATCACTTATTTGCCAGGCATTTTTAGAAAACTTACTACGTGCCAGTTACTTTCCTAGGTGCTAAGGAACACAATGAAAGCCCTTGTCCTGGAGAAATCTCATAGTTCTTCTTCAGAAGCACAGTTCCTAACATGGTTTGTTCTTTCTTCTCCGCACTAAGCAATGAGGAACCCTAGGGCAAAAATTCCAATGGTGGGTCCACATTCTTAAAGGAAAAATGAGCCATTCATAGCCTAGGCTCTGTAAATTTATTCTCCCCAGTTCTCCACAGTGTCCACTCTTCTGTTGAGCTGCCTGACCTGGTCTCATCTCCCTGTCTTTCTGTCTTTATGACAGCTTGCCCCTTTTCCCCCTCTGACTGTATTGTACCTGTGCTTTAAGACTGAGCCAAATCTTCCTTCGTCTGTACAAGGCTGTTTTTTTCCAGACTGTCCACAGTTGGCATCTCACAGTTTAGGACTTAATGCATGTTGGTTTGCAGAGTGGAGTTTTGGTCACACATCCTCACCTTCATTGTCTGGGTTTTGCTGGGAGCTGTTCCTAAACACATCTTGGATTTCTAGCTGCTTTAGGAGAAAGCTGGAATTGAAATTCTGAGGAGGGGCAAGAGAAAGCCTGAGATTAAAAATTAACTATATTATCATCAAGGAAAGTAATCCATATGAGGGATAACCGATTCTCAATTAGAATTTTAAATTAGAATTATTTAAACCTTGTAACTTGCTTGAATTTTCATAGCACCCGTATGCCGTAAGTTATGTAACATTGTTCTCTCTAAACATTTGAATTGGGGATTGGTGGTTCACTAGATACAGTTTGCCAAGCTGCCTTGTTTGGCCTTCATGGTGTTTGAAAAAAGGAAATCTTACAAAAATTCAGATTTCTAGTTTGTCTGAAATAACCTCTCCCACCCTAGTGAACTCTACGGGAAACTAGATAAATGAGGTCATTTTCATAGTCATGGCAAGATAACAAACAACACAAAGAGCAGCCATGTATAGGGTGTTTCCTCTGAGCTAGGTACTGTTCCCAGAACAGTATGAACTCACAGTGTCTCTAGTAAGTTGATACTATTACTATCTCCATTTTACAGATGAGGAAACTGAGGCACAGAGGTTAAATAACCTTTTCCAGGGTCCTACAGCTTGCAAAAAGCAGCTGAGACCCAAACCTAGACAGGCTGATTACAGATGTATGCTTTACTGCCTCTTCCAAGGACTGAAGGCACCTGCTAAACGGTCTGCCCTAAATCATTCCCTTAGTTTGGTTGTAAAGTAACAAAGATGGTTATAATGTGTGAAAGAGGAACGGCAGTTTTTCTATTTCCTTAGGTTTCTTGTTTAACTTGATTCTAAACTTTGAAAAAAAAAATGGCAGCTGCATGAAGGGACCTGCACGAATCTGATTGCTTAGAATTAGTCTGCATGTTAATTATCGTTTTTATTATTGATTACTATATTTGTCACATTTGCTCAATTCCAGGGGTTATGGCAACCTCATTCTTCCTAAAACCAAACTGATCTTTCTCTGTGGATTCTGTCCCTACCCCTCATTTGGGCACGCCATCACAACCTGTATTCTTTTAGTCTCAATATCCTAATTAGATGGTAAACATTTTAAGGATAGCATAGTCCTTTATTTCTTATATACACATAGAATACGTATGTAACACAACCTTTAGGTCAGTACTTTTTACAACGTAGGTTTTTAATAAGTACCATGTATCTGAGAGGGTATAAAAGTATATGCATATAAAGATATAAAATATGTATATGTGTAAACTTTTTATTCCAGAATTTTTCAAGTATGCTTAAAAGTTGAGAGGATTGTAATAAATCCTCCTGCACCCGTATCCAGCTTCAACTCATCATGTTTTTTTTTTTAATATTTATTTATTTGGCTGCACCTGGTCTTCCATCTTCTGTTGTGGCATATAGGATGTTTAGTTGCAGCATGCAAATTCTTACTTGTGGCATGTGGGGTCTGGTTCTGACCAGGGACTGAACATGGGCCCCCTACACTGGGAGCTCGGAGTCTTAGCCACTAGTCCCTTAATATGTTTTTATATGTAAATTGTGAAATATACATAATGAATGTTCTGCTACTATATATATGTTATATATATAGATACACATATAAAAGAAATAACAAAGAAAAATTGAACCCCATGTTGTAATCACCCAACTTAAGAAATAAATGTTATTATTGCCCTTAAAGCCCCTGGAATGCATTCTTTTTTCCCTCCCCACCAGAGATAACTCCTATACTGAATTTTGTGTTAATCATTTGTGGCTGAAATTGCCTTGGTTATTTGTGCATCAACACCTGTGCTTCCTTCTCTTTTAGTAATACAGCTTCCCATGTTTTAGCTGGGTATATGCCTTCCCAGTACTCTTGTCTGGAAAATTCCACGGATGGAGGAGCCTGGTGGGCTACAGTCCATGGGGTCACAAAGAGTTGGACTCGACAGAGCGACTTCATTTCACTTCACTTCATGCCTTCTAAAGGCTGTTTTCCATGTCCCCTTTCAGTTACTTATGTCATGGGACCAAGTTCTGACCACTGTGGTGTGAACAGAAGTGATCTGTTCAGCTTCTGTGTTGTGTCTCAGACTGTGCTTTTTTCTCCCTACCTTCCCTGCCCCACCCTTTTTATTGGTTGGAATGTAGACTTGATGGCAGGAATTGAAGCAGCATCTTAGAGACCTTGAGATAGAATCCAGGTGTTGAGAACAGAAAGCAAAATGGTGAAAGAAGTAGGTTTTGTTCTTCCCAATGCAGAGTAGGCTGTGCACCACACTTCCCTGTTCATTTGACTTTGAATAGGCCCTGGGGAATTTTCCTTATGTAGTTTTAACAAGGATTTTACAAGCTAGTACAGCCATATATTCAAAATCCATACATAAGTGGTAAACTATAGAGTGGAAAAATTTCTCTTTCACTCCTGCCACCCTCCCTCCAAAGCAAACAGCACCATTGTCTTTTACATCCTTCCAGGAAAATCTGTGTAGTACTATGTATTTTAAATATGATTCGATTATAAAAATTTGGAAATAGCTACAGTTCCTAACTAAGCAAGAAGTGTCTGAGGACCCCTGCTTTGGACTGTGGTTCTGGGTTTTACCTTAAGTGACAATCGAACACTGTTAGTATCTTACTTAAGGAATGTGAAAGAATTCTGAAACATGCCATGTTTAATTAAAAAACAAAGTGTTATTTGACTTCCCTGATAGTCCAGTGGTTAAGGATCTGCCTCGCAATGCAGGGGACATGGGTTTGATCCCTAGTCAGGGAATTAAGGTCCCACACATTTCAGGGCAACCAAGCAGGCGTCCCACAGCTAAAGAGTCCACACACTGCAATGAAAGATCCTTTATGCTGCAACTAAGGCCTGAGGCAGCCAAATTTAAAAAACAACAACAACAACATTATGACTGTTATCAGAGTCTGAGCATAGTAGCTGCATGTGTTCAGGTTAAGCCCTTTGATTTCCCTAAGAGTTGAGTTGAGGGACTTCTCCCTGGTGGTCCAGTGGCTAAGACTTCATGCTCCCAATGCAGGGGGCCTGGGTTCAATCCCTGGCTGGGAAACTAGATCCCACACGCACAGCTAAGAGTTCACATACTGTAACTAAGACCTGGGGTTGGGAAGATCCCCTGGAGGAGGGCATGGCAACCCCCTCCAGTATTCTTGCCTGGAGAATCCCCATGGACCGAGAAGCCTGGCAGGCTACAGTCCACGGAGTCACAAAGAGTTGGCCATGACTGAGTGACTAAGCACAGCACAACAGCCAAATAAATAAGTAAATATTTTTTAAAAAGAGTTGAGTCGATGATGAGAGCTGAGCAAGTAGGAGTCCCAACACAGTAACAGTGGGTGGTTCAGCTGTCTTGGTGTTAGTCGTTCAGTTGTGTCCAGCTCTTTGTGACCCCATGGACTGTAGCCCACCAGACTCCTCTGTCCATGGCAAGAATGCTGGAGTGGGTAGCCATTTCCTTCTCCAGAGGATCTTCCTGACCCAGGGTTCGAACTGGGGTCTCCTGCATTGCCCAGGCAGATTCTTTACCATCTGAGATACCAGGGAAGCCATCTTGGTAAAGCACCAACTTTAAAAAAAAAAAAAAAAAGGCAAGTGCTTGCACCAAAACTCATGTGCTTGACATACTGGGGAGCCTAAAATCTAAACTCAAAACGTCAAACCCCAGTCTGGCACAGAGAACTATATTCAATATCTTGCAATAACCTTTAATGGAAAAGAACTTTAAAAGAATATATATAAAACCGAATCACTTGGCTGTATACCTAAAACATTGTAAATAAACTATATTTTAATTGGAAAAAAAGGTGGGGGGGGGTACTCTCAAACCCCAGCTTCCGTTTATACACATCTGTAAACTAATAAGCTTAATAAGTCTGCTTCCTAATTCATAGAACAAAAGAGTCATACATGGCAAAGCAGGGAAAGGGGACTTATTTATATATAAGCAGGCCTGCAGACAGAATCGAGAAATAACAGCAGACAGGATGACAACACAGGAAGGACTTAAGCCGCAGCAGCCTGAGGCCATTCAGTGGAGGGACAGACACGCCCACATACCTCCTGAGTCCTTTTGCCATGTTGGAGCTGGAAGCAGAAAAGCACAACACTTAGTGTTTATGGAGATAAGCCTGAGTCATCAAATCAAGACAGGGTGTCCAGCACACTGAGTTTTAAAAGGTTAGATAATTGAATCAGACCCATGAAGGAACAATAACCTACAGCTTTGAAACTAAACAATAGACAACCAGGAGGACTGCCAGCTGCAAGTATGGCAAAATTAATAACTACACACACACACACACACAAAAACCCAAGGAAAACAACAAACTGGAGAAACTAGTTTTACTGTTTATATCAGACAGAGGGGGTTAATATAACCTGGAGAGGGAATCCAAAGTTTTTATTAAAAGAGAGATGAGAGTTCATGTAGCTAATAGGGTAAAGGAAGAGAAAAAATTTGTGCAATGGTGTAGAATTATAGGTTACTTTTCAAAACGTGTTTTTATGTTCTTTTCAAAATAATAAGGACATATGAGGATAACTGAAAACAGAAAAGGCATAGAACTTTAAGGCATTCTAGAAAGACTGTCATCAAAATGAGTGAGTAGAAGACATTTCTGTTTTGCCTACTTGTGTACGTGAGAAAAAGGGTAAGAATATTTAGGTTCTGCAGGAAACTTTGTCAAGAATATCTTATTATTTTCTTAATAATAACCTAGGGATCTGTGAGAGCATTCTCAAAAGTCTCTGAATTCTATGAAACTTTTAATTTAAATACTTTAAACATCTTCTTGTGATCCTCAAAAGACATATTTTGGATTATATGATGATCACCTCCTTTCAGGTTCTTACCTCACATTTTTTTTTTAGAAACTAGCTTTATTCAGGTATAATTTACATTCCATAAAACTCACTTGCTTGTAGGCATGTGTTTCAGTGATTTTAGTAAATTTATAGTTACACAACCATCACTGCAGTGTAGGTTTAAAATGTTTCCATTACCCCAGAAAGTTATTCCCTCAGGTTTTGTGCTGTGAATTTCTCTCTCCACTGCTACTCTGAGATAATCTAATGTGCTATCTCTGTCTCTGTAAATTTGCTCTTTTTCTAGACACTTCATATAAATGGCATCAAATAATACATAGTATCTGTGTCTCATTTCTTTCACTTAGCATGATGTTCTTGAGGCTCATCACTTTGTAGCATCCCTTTCCCTTGCTGAGTAGTATTCCATTGTCTGACTCTTTGTGGCCCCATGGACTATATATATAGTCCATGAAATTCTCCAGGCCAGAATACTGGAGTGGGTAGCCTTTCCCTTTGCCAGGGGATCGTCCCAACCCAGGGACCAAGCCCAGATCTCCCGCGTTGCAGGCGGATTCTTTACCAGCTGAGCCACAAGGGGAGCCCTGTATAGAATCCACTGATGGTTTATTCATTCACCCTGCTATGGGCATTGGCTTGTTTCCAGTTGCATTCACTTATGTTTACAATTAAACTGGTACCAAATAACCATCATGAAGCTAAAACTCACCATATAGGGTTTCTGCATTTGAGAATTTTAGATATTTTTAGGACTCTGGTATTCAAAGGGTCCCTCCATTATTCAAATTTGAGAAACACTGTTTCGATTCATCAGGTCTATGAGCCCTGTCCTAGTGATAGAACTTCTTCTCTTTTAAAGTGTTAGATTTACAATACTTATGTTTCTCTATATGGTTTGCTTAACTGCATGGTGAACACTGATGTCACTGAAATATCCTTGATCTCTGCTTCCTGAAGCAGTAGTAGTTGTATAGGTGCTGAGTCATATTCGACTTCTTTGTGATCCCATACACTGTAACCCACCAGGCTCCTCTGTCCAGGCAAGAATACTGGAGTGGGTTGCCATTTCCTTCTCCAGGGGATCTTCCAACCCAAGGATCAAACCCTCGTCTCGCATTGGCAGGTGGATTCTTTACCACTAAGCCACCAGCGAGGTTCTTCCTAAAGTTTGAACTAAAATTTGGTAGAGTAGCTTATGAATAATATTAGGCGGATCCTTACAGGAATATTTGTTCTGTGTCAGGAATTCTTCAAGGGAAATTAGTTTATATCCTGTCCTTTGCCTCAGTAAATCTCATGGTCCTTGTACTTATCCTCTGACCTATCCTGAATATCAGAAAAAAAACTGATCTCTTCCCAACAGAAACTGATTTGGGATAGCTTAAGAAAGGGGACATATATTGGAATTAATTCTAATAATGAAAGACAGAACTGAAGGAGAGCTGAACAATAAGGATCCAGGGTAGCTCTTGGGACCACAGTTATAAGAATTCAGATAGAGAGCTGACATTCAAATAATTGAACTCCAAAGGCCGTCAGTCCCTGTGTGACTCTTCTCAAAATCAAATTCCCAGGAGGCTGGGCTACCTGTTTATTTTCTTGAGGGGTGTAGCATGGGGCAATGCCACAAGAGACCCACCTTTAGGAAACATCAAGCCCCCACAGAGTACTTCTCTTTTTCTTGGGGCACCTTACCTTATATCTTGTGTATTTTGGTAAGGTTCTCTACTTAAGCTAGTTTGATTATCCAGCTTCCCCTTTTTACAGCTTTGTTGAGATGTGTTCCTGATTCCATGATACTTACACAGCTAAAGAGACTGAATGGTTTTTAGTGTATTATTGCACAACTGTCATCACAATCTAAGTTTAGAACATTTTTCCTTACCCCAGAAAGAAGCTCCTAACCCACTAGCAGTCACCCTGATTCCTCCTGTCCTCCCTGTCACTCTGTCTCCACCCCAGCCACAGGCAAGCAGTAATCCTTTTTCTGTCCTTCTGGATTAGTCTGTAGTGGAATTTCACATAAATAGAATTATACAAATGTGGCCTTTTGTGACTAGCTTCATTCACTCAGCATATGTTTACAAGGTTCGTCCAAACTGTAGCATGGATCGGTCCTTCATTTCTTTTTGTGCCTGAATAATATCCACTGTATACCAGTTTTGTTTATCCACTCATCATCAGTGGATGGACATTTGGGTGGTTCTTTTTACTTTATTTTCTCACTGTTATGAATGATACGGCTGTAAATGTTTGTATATAAATGTTGTATGGATATCTATTTTCAGCTCTCTTGGACATATATCTAGGAGTGGAGTTGCTAAGTCATACAGTAACCCTTTATGTTTAGCATTTTGAGGAACTGGCAGATTGTTTTCCAAAGTGGCTGCTCTGTTTTATGTTCCCAACAGCAGTATATGAGGGTGTTCATTTTCTTCACATCCTCAAAACACTTGTTATTATCTGATGTTTGTATTTTAGCCATCCAAGTGAGTATGAAGTGGTATCTCATTGTGATTTAGATTTGCATCTCTGATGGCTAATGATGTTGAGCATCTTTTCATGTGCTTAATGCCTTTGGAGAGATGTTCATTCAAATTCTTTGCCCATTTTTCAAATTGAGCTATTTGTCTTTATTGTTGAGTTGTAAGAGTGCTTTATATATTCTGGATACAAATCCTTGTAAGAAATGCATCTTAACAAATATGTGCTCCCTTTCTGTGGTCTGTCTTTTCATTTTTTTCTTGGTACTCTATGAGACATGAAAGTTTTAAATTTTCATGAAGTCCGACTTACCTGTTTTTTTCATCTGTCACCTGTGATTTTGGTGCCATATTTGGCATTGCTTTAACCCAGGATCATAAATATTTACTTGTATATTTTCTTCTAGGAGTTTTAGGGTTTTAGCTCTTACATTTAGGCCTGTGATCTATGTTATGTTAATTTCTGCATAAGGTGTGAGGTAGAGGTCCAAATGTATCCTTTTGCATGTGGATACCAATTGCCCAGCACTATTTGTTAAAAAAAAAAAAGTCTATTTTTCCATTAACTTTTAAAAAATTTTTTATTTATTTTTCCTTTTTGGCTCCTCTGGGTCTTGCTGCGTGTGGGCTTTCTCCAGTTATAGAAAGCAGGAGAAACTCTCTAGTTTCTCATTGCTTCTCATAGGCTTCTCATTGCGGTGGTTTCTCTTGTGGAGCATAAGCTCTAGGGTGTGTGGGCTTCAGTAGTTGTGGCACACCAGCGCGTTTGCCAGGCAGCATGCGTGATCTTCCTGGACCAGGGATCGAACCGGAAGCCCCTGCATTGTAAGGCAGATTCTTAACCACTGGACCACAGGGGAAGCCCTCCCACTAACTTTTTTTGGTCATTCCTGTTAAAAATTAGTTAACTGTAAATGTATGGATTTACCTGTGGATTCTCAGGTCTGTTCCGTTGATATATATGTATATACTTGTGCCAGTGTGTGAGTGTGTGTGCGGGTGTGTGCATATGCTCAGTCATGTCAGACTCTTTGCAGCTCCATGGACTGTAGCCCATCAGGCTCCTCTGTCCATGGCATTTCTCAGGCAAGAATACTGGAGTGGGTTGCCATTTCCTACTCTAGCAATCCCTCCGGATCAAACCTCTGTCTCTTGCATCTCCGGCATTGGCAAGTGGATTCTTTTTTTTCCCCTCAGTGGTCATCCCTTTTTTTTTCTTTTTTTTAAAAAATTAATTTATTTATTTTAATTGGAGGCTAATTACAATATAGTAGTGGTTTTTGCCATACATTGACATGAATCAGCCATGGGTTTACATGTGTTCCCCATCCTGAACCCCCCTCCCAGACCCTTCCCATCCCATCCCTCAGGGTCATTCCAGTGCACCAGCCCTGAGCATGCTGTCTCATGTATCAAACCTGGACTGGCAATCTGATTCACATATGATAATATACATGTTTTAATGCTATGCTCTCAAATCATCCCACCCTCGCCTTCTCCCACAAGGTCCAACAGTCTGTTCTTTACATCTGTGTCTCTTTTGCTGTCTCACATATAGGGTTATTGTTACCATCTTTCTAAATTCCATATATATGCATTAGTGTACTGTATTGGTGTTTTTCTTTCTGAATTACTTCACTTTGTGTAATAGGCTCCAGTTTCATCCACCTCATTAGAACTGGTTCAAATGCATTCTTTTTATTGGCTGAGTAATATTCCATTGTGTATATGTACCATAGCTTTCATATCCATTTGTCTGCTGATGGACATCTAGGTTGCATCCATGTCCTGGCTATTGTATACAGAGCTGCGATGAGCATTGGGATACATGTGTCTCTTTCAATTCTGGTTTCCTTGGTGTGTATGCCCAGCAGTGGGATTGCTGGGTCATAAGGCAGTTCTGTTTGCAATTTTTTAAGGAATCGCCACACTGTTCTCCATAGTGGCTGTACTAGTTTGCATTCCCACCAACAGTGTAAGAGGGTTCTCTTTTCTCTGCACCCACTCCAGCATTTATTGTTTGTAGATTTTTGGATAGCAGCCATTCTGACCTGCGTGAGATGGTACCTCATTGTGATTTTGATTTGCATTTCTCTGATAATGAGTGATGTTGAGCATTTTTTCATGTGTTTGTTAGCCATCTGTATGTCTTCTTTGGAGAAATGTCTGTTCTCCAGAAATGTTAGTTCTTTGGCCCATTTTTTGATTGGGTCATTTATTTTTCTGAAATTGAGCTGCAGGTGCTGCTTGTATATTTTTGAGATTAATTCTTTGGCAGTTGCTTCGTTTGCTATTATTTTCTCCTGTTCTGAAGGCTGTCTTTTCACCTTGCTTATAGTTTCCTTCGTTGTGCAAAAGCTTTTAAGTTTAATTGGGTCCCATTTGTTTATTTTTGCTTTTATTTCCATTACTCTGGGAGGTGGCTCATAGAGGATCCTGCTGTGATTTATGTCAGAGAGAGTTTTGCCTATGTTTTCCTCTAGGAGTTTTATAGTTTCTGTTCCTAGGTTTAGACCTTTGATCCATTTTGAGTTTATATTTTTGTATGGTGTTAGAAAGTGATCTAGTTTCATTCTTTTACAAGTGGTTGACCAGTTTTCCCAGCACCAGGGCAAGTGGATTCTTTACCTTTGTAGTTTTGTGGTAATTTTTGAAGCATGAGTCCTCTATCTTTGTTTAAAATTTCTTGTTGTTGTTATACTGGTTGTTTCCATTTTTTATATAAATTGTAGGACTGTCAGTTTTTGCCAAAAAGCAAACTAGCTGAGACTTTAATAGGGGATGTGTTGAATTTATAGGTAAACTTAGAGATTTTTGCCTTCTTAATAGTATTAAATCTTTGGATCTGTGAACATGAGATATTATCCCATGTATATCGTCAATAACTCAAAAATGTTTTATAGTTTTCGCTGTATAAGTGGTGTACTTGTTTTGCTAAAGCTTTGCCTAAATATTTTATTCTTTTTGCTTCATCACGTTGTAAATGGGATTGTTAATTTTCTTTTGAGATTGTTCATTAGTAGTATATGAAAATAAAATTGATTCTAGTCCATTGATCTTTATCCTGTCAGATTGCTGAACTTGCTCTACTTCTCCTCTTAACTCCATACCTTTACAGTAGTAATGATGCCAATCCAAGAGCATTTATAAAGCCAATGAAATTAATCAAACAGCTATGAAATTTATGAGGGTATAACTTGATTTGAGTCTCGTCCTCTAGGATCTTATCTTTATCACTGCAGACGTGGTCCTCCATTTGCAGCCCACTTCATTTCCTGCCACATCACTTGCTCTATCTCCTGACCTTTATCTTGTCTTTCTACTTTATGGTCCAGTAGGTGGCTCAATGGTAAAATATCCACCTGCCAATGCAGGAGACTCAAGAGACGTGGGTTCTGTCCCTGGGTTGGGAAGATCTCCTGGAGGAGGAAATGGCAGCCCATTCCAGCATTCTTGCCTGGAAAATCCCATGGACAGAGGACCCTTAGGGCTGTAGTCCATGGGGTTGCAAAGAGTTTGACACAGCTGGGCACACATGCACCAACAGACGTACTCTGTACTCTAACATCTCTTTTCAATTGTAAATTTTTCCCTGTTCCTGTAACAAATTCCTTTTATAGCCTTCTTTCAAATCTCAGATATTTTTGACTCTCTGATTTCCCTAGGCAAATATAGACACTCCTATATTGCTACCATCTTTTGTACTTGGTGTTCTTCCCATTTACTGTTTGCTTAGAATCGCTTATAAGGGTGTGTGTGAGAGTTATCCAGAGAAACGGAACCAAATGTATGTAGTTCATTTATCTGTGATCCAAAATCTGTAAAGCAGGCTGACAGGCTGGAAACACAGGCTGGAATTGATGCTGCAGTGTTGAGGCAGAAGTCCTCCTTCTCTCTGAGAGACTTTAGTTTTTGCACTTGAGACCTTTCAAGCGATTGAGTCTGAACCGCATTAAAGCCAACTGAATATACTGATGTTAACTGGTTGTATTGATGTTGCTGAAGAGACTTTCTGAGCAACACCTGGATGAGTGTCTGATTAAATTACTAGCTGTCATAAGCCTACCCAAGTTGACACATAAAATTAATCATCAGAGCATAAAATCTCTATAGCAAAGTGTTTGTGTCTTCTGTTTATCTTTTACTTAGAGAGTCAAGTGCAATGCTAATAATCAGTAGATGCTTTAAAAATGCTGGATTGGATGATTGAATGACACGAACTGTGTTAAGTCCAAAATCCAATTTGAAGAATGGCGAGTTGTAATCTTGGTAAGATTATTGCTGCTTAATGGGCGTCTTGTATTGTCAGATATGAGCAGGAAGTTGTCTTCAATCTCTGGCGGCCGAGTTATTTATACTAAATATGTCTGTGCCTTCTGTTTTGAGTTCTTTGCCATCTCATCATTGCCAGTATATAAACTACTGTTTTATTTTCTTTATTTGACTGTCTTCTGACTCTGCTTGATTAAATAAGTTTAGCATTCAGGAGGAACACAGTGTAGCACAATTCCTTTCCCATCATTGCCCATTTTTCACTTGCAAGCACTGGGATGCTGCTGCCCTCTTTAGAGATACAATAATACTGGGTATTTTGAAACATACTGAAATGATGGTTTGTTGTCATTAAGAAGAAGAAAAAGACCCATAGAACCTGAGAGCAGTATTTTAGTAATAGCCATAAGTAATTTTTCAGGCACGAATACTAGAGTGGGTTGCCATTTCCTTCTCCAGGAGATCTTTCCGACCTAGGGATTGAACCGCATCTCTCGAGTCTCTTGTTTTAGGCAGGTGGATTCTTTGCTACTGCGCCACCTGGCAAGCCCCCAGTGGCTGTAGGACATGGAGGCAAAGCAGAATTATGAGGTTAAAACATAGTGAAAGCAGATGTCGGGTAGAGAGGTTGTGGGTTATAGATTCCAGAAGAATATTTTCTCTTGAGCTTTAAAGTCTCTCTGCAAGTGATGTTAAAGCTAAAATAATATTTGGTTTTAAGAGACAGCGCTTACACTAACTTCCTGTAAGTCAGCCTTTTGGCAGGTGGAAGTAGTAGAGAGGTCAGCCCATCCTGGTCTTAAAGGGCCTCCCCCAACGTGAAAGAGGTCTTCCATTTGTCCTGAGCTACCAGGTGAAGATGTGGAAGTAAGTGTTTGGAGCACAGAGGAGAAAGGAATAGTTCTCAAAAACAATACACTTGTCAATCAATTTGAAATGTAAGGGGAAAAAAGTTTAATAACTGTATCTAAGAAACTGAAAGCCTACTGAATGACTGCACAAGTGCCCTTAGCATCCTTCAGGAGGTCCCCAGAACACTTTGGCCTCTAGATTCTTTCGTGTTTCTGCTGATGTGCATGCAATGTCTAAGACCGCCTTGGTTCTATCTCTGGAGTTTGTGCTGATACTGGAGGCGGGGACCTCTGCGCCCGTCCGTGTAGTGGTGGTGTTTTGTCTAGACGGCTGTGCCTTAGGCTGATCTCCCTGAAAAGACTCCGCTTGATTTGGCTGCTACTAACTCTACAGCTTCTAAATTAAGATAAACTTACATTCCTGACCCAAAATTGCTGCATCCCCTCGCTAAGCCTCTGCATGAAGAGGCACCACGGTGCTGATTCCATAGTCTGCAGTTGTTGTCAGACTCTCCGTGAACTCTGGACAGCCATCTCAGACGTTAAAATATTTAAGCATCGCCCTCACTGCTTCACATTGCTAAGAGGTGCTAAATGTCTTAAATAAAGCCTGCCTAAACAGTCTGGTCTCATTCCGGTTTCCTCTCACAGAGGAAGTGACTTTCAATAACCCCAAACTACTGGCTTCTAATTTTAGGGATAACTAAGGTAGGATCAGGACAGAAAATAAGCTCTTCTCTATTGATTTTTCCTTAGTCTTTTTACCCTAGAGGCCTATAATTAGCTCTATTTTCTCCACCTGTAGTACATGTTTAGGTGTACAGTGATGTTGGGGAAATAGTGGGTGATGTACAGGGTTAGAATTCAGGGAACCCACTTCATCCTACTTTTGGAAGCTGGTATGACTGACACTGCTGGAGTTGGAAGAAGAGGGATGTTATCTACCCATCCATTTCCGTTTATTTGTAATAATGTTAATAGCTCAACGACACTGATTGATCACCTACAGTCTGTCAGGCACTCTCGCGTGTGCTTTACTTGTGTGAGCTCATCCGGTCCTCACAGTACGATAACCCTGTGGAGTAGGACCATCATATCCCTCTTTCACAGTTGAAACTGCAGGGAGAGACGGTGAAACAAAAACAAAAGGAAACCAAAGACCGGTAGGAGGAATATAAACTCTACCTCTCACCTCTGAGAGCGCTCTAGGCCTGGCGTGATGGGAATTCGTCTCCAGTAGTCTCCAATTTCAGACATTATGACAAGGGTTTATTAGCTGCATACTAGCGCTAAAGAAAGAGGTCATATAAATACACGGTGATCTTAAATAAAGCCCACTCAGAGGGATTAACTTCACTTGTGACTGTCTCTGGCGTTATTGTTGTTGTGTGGCTGTGCTTTAAATACTTAGGAGGAGAATCAACTGCTTTCTTTTCTCAGTCTTCTGTATGAGATTAGACCAAATGGGGGGAAGGGCAATCATAAAGCTGATCTTCAGTTTATAAGATCCTTCTTGACTGGGCTTTCCCTTCCCTCGTTGCTCAATTACATAGACATTCTTGCTTTTCCCTTCTCTCTGTGTTTCTCTTTCTACCTGGAATGCCATTTTTTTCCTCCCCTCACTGCATTTTACTGGCAAATCCTACTCCATTTTTCTAAGACCCAATTGAAGGGTCACATCTTCTATAAAATTTTTTGCTACATTAGCTGTATCCTCTCCCCATAAACTGATCACCATCACTTCTTTCTGTGTGACAGCAACTTATTTACTCTTCAGTTCAGTTGCTCATGTCTGACTCCTTGTGACCGTGACCCCATGGACTGCAGCACGCCAGGCTTCCCTGTCCATCACCAACTCCCGGAATTTGCTCAAACTCATGTCCATATGTACTCTTAGGACCTGTAATATTTCACTGCAGTGCTTGTCCATGCACTGAAATGTGTTACTGATCCTTCATGGAACAAGCACAGAAATGAAGTTAGCATTTAGAATTTTTATTTTATTTTTCTAGTTTTTTGTTTGTTTGTTTTTACAGAAGTGTCAGCCTCTGACAGATTCAAGTAAAAAGAAAAAACGGTCTTTCACCATGACAGTTTGAGAATTAGTAGTTGTCATTTTTTTCCTTACCTGTCCCCTGGGCTAGAAGGTTCATTTTTATATAAACAGCATTTTGTGTCAACAGTAATGTATTTGGCACCTGAAGCAATGAAAGTGCAGTTCTCATAAAATGATTTTTCGTACAAGACACTTGTTCCTTTTTAAAGACTGAATTATGCTGTTTTCTGCCTGTCATTGTACTTATATCACATTGTAATTATCTGTTTATGGTTCTTTGTTTTCCACCAAATCCTTAAAGATAATTAAGACCAAGTCTTAATCACTTCTGTATCCCCAGTGCCAGCCATAGTGTTTAGTGAGTAAATGTTCAAAAAGCATTCCTGATTGAATGATCAAATGAGTTCTAGCTTTTTGTTTTCAGTGACCTCACTTGATTCATAAACTCACAGGCTCTGCAGAGTCCTCATGATTTCACCTTTATCTTAAGAACATTGTCTAAAACAGATTCAGAGGAATTAATTTCTAGTGTTTAACCATGTGTAAAATCTGCTTCTATAATATTGTTAAAAATTACTAGCCTAAATTTAAGTAGCACTGTTTTTTTCTCACATGAAATGAGATTTACATTTAAAACTTGTGCTAATAAAAGACCTCTGTGTCACACTGCCACAGATTCACATGATTGTAATCCTGCTGCTCAGACAAATCCTCCTTTGAATTTTTGTCCTTGTCCTTGAGTTGCAAAGTATAATTCACCAGGTTTCAAGGGACTTCCCTGGTGATCCAGAGGTTAACATTTCACCTTCCAATGCAGAGGGTGTAGGTTCAATCCCTGGCCAGGGAGCTCAGAGCCCACTTGCCCAGTGGCTAAAAAACCAAAACATAAAACAGAAACAATATTGTAACAAATTCAATAAAGACTTTGAAAGTTGTCCACATTAAAAAAAAAAAAAATCGATAAGTTCCTGCTGAGAAACCATTCCCTCTGATCCATTTACATGTGTGTATGCGCGCGCATGTGTATTTCTCTGTAGATGTGCTCCCCTCTCTGCAGGTTTACCTAATTAGGATTTTGGAAAGCCCCTGAAGTGTCGATTGTATAACTTACATTGCAAGTCTAGATTTCAGCAAGGCAGCTAACCTTGCTTGGAGAATGCGGAGATTGTTTTTAGATGTTGTATTTTAGCTTTCTCCAGTTATCAGGATACTTAGTGCAATACTTAGGTTTTGTTTCAGTTTACTCGGCATTCCAAGTTCTTTTCCCTTTTATATATATGTAAGAAGCAGCCATCATGAAATTCTTTAGGTATTTGAAATATGAATAATGTGTGTATAATCAAATAAAAGTGTATTTACATTAACTTTAGTTGAAGGGGGAAACAGAAAAATGGCATCCACTCTAAAATGGATCTTGAGATATTCCAAGCCAAGAGCTTGTTAAGTAAGTAACATGAGAAGAATCGGCAGGTTGGGTGTTTTTACTAATGGTGTTCAGTTTCTTCCAGTGCAGATCAGTATTTCTGAGAAAAGAGGAGGTAGGGACTGCCATATGCTTAATTTATTTTCAGGGAATCAAGAAACATAAAAATATAAGTGGCATTCCTAATGGACTGCCAAATATTATAATCCAAATCAAAGACATTTCCAGAGGAACAAAAAGAATGGGGGTATTCTGTTTGTGTGCAATATTGTACGATTGAAAAAACTGATGAGCAGATTGCATTCATGAAGAAATAAACTATGTATGAAGGAAAAACAGCTAATAAAGAGGCAATGAGAGAGAGAATAAAAGCAGCCTTCCACATTTTGAAGATTTTTTGCCGGGGACACTGAGTGATCATAGCAACCATCTCCAAGGAGACCTGTGGAAATGTGAAAAACGCTGAGGTCACACAAGCGAGCAGAGAAATTCCATATTGATGAACAACTTCTTGATGTATCTTTCTCTCTTCACCTTCCATGCCTCCAGCCTTTTAAACAGCATTTATCAGAAGGATAAAGGAAAACCAAATGTGATTTGCCCTGCAGAGAAAAAGTAACTCTCAGAACAGAAACTCTACTCAGAACATTCAGAGCAGCTTTTCATTAAGCTTCAGAAGCTTTTCAGAAACTTGGATATTAATGAAGTGAGAAGTCCCGAGGATTAAATGCAAATCTTGGTCATAGGTGGTCGTGATGGTTATTGTTTCATTGAATGAAATGCAAGTTTCAATTCTCGGGCTGGAAACAAAGCTCCCAGAAAGGGGTCTCTTCTGAGTCCTTCATTACTAATCAGGCAGCGCCCCACATGTGCAGGGACTCCTCCGTCTTCTAATCCTTCCATCCCACTGGTCCTGCAAGGCCATTGTTTAGATGTATGTGCTGTTCACTGGGAGCAATGGTTTCTTTGGTTCATTCAGTCAGTAAACATTTACCACTTGTCTGCAGCAGCCCAACTGGCCCTCTAATAGAAACTTGGAAAGCAGACGTCACCCGTGGTCTCAAGATGCTAGAAATTTAAAGGGAAGATGATCAAAATAAAATAAAAATGATACCAGTAATTGCAGTTATAGGAAACACGTACTGAGTGTTATTAGCAGAGAGTGACGAGAGGAAGTTGACAGGGAGTTGACAGGAAAAAATTTCAAGAACAGGTTTGTGTTGTGTTGAAAGCCAAGAAGGGGAGGGTAAGGTACCAGGATGATGTAAAGGTCATGGGATGTGACATGGGTCTGGGAATTGTGTGCAAGTCCATATACTTGATGAGAAGTAAGGTGTGGGATGGGACAAAAATTAAGTATGCTCTCTTTCCCCCTGTTTCTCATTTATTGCTATTTCGTTAATTCTGCAGAAATAGCATTTGATGTTGGAGCAGGGGCACCCCCATTGATCAGAACCAGGAGACCAGGTCATTGGAAGCTGCTGACTCTTACTACTGGGGACCATTTGGGATCTCTGCTCTGGGTTCACTTTCTGGTCTCACTTAATGAATTTAGCTAGATTACAAGCTTTATACCCATGCTATGGAGCAGTTATGTAAAAATATATGTAAAACCCTTCAGATAAATGAACAAATAAATGCAGAACTCTTTGGGAAAATACTGTCTGATCCGGAGAAAGTGCTGAATAAAGGATTGTTATTTTTATGAGTAATTTAAAAAATTTTTAAATTTATTTATTTGAGTCAGTCTTCAGTTTTGCCAAGCAAGATCTTTGTTGCATCGTGCGGGATCTTTCGTTGCAGCCCATGGGCTCTCCAGTGTGGCTCACGAGCTCCGAGCACGCAGGCTCGATAGTTGCAGCACACGGGGTTAGTTGCTCCAAGGCATGTGGGGTCTTAGCTCCTCGCTCAGAGATGGAACCCACATCCCCTGCATTGCAAGGTGTATTCTTAACCACTGGACTGCCAGGGAAATCCCTATGAGTCATTATTATTTATATGCAGTTCTCCCAGTCCACTGGAACCGCTGGAGTGTGGTCTAGATCTGTAGTCTGAACTGGGCTGGAGCAAATTTCCAGAAGGACGCTCTCCACAAGGGTTTGGTTCTTCTAAGGAGAAGGATGACCTTGGTCCTCGGCTCAAATCCAGATGGAAAATGTGGGTCTCTTCACTGAAAGGTTCGTGTGTGTGCCAGAGAGCTGTGAACCAGTAGCCCTGTAGAATTTGGACTTTTGGAGGAAGCAGTGTTGAGGTAATTCTTGCGTGGATTTCACAGCAATGGAAGCCCTGGGTTCTTTCAGTTCAGTTCAGTCGCTCAGTCATGTCTGACTCTTTGCGACCCCATGGAGGCATGCCAGGCCTCCCTGTCCATCATCAACTCCTGGAGTTTACTCAAACTAGTGTTCATTGAGTTGGTGATGCCATCCAACCATCTCATCCTCTGCCATCCCCTTCTTCTCTCGCCTTCAATCTTTCCCAGCATCAGGGTCTTTTCAAATGAGTCAGTTCTTCACATCAGGTGGCCAAAGTATTGGAGTTTCAGCTTCAACATCAGTCCTTCCAATGAACAAGCAGGACTGATTTCCTTTAGGATGGACTAGTTGGATCTCCTTGCAGTCCAAGGGACTCTCAAGAGTCTTCTCCAACACCACAGTTCAAAAGCATCAATGCTTCGGCACTCAGCTTTCTTCACAGTCCAACTCTCACATCCATACACGACTACTGGAAAAACCATAGCCTTGACTAGAAGGACCTTTGTTGGCAAAGTAATGTTTCTGCTTTTCAATATGTTGTCTAGGTTGATCATAACTTTCCTGCCAAGGAGTAAGCGTCTTTTAATTTCATGGCTGCAGTCACCATCTGCAGTGATTTTGGAGCCCCCAAAAATAAAGTCTGACACTGTTTCCACTGTTTCCCCATGTATTTGCCATGCAGTGATGGGACTGGATGATGTGATCTTCGTTTTCTGAATGCTGAACTTTAAGCCAACTTTTTCACTCTCCTCTTTCATTTTCATCAAGAGGCTTTTTCTTCTTCACTTTCTGCCATAAGGGTGGCGTCATGTGCATATCTGAGGTTATTGATATTTCTCCCAGCGATGTTGATTCCAGCTTGTGCTTCTTCCAGCCCAGCATTTCTCATGATGTACTCTGCATATAAAAGCTCATATAAAATCTGGGTTCCTTACTACTATAAAATAGGATATCATTAAGGCTGTCAAAGACAGATTTTACTTTTTGTGCTTTAGCTTGGTTTTAAAAAGATGTGTTACAGCAGATAGCCCAAGAACAGTGAATTACTGTCTGAATATCATCCACTTCAGAACCTCCTCATGCCTAAAATTGAAGATTGTTTCCAATGTTCCTACTTTCTGGCATTCCTGTACCTAACCAACTTCCCAAGCTAATTGTGGAGAATGGGCCAGATGAGGTGTCAGTTGTTCGCAGAGGAACCCTCAGTAAACAATGGGTGCTATTTTTCCTCTTCACATCTGGCTGATCTCCTGAGCTGGTGGCTAGGGCAGATGCAAGATTATATTGTGCTGCCCTCACTGGAGGTTTGGTGGTTGTAAGATTTCCCTGGCACATCTCTTTAGTTTGACCAAATACAGAAATAACTAGAGGATTCCAAATTGGTCTATAGTTTAAAATGGGGTGTGGAGGAAATTGGTCATAGAGAAATTCCCTGAAGAATTCAAATTGCTTTGCAACCACCAAGAGGGACATATGGGGAAGTTGCATTGTTACTGTGTGATAGTAATAATTTTCTGCTGGACAAAGTGCTCAATTCTTGCTTTAGTCATCAGAACCATCCCCACTATAGGTTCTATAGGTGAGGATACTGAAACCCAGTAAAGCAGCCCATTCAAGGTCACTCAGCTAAAACTAAGTAGAGCTTGGATTTTAGCCTAGCGGTGTCTGACTGCCGAGTCCATGCCTTAAATCTTTTATGCCTATTGCTCTGTGTGTGCTATCTAGGCCATTTGTTCATCCATTTGCCATTTCTTTCTTAAATATTTATAGTGTGTGCCAAGTACCCTTCTAGGTCTTGGTGATCTTGTGGTGGGCAAGAACGTCCGAGATTCCACAGTTATGAAATGTGCATTCTAGTGGGAGAGGTTTAAAATAAGCAAGAAAATGAATGTGGGTGGTGTGTATGTATATAGGCACGTATACCTTTTGAGAATGATGTGTGCTATGAAGGCAAGTAAAATCCAGAAAAGAGGTGCAAGTAGCCGTTTTACTTGGTGAGGAAAAAAGAAACTAAGAAGTTACCTAAAATAGTAACTTTGCCCCTTTGTTTCAGTTATTACTTTGTATTTTAATTTAAACTGCCTGAAATTTAATATATACCTGCTAACATGTTTGTAAGTTACAAAGCACAACAAGGTAACACCTGTGACCCTACCTTCTAATCTAAGAACTGTTACCAGTTCTGTTCATCTTCCTGTGCTCTGTCCTAACCCATCTACCTGCCTGTCTTTTGAAGTGCCCACTTCTTAAATTTTAAAACAAGTTTTTCTTGCCTTTAAAAAAGGCTTATCACTTACAGTTATATCCATTAGGACCATAGTATTTGATTTTGTGTATTCTTTTTGCCTTATCATTGTTCCACACTGCATGTAGCGGCCGTTCATTCATTTTAACAGCTGAATTATGGTTGTTGGGTGAATGTGCAAAACCAATTGATTCATTGCCTGGTGGGTGGACATTTGGATTGTTTCCAACCTTTCGCTCTTTAAACAGTGCAGCTAAACATCCTTGTGTGTGCCTCTTAATGCACATGTATAGGAGTTTCTCCATGACATTCCTGTGCCAATCAGCCTTCAACTTCACATGATAATACCAGATTGTTTTCCAAAGGTGTGATAATAGTTTACATTCCCGCCCAGAAGTGATTGAGTTGATCCACTTGGTTTTATAAGACATCTTAATTTGGGGGCAGTCTGTTGGGTAGAAGATAATATTCCATTGTGGTCTTTATTGACATTTCCTTAATGAGCAATGAGATTGAGCCTTTAAGAGGATAATTTTTGAGCAGAAACCTGAAGGGAGTGAAGGACCAATCCATGCAAAACTGTAGTGAAACTTTCCAAGGCAGTGTTCCAGAGGCAGACTATTTTGGAGTGTCCATGGAGCAGCAAGAGAGGTTTTGATGAGATAAAGAAGGCAGGGGCTATGACTCCCACGGCCTGAAAACCCCCGAGTATGCACAGGACTTTAGAATACTAATACTAAGAGTTATGGGAAGGCATAGGAGGGCTGTTAGGGGATGAACACATCTTGATTGATGCTTTTAAAAGATCCCTTTGGCTTCTGTGTGAATAGATTCTGGGGAGGTGATGAGAACAGAGGCATAGAGATGAGTTAGAGGCTTCCAGAAGTTAAGAGATGGTCCTGGCTTTGACAGGGGTGTTGGTGGAGAAGATGGTGAGAAGTTGAATTCAGGACATATTTTGAAGTGAAGGCTGGGTGAGAACTGCTGAGGGCTACACAGAGGTGTTAGGAAGAGAGGCATTATGGATGATATCTTGATGTGAGATTGAGTAGCAGGGAATGTAAGTCCATTAACTGGAATGGGAAAGGCACTGTGAAGAGGAGCCGCACTGGCGTGAAAGTGGCATTTAGTGCGGAGAATAACTCTTTGTTACACAGGTGGGCCCCTGCTTGCTGTGTCATCTGTCGGTGTCTCAGACGGGCCTCTGGTAACACATGGGCAGGTGCTGTGTCCTCCCCCACTCAGACCTCCTCCCTGTCCCACTGAGTGGTGGTCCATCTATCTGGTTGGACAGGCCAGAAATTGGGAGTCACCTTTGACACCTCCCTCTGGTTTACCACCATGCCCACTCCATCCCCACAGCCTGCCAGCTTTACCCCTGAAATCTCTCTGGAGTCCGTTCAGTTCTCTCCATCTCTGTCACAACCACCCCAGTCGTGGTTACCAGCAGTTTTCTCCTTGAGTCTTGTCATAGCCTCCTCAGTGCATTGGTTCTGGTCTTTCTCCAGGCTGCCATCCACTCTGCAACCAGCTAGCTTGGAACCCTCAAGTTTAAAACCCTTCAAAATCTCTTTTTAAAATGATTATTGCTTGACCAAAGGACATGAATTAGCAGGCTTGGTCATATCCCTAGTCCCATCTCTAACTTTCTCTCTCTACCCCATCCCCATGGGCATCTTTTAATTCCTTGAAGATGGAATTTAATTCCTGTTCCCTTCCCTTTCTGGGCCTTTGCACAGGCTGTTCCTGAAATACTACCTCCTCTTGCCCCACATAATGTTATTCAGATTTGTCAAATTATACTTCCTTAAAGAAGCTGTGTGTACTCCCCCTCCACTCATCTACACACAGACACCCACACCCCTGCTAAAACAAACTTAGATTTCCCTATTATATGTGTGTAAAAAATATAATTCCTTGCTTTTCCTTCATAGCACTTATACAATATTTATTTATATATTTGCATAGGTGTTAATATCTTTCTCTTTTTCCTGGAATGTAAACTCTGCAAGGCCCATAAAACTTTATTTTGTACACCATCTAGCATGTTGCCTGGTGTATAGAAAGCATTCAATGAACATCAGCGAATCACTGAAGGAAGAAGCCTTGCTCAGTATCTGAATTTATTTTTATTTTTTTTAATGAGGACCATTTTTCAGAGCTTCCTTGGTAATTCAGATGGTAAAGAATCTGCCTGCAATGCAGGAGACCTAGGTTCAATCCCTGCGTTGGGAAGATCCCCTGGAGAAGGGAATGGCTACCCACTCCAGTATTCTTGCCTTGAGAATTCCATGGACAGAGGAGCCTGGCTGTGTATGGATGGGATTGCTAAGAGTCAGACATGACTGAGTGGCTAACACTTCACATTTTAAAAATCTTAATTGAATTTGTTTCAGTATTGCTTCTGTTTTATGTTTTGGTTTTGAGGCCTTGAGGCATGTGGGATCTTAGCTCCTCGACCAGGGATCAAACCCGCACCCCCTGCATTAGAAGGCCAAGTCCTAACCATTGGACCACCTGGGAAGTCCCTCTGATTCATCTGCTGTATTCATCAGACATTGCACCTCTGCTTTTTATAGGCCTTTCTAAGAGAAATAACACTCTTGGTTATGATAGATATTCTCTTTCATACTTGCTTGGGAATATCTTAGCTTCATTTTAGACTTCTTTAGCAAGTTGCAACCTTTCATTCACTGTGTACTATAGATGAAATAAAAAATTGATTTTTCTAATCTAAGAAATTTGATCTCTAATCTAATTTAGAATAAAGAATTTGTGGGAGAATTTTAACTGATAATATTCTGTTCATCATCCTGGAGCAAATGCCCGGGAAATAAAAGAGGATAGTAGTATCAGTAAGTATTAAACAATAGTAGTAACAATAAACAGTAAACAATAAGTATTTCAGTAGCATTATGGGTTACAAAGTGTTTTTACATTAGAGATGCCAAGAAGTGAATGAAGTTTCTCTTTGCATAGCATGTTACTTCACCATGAAAATCTTTCAAATACTCTCCATTATCTACACAATTAAAGTCTGAGTTCTTTATCAGAGTGGACTAGGCCTCCAGGATCCTACCCAACCTACTTTTCCAGGATCAGCTATCACCACTTCTCAAGTTATCCTTCACCTTCCAGCAACATCAGACTCTTCTCTGTGCTCCTGAAATACTCTGGGCACATGTCGCATGGCAGACTCTGTTTACTTGTCTCTCTAATGCACCACAAGTTCTTAGAAGAAAGAAATCACTTCTTTTTTATACTCAGCCCCAGTAGTACAGAGCTTGGTAGGGACTCAGTCGGTGCTTGGTGAATGAATGAATGGCCTTGTAGTCGATCACAGGAGTAGATCTGTGCAATGACTGAAAGGGCGCATGTACTCTAAGATTGGCCATCTGATTGATGCGTCACTGGAGACTCCTGGGTCATCCAGAACTTCCTCTACATTCTAACCTGTCTGTGTCTCCTCCAGGGTTTCCCCAGTGATTCAGCAGGTAAAGAATCCGCCTGCAATACAGGAGACCTGGGTTTGATCCCTGGGTCGGGAAGATCCCCTGGACAAGGAAATGGCAACCCACTCCAAAATTCTTGCCTGGAGAATCCCATGGACAGAGGAGCCTAGCAGGCCATAGTCCATGGTGTTGCAGAGTCCAGCATAACTGAGCAACTGAGCACACAGTAGCTACTCCTCTCATTGATGTCATTGAGGTTAACCTTTGATCTGGGTTGTGGGACTAGATAGACTTCAGTGAGATACTGTTCAGAAAGCAGATCACCTGGGGTAACCCGCAGAGTAACGGGTGATCAGTATTCGAACATTTGATGACATCTGCTCCGGGGCCTTGGTCTGCATTGCATTTGCTGTTACCCTTCTTGAAGACTCACCTGCTCGAGTCTCAAGTTCATAAATTCACAAACTAAAATGCTGATCTATCACTTGGAGGTAAACACTTAACTTTTTCTAATACCCTATCAGTCTTGTGCCAGTAGGTATTATTTTCCTAAGATGGATCAAACAGTGCCACTTTTTTGGTAACATACTATATTCTCTTTATATATAATATAGGCAGATAGATAGAGGTATTTTTGTATATCTTATTCATGTTACTATGTATTCTCCCCTACTTACAACATCACATTATAAAGGCTTCTAAAGATTTTTTCATATTCTGTATTTTAATTTGGTATTTTTAAATATAAGGAATGTTTAAGGAAATAGTTCTCTCTTCATATTTTTATCCAGTTGTATCAAAGAAATTTCACATGAGTTTATATAGGAAAGAAAAATTTGAGATTATAGCTTCTTTTGTACATAATTAAAATGGTATTTAATAGCTGGCCTCATTCTGTCTCTCTAATCAAAATTATCTACCTCCAAATACCGATCTTTATTGCATAATATAATTAAGATAATTTCCTCCCTTATTAGACTAAGTAAGACAGTTTGATAATAGCCTCCTTTGAGTTTTTTCATTTTATGTAAGTATACAAGATGGCTGTCAAAATTTTGTTCATTTCAGCAGGAAGTCACTTAAGAAAAGACTACAGTATATACCATTGACTCTTAAGGAACTGAACTAATTGGTGACTTGAATACTCAAACATTTATACAGCTTTAATATGTTGCCCCCAAAAAGATGTGAGCTCTATAACAGTATGAGCTCCTCTGTCTTGAGATTTTTTTGTTGCCATGTTAATGTTACTTCTGAGGTTCTTCAGTTGATTAGATCCTTCTGATTAAGCCTCAGAGAAAGTGGGTGTCATCTTTCTTTTGGTCTGAGTTATAGATGACTTGGGTTTCTATTGAATATAAGACACTGCCAACCCCAACTTTGTACTGCACTTAAGCAAGAGTTAGGCAGATTACAAATAGATGCTCTGTATAACTTTTCATGATTATGCTGTGTTCCCTGCCTCCATATTTTAGTAGATCCTCTAAGTTAGGTGTCACGTGAACAATTTTTTTTTTGGAGAAGCAATAGCTGATGTACGATTTTCAGAAGGAATATTTACAGTCATTCTGATAACCAAAGATTACAGGACTGAGCGGATTCCTGCCTTAAGGACTTTTATCACTTAAATGACTAGGAGCTTTCTTGACTTTATTTTTTGGATGGTGCCACCCCTTATTGAGGAGGAAGCACTCTGGAGAAGTCCCAGGAGGATCATCCTCTTGATGGTCATTTGGTTGTTTTGTAGCTTGCTCCTTGAGAACCACCTTATCAAATGTACAAAGGTCTTTAAGAGATCTCTCACCTTTAGGCATAACCCTACTAAGTGCCTGGCACATAGTACTGGGGTGATAAACCTTTGCTAAATGAGTGATTGAAATAAGGAATGATTTATTTTAAAACTTTTGTTTAAAAAATGAGTTAAGAACTTGAGCCAAGCCATGCCATCTGGCTGAAGGCTATTTATAGGTCTTAAATAGTATCAGTTTGACATGGTATAGGAAGGGTGACTGTCACCACACTTGATGCTATCCTGTGTGTCCATAATGCTTACAGGAACAGATGATTTGAAGTAGGTGTGATTCTTGCCTGGATCTTGATTTAGCCACAGAAGCTCTTGCATGATTAAACGGCCCGCTTTCCCTAGCATAGAATCAAAGATAGACTGCTTTAGATGCATGTCATACCAGCATTCATATCAAGGTTCATCTGTTGATGACACCATTCTTTATTATGATCTGTTAGCTTCCAATATCAATGACTAGGGTTTCCCTGATGGCTTAGCAGTGAAGAATCTGCCTGCCAGTGCAGGAGATGTGGGTTCAATACCCGCATCAGAAAGATCCCCTGGAAAAGTAAATGGCAGTGCACTCCAGTATTCTTGTCTGGGAAATCCCATGGACAGAGGAGCCTGATGATCTACAGTGCATGAGATCACAAAAGGGTCAGACACAACGTAGCAATTAAACAACAACCGCAAATCAATGACTTCATCTCTCACCAAGGCAGTTGAATGCTAGGCCTTTATGTTTTTATTTCATGGTCATTTGGAAAAATAAGTGAGATGTATAGCATCTACATTTTGATGAGCTTTAAGTTAAATTAGAGGCAGAAAAATTGCAGATATTTGCATATGTTAAAAAGCTTCATTATTAAAATTATGCCACTTAGGATATCCCTGTAGTGCTGAAATTAAAATGTATAAGTGACATCACCATGTCGCTCTGTCCTAGAATTCAAATTTTCCAAGGAAGTGTTACAGCAAAAGAAAAACTGAGCAAAGTGCTAACATTTACTGAGAATTTATGTTACTGACTTTTCACAGTCACCAGCATGTTAGTTTCCAAAGCAGAGAAATCCAAGCAAGGGAGAAAAGAGAATGGAGGAAAGTTAAGGGGGAAGGAAAGGGGTAAAAATAATTTTTATATGAAGTACAAGATGGCGCCTTGTAGCAAGTGAAAAATCAGTTTGGATGGAGGAGGGCCACAGCTGGGCCTAAGTTTCCAAAGGATATCTCTTTGATTCTCTCCTCTAAGTCCAATTTTATTTCATATTCTAAAAAGTACTGGATAAAGTATATTTACAGTCCTTGGATATTGTCTTGGATATTACAGTCCAGTGGTTTAAGGACTGTAATTCTCTTTTCTTCACGTCATCAATTATGTAGACTTTTTTATGTTAAAAATCCTTCTAATTTAATCTCTTAGCAAGTTATGTGGATTTGGGGGGTAAAAATAATAGTAATAATGGCTAAGGGTTGCTGAGCTGGTGCTGTGTGTTGGGCACTGGGCCATCTGATGTCATTCAGACTTCGTACCTTCCCTGCAACGGACATGTGAGTAGAATTATCCCAGTTTTACACATGAGAAGAGTGAGGCCCAGAGCAAGATTAAATTAGATGGTCCAGGTCACCCAGGTTGCAAGTGGTCCAGCTGGAATTTAGACCAACTTTGTCCACCTCCTGAGACTGAGCTCTGCCTTCTTTGAGGATAAAGCTTATGTCTTTATTTATTTACAGAGTCTCACATCATGGTTTTCATCTGATTTAAATAAAAGAGATGTCAAAATTGAAGTTATTCCATTTGTCATATTGCATTTGAATGAGCCTAAACTTCTCGTCTAAAACTTGATCCTGTTTCCCAAGCATCTCTACAGGGATATTTTTTCCAATACCTCAGACTTTTCCTCTCAACACACCCTACTCTCCCTGCCCCAAGTATGTAGTAAAGAGATATCGATAACTAAATATGTACATATTTCATTTCTATATCTCAGTTATTATTTTCTTCTGGAATTCTTGAATAGATTCTGCTCTTAGGCTCAGGGGACTTTGGATGGTCATCCTTTTTTAGTCTAGAGTTCTAGAATTTGATCTTTGTAAGGAGCTGCACACCCCTTCCAAAATGCAGGGTCCATGAGAGCAGATGCTGTCTGGCAGATTATCACTATACCCTGATGCCCAGTGCGGTCCCTGGCTGGCCCAGATTAGGGACTTGATAAATATTCATTGGCAGACTGATTGCTACCCTTATGCTGTTGGCCCACCAGCAGGCTAGCCATCCAGCGTATATAGACCACATCCTCATGTTTACATGGGAAACTGCAGATTCCGTGTGTCTGACCCCACTATATCGTAACTCAGCCAGAGTGACCCAGTAGTCCTCTTGACATAATTTTCATTTATGCCCTTCATACTTCTTATTTGTTCTTTGGTTTATATTCCATCCTCAGTCCAGAATGAGAGTCTTTCTGCTCTCCCCATCCATTCCTAGAAGTCTAAAAACCTTACTATCTAGCAAGACCTGTATAACACATTATCTCCTCCATGAACTCAGACCCAGTGTTTTCAGACGGAGGTAATGCTTTGAATTGTGTCTCCCAAACACAAGAATGTTGGGAACACCATAATTTGCTTTGTATTTCTTAGAGAACCGGAGGACCCTTGATCCTGGGTCTGGCATGACTATTCAGTTTACTGATTTCCTTACTGTTAATTTACTACTGGACTTCCCAGAGCCGGTGAGTATGTAATATTCTGGGGTTCACCGTGAATCTTCCAGTGTGGAGTATGCTGTGTGTATAGTGGGCTTTCTCCCCTCTTTGTTTTGTCTGCCTTGATGTCCAACAGAACCAGTGTTTTCAAGTGCCTACCTGTAAACGTGCTCCTATAGGATGAATGCCTGTGGTGGTGTTTAGGTTCTATTTTTCTTTTCCTTTCTTTCTGGTCAAACAGTGAATCATTGTCAAATTCCAAACTTCCCCTTCTTCTGGATGAGTATACTATGAAAACTGCAGCCCACTTTTCATATGAGGCCCTCTAGGATATTCATTGCTGATGGGAGTATGCAATGGTATAACCACTTTGGAAAATAGTTTAACATTTTCTGATAAAGTTAAATGTTTATCTACCATATGTTTGAGCAATTTCATTCCAATACATTTAACCAGGAGAAGACAACAGATTCTCAGACTGGGTCAAGGGTATTCATAGCAGCCTTATTCATAGTAGCCAAGAAATATAAACAGTGAATATAAAATGTTCATGAACCAGGTGACTGGTGTATTAACAAATTTTAGTGTATTCATTCTACCGTGACCTTCTGAGACAGAACTACTCATAATGCAACAAGGATGAATCTCAAAACCATGAAAGTGTTTGAAATCTTGTTTGGGGTGGTAGTTACATAGGTGTATACAGTTGTCAAAACTCACTGAACTGAATCCCTCAGGTCTGTGCATTTTACTGTAGTTGAATTATCTCTGGGAGATTCAGGCCAGCAGAGCAGTTAAGAGCCTGGGGTTAGGAGCCAGATGACATGGCTGCAAATCCTGGTTCTACCATTATCATCGCTTCTGGGATCTTTGATGAATTCCCTCAGTGTCTGCTGCACTTTCCTCGTCTGTCAAATGTGACCAAAATTTGGATCTACTGTATAAAATTGTAATGAGAATCAAATGAGTTAGATTGTTTGCCATTGCTCTTTAAGCTTTTGTTAAATGAAACTTAAAAATTATATACTCTGACCTTCATGACAGTACCCCCTTACAATCTAATCCCTAGTTGCACATGAGAATCACCTGGGAAGATTTCCAAAAATAAAATACCTGGGCTTTGTTCCCAAGGATTCTGCTATAATTGGTGTAGGGTGGGGTCTGGGCATTGTAGAGTTTCTTCCTTCCTCCCTTCCCCTCCTCAGGTGAATCATTGTCAAATTCCAAACTTCCCCTTCTTCTGGATGACTGCACTATGAAAACTGTCTTGCTCTTCCTAAAGGACACTAAGTGAAAACCATAGCAATCCATTATTTTCTTTCTTCTTTTTTTTTTTTTAAAACTTGGGACTTTTTAAAAACTTTTGTATCTTGGGACTTCCCTGGTGGTGCAGTGGCTAAGACTCCACAGTCTCAATGCCAGGGACCTGGGTTTGATCAGCTAAGAATTTGCATGCCACAATGAAGTTCGAAGGTCCTGCATGTCGCAGCTAAGACCTAAAGCAGCCAAAAAAAAAAAAAAAACAGCAGCAGCAAAAAACAAAAACCATATCTTGAGAAATGCTATATGTTATAGTAATAGTCCCAATTTTCAACAGCTTTGGCACATTGTAACAGGTGGACTTATTTGCTTCATTTCCAATAGCATTGGACACCTTTCCAGAGACAGTTAAAAAGATCAATTTAATAATGAACTTCCATAATAATTATTGACCAGTTCATTACACTTCCATGGAGAAATGAGAGAAAATCCTATCATTCAAGGGGGGTGGGAGGTCCTGAAACAACTCCTCTTTTTATTCAAGTCATTTTTTTTCTTTTTCAGAGTGAAATGTTAAATATCTAAAGTGCTTGAGGGGAAAGAGCAATCCTCCGATTGAGATGACAAGGCATGGGCACTTCAGAGCACCCAAAATGCAAATTATGAGGCCCTCGCCCTTCTGTTCAGAGCTCTGTAAATGTTAGATGTCACTTTTCCTCTTTTTAGTTGTGAATGCAGGTAGGACTGGAAGGATAAGAGTCTCTGATTAACATGAGGAAATAGGTTACTAACTTGTTAGTGTCGCTGAAGAAAGAAATCAAAGTACCTTACTTTTGTTGGAAGTGACTGAACAAATGGTTTGGGATTGCATTCATGGAAAAAATGATTACAGTCCTTGAGATAAGAAGGGAAAAATTCAGGAAGTGTCAAGTATATCACCAATGAAAAAGCCACATATGGCACTAGGCTAATAAACAAGCACTTTCAGGTATTGTAATGCTATTTTTTACCTTTGAAGATGAATATAACCAGCTGAGTTTTTGCACAAGTGTCTAATTTGTCCTCTTTATGAAATGCTTTTTGTTGATACTTGCATGCTTCTTGCTGATAATCAGTTGCCAATGGACTGGTTTATGATTCTAAATTAATCCCACTGCATTTACATAGGCAGTGTATTTCCAGCCTCCCCCACTTTTTGTTTTTAGGTAAGAAAGAACCCTAGTCCTATAGAGGAGCTTCTTTCATGTTTCAGTGGTAAAGAATCCACCTGCCAATGCAGAAGACACAGGTTCGATCCCTGGGTTGGGAAGATCCTTTGAAGAAGGGAATGACAACCTACTCTAGTATTCTTGCCTGAGAAATCTCATGGACAGAGGAGCCTGTGGGCTACAGATTGTGGGGTCACAAAGAGCTGGACATGACTAAAGCAAGTAACACAACACAATGCCCTTTTCAGGGCTATAGAGAGTACCTTCTAGGAGGAAGGAATAGTATAAGCAAATGAATGAAGGCTGGAAAACAAGGCCTTGGTCAGAAGATATAGCTTGGCTGCAAGTTAGAGTATACATTGGTAGAGTGTACACACACACACGAAAAATGGAGGGTTAAGTTAGGAAATAAGAGGCCAGGCTATTGAATGCCTTGAATGTTGTCAGTCCAAAGAGTCTGGATAAATATCTATCATCTGTCCATATGAGATTTAAATGAAGGCACTGGGACATGTACAAGCAAATGTTAAGAAAAATTCTTAAATTGTGAGTTTAAAAATAGTCAACTGTGTCAAATCAGACACATGCTCTATTCTAAGTATATGTAGTTGTGAGATCTCTCTTTGGCTCCTTTAATTCTTTTTCTAGATTTGTCAAAAGCGCATACAAAGATTAACAATGCAGATAAGGATATTTTCATATTCACATCTTATGCAAATTGAAATTTCAAGTTTTTGCTGGTGCTTATGGTGGTCATACCAAGAAACATTTATCATGAATCCTTTTAATAAAACAAATAAAGTTCTTTTAATGAATCTTTTAGATTGTGTGCCAAAGTCCTTGAAATATGCTCATATGGACCCAACATTGAATTTTAGTAGTGTAGTAGCCAGCAAAAGACCCAAGCGAGTTGATAGTGTTTAAGATTGGACTTTTACTGTGCTTTTTTGGGTGTGCAAAGGAAAACAGTCTGCATTCTTGGCCCCCGTTCGTCTCCCTGGGTCCTTTTGCATTTTCTCATCCATTCTGACATGAGCCTGGTAGAAGTGGATAATCACCTAGCAGCCAACTATGTGCCTTTGTTATTGCTAGAAAGAAGCACGCTTGCTTGTAGACAGTAGTTTTGCTTTTCTTGGGAGACCATATTCTGGAAGAGGGGCTCATTCATTGGCACCCAAAGAATGCATAAGTAAAGGGACTATACAGTTACTGACACATACCTACATTATAAGTGTTAGAGAAGGGAAAGGGGTGTGGAAAAGGAGACCATTTTCTATTCAGTACGTTGGAGACATATCCACATCTATGAACTTGGATCTGTAACTGAGGTCAAAAGCATGCAGAAACAAAAAGGTGGTTAACTGGTACTGGTGGTTTAGTCGCTAAGTCTTGTTCAGCTTTTGCAACCCCATGGGCTATAGCTCGCAAGGCTCCTCTGTCCGTGGGATTTCCCAGATAAGAACAGTGGAATGGGTAGCCATTTCCTTCTTCAGGGGACCTTCCTGATGCAGGGGTTGAACCCACACCTCCTGTACTGCAGGTGGATTCTTTACTGTTGAGCCACCAGGGAAGCAACTGGTACTGAGAATATCCTATCTAGTCAGTGCCGTTGACTGCTATTGACGGATTGAGTAAAGACAACATTCTGCCATACTTTAGGTTCTCTATAAAAGACTCTGTGGAAAGAGCCATCTTTTTCTTCCATGCCTTGTTAAAAAGGATGCAAAGTACACTAAAAATAAACCATTTAGAACAAAAAGCTTAAATAGTTAGAGCTTGAATCTAATGTGAGAAAACTCACGGAGCTTATAAAACTTTAATAACCAGGTTTGGAGAGGGACTCTTGCCATTTTAAGTGAATCAGTGGTAATTTCGTGGAAGGTCTTAATGTTACCAAGGATAAAATGGAAATCAGTGGTGTCACAACAATGTTAAGAAAAAGGACAAGCCACGTACTGTAAATATAAGTAATTCTGGCATATGTGGGAAGGCACCCAAGGAAAAAACCATCACTGTCACTTTAAATAACCTTTTTATGCAAAAGTAAAGCTTAAGGTAGAGAAGTTGTGTCCTAAGCTCTTAGAAATATTGTCTTTCTGCCCTAGGATACAACCCTCACAAGGGTAGAAATTTTAACCTGAAAAGGTGGGAAGGAGACTTTTTCTACTCTGTCAGCTAATTCTTGCTTTCATGGAAGTTCTGTGCTTGTCAAGCCGTATAAACTCTCTCAGAGTCCAGCTATTGCGCTGCTCAGCTGTCATCCCTGTCAACTCTGTGCCCATGACTTTTTTTTTTAAAGTATTTATGTGGCTGCACTTGGGATCTTCCATCTTCACTGTGGTATGCAGAATCTTTTCGTTGCTGCATGTGGGATCTAGTTCGCTGACCAAGGATCAAACCCAAGTCTCCTGCATTGGGAGTGCGAAGTCTTAGCCACTGGACCACCAGGAAAGTCCCGTCTGCCCATGACTCTTGAATCAGTCAACCCACACCTCTTGACTGATCTCGGCCCCTGTATTGCCAACTGCTTTTGAGTCCTTTCCGATGGGTGGGCTTTCCAAGGACATTCCATCTCCTCTGAGCGGCTTCTCCCATCTTTCTGCTGCCTCCGTTCTACCCCATTATGAGAAAGCCCAGCAGCTCTCCACCATGTTCGTGAAGTCCTTGGAATACAAACGGGCCCACTAGAGGCCTGCCTTCTTCTGAACTCATAGACCTCTTTACTCTCCCATTTTCTGTAGCTCTTGACACACCTCGTAACAATTTATATTCTTGTCTGTTCCCATGCATTATGTTGGAAACTTTTGTTGCCCTTTGGTGCTTTATAATCTGTGACTCTTCCAAGATCTGAGCACAGACTGCTCCCTGCCTTCAATTAGTATCTGTAGGCTGACAAATTCTTTGGATACCCTGAAGATCCTAACAGCAGTAAGTTAACTGACAAGGATCAAAGGGAACTTGAGGGATCATCTTGGCCACTGCAGGTCCCTTTGCTCCTGGACTTTCAGGTTGTTCCTCATATCTCCATACATTTCCTGAGGAGGTCCTACACCACCCCCAAGCATTTTTAACTTATCCACCTCGCCTCCACTTTTCCCCAGTAACTATTTTCATCTCAATCCCTTGTGTTTTAGTTCAGACTTGTCTGCTTGCTCTAGTTTAATTAGTGAAGATGGTAAGATCAGATGCTTTGTCATGGGAATGGTTATTTGGGACAAAAACACTTACATTTCCTGTAAACCCTTTCAGCAGTGTCCTTGGCTCTCCACCGTCCTGTGAGCACCATGAGAGTAGGATATGCCTTTGTTTTGTCGCACCATTCAATCACCAGTGCCTGGCACATGGCCTGGCCCACAGTAGATATTCAGTAAATAAATGCTTCTTAAATAACAACAGGACCATGCTCAAACTCCTATGGAGGGTTTGAGCAATGGAAGTTTTATCATATGGGTCTTTTGCCACATAGAATTGTGCCTCAATTTTTAAAAATCCTTTGACAAAATCAGAGACCAAAAAGCAGATACATTAGTAGATTATTTTTATAATATTTATATATTTATGCTATGTTTCCTTCAAATAGCCTCTTACTCCAATGCTTTGAAAAATATGATTTATGCATAGAAACACTGCCTTACACAAAAGTGTTAGTGATCTTTTGAAGTGAATTATCTGAAAATCATGTTTCCTAAAATTATATGTATCCTGCTACTTTGGTGTTGTATCTTTAAGTGGAAAGTGAAAGTCACTCAGTCATGTCTAACTCTTTGAGACCCCATGGACTATACAGTCCGTGGAATTCTCCAGGCCCAGAATACTAGAGTGGGTAGCCTTTCCCTTCTCCAGGGGTTCTTTCCAACCCAGAGATTGAACCCAGGTCTCCCGCATTGCAGGTGGATTCTTTACAGCTGAGCCACAAGGGAAGCAGCTTAATTGTGAGTATAAAGGAAATGACTAAACATCAGGGAAATGACCCGATATTTTCTGGTCTAAAGACATTTACTCGCAGAAAACAGTATATCTTATTGCTAGATATTTATTGCCAGAGATCTTATTGCCAGAAAGTTTGAAGTGAAGTCGCTCAGTCATGTCCGACTCTTTGCGAACCCATAGACGGCAGCCTGCCAGGCTCCTCTGTCCATGGGATTTTCCAGGCAATAGTACTGGAGTGGATTGCCATTTCCTTCTCCAGGGGATCTTCCCAAACCAGGGCTCGAACCCGGGTCTCCTGCATTGTAGACGGTTGCTTTACCGTCTGAGCCAGAAAGTTTAATAAGCTGCTTACGTATCTTGATGGAAAAAAGAGCATCTGAAAAATTAGTGTACACGTTTTGGAATGTCTTATTAAATCATCCTTCTTAATCCTCCAAAGAAAAAGAACCGCTTATTCAAACTTTTTTGTATGATCTGTAGAATCTGAATCAGTAACTGTCTTTTAAGATCCTATAACTATATGAAGGATGGAAAGAAACACAGAGAATCACAGCCCTCAGTAAGTTTAAATTTTAGTTGGGAAGCCAGAAATGGTTATACCAAAAAAAAAAAAAAAAAGACATTTAAACACATCCCACTAGGGAAAAGAGTGGAAAAAAAATTCTGAAATATTCATAATGATTCTCTCCCTTGATGAGACTGGGAGTATTTTTTATTTGTATATTTCTGAATTTTCTTTTGTGAACATATATTACTGGTTATCATTTTTAAAAATTATTTTAAAAAGAAATTGCACAACAACATGCAATGATTGAAATGAGAGATATGAATAGAAGGGATGAGGAGAGAACTTCCTCGAGCTTGTGTAGTGGATACATGGAAGAGCTGGGCCTGAGCTGGTCTTAAAAGTAGGTAATACCGTAATAATCATGATCTTGAACTTTTGTGCTACTTTTAGATCAGACTGGTTGCCTCCTTAGTTGACAGTCTTTCTTTCTTTGTTGAAAGAGTCCCAGTTTTTTCACTTGTGATGGCTTTTTTCTAGTTGTCAGGGATTGGTTGGTTCACAATTGGTCATGTGGCCCAGTTTTGGCCAATGAGATGGTGAAGAGAGGTGTGCTCAGGTGCTTCTGGGAAAGTTTCTTCAGACACTGAAAAAGATGACCCATTATTGCCTGTAGACATTACCTGGTGTGATATGATACCTGGAGCTGTTGCATAAGAAGAACCTCTTTGCATCCACAAGAGAAACCAGATTCAGGACAGTGGAATATAGAAGGATAAGGAACCATGAATCTTATTACTCAGTCACTGAGCCTTGAGTGCACTAGTTTCTTCTCTACTTAAGGTTTATAACTTAAGTGCTTTCTTCATTGTTTAAAGTCAATTTGAATTGGACTGGAAGCATCCTCACTGATATAGTTCTGCAACTTATTAACCTGTTCATATCCAGTATTGATATTTATCTGAACAACAACTCTGTGAAGTGGGTAAGTCAATGTATTAGGGTTTTTGACAGAAACAGAACCCACAGGGTGTGTGTGTGTGTGTTGTGTGTGTGTGTGTTGTGTGTGTGTGTGTGTAGATATATATAGAGAGACAAAGATTGATTATAAGGAATTGGCTCATGTGATTGTGGATGCTTGGACAGTACGAAATCAGAGGGGGTAGGAAATAGGCAGTTAGGCTGAGGAAATAGTTGAAGTTTGTGTCCTGAGGAAGTCTGTGGCAGAATTCCTTCTTGCTTGGAGGAGGTCAGTCTTTGTTCTGTTAGCCTTCAACTGATTGGACAAGGCCCACCAACACTATGGAGTATAATCTCCTTTACTCATAATCCATGGATATAAATGTTAATTTCATCCAAAAAACACTTTCAAACAAACATTCAAAATAGTATTTGATCAAATACTTGGGCACTATGGACCAGCCAAGTTGACACATAGAATTAACCATTATTATTCCCATATGTTGATGATGAAACTAAAGAGGATGCAACTTATGTAAGAGTTCAAATCCAAGTTTAGCAATTTAAAATCTTTCTACCTTCTTTATGCTCTTTCAAATGGAAAAGCATCTTCATGTGAGTAAGAGATGTGGTGCTTATAATCCATTAGTTATGGATTGAATGGCTGCTCTGCACCGAGCAGTGTTCTAGAAGCCAGGAATTCAAAGTGAAGGAGGGGAAGGAAAAGACAATCAGTAAAGAATGAGAATGTGCTCAATATTCAGCTCATAAAGTCCTGTATTGACTTTAGTGGGTGTTGCATGTTGGTGCTTAGTGATTCCTGGATCCAAAAGTTCAGTTGGTGCTAGACTGAGGGGACCTAAGGATTGCAGGCCAGAGTAAATTTTCTTTAAGAATTTTTTTCTGCATTACTTAATGGAGAAAAACACAAAAGCAAATACACTGTAATGATACAGTGTATCATTTTTTGTTCTAGCGGGAGGCAGTTGTCACTGGATGCAATAGATAAGAATTTTAGCTTTATGTATATGATGTACTTTTTCAAACCTGTAAAACATTTATGTTAATTATTATGATAATCTGGTTTAATAAAGTTCTAGTTGATCATCTTTTTATAGTGGAAAAAACTGTGATATTGATGATAGCAGAATTGTGTAGAACCGAAAAAGAGAGGACTTTTTAAGGACTTTCTAGTAGTCCAGTAGCTAGGACTCTGGGCTCCCAAAGCAGGGGGCCCGAGTTCAGCTCCTGACTGGGGAAGTCGATCCCATATGCTATAACTAAGACCTGATGCAGACAAGTGAATAAATCAATAAAAATATTTTTTTTGAGTCCTTTTGGTGACAGTTTCTAAGTTGTTGCATACAATTTTATGTATAATTTGCTGTAGAACTTGAAATGAAGAAAATCTAGAAACCATCAAGAATGCTCTTTTGGGATATGGGTAGTTTTAGAATTGTCCATACCTTCAATTTGTTAATACTTTATGAATTGCTTAGTTCAAATCAAACTTATCTGTGACATCTGGGCCCCATATAGTAAGATTAATTAAAGCGACGATACTGAATTTGGATAGTTTGATATCCTCTTCGAAGACTGACTTCCCTTAAGACTGAGAGAGGAAAATACTGGTTTCGATTTCTCTGCGTACCAGACCTTTAAAATAGAACAATAGATAGGAACTTGTAGCTTCTTTTTTTCATTTTTCATAGGGTTTATTAGCAATTTATCCATTACAAAGATTCTTGAAAATGGTTTGCTGTCTCCTCAATTTTGCATGACAAATTGCTTGATTAATCCTTAAATTCCCTCTACGATTGTATTTAAGCATCTTTTGGTTGCAAGTATAATAACAGTAATTCTTAATGAGAGATGTAATGTGCTATAGGAACAGCCAGGAGATTGTCTAGAACTGTTCTTCCTCACTAATAACTAGTAAAATGAGTGCAAAGTGGAAAACCATACTGTTTCTTTTTTTTTCACCCCCACCAGCAGCCGCAGTTTTGCCTGGTACTAACTCCCACCAGCAGTACACTAGTTCCAGAGGCACCCTTGGCACGCTCAGCTTGGAATCTCCAATGCTCCCCACACAGCAGCAGGCTGCCCTGGATTACCAGGTCAGCCAAAAAGTAAGATGAGCATTTTGCACATTAGCACACAGCACCCACACATGTGAACTGGGCAATGTATACTAGTCTCCAGAAGGAGATGCTGGGCATGCTCTAAGGAGATGAGTGCACCAGGAGGACCAAAAACTAGCCATGTGGCCTGGAAAGGCAGCTGCCGCCCTCTTTTTTTTAATGTATTTATTTAATTGGAGGAAAATTACTTTACAATATTGTGATGGTTTTTGCCATACATCAGTGTGAATACGTATGTATGTATTCTTGTGTCCTCCCACCCTGAATCCCCCCCTCCCACCTGCTGGGTTGTCCCAGGGCACCAGCTTTGGGTGCCCTGCTTCATACATCGAACTTGGACTGGTCACCTGTTTTACACATGGTAATGTATAGGTTTCAGTGCTCTTCTCTTAAATCATTTCACCCTTGCCTTCTCCCACTGAGTCCAAAAGTCTGTTCTTTACGTTTGCATCTCCTTTGCTGTCGTGCATGTAGGATCTTTCTAAATTTCATATGTATGCGTTAATGTACAGTATTTGTCTTTCTCTTTCTGACTTACTTCAGTCTGTATAATAGGCTCCAGGTTCATCCACCTTATTAGAACTGACTCAAATGTGCTCCTTTTTATAGCTGAGTAATATTCTGTTGTGTATATGTACCATAACTTCCTTATCCATTCATCTGTGGGTGGGCATCTCGATTGCTTCCACGTGCTAGCTGTTGTAAATAGTGCTGCAGTGAACATTGGGGTACACTTGTCTCTTTGAATTCTGGTTTCCTTGGGGTGTACACCCAGCAGTGGGATTGCTGGGTCGTATGGCAATTCTATTCCCAGTTTTTTAAGGCATCGCTCCACTGTTCTCCATAGTTCCTGGAAGACAGCCTTCTTAAAGGAACCAGAACAGTGGAGATGCACAGGAGATGAGCGGTGGGAGCTGCAGGGCCTCGTGGAGGCCTGGCCTTTAATACGTGTTTACGTGTCTAAACCTGGCTTGGTGCCTCCTCTGCTGACGAATTCTTACATTTTAGTCAGCTCGCGTTTCACTTCTCAAACCACATAAATAGTGTGGGGCCCTTTTAGAGCCCTTGGAGCTGTGGAAGAACAAGTGCCACACTTCTTGGTGGAATCATCCAGGCTTGGAAGGATGTCTGGTTGTGTTCACCAGTCACTTGTTACTGATGAGCTATAGTGTGTTCTTAGTCTTTGGTTACTTGTGTCCTGAAGCCTGAGAGAGGCTCTCATATGCAGTCCCAAGCAATGGTGGAGAGAAGAATACTTGGTTACTTTCTCTATTCTATCTTGCTTTTCCTTCTCAGGTGATCTTGTCCAAATGAAAATGATGCCCCAGGTAACTGAATAGATGAAAGGTGGTATATTGTTGTTCATTTGCTCAGTTGTGTCCGACTCTTTGTGACCCTGTGGACTGCAACACGCCAGGCTTCCCTGTCCTTCAGTGTATATGATATATTTGTGAACGTATGGAAGTGGAGCAAAACAGTAATTTTCAACACATTGGTACCTTCTGATACTATCTGTGAGATTCCTTTAGAAATGTATTTTATTTTATTTTCAGCCTGATGTCTTTAATTTGAGTGAAAATGTGCCTTAAAAGACATCAAGTTTGCTGATGTACTTCTCAATTTAATCCAAGTAAAATGTGATAAACTTTAAATATAGCATATAAAAATAGGAGCTGAGTTTTCAGTAAGGATACTAACAATGCTTACTCCAGAGAAATTACACTTGATGATTGAACAATAATGGATTTAGACTGTGCAAGTTCACTTATATGTGGATTTTTTCCAATAATTAATACCACTGGTCCCCAACCTTTTTGGCACCAGGGACCTGTTTTGTGGAAGGCAGTATTTTCACGGACAGTGGTGGGGAGGGGATGGCTTCAAGATGATTCTCGTAAGGAGAGTGAAGCCTAGATCCCTTGCATGCGCAGTTCACAGTAGGCTTCACTCTCCTGTGAGAATCTAATGCTGCCACTGATCTGGCAGAAGGCTGAGCTCAGGCAGTAATGCGAGTGATGGAGAGAGGCAGTACAGATGTAGCTTGGCTCACTTGCCTGCCGCTCACCTCCAGCTGTAAGGCGTGGTTCCTAGGTTGGGAACCCCTGGTTTAAACTGCACAATCTGAGGATTCAGAACTGCAGATGTGGAGGAAGTGTAGATGCAGGGGCCAACTGTAAGGTAAAGGTGGATTTTCCACTGCTGGGAAGGTTGGTGGCCCTAATCCCTGCATTGTGAAAGGGTCATCTGTATATTTTAAGAGAGTGCCTATTATAAGACTGATCTCAGATTCTTGATGAAGCCATGGAACGTGGAAAAGTAATACTCAACCTTCCTGCATTATGAACACATGCTGTGATACACACCAGATTCCTTATATAAGATGTTTATAATATGCTTTTTTTTGTTGTTCTAGAACAAAAAGGGAGTTTGTAAGGACCTATAAAATACAAGAGAACAGAGGTATTTAATGGATGGCCAAGAAGAAAGGAGGGAAAGCAGGAATTAGAAATGAGTTAAGAAAAATGTCCATACTGCCTAGAATGCTTGATGAATGAGCAGGCCCCAGGCTTCCCATGAAGGTTGGTTTCCTCCAGTGAACAGGGAAACCTGGTCCGTTAAACAATTCACAACAACTGTGAAGTGAAAAACATGTTGTTTCTCAGGAGAAGGACAATGATTCAGTGTTAAGATGGCATTTTTCTCCCAAGGGTGCTGGTAGTTAGAAGAGCTGTAATTATCGTAAACTGCCTGACAACATGACCTGCAAAGGTAGCTGAATGGCTCTCCACTTCTATTTCCTTTCAATAAAGTGGCAAGATTGAACTCTGCCAAGTCCCTGCAACTCTCAACTCCAAAGAATGTGTTCTTTTTGAAAGTGAAGTGAAAGTGTTAGTCACTCAATCAAGTCCGACTCTTTGCGACCCCATGGAATAGGGCCCACCAGGCTCCTCTATCCTTGGAATTCTCCAGGCAAGAATACTGGAGGGGGTTGCCATTGTTTTCTCCAGGGAATCTTCCCCACCTAGGGATTGAAACCAGTTCTCCTGGATTGCAGGCAGATTCTTTACCGTTTCCTGATCAGCTTTGTTTTAGAAAGCAAAACTTTCTTCTTCTTTCTCCCATGTCTTCCTACTGAACTTATCCTGTGCTTCAGTCCTCCTCTCCAGCTCTCTCCTTTTGCTGTTGCCCAGCCTGATAGTCTATCAAACTTGTCTTCTTGACAGCTGCTTATCTAGTTTCCCTACTGGAAATAAAAACCCACAAAAACTGAACAGAAGAGGTATAACCACAGAATGTTATATGTCCAGGGAGGAACAGGGTGAGCCATATGTCAGTGTCTGGAATTGAGGTCAGCCAGGAAGCAGGAAGCGATGTTCATACTTCCTTCACTTGCAGGATGGTTGAGTGTTGCACTTGGAAGCTCTGCTGTTTGTTTAAAATAGAGGCCACGAGGAGCACCGTCTCTGGTGGTGCGCTGAATAGTTAATTGTTCTTGATTGTATTCTTCTGTGTTCCGCTGACCACTAACTACAGTATCAGCTTAAAAACGGTGTTTAGGGAAGTCGTTTGTGCCTGCGTGGTCTTCTTATGCATCCCAGTGTTTTCATAGTTGGAGGCAATGTGCCTCAAAGAGTCACCATGAAGGCTCACAAGGGCACCTGCTTTAGACAGCATGTGGTGTCCCTAACCAGTTATACAGTCAATGTGTGCAGAGCGGGGATTCCTAAGGAGGCAACAGTTATCCTGTTATCCTGGCCACAGTTGTGCTACTTGCCTGTGACCCAGTGAAGGGCAGTTTTCTGCTTCAGGGGGCTGGTTTGTATCCCACTCCGGGTTTTCTCTGGAAATGGTCAGAACCTTCATGGCTTTCGGCATGGCAGTGAGGCTTCCATATCATTTAGAGTTTCTGGTCTGTAAATGATAAGTTCATTGTAGTAAGTTAGATATTTGAGGTCGAGTTCATGCTTGATAACTACTCATCAAGTTACTCAGCTTTCTTTCCCTCAAACACCTTTTTTCCCCACTGTCTGCACTTGGGCATTTTGGCATGCTGCTGCTGCTGCTGCTAAGTCGCTTCAGTCGTGTCTGACTGTGCGACCCCATAGACGGCAGCCCACTAGGCTCCTCTGTCCCTGGGATTCTCCAGGCAAGAATACTGGAGTGGGTTGCCATTTCCTTCTCCAATGCATGAAAGTGAAAAGTGAAGGTGAAGTCGTTCAGTCGTGCCCGACTCTTAGCGACCCCATGGACTGCAGCCTACCAGGCTCCTCCGTCCATGGGATTTTCCAGGCAAGAGTGCTGGAGTGGGTTGCCATTGCCTCCTCCATTTTGGCATATCTGCCTACATTAACTATTATCCTTTGTCCTCCCATTTGAATTAAAAAGGAGTGGAAGGTAGTTCTTATCACCATGCTAAAAATGAAGTAATTATTCTTTTTAAACTGGAGATATGGGTGAGAAGGTTGAAAAATATAAGGCAGATCCATTGACTGTCAGCTCCACTAGTAACTTATGTTACAACTTACTGCATATCTATACTTAATACTAACTAGCTAAATAGATAAGGATGAAGCACATGATTTCCTCTAAAATTATAATTGGAATTTTATTTCAGAACTTTATTTATATTTCATTAAAAAAAAGAAAGAATTAGCTCCTATAAGTGGAAAGCCCTTTCTAGCATATTAGCCATTTTCTTGCATAATAACTATTCCCTAGAGATGCCAGTGAGTCCAGATCTTGCTGAATTGAATGACCCAACTGCCTGTGATTTCGAAGCTTTTCTATCTGCTTCTCTTAGGAAACGTATTACTGTGTTATCTTTCCATATTGGCACTTCTTGACTCTTTCCTACATAAACTTACTGCTTCCATTACAGGTTTGTAAGTTGGATCTCTGAGTGTGTTAGAACTCCATAAAATAAGAATAAGCACATGTTCATAATAAGCCCATGGGAACTCCTTTGAATAAAGAATTTGTGATGCTGTGCATTTACAACCTACTCCATCAATTCTGCAAAATCTCTCTACTTATCAACTCCCTAACACACTCAAGTGAGAAAGGATTGAAATTAGGCTTGTTGCAAGATTTTTTATAGGCATCAGTATAATGACCAGAGAATTCTAAGAGTCCTCAAGACTGTCATTTACACTAAAACAAGAACGACAAAAAGTGACCTTACTGTAGTTCTTTAATTAGAGAAGACATACTTGAGACTAACTATATACAATATGACTTACATACAGTCTTTCCAAACAAACTTACAACATACATATGAAGTATATCATTGTAAGTTAAATGTTAATATTGATTTTTATTTTAAGTACTCTCAAATTATTTGGAAGTTTTAGTAATAACAGTTGACTCTTAAATATCAGAGGCAGGGGTTTAAGAGCACTGGCCCTCTGTGCAGTTAAAAATCCATGTATAATTTATAGCCCGCCCTCTGTATCAGTATTCTTGCCTTGAGAACCCCCATGAACCGTATGAAAACTCAAAAAGATAGGACACTGAAACATGAGCTCCCCAGGTCAGTAGGTGCCCAGTATGCTACTGGAGATTGGTGGGGAAATAACTCCAGAAAGAATGAAGAGACGGAACCAAAGCAAAAACAACACCCAGTTGTGGATGTGACTGGTGATGGAAGCAAAGTCCGATGCTGTAAAGAGCAGTATCGCACAGGAACCTGGAATGTTAGGTCCATGAGTCAAGGCAAATTGGAAGTGGTCAAACAGGAGATGGCAAGGGTGAACATCAACATTCTAGGAATCAGCGAACTAAGATGGACTGGAATGGATGAATTTAATTCAGATGACCATTATATCTGCTACTGTGGACAAGAATCCCTTAGAAGAAATGGAGTAGCCATCATAATCAACAAAAGAGTCCGAAATGCAGTATTTGGATGCAATCTTAAAAATGACAGAATGATCTCTATTAGTTTCCAAGGCAAACCATTCAGTATCACAGTAATCCAAATCTATGCCCTGACCAGTAATCCTGAAGAAGTGGAAGTTGAACGGTTCTATGAAGAACAAGACCTTCTAGAACTAACACCCCAAAAAGATGTCCTTTTCATTATAGGGGACTGGAATGGAAAAGTAAGAAGAGATACCTAGAGTAACAGGCAAATTTAGCCTAGGAGTACAGAATGAAGCAGGGCAAAGGCTAATAGAGTTTTGCCAAGAGAATACACTGGTCATAGCAGACACCCTCTTCCAGCAACACAAGAGAAGACTCTATACATGGACATCACCAGGTGGTCAATACTAAAATCAGATTGATTATATTCTTTGCAGCCAAAGATGGAGAAGCTCTATACAGTCAGCAAAAACAAGACTGGGAGCTGACTGTGGCTCAGATCATGAGCTCCTTACTGCCAAATTCAGACTTAAATTGAAGAAAGTAGGGAAAACCACTAGACCATTCAGGTATGACCTAAATCAAATCCCTTATGACTATATAGTAGAAGTGACCAAACGATTCAAAGGATTAGATCTGATAGACAGAGTGCCTGAAGAACAATGGACGGAGGTTCGTGCCATTGTACAGGAGGCAATGATCAAGACCATCCCCAAGAAAAAGAAATGCAAAAAGGCAAAATGGTTATCTGAAGTGGCCTTACAAATAGCTGAGAAAAGACGAGAAGCTAAAGGCAAAGGAGAAAAGGAAAGGTATACCCATTTGAATGCAGAGTTCCAAAGAATAGCAAGGAGAGATAAGAAAGCCTTCCTCAGTGATCAATGCAGAGAAATAGAAGAAAACAATAGCATGAGAAAGACTAGCGTTCTCTTCAAGAAACTTAGAGATATCAAGGGAACACTTCATGGAAACATGGGCTCAATAAAGGACAGGAATGGTATGGACCTAGCAGAAGCAGAAGATATTAAGAAAAGGTGGCAAGAATACACAGAAGAGCTATACAAAAAAGATCTTCATGACCCAGATAGCCATGGTGGCGTGATCCCCCATCTAGAAGCAGACATCCTGGAATGCGAAGTCAAGTGGGCTTTAGGAAGCATCTCTACGAACAGAGCTAGTGGAGGTGATGGAATACCAGTGGAGCTCTTTCAAATCCTAAAAGATGATGCTGTCAAAGTGCTTCACTCAATATGCCAGCAAATTTGGAAAACTTAGCAGTGGCCACAAGACTGGAAAAGGTCAGTTTTCATTCCAATCCCAAAGAAAGGCAATGCCAAAGAATGCTCAAACTACCGCACAATTGCACTCATCTCACACGCTAGTAAAGTAATGCTCAAAATTCTCCAAGCCAGACTTCAACAGTACATGAACTGTGAACTTCAGATGTTCAAGCTGGATTTAGAAAAGTCAGAGGAACTAGAGATCAAATTGCCAGCATCTGTTGGATCATCGAAAAAGCAAGAGAGTTCCAGAGAAACATCTATTTCTGCTTTATTGATTACGCCAAAGCCATGGACTGCATGGATCACAACAAACTGTGGAAAATTCTTCAAGAGATGGGAATACCAGACCACCTGACCTGCCTCCTGAGAAATCTGTACGCAGGCAAAGAATCAGCGGTTAGAACTGGACATGGAACAACAGCCTGGTTCCAAATCGGGAAAGGAGTACATTAGGGCTGTATATTGTCACCCTCCTTACTTAACTTATATGCAGAGTACGTCATGCAAAATGCCAGGCTGGATGAAGCACAAGCTGGAATCAAGATTGTTGGGAGAAATATCAATAACCTCAGATATGCAGATGACAGAAAGTGAAGAAGAACTAAAGGGCCTCTTGATGAAAGTGAAAGAGGAGAGTGAAAAAGTTGGCTTAAATCTCAACATTCAGAAAACTAGGATCATGGCATCCAGTCCCATCACTTCATGGCAAATGGATGGGGAAACAGTGGAAACAGTTGCAGACTTTATTTTGGGGGGCTCCAAAATCACTGCAGATGGTGACTGCAGCCATGAAATTAAAAGATGCTTGCTCCTTGGAAGGAAAGCTATGACCATCCTAGACAGCTTATTAAAAAGCAGAGACATTATTTTGCCAACAAAGGTCCATCTAGTGAAAGCTGTGGTTTTTCCAGTAGTCATGTATGGATGTGAGAGTTGGACTATAAAGAAAGCTGAGACCTGAAGAATTGACACTTTTGATCTGTGGTGTTGGAGAAGACTCTTGAGAATCCTTAGACTGCAAGGAGATCCAACCAGTCTATTCAAAAGGAGATCAGTCCTGAATATTCATTGGATGCTGAAGCTGAAACTGCAATACTTTGTCCACCTGATGCGACAAACTGGCTCATTTGAAAAGACCCTGATGCTGAGCAAGATTGGGGGCAGGAGGAAAAGGGGCTTACAGAGAATGAGATGGTTGGATGACATCACTGGCTCGATGGACATGAGTTTGAGTAAGCTTCGGGAGTTGGTGATGGATAGGGAAGCCTGGTGTGCTGTAGTCCATGGGATCACAAAAAGTTGGACATGAATGAACGACTAAACTGAACCTCTGTATCAAGCAACTGTGGATCATACAATACTGTAGTATTTACTACTGGAAAAAAAAAATCTATGTACAGGTACACCGTCAAAGTGCAAGCCAGTGTTCTTTCAGGGTCACTAGGTAAGGGGGAGTTTTCTTTTGTTCATTGCTTCAGATTTCTGGCCAGGTGCTATAGTTCTTTTTCATTCCTAATTAAGCCATGGTGATTTTGCCCGTGAGGGTCAACTGGGCTGCGTCTTCAGAAGACCTTTTCCTACTTCGTAGTGAGTGTCATAGTTACTCCCTAACTGCTTGAGCAAACATCTTAATGAACCATCATTACCATCACTGAAAGCTTGCCACTGAGCATTGTTAGTGCACTTTGCTTGTGGGCTTTCCTTCTCCTGTAAGCCTATCCTCTCTCCCCTCCTCTGTGCTGCTCCGCACTGCCTTCCATCTGTTCTTTCTGTTAGTGCCACCTCCCAGCATGCACTCTTTCCATTGTTCACCCATTTGTTTTGTTTTTAGCACAATGCCTGACGTGTAAAAGTGCTCATTAGATAGCTGGACAGATAGATTTGTTTCTTAATGAATGAAGACATCCAAAAATTATTTTAGCAAGCTTCCAATAAAAATATTAAAATAAGATAAAAAAGAAAAGGAGCCCTGCAAAGTAACTGGGAGATTATAGGTACCAGGAAATGTAGACCAAATCTAGTTACTGCAAATGAGTCCCAGATGTTTTCACTCTGTGCTTCCTGAATGTTTCAGAAAGGGAGGCACAGTGAGTTGACCATCCCTCATCTGGTGGAAGGAAGCATGCCAGTGCTCCAGGAGGAGCGATTTTTTTTCCTGAAAACTTGTTTCTATATATATGGTTGTCCCTTCAACAAAGTAATTGACAGTGTCATAGTAATTTACAATGAGCTGCAGAAGTCTTCTTCTCGGTTTAAAAAAAATGAATTGAGCGTGGAATATGTGCAGGGTTCAGTGCTGGGACTAATCATACAAAGATGAATAAGAAATACAGGGTCTCTGCCATCAAAGAAAAGTCTTTTATCGTATCCCATAGAGTGAGTTAATAGTAGTAATCATTAGCATTCATTGAACTGTGAGCTATGTGCCAGGATCATGAGTGTATATATGTATTAGCCTGTTAATTCTTATCTGATTCATACTGTTTCTCCGTTTCACAGTGGAAGAAACTGAGGCAAAGGGAAGTTAAATAATTTCCCCAGGATTCTGTAGCCTGTAAGTAATAAGAGCCAGGATTTAAACCCATGTAAGGCTGACTGGCTCCTGAGCCCACACTTTCAGCAGCTATTCTATAGTGCCTCTCGGGTATAAGAGAGAGAAGAGAAACAGATTTGTGGGGACTGGAGGTAGGTAGAGATGATTGGTTTGGAATATGTTGCATCTGCGTTGCCTGACAATATCAAAAATGTAGATGCCTGTGGGGTATACAGAGAGATCTAGGCCAACACTTAGGCAATTTTTTTTTAAGTGCTAGCAGCACATGATTGGTATAAGAAGCCATAAGGAGAAAGTCTATGAAATGTATGAGATGAATACATTTTAAAAAATCTACTTTTAAAAACAAAGTTCCAGAAGGTATATTAAATTATATTTTGGTAAAGATATCACCACTGGAAGTTCATGTAGTATAGTAATCCTCTGGCAGTTGGATGTTGGTATACATGTTAGGTGTCAGAATTGAACTCAGCTAATTTGGGGCTTCCTAGGTGACCCTAGGAAGTGGTAAAGAATCTGCTTGCCAGTGCTAGAAACGCAGGAGAAGCAAGTTCGACCCCTGGGTTGGGAAGATCCCCTGGAGAATAAAGTGGCAATCCACTCCAGTATTCTTACTTGGGAAATCCCATGGACCTAGGAGCCTAACAGGCTACAATCCATGGGGCACACAGAGTTGGACAGGACTGAGCACACACGTGCAGAAAGGAATGTATGAGTGGTAATAGGCATTTTTCCCATTTTATAATAGTCATTGACGTGCTGGGGGCACACGTCATCTTGGGTCTCCCACCTCTTTCCAGGAAGGTGCTATTTTTCTCATTTTACAGTCGAAACTGAGTCTCAGAAAATTAAGTGATGTGCCAAGACTGCCAAGTGGGGAGTGGCAGAGCTGGGGTTTAAAGCCAGGGCCTTGTGTTTTCTGCCCTGTGCTTCTGCCCCTCCAGCTCAGAGTGGAGTCACAGGAGCAGCGACGGGTGTGGAAGCTCTACTGGGGAAGCCAGTGTGGCTCTCCTCATAAACATACAACCAGACTAAGCAGCTGAAGACTCTGGTTGCCTTTAGAAGCACATGGAAGGAACAGCCCATCTGAAGAATTTGAGGACTAGTGTTACCAGCATCCCGTGATACTCATGAAAGAACCCCAAAACAGCCGTAGTTGTGGAGCAGGGCAGGAGCCCAGGTGCTTGCCAGGTGCGTGACAACAAAGTACCCCAGCTCCTCCACCTGCTTCAGGCTGCTCCCCTCCTCCCCAGGCAGTGAGCGCTGTTCCCTAGGCAGGCTGCCTCTAACCTTCGCTGACTGTGCACTGACATGGATGACCACTGATCGGCTTCCCAGTTTCTCAGGCAGAAAGGATGACTTCCTGGCAGAGCCCTCAGGAAGTGCCCCCCGCCAGCCCCAGGAAACAAAATAAACAGAGCCCTTCCTATTCCCCTATTTTGACATCCTCTTTCTGACCACCCCTTCCCCTCAAGACAGACAGCAGAAATTTGGATTCAGCACTTTTCCTTTAACTCTTTATTGCCGTTAATATTAACTGGGGATTCTTCTTGGAGGCCACAGGCTTCTCTCCCTCCCCGCTTCCTCGCTTATTATCTCTGGTGTTCAGTGTGTGCATGCCCGCGCTCAGTTGCTCAGTCATGCTTGACTCTTTGCGCTCGTGGACTGCAGCCCACCAGGCTCCTCTGTCCGTGGGATTCTCCAGGCAAGAATACTGGAGTGGATTGCCATTTCCTCCTCTAGGGGATCTTCCCCACCCAGGGATCGAACTGGTATCTCCTTTTCCTCCTGCATTGGCAGGAGGACTCTTAACCACTAGCACCACTTGGGAAGCCATCTGGTGTTCAGCTAAGTTCCTAGTAGCCGTCCTCCCCAGGACTCTTCCTGCCCCACATCTCTGCTGACTCAGTGTATGGTCCCACCATCTGCACAGTGTTGTTGCCCTCATCATGACTCTAGGCATGTCTGATTGTTGAAGAACATTGTCACTGTAGTACATGTGTGTCCTGCTTTGTGCATTTTTATCATCTGTCAATGATAATAAGGATCATTCATATGCTCTGTTGAAAAGGGTGCTTTCTGGGATGCTTTTCCTTTTCTCTGACCAACTCAAAAGAATTCTTTCACACTCACCCGTATGTCAGCTGTTCCTTTCATGCCACTTTGGGGAGCTGTCTGAAGTGTAGCTCCCTGGGAAACAGGTAGAGATTTGTGTGCAGATGGTTTATTGGGTGGTGCTTTGGGAATCGGCACCTAATGATCCTGTAAGGAACTGAGGAGCTGGGATGGCTGTCGGGAGGGGTGGCCTGTTGGGCAGGGTGGCTCCCTTTAGCCAAGGACAGTGGACAGTGACTGGGGAGGGACTCAGCTGTGAGCATCCACAGCCAACACTCCTGGCAGCGGAGGGTGGGGAGGTGGGGGGGTGGTGGGTGAGAGCTTCAGCCAGTAGTAGAGATCTGGGCAGAATTATAGCAATCCTCTGCTTCTGTCAGGTCACCGCACCCTGATCTCCTCAAGTGCTGACGTCTTTTTTGTAGAAATTATCTTGGCAAAATGAGGAGTCTTTTCAACTAAAAATACCTATCTTCTTTTACCTTAAATTGCATTATGAACTGGAAGTCTTCGTAATGAACAATAGAAACAAGTCAACATAATAATGGGGGAAGATCTGTTTTCCATTTTCTCCTTTATAACTAGCATTGTCACCATCCTAATTTTGGCCTTAACTACCTCTCTTGGGATTCATGGACTGGCTTCTCCCCCTACCACCTTCTTTTAAAAAAAATTTTTTTTTGCAGTTTTATTGAGATATAATTGACATACATTTATACATATTTAAAATGTACAGTTTTAGTTCTGGCATATGCACACACCTAAGAAACCATTAAGAGAGTGAACATTTCCATCACTGCCAGCCCTAAATTTATCCTGCCCCTTTGTTTTGTTTTGTTTATATTTACTTATTTGACTGTGCTGGATCTTAGTTGCAGCAGGCAAGGTCTTTAGGTGCAGCACATAGGATCTAGTTCCCTGAGCATGGATCAAACTCGGGCCCCCTGCATTGGGAGCACAGAGTCTTAGCCACTGGACCGCCAAGGAAGTCCCTGTCCTGCCCCTTTGTAATTCTCCCTTTGGTCTCCCTCATGGTTCTGCTAACTCTAAGCAACCACTGATCTGCTTATCACTAGGTTTCTGTTCTGTAGTTTTATATAAATGGAATCATGTAGGGTTTTTTATTAGTATTGCTTTTTTGAGTAAAGACTCTGGGTTCTTTCACTTGGCATAATTATTTTGAGATTCATTCGTGTTGTTATATCTATCAAGTATTTTTTATTGTTGAGTAGTATTTCATTGCATAGATATACCACTAGTTGTTTTTCCATTGACCAAGGTGTATGTGTGTGTGTGTGTGGGGGGGGGGGTGGTTTAGTCATGTCCAGCTCTTTCTGAATCTATGGACTGTAGCCCGCCAGGCTCCTCTGACCATGGAATTGTCCAGGCAAGAATACTGGCGTGGGTAGCCATTTCCTCCTCCAGGGGATCTTCCCGACCTAGGGGTCAAACTGGGTCTCCCGCATTGCAGGCAGATTCTTTACCATCTGAGCCACTAAGGAAGCCTAGTTAATAGACATTTTAATTGTTTCTTCTTTAGACTACTACTTATAAAGGTGCTGTGAACACGTGTATGCAAGTCATTATGTGAAATCCAGCGTCACTTGGGCACTTTAGGCGTGGAATGGCTGGATCACATGGGAGGGCTATGTTTAACTTAAAAGAACTGCCAAACTGTTTTCCAGAGTGTTAGTACCATTTTACAATCTCACTGGCTATAGAAGAGTTACATTTGTTCCATATCATCAACACTTAGTAGTGGGAGTCTTTTAAATTTTTATCAGTCTGGTAAGTCCATCTTGATATCTCATTGTGGTTTCAACTGTCATTTCCTTAGCCCCAAGGTCACTACATTTTTTTTTCTCATATGTTTTCTTTTAAAAGTTATATGTTTTCTAGCTTTTACACTTAGGTCTTTGATACATTTGAGTTAATTTGATTTATGGTATTAGGTGAGGGTTTAATTTTTTTAATATGTGGATTCCTTTTGTTCCAGCACTGTTTGTTGAAAAGATTTTTCTTTACCTATTGAACCTTTATGAAAAAATGAATTGACTATGTATGTGTGGGTCTACTTCTGACTGTATTCTGTCTCACTGATCTTTACATTTAAATGCTGATACCACACTTCAGATTACTGTAACTGTATGTTGTATTGAAATCAGGTAGTGTGAGTCCTTCAACTTTGGTTATTTCCTTTTTTCAGATTGTTTTGGCTATTCTAGTTCCTTTATTTTTCTCCGTTAGTTTCAGAATCAGCTTATTGCCCTGGCCAGAACCTCCAGTTCAATGTTGACTAGAACAATGAGTGCAGCAAGAGGTCCTAACCTTAGGGAATATGCTTGCAGTCTTTTTTTACCACTAAATGTAGTTTAAGCTGTAAATTTTTCATAGATGCTTCATCAGGATGAAGAAGTTTTCTTTTATTCCTAGTTTGCTAAGGGTTCTTTTCATTGGTTGGTTGGTTGGTTGGTTGGTTGGTTTAGTCACTAAGTCGTGTCCTACTCTTGCAACCCCATAGACTGTAACCTGCCAGACTCCTCTGCCCATGGCATTCTCCTGGCAAGAATGCTGGAGTGGGTTGCCATTTCCTTCTCCATAAATGGATTTAAATTTTGTCAAACAATTTTTCCCCCTTCATCTATTAATGATCATAGAGTTTTTCTACCTTATTCTGTAGACATCACCTTGGCAATATAACACATCATTTCTACTGAAGATTCCACCTAATTTCTTTTGCCCTAAATCACATAATGAAATGGAATTTTTCTTACTGTAAAGCCAGGAATAAGTAACAAAATGATTAAGACCTAGCTTCCGTTTTCTCCTTTGGTTACCATTGTCACCATCTTAATTTTGGCCTTAATAACATCTAATTTGTATGGGTAGACTAGCTTCTTGAACTTTTTCCCACCCAGTCTCTCTCCCTTCCTGTCTTGATCAGAGAAAAACCTTTCTAAAGAACACCTTTGGTCGTGGTGTTGCTCTCATATCAGACACCACCACTGGCTCCTTATTACCCTCAGGGTAAGGCTCATCTGCAGATGCATTTCCCACAGTGCATCTCTGTCTAAGGAAAGCCCATTCCCACCTTTCTTGATCCTGTCTGAATATGGTCATTTCCCGTATCTGTGTCCTTATACCATAGGGCACTTACCACACTTTTTCCCTATATCTGTTTATATTTCATGTTTTCCCCAAGATTGTAGAAAGCTGAAGATACAACCTATGTTGCATTTATTTTTGTATTTCCATAGTGCCTCCCTAACATAGTGCTTGTGATGAGCACTTTACATGTGTTTATTGAATGAATAGATGGTAACATGGAGTTTCCACAAAGACATATTTAATACTAAATAATATATCTTCAATACAAATGGAGGATATTTTCTTACTGCCACTTTTATAAATGCTCTTTAATTCTGTGATAGTCTTCCCTGGTAGTTCAGTGTTAAAGAATCCGCCTGCCAATCCACAAGACATGCGTTCAATCCCTGGGTCAGAAGGATCCCCTGGAGCAGGAAGTGGCAACCCACTCTGGTATTCCTGCCTGGAAATCCCATGGACAGAGGAGCCTGGTGGACTGAGGTCCATGGGGTCCTAAAGAGTTTGACACGATTTAATGACTAAGCAACAGGAACAATCCTATAATAGCTGGTGTGTCAGTAGGGTTTTTTGTTGTTGTTGTTTTGGTTTGGGGTTTTTTGCCATTGGTATTTAGGAAACCTGGAGTCTTGGACCAGAGGTCTTTATTTTAAAGGATATAATATCTTCTAAAATGTGATGGATCCCATACGTAGAATTTTACTTAGAAGCAGCTTTTCAGTTTGTTGAGTATTCATAGTTACTGACAATTTATTTTACAATTTATTATCAGAGTAATCCAATTATTCTTTGGGGCAGACAAAAAGAAGAAAGGAACCCGAACCACAATACACAAAAAAATTCCCTTCACTCTGATACTGATTGACCCTAATAGCTCTTGTTTTGAATTTCATAATTCTAGAAGAGTTAAACTTGAAAATGTATCTCTAAACAATGGAGCCTCTGTTTTCCATCAAAAGACAGTGATTGTGTTGAGCATTTTAACTGGTTATCAGACCTCAGGCTGCCGGTTTGAAGAGTGAACTTTGGCAATGGGAACTTGGCTCTCAACCGTGTTTTGCAGCTGGCTAGAATGTGAATAAACTTCTTATTGAAAGAGAGACATATCTTCTCAAAGAAGGAGATGAATAAAGCCCTCAACCTCCTAGTGTCCTCCTTGCTGTCTGCCTGCCCCGAGCCTCTACTTACCTTTTCTGAGAGCATCTGCAAGTGTCAAAGAGGGATGTTTTCAGAAACTCAGGAAAGTAGCTCTTTTGTAAGATTCAACTTGAGAGATTGATTCTTTGTGAAATCCCCGCACCAAGGAGTGTGGTTTTCTTTCTGACTTCTCCTTCTTTAAGGACATGTGTGAATACTGCAAGCCTTTGTGCTTTGTACGACTCAACTGTTTCTCTTTGACTTTTATTCGGTCCCATCTCTGGTTCCGCACACAGTACCCGCGTCCTCGGGGGCCCGGCATCACTAGCTCACGACGTGCCTGTGGTCTCTCCCACTGCGGTTCCTCGGGGCAGTATTCCCTGTTAGTTTCCAGAGGTTCACACCTGTCTGTATCCTCTCACTCCCACCCCGTGCTCTCGCTTCACCCTGGGGCTCACCATCTTCACCACAGTCTTTGAGTTTAAATGAGGTAGTGTACAAGCCTTAACATTCTGTAGAGGGCTTTTTTTTTTTTTTTTTTTTTTCACGTTCTAGCAATGTAGCAGAGACATTTGAGGTGTTTTGGAAACCTTGTTTAGGATTTATTCTTTCAAGCACTGAACCATTCCTTAATGACCCGCCTGCCTGTCCTCAGCCCCCATCCCTCCCTACTGTGTTACATGTCCTGCATCTGTGTTTTCTTACCCTTTTCTGCCTGTTGCTGACATGGTATTTACCCTGTTGTCTGATGATGTCTTTTAATTAAGGGAGTTCCTAGAGGTCAGAGAGGAACCATTCACCATTCTTCTTATCTCAGGTATCTTACCCAAGTATCTGACACATGGTAGGTATTTAATCCATGTTTGTCAGTGGACCAGTCCATACATTTAGAACTAGTTTAACTACTGACCTCACCTTATGTGCATGGTTAATGATGTGTTCCAGCAGCCACAACAGTGAACCTTATCTGAAAAATATAATTATGTTTATTAAACCATATAGCATTCTTACGATGAAAAATTTTGGCAGATATTTTTAAGTGTTATATATCTTATTTACGAAAACTGATTAAACTTAAAAAGAAAGTTTCCTCCACTGTGGCTCTTCATTTTTACCCAAATTTTAATTTATTTTTTAACCTGACTTTCAAAATGTTTATGGTATGAAGATGAACTTTTTTATATACACTTGAGTTCCACAGGCATGCTGTGTATTTTCTCATTTAAAGACTCTTATTGGGAGAAGGGAGAGGAATCTATGTTTTTTTTGTTTAACTTATTAATAGTAACTGATAAACATATGTGCCTATTTATAGAAATTTTAAAAACATTTTATCTCTCAGAGATATTCAGTAGATCATACTTTTATTTTTCCTTTGGTAAGTTATATGTGATTTGTGCAACTTTACTACATGTAACTGGGAGTAGGAAGGGGACAGCTAGTATCCTATAGCTCTTGGAGAGAATGGGCATCTTTATCATCTAGGACAAGTCACAATTTTAGGATCTGTGTCCTCTTGACTTTAAACACACACTCTTTTTTTCCTCTTATACACAACGCACGCACACACACAAACACACACTCACACTTCTGCTTTCTATTGTCCTTGTGAACCAAATGTTGTGAATTGGGATAAATAAATAAAATCCACACTACTGAGCCTGCCTTCTGATTTCTGGATGAGAAAAAAACACAAAATACATTTGGAGCATCAAATGGAAGTAAGCCCCAGGTTGATCAATTTGTCTTATCTGTCTTTGGAGATAGAAATGTATTGATTAAGCCTTTACAGAGAGTTATTGGGGTATTGAGTAAAGCTAAATTCCAGTGGTCATGTATGGATGTGAGAGTTGGACTGTGAAGAAAGCTGAGCGCCGAAGAATTGATGCTTTTGGACTGTGGTGTTGGAGAAGACTCTTGAGAGTCCCTTGGACTGCAAAGAGATCCAACCAGTCCATTCTAAAGGAGATCAGTCCTGGGATTTCTTTGGAAGGAATGATGCTAAAGCTAAAACTCCAGTACTTTGGCCACCTCATGCGAAGAGTTGACTCATTGGAAAAGACTCTGATGCTGGGAGGGATTGGGGGCAGGAGGAGAAGGGGACGACCGAGGATGAGATGGCTGGATGGCATCACTGACTCGATGGACATGAGTCTGAGTGAAGTCCGGGAGTTGGTGATAGACAGGGAGGCCTGGCGTGCTGTGATTCATGGGGTTGCTAAGAGTCGGACACAACTGAGCAACTGAACTGAACTGAAATTGTTTAACATGGAGTAAGTGGAGAAGGAAAACGAGATAAAGGTGCTAATATATTTAAAAACACTTTGCATATTTATCTCATTTAATCTTTAAAACAACCTTTGCAGCAGCTGTTGTTCCCATTTTCCAGAAGAAAAACTCAGACACAAACAGGATAGGTAATTTGCCTGAAATCACGTGGTCAGTGGCAGAGGTGGGGTTCAAGCCAGCATCTCCCTGGGTGAAAAACCTGTTCTTCCATTATACCAGATTGCCTGAGGTTTATGGTTGGCAGCTATCTATAGTGTGTTAAGACTATATCAGAAAGTACACAGAAAGGATGCCTTAATCAGTTAGTGATGTGTGCCCCAGGGCTTGAGGAGACTGAGGGTGAACCATACGCAGAGGATTTGACATTATATGTTATCTCTTTAAACTTACAGTCTCTCTGTCTTTGAAAAAGAGAAGATGCCTTATCACTTTGTAAAGACTGATTTGGTTTATACTCTTCCACATGAAGTTAAAGAGAACCTGTCCCTCAAAGACTTTCATCTTGACAGCTACCATCCCAGCATTTATTTAAAATAACATGAATCTAGCTTTGTGTCGCCATTTCTAGCAGTGGTGCTGCTGTTAACTGCATGAATACATTTGGGGACTTTTTCACTGGTCTCCTTCTGAGCCCTAAGCTATGTCAATGACCATTCTTTCGCATAAATAAATATGAGAGAAATTCTATTTTCTTCATTGTCAACCATTTTTGTTATATAAGACATTTCACATTCTTTTCAGTATATTACAAACACGTCTTCTTGCTAGCACAGACCATGACATATATCATGTCTGAATGATCTTTTCCTGTATTATTTTGTTGATCAAGGTGTGCTTTGAGAGTAGCTCCAAATTATATGTCCCCCCCCTCATCCCCCGCCTAGGAAAAAAGGAGGTGGTGCTATATATTTCTATTAGGAAGAAGTCTTAGTAGGTCATATATTTCTATTAGGAAGAAGTCTTAGTAGGTCAACATATTAGTGTCACAGGAAATTTAACGTATTTGCTTGTTGTTTATTTAATTGCTTTTCCAGATAAACTTTTCTTGGACCAGCAATTTTTTTGAGTTTTCTTCTTTGCTTTATTTTGATGGAATTTACCCTTATCTTTCTCATTAAAAAGAGAAAAACAATATTCACTGTTAGTAGAGACAATTTGTTGTCATGGAAAGATTTTTCAAACTACACAGATGTAGACTTAAACCCCAGCTCTGCTGCTTTCTAATTTGTGGCGACCTGAAGCAAGTCACTTACCCTCTTGGATCCTTAGGGTTTTTTAAACTCTAAAATGAGCATAGGAATTACCTTCAAGGGTGTTTAAAAGAGTAAATGAAACAAAAAAGTAAGTGAGGTGACCTATGCCCAAATATCAAGAATATTAGTACTTTTCCTCCTTCCCTTCCACCTTCTTTCTAAATATTTGACTCCTATGTACAGCTGGCAGAGGAACCAGAGATCAAATTGCCAACATCTGTTGGATCATGGAAAAAGCAAGAGAGTTCCAGAAAAACATCTATTTCTGCTTTATTGACTATGCCAAAGCCTTTGACTGTGTGCATCACAAGAAACTGTGGAAAATTCTGAAAGAGATGGGAATACCAAACCACCTAACCTGCCTCTTGAGAAATGTGTATGCAAGTCAGGAAGCAACAGTTAGAACTGGACATGGAACAACAGACTGGTTCCAAACAGGAAAAGAAGTACGTCAAGGCTGTATATTGTCACCCTGCTTATTTAACTTCTATGCAGAGTACATCATGAGAAACGCTGGACTGGAAGAAACACAAGCTGGAATCAAGATTGCCAGGAAAAATATCAATCACCTCAGATATGCAGATGACACCACCCTTATGGCAGAAAGTGAAGAGGAACTAAAAAGCCTCTTGATGAAAGTGAAAGAGGAGAGTGAAAAAGTTGGCTTAAAGCTCAACATTCAGAAAACAAAGATCGTGGCATCTGGTCCCATCACTTCATGGGAAATAGATGGGAAACAGTAGAAACAGTGTCAGACTTTATTTTTTTGGGCTCCAAAATCACTGCAAATGGTGACTGCAGCCATGAAATTAAAAGACGCTTACTCCTTGGAAGAAAAGTTATGAGCAACCTAGATAGTATATTCAAAAGCAGAGACATTACTTTGCCGACTAAGGTCCGTCTAGTCAAGGCTATGATTTTTCCTGTGGTCATGTGTGGATGTGTGAGTTGGACTGTGAAGAAGGCTGAGCGCCGAAGAATTGATGCTTTTGAACTGTGGTTTTGGAGAAGACTCTTGAGAGTCCCTTGGACTGCAAGGAGATCCAACCAGTCCATTCGGAAGGAGATCAGCCCTGGGATTTCTTTGGAAGGAATGATGCTAAAGCTGAAACTCCAGTACTTTGGCCACCTTATGCGAAGAGTTGACTCACTGGAAAAGACTCTGATGCTGGGAGGGATTGGGTGCAGGAGGAGAAGGGGATGACCGGCATCACGGACTCGATGGACGTGAGTTTGAATGAGCTCTGGGAGATGGTGATGGGCAGGGAGGCCTGGCGTGCTACGATTCATGGGGTCTCAAAGAGTCGGACACGACTGAGCGACTGAACTGAACTGATGTACAGCTGTTTGTAAGGCTTGATAAATACCTACTAAATTGGACAAGTTAAAATATAACTTTGAGAAATACCACTGAAATATAAAATCAGATGGTAGAAAAGATACCTATCCCACTTTTTCTTTTTTTAATTTTTTTTAAAGAGGTACCTGAAACTGAGTTCTCTTTGAATTAAAATAATGAACTGCTCATGGACATTTCAGTTTGGTATAAGGAAAACCAAAAAAGTAAAACAAACTAAGAATAGTAGCAAATTCACTTTTTTTTTTTTGATAACTAATAGTTTGCTTGAGCCTATTTATTTAAAATCACTTGAAAATGTACAGTCTGATTACAAGTCACTGCCCTAAAAGAACTTTGTGTTCTCCATCTAAAGAAATCAGAGGCCTAGCCAAAATAGTGGGCCTCTTTAAAAAGACCCCAAGACGGGAACATGTACTTCAGAGTTTGTTATGGTTGAGCCACGGATTGTGTAATATGACTTTGACAAGTTACTGATGTCGTTAGCCCCATTTGCATGACATAGGAATGATTCATATTCTTAGGCAACCTAGGTCTGTAAGGGATGGGAACCACTAAAAATGGTATGCTATTTCGCAAACAGGCGCTATGTTTTGAAAATTTTGATAATAATGTTTAATTATAGACCAGGAGATTAACCAGAAATCTCTCTTGAATACCAGAAAACTTTGGTTGTTGAAATTTTTTTCTAAATTGTTTCATGTGTTAGGACACATATTCCTGCCCTTGCGGGGTTATAGTCCAGAGGAGGAAGTAGAGAAAATAAATAGTTAAATAAGTGAACTGCATGGTGTGTCAGATGGTGGTACATGCTGTGGAGAAAGGGGAGGGGATAGGAGTTCCTTTGGGCACGCTTGCTGGTGCATTTTGGGATATGAGGATCAGTTAAGATCCCACTGAGAAGATAAAGTTTGAGCTGAGATGTCAATAAAGTGAGAAGCAAGCCTCTGGGAGATTTAGAAGGAGCCTTCCAGGCGAGGAGGGAATGACCAGTACAAAGGTTATAGAACATGCCTGGCCTTTCTGGAGTGTAGGGAACGGGGATGGAGAGTTCCAGAGAAGGAGCCGCAAGGAAATGCTGCATTAGAATGGTGGATGAGGCGAATCTTGACTTGCACCCTGAATGGTGTGTATTTCCAAAAGAGAAGTGACATGATCTTATTTTCTGTTTGAAAAGATCACTTTAGATTTTGTGTTTAAAATGAACTCTGTAGAGCAAAGACTAGAGAGGGGACCCTTTCCTACTTTACTAAATACAATTATAGTGGTAACAGTCCATTGTTTCAGTGAAGGGTCCTTGTAAAATAGGTTAAGTGGATTTTTTAAAAATTGTAGTACCTTGTGATCAGTCTGAAGCCAGTGTTCACCAGGCATTTGTTCAAGTTTTTATATTGACATCTGAAGATATTCATGTAATGACAGATGGAGATTTGAATGTGGCTAGTTGAGTGTGGCTGACTGCAGGACTTCCTGGAAAGTATTTCACCAGTTTCTGAAATTCAGATTTATCATCTCCAAAAGTGAAGTGCTAAAAAATAAAATTGAAGGTATGTTTATTTGGTTTAGTCAGTGAAGATTCCACAATTTGTAGATTAAAAGAGCTTATCTTTTAAGTTTTTTTAAAAATTATTTTTTAAGCAGCATGCACATTATTCATGAACTGCAGTGGCAGACATTTACTGGATTATAGCTATGTGTGGGCCCTGTGCTGGATAGGGAAGATACACAGATGATTGCAATATAGTTCTTGTCTTTGTGGAGCTTAGACTTCTCAAGAGAAGACACACACAGTCATTTCAACCCACAGTATGGGCCTCATGGAGATCCAAATGAAGGTTAATGGGGAAATCACACAGATGCACTATCCAAACTGGGAACATCTTAGGTGACAAATAAACATCTACTCTAGTGTGACATTTGTAGATCTTCATGTAGCAAAGCATTAAGATATTTTTCCCAATATAAAAAGCTATCAGAAAACTTGACTCATTATGTAGATGTTAACATCAGCAGTAAAGAATCCGACCACAGCGCAGGAGACAGAGGAGACCCGGGTTCAGTCCCTGGGTCAGGAAGATCCCCTGGAGAAAGAAATGGCTACCCACTCCAGTATTCTTGCCTGGAAAACCCCATGGACAGAGGAGCCTGATGGGCTGCAGTCCATGGGGTCGCAAGAGAGCCTGATGCGACTTAGTGACTAAACAACAGTGACAACCTGATCATTAGCCGTCATTCCCCGTCCTGTTCCCTCCCACCAGCGCTAAACAGCCAGTAATCTACTTTCTGTCTTTATAGATTTGCCTATTCTGGATGCTTCATATAAATGGAATCGTACATATTTGACCTTGTGTGCCTTTCTTTTTTTTTTAATTTACCTGATGTTTTCAAAGTGCCTCCATGGTGTAGCATATACCAGTCCTTCATTCCTTTTTATTTCTAAGTAGTATTTCACTGTATGCATGCGCAACATTGTATGTATCCATTCATCAGCTGGTGGACGTTTAGGTTGTTTTCACTTTTCGGTTATTATAAATAATGCTGCTGTGAACACTTGAAGGCACAATATTTTGTCAGGTCACATTATCATCAGGATTATGAACCACAGGCTCTTACCACTGTTGGAACGAGAGGCCGGAGGTCCTCACCGTTACCCTCCCTGGTTCAGCTAAGGAGCAGGACATCAGGCCGCTTTACACTGGTGACTCCTCTGGGCTTTTTCCTTCTTGGTCAATTCACGTTCATCAGGTGGCTGCTCAGGCCTCAGGCAGGACACCACCTTGAACAGGAGCACAGTCCACAGCCTGTAACTCTGCCGGTGGTGGGGTATCTTCTGTATGTGACCTTGAGCAAGGACAGCGAGCAGGAGCAGAGTCATGGGCATCACACAGCCTGGCAGGGGTCCTTCACTTCACTGGGCTTTTCTGTCTGTGGTGTTCTCTTGGCATCTGGTAACTTTTGTCAAAACAAAGTAGATGTGTGCTTGTTCCTGCCCTGCCTCCACTGTCCCCCCCACCCCCACCCCCCACTTCATACTGAGAAAGAGAAACCATATGGGAACTGAGAGCAAGCATACGGGTGTGAGGCAAAACATACAGGCAGAGAGAGACGGGGCTGCAGTACCCGCCTGCTTGTCTTTGTTACTCCTCTGCCGGCTTCTTAATGTGCTCTTTTTCGTCTCATCAATTTTCTTCTTGGAAGCTTGACTTGTTTTTTTGGCCTCTGCATGATTTAGTCTTGAATGAGACATGCGGTATTAAAAAAAACCCAGAAATGGTCTCTTGGTTGGCACTGCATCTCCATTCTCCATGGCTCAGTGGGCGCTGAGTCTTGGAAAAGGCTAAGTGCAGTGACCACTGCGAACCCCCAAGAGGACAAAGAGAGTGGCCATCAGAAACTGCTCGCCACAGCAATGAGGGTACAGTTTTGGGGGTGCAGGAGGATGCAGAACAGTTTCTGAGTCCCTGTTTGAGATCTTCTGAGCTTACCTCCTTTTCTGACCCCGAATATATGCTAGGCAGACACAGGGCCTGAGTTTGCCCAAGTGTCACTGTGAAATGGTTCAGAACAAGCTTGGTAGGGATTGGATGAGTGGCAGCTGCAAGAAAAGACCCTGGGTGGGAGGTGGGAGGGGGATTCAGGATTGGGAGCTCGTGTACACCCGTGGTGGATTCATGTCAATGTATGGCAAAACCAGTACAGTATTGTAAAGTAAAGTAAAATTAAAAAATTTTAAAAAAAAGAAAACACTCTGGCACCCAGTACAGTCACTGTGGCCCTTGGGTTCCTTTTCAGAAACTTTGAAGAGCCCTGGAAAGTCTTCTGCTTGCCCATCCTGCTCAGTGCCACCTCCCACCCCCACGCTTCCCAGGCACACTTTGTTGTCTTGAGCGATCCTTCTGCTTACTCCTCATTACTCCCTTCTCACTCCCCAGAAGACTCTTCATCAGACGGCTGCATCCCACGCTTGCTCCTAATTGCGAAATTGTCTTGCAAGATTTGCAGGCTGGTTTTCATAGTGACCATTAACTGTGATTGATCGTCCTTGTTGAATGACTTGACTTTGTGAGAAACTTCACTGAGTGTTTAATAAGGTAAAGTGGGGTCCAGAGGATATCATGAAAAAATATTGTTTGTGGTTAGTGAAGGTGAGAGTATTTAATTCACTGTCCTTTGGTAATTATAGAGTTTGCAATAGAAGGCTGATGGGGCAAATTCTGTTCCTTTGGCAGGCTGTATCTTAAGTTGTTTTCTTTCTTTCAATAGCTATTACCTTATTTTTAAAAACACAACTATGAATTTGAATTCAGTCCTAAAAAAGCATACACCACACCCTACTATAGGCTGCATCAACAGAACGCTGAGTTTAACAATTTCTAATATTTAAGCTCCATTATCCCCTCCCCAATCTTTTTTGTCCCTGTGTGTCAGATTAACAGTGTGTCTGTTCATCAGCTCATGAAATTGTCCCATTTAGCTAAAACATTTACTGAAGAACGGGAACTGCTGTCTTCATTGTAAGTGAAATGCCTTGCCCCAGGAAGGTAATGTAAATACATATACTTTAGGTAGACCATCCTCCAGTTTGTCAGAGACAAGGTGGGATTTTTTTTTTTCATGACCAGAAGGTGGAGATTGCTTTGCCACTTCAGTCAAAATGTGACCCTGGCAAGACCCAAAATTTAATATGGAGCAATCTGTTTCATTTCACTCATGCCAGAAAAACAAATACCATCTATCCTAATCCTCTGGCTGCTTCCCCCCAAAATGTTACTGCATATTTCCAGAGAAATAAGTTTCTGAAACTTCATTGGGAAAATGTTTCTTTTTATAATTTTATTTATGTGTTTGTTTTTGTCTGTAATAGGTCTCCATGGCTGCACAAGCTTTTCTTTAGTTGTGGAGAGTGAGGGCTGCTCATTGCGGTGGCTTCTCTTGTGGAGCAGAGGCTCGAGGACACTCGGGCTTCAGTATTTATGGTGTGTGGCCTCAACAGTCGGGGCTCCTGGGCTCGAGCACAGGCTCAGTAGTTGTGGCACACAGGCTTAGTTGCTGTGTGGCATGTGAGATCTTCCTGGATCAGGGATTGAACCCGTGTCTCCTGCACTGGTAGGCAGGTTCTTTACTACTGAGCCACCAGGGAAACCCGAGGAAGTAAGTTCTGATCACTGAAGTCTACTTTGCAGGATATATATATTTTTCCTCAGGGACATAGCTAGTCCACAAATTAAGAGTACTTGTATGTTTAATTTTTCTCTAATGTATTGATGCTGGTGGTAAGTTTTACTGTGTTCCTTAGAATACTAGTGAAGCCCGATGGATCATTTAAAGCTGGGATAGAAACTAAAAAATGCAGTTCAGCTGGCATTTATCCTTGAAGCTTTAAACCCATGTCATTAGATTATCTGTAGTTATTTTATGAGGATTTACTGGTGTGCTTTCTTTCCAGATTTGAAATTTCTTCCTGTGTGAGTTTTTTTTTTGGTTGCTTTTTGTTTTGTTTTTACTGTTTAGGAGAGCCTTGCTAGATTTATTAGTAAGAAACAATGTGTTTTTCTGATGATTGTTTCAAACAGGGCTATCAGTTAATAAAGAATAATTACTTTTATTGATTACCTAGGGGCTTCCCTGGTAGCTCAGCTTGTAAAGAATCTGCCCTCGATGCAGGAAACTCCAGTTCGATTCCTGGGTCAAGAACATGCCCTGGAGAAGGGATAAGCTACCCACACCTGTATTCTTGGGCTTCCCTGGTGGCTCAGACAGTAAAGAACCCACCTGCAACGTGGGAGACCTGGTTTCCATCCCAGACTTGGGAGGATACACTAGAGGAGCGCATGGGCAACCCATTCCAATATTCTTGCTTGAAGAATCCCATGGACAGAGGAGCTTGGCAGGCTACAGCCCATGGGGTCGCAAAGAGTTAGATATGACCGAGCGGCTAAGCACACACACACATTGATTACCTAAACTGTGTTGGACATGAAATAGGATAATACGCATCATTTTCTCTCCTTTTAAAGATGAAGAAAATAGTGTTCAGAGGGTTAAGTAGGTTCCTCAAGGGTAATATTGTGGTAAAGACAGATTTTGAACCCAGGGTTTATGATATATCAAAGCCCACACACAGGCCTACTCACTCTCCAGTATTCAGATGATTCCACTAGGTTTATTTTCTGGCTTTGAAACTCCATACTACACCTTTTTAACAACTCATGTCCTGATGACTATGCCTTGGCATTACGCTGAAATGACCAAAACCCCTCTGAAGTTCAAACTGACTCAATGTGCATCCACATCTTTGAACATCTGATGAAAATTCTTACATGATGCTTTTTTTAAACACTTCATATAATAGGAAATACCTTCATATCTTGGTCTGTTAGTGGAATCAGTTTAAGGCAACACTGATAAGACAGGAAAATGATGCAAATATTCTAAATCCTCAACTGAAATTCATAGAGGTTGGCATTAAAATTCTCTCACTTTGTCCTTCCCTCCAACCTCCCCTCCGGCCAGGATTTCCCTCTGGGGATTCTGGAGTGTTGTTCCTTAATACTTCTCATGCTCTTACTTTCTTCTCCTTGCCTACCATTCCTAATTGGTTCTAAGCTTCTCTTTCACATGTACTCTTTCCTTCCAGTGTCTTCCTTGGCCTCTCTGCCCTGTCTGACACCTCGCCAGTCATTTTGCCACCAGAGTGATCTTTTTCATGTGTCTGTCCTGATGAAAGGCCTTCTCTGGTTTCTTTTGCTCTCTCAGTCTCCTAATCTCCTATAGCACTCAGTAATCCAGGTAGGCTGAATAATGGTCTTCCAAAAATATCCACATCACCAGAGCCCGTGAGTGTTCCCCAATATGGTAAAAAGGACTCTGCAGATGTGACTAAGTTAAGGATCTTGAAATGGGAAAGGTTATCCTGGATTATCCAGATGGACTCACTGTGAGATCACCAGGTGAAATCACAAGAGGGAAGCAAGAGGGTTAACTGGAGAGAGCATGGCGATGTGCCAACAGAAGCAGAGATGGGAGCACGTTTCCAGTGCAGGTCCAAGGAATGCTAAGAATGTTGGCAGCCTCTAGAAGCTGGGAAAGGCATGGGATGGAGACTCCTGTAGAGCTTCTAGAAGGAGCTAGCCCTCCCAACACCTTGATGTTAGCTCCTAAAGACTGTTTTGGACTTCTAACCTCTAGGACAGTAGTAGAATAAAGCCGTTCTCCTAGGCCATTGCATTTGTGGTAATTTGTTACAGCAGCAATAGTATATATATATAAATTCTTTGGTAACCATAAGTTTGTTTTCTATGTCTGTGAGTCTGTTTTCTAAATAAGTTCATCTGTACCTTTTTTTGGAGATTTCACATGCAAGTAATATCATACAATATTTGTCTTTGACTTACTTAATATGTCAAACTTATTAGTATGATAATCTCTGGGTCCATCCGTGTTGCTACAAATGGCAGAATTTCATTATTTTGATGACTGAGTAATATTCCAGTATTTTGTTCTGTGTGGAATATTGGAATTTGTATCCATTCATCTCTCAAGGGATGTTTAGGTTGTTTCCATGTCGTGGCTATTGTAAATAGTGCCTCTGTGAGCACTGGAGTGCATGTATCTTTTTGTTTTTTAATAGGGGGTTTAATCACTGTCGTTAAGAACAGCGTGTCCCCTAAAAGTACAGTTCCTGCATTCTTTCATTCTTTCCCATTACTTCCCTTTGTATAGTCACACTGGGTGTCCATACTGGCCATGATTTTATCATCTGATTATTACTTAGATACTAATACTGTGTATTTGTGTATATGAACACACACATACTTACAATCTGAGCTTTTTAAGTTCTAGTTGAAGAGGACTTTACACTAAAACACCATGTATGTCTTAAACAGTTATCAACCTGTTATAACTTTTCTCCTTGACCTATGCTTTGTTGACTGGGAGTAAGAAACTGGCTGAATCTCTAATCCTTGTTATACTCTTAAAAGTACTCTGTAGAACTTTACTGTCCCACATGGCAGCCACTAGCCATATGTGGCTAATCAACCCTCAGAAGGTGGCTAGTTCTTATTGCAGTGTGCTATAAGGTTAAAATACACACATGATTTTGAGATTTAATACAAGAAATTTCAAAATATCTCATTATTAACTTTTATATTGATTACATGTTGAAATTGTAATATATTGATATGTTGGGTTAAATACAATATATTTTAAAATTAACTTCATCTGTTACTTTTATTTTCTTCAATGTAGCCACCAGAAAATTTAAAATCACATGTGTGGTCTACATTTGTAGTTCATTTTCTGTTTTTACTTGCTTGCTTTCTGAGTGTGCTTGTCTGCAGTTGAGCATATCATTTGGCTGTGATGCCTTGGGGAGAGAATAAGAATGTGGGGGAGGAATATATTCACTGATAACCAAAGACCAGTGTCTAGCTCATATAATGTTTAACTACACAGGAACCACTAGTTAAAAGGGAAGACTGTAGATGACACTTTTCAGTAGATTAATGAGTTCTTTGAAATGTGACTGTTATCTATTTTAGAACTTTATTGCATACTTTTCCTCTTTTCAGGATTTTCCCAGAACGGAAAATTTAAGATAGTGTCATCCCTTTTAGAGCAGGGGGTAATTTTTCAGGATCATTGGGGAGAGATTTTAATGAAAACCATCTTTAAAATAGTAGTATTTAGTATTTGAAAGAGTTATAAACCTTAGAAAAAAAATTTTAATAATATTACCTGGTGTGCCTAAATATAATAGCACTGGAAAAGACATACCAATTTTGTTTTAATCAACAGATTTGTCAGGATAGCTTCAAGATTATTTTCTTGTTTTATTTGTTTTATAAAGAAAATCATATAATTAGAGACACCAAAAGTTGCCAGAGCAATAGGATATATTTTGGTATTATTTTTTCCCCTGGGGAGCTGGTACAGGGGCTGTTGGAAGTGGGAAAAGAGGAAGTAAAAAGTTCTGCTACAGTAGAAATTAACACAACTTTGTAAATCAACTGTACATTGACAAAATAAATAAAAAGAGAATGCTAGGAATCTCCTTTTCATATAATTAAAAGCGTGGACTCGAGTCAGGTAGCCTAGATTCAGAACTCAGCTTTGCCTGCTGGCCAAGTGACCATGGGCAAGTTCTGAACCTCTTTTTGCCTCAGTTTACTCCTCTGTAAAACTGAGGTAATAGAACTTAGCTGGTGGCAGAGCGGATTAGAATCCACCTGCCAATGCAGGGACACAGGTTTGATTCCTGGTCCGGGAAGATTCTGCATGCCTTGGAGCAACTACGCCCATGCACCACAACCACTGAAGCCCAAGCACCTGGAGTCTGTGCTCCCTAACAGGAGAAGCCACCACAATGAGAAGCCTGTGCACCAGAATGAAGGGCAGACCCTGCTTGCCACAACCGGAGAAAGCCTGTGCAGTGCAAGGAGCCAGGGAGGCCCAGTGCAGCCAAAAATAAACAAATTTTAAAATTGTGGTAATAATAATACTTACTAGAATTGGTATGAGAATTAAATGAGTTAATTCATATAAAATAGATTAATGCCTGACATAATATTCACTCAACCGTATTTCACTATGTGGCTATGGGTAACTGCTCAGTCATGTCCGACTCTTTGCAACCCCATGGACTATAGCCCAAGAGACTCCTCTGTCCATGGGATTTCTCAGGCAAGAGTGCTAGAGTGGGTTGCCATTGCCTTCTCCAAATATTTCACTGTAATAATACATTATTATTATTATTATAGTTGTCATTACTTTTATTAGGTATCTTACATATGAATAGAAAATTAAATTTTCTAAGCCGTTTATCACTCATACCTTCATCCTTCTGACAGTAGTGTGAGTATTTTCTTGGCCTCCAAAATCACAGCAGATGGTGCCTGCAGCCATGAAATTAGAAGACGCTTGCTCCTTGGTAGAAAAGCTATGACCAACCTAGACAGCATATTAAAAAGCAGAGACATTACTTTACCAATGAAGGTTCGTCTAGTCAAAGGTATGGTTTTTCCAGTAGTCATGTTTGGATGTGAGAGTTGGACCATTAGGAAAGCTGAGTGCCAAACAATTGATGCTTTTGAAGTGTGGTATTGGTGAAGACTCTTGAGAGTCCCTTGGACTGCAAGGAGATCCAACCAGTCCATCCTAAAGGAACTCAGTCCTGAATATTCAGTGGAAGGACTGATCCTGAAGCTGAAGCTCCAATACTTTGGCTACCTGATGCAACGAGCCAACTGATTGGAAAAGTCCCTGATGCTGGGCAAGGAGGAGAGAAGGGAACAACAGATGAAATGGTTGATGGCATCACCAACTCAATGGACATGAGTTTGAGTGAACTCTGGGAGTTGGTGATGGACAGGGAGGCCTGGCATGCTGCAGTCCATGCAATCACAAAGAGTTGGACACAACTGAGCGACTGAACTGAAATGAAGATGGGTATTTTTTTATACCCTGTTTTCATGATAAAGTCGCTTGACCTGAGGCACTTGCCCAAGGTCATGGAGGAATTTAGTGACAAAACTGGGATTCTCATCCAGGTCAGTGGATTGATTACCAGTTCATCTTTCCCATTAGCCTGATAAGCAGGGCTTTTAAACCCCAGGGGACGTTACACTGTGATTATACACTGAGGCTCTGAAACTCCCTAGTTACTTTGTGAATTTTCTCTTTGAAATAAACTCCAAGAACAACTCACCAGTGATTGCTTGCAGAGGGCTTGGGGGTGTTTTTATTTTACGTAAAATCCCAACTCTAAATATTTCTCAGCAGAGGGTTATCTCTGCCTTAAAATGGTGGTGTCCTCAACACACTTAACTTTTTAAGACTCAACCCTAAACATCTTTACTATGTAACTTTGTAAAATTTTGTAAAATGAGAACCATTATTATTTTCTCTGCTCCCCTAATAAGGATTTGGATCAACTGAGTTTACTTAGTTGTTTTCCGATATAGAATATGTAATCTCCTTTAACTTTGTACTATTACAAGGGGAGAAAATATAGGAGTCAAAGATGGATTGAAGCCTAGCCCTGCAGTATAAGGATATTGGAATATATTTTGCAGGACTATTGTAAGGATTAGAAGTAATATAATAAAGAGGCCAGCCCTTGGTGCATGGGGATGACCCAGAGGGATGTTGTGGGGAGGGAGGTGGGGGGGGGGGGTTCATGTTTGGGATCAAATGTACACCCGTGGTGGATTCATGTCAATGTATGGCAAAACCAACACAGTATTGTAAAGTAAAATAAAGTAAAAATAAATTTTAAAAATAAATAAATAAATTTTTTTAAAAAATAAAGAGGCCAGCCCTTTGGAGGGGACCAGTGATGGTTGTTAGAGATGCTGTCAAATTTTTACCTGTGTACAGGTGGAACTGTATTGTCTTCTACACTAAAAAACACATGTGAAGAAATCACTAGGGGTTGGAAAATCAAAATGAACATAACCTAGAGCTTTACATATGGGAAAATGTTTGGAAGAGTATGCAACAAGTGCTAGAAACATTTATCTCTTGGGGATAGAAAATTACGTAGGTTTTTAAAATTGCATTTTCTAACATACTGCAGTTTATGTGTCTGCTTTTGTTGTAATAAACAATTGTTTTTAAGTTGAAAGAATCATCTGTATAATTTAATGGAGAGAGGCATGGCAGTCACTCCAGTAGTCTTGCCTGGAGATTCCCATGGACAGAGGAGCCTGGAGGGCTTTAGTCCATAGGGTCGCAGAGAGTCAGACATGACTGAAGCAACTTAGAACACAGCAAAAAGCACAAAAGTAATTTTGCCATATTAACAGGTGTATTCACAAGATGGGTAATTTCCCTCCTTCTGTCTACTTTTATAATCTTGTAAAATGAGTATGTCTTTACATGAATGATGGAGAAAATAAAAGTGGGTTTTTAATAGGCATGATCACCACCCCCAAAATGGAGTATACAGTGTGTTAGAACTCACAAAAATATGTATTCTTGAGAAACATGTGAAGATGTTTTGTGACCAACAGTTGTAATAATAATGTCAATATTCATAGGTACCATTTGTGGAGAGTTTTCTATGGGAAGCTCTTTTTTTCCATGTATTAGCTACTTTAATTTTCATCACAACCCTATGAAATTGGATTTAATTGAGAAATAAGATTATGTAAATTACCTAAGGTCAGGACTCAGAATTGAACTTGCCTTTCAAAGGGAAAACAAATCATAGTAGCATGATCATAGTAACAGAGGAAATTTTCACTTATGCTCAGTGGGAGAAATAAAGCTTTCTGCTAAATTTATGACCAAGTTTGTATTGGACCAACTCTTCTCAGCAGCTAACTGTCATGTGAACTTTACCATATACTAAATTTTTTTTCTTGATTTTCTCTTAATTGGGCAATTTGAGATTTTAGAGAAGTGGGTAGGATGTTGACTGAATATCTTTTACTTGATTTAAGCTTAAGGGAGAGCATTGCAGAACAAGGTTACAGATATTAATGAAAGGTTTGTTAAGTGAAAAAAGGTGGTGATACTGAAATCTGGTTTTGTACAGAGATTCAAATACAGAGGTTATGGGTGGGTAAATCTGCTCCTATTGTAGGTAATGAACTTGGCAGTAGTCTTCCTTTTAGCCTTTGGTTTCCAGAGTGACTAGAAAAAGATGGTTTTTGAAAGAAGTTTCGTATGAGTATTCATAACCATTTCCCCATAACTGTTAAACCTTTCTTTCCCTTTTAGTATTGATTTCTCATGAGTTGTCTTACACACTGAACTTTTTAATTGGTTGACTTTGCCTTGTCTGTTAAGTGTGCTTACTCATACACAGCGTCTGTGGAAGTTTGATATTTAATTTGAAAAGTATTTCTGTGAGTTCTTTGCAGAGGGGGTAGGGTGCCCCAGTTTATTCATCTTTATATAAAAGCAGCTAGCATGAGTCATATTGTTGGCATTTGATATGTTTTTTGTTGAACCAGTGGAGGGGGTTCTTGTTTCAGTTCAAGGAGACTTCTCTAAGGGTTGGAGTTGCCCAACAGTAGCACAGACTGTTCTTGGGAAAGAGATAGTAAGTTCTGGACAGGCTTGGATTCGGGGGGAGTTTGATCACTAGACTCAGTGATTTCTAAGCTTATTGTACATTTGAGATTCTGTGATTCTTCTTTTTGTCTAACACATGTCCAAAGAGGAGAGAAACAAAATATAAGTGGGAATCACATATTGTCCAGTAGAGCCGTTAATAGCAGTGATGGTTAATGGTGTTTGTACCAGCATTGGGAGCAATTGTGCTTTTCTCTGATTCCCAGAGTCAGCATGGACAGTTCTCATATTGAGAAACTGTTCCAATAAGATTAGACTTCAGACCATCTTCCAGATTTAGGCTGAGCCCCAGGAGAGAATTTTCTCAATTTTGAGAATGAGTATGAGAGTTTTAGAAGAAATCCCACTTCACATCCAAGTTACAAAAAGCCAGGAAAAAATATTATTCACTAAATATACCACCTTAAATGATTTTGATTGGTTTTCCACATAGCATTTACATTGTTGCCTGACTCATGAGGGCCCAAAAGTTATCATTAATCTGAATCTTGTTTCTCTTCAATTTCTGACAACTGGAGAAGGTATTAATTTCATCTACAAAGCTTAGAATTTCTGTCAGTGATCACAAAATGGTATTCCAGAGGCAAAATCTGGCACAAGGATCGATTTTCAATGGTTTGGACAGAGTTTTATTTTGTTTTAATTAGTTGCTGATATTTTAAAATTTGATGATTCTACCCCCAAATCAGATTTCTGGCTTCTCTCTAAAAAGGTCAGATTTGGCATATAACTGCATCAGGCATGCTATACAGCAGTCATTACCTGGAGTCTGGTGGCTGGATGAGGTATGTATTCCTGCTTAAGCAATCCTTGTCTTTCCTTGGTATTACATACCCAGCTTGATTCACTCATTTATGGGACTCGTCTGGCCTCTGAAGGTGATAAGTTTGTGACCCTTCCTCTGTAAGTAATGCTCATGCACAGGTCTGAGGACTGTAAGTAGCTATTATTTCAACCTCCGGGAGGGACTGCAGAATAATCTGAAGTGTTTCATTGGGTTTGGGCAGAGTGCTCTGCCTCTGGGAGGATCCGGGCCAGCCAACCCTGTAACCCGAGGGAAGAAGAAATAATGTATTCATCCTGTACTGAACTGTTGGCGTTCAGGAGAGCCACAGGCTAGGCGACGGGGCCTGAAGTGCCCTGCAGACTGGGGCTTGTCTAAGCTCAGGGCGACTTGGCACCTGTGCCAGAGACGGATTCAGTGGAGTGGCAGACGGCTCTGTGCCATGCATTCAGACAGCTTTCTGAATGCCGGCAGCCAAGAGAACATCAGCTGTGCCTGTGAGTAGTGTGGGTTCGCGCCAGAAACATCTAAACTTCAAAGGAAAATAAAATTGTACTGTGGGTCGATGCGGAAAGCTTATGGTCTTACTGAATCGGGCTCATGTTTACAGAGAAGGAAGATGGTACAAAGAATTCTGAGGGACTCTACCAGCTTTTCAGGGTTTTCCATTAAATGTTCATCTGATCATTCAGTAAACACATGTAAAATGCTTATCACCAGACGCTGTATCAGGGAGTCACAATGGGACTACAGGATAAAATGCAACGTAGCTTGTATCATCTTCAGCTCTCTGCAGTGAAAGAAAGTGAAGTCACTCAGTCGTGACTCTTTTTGACCCCATGGAGCCCGCCAGGCTCCTCCATCCATGTGGATTTTTCAGGCAAGAATACTTGAGTGGGGTGCCATTTCCTTCTTTCTGATATCAGCTCTCTGTAGCCTTGAGGCCAGAATTAGGATGGTGACAGTGGTAACAAGGGGCTCCCCAGGTGGCGCAGTGGCAAAGAATCCACCTGCCAAAGCAAGAGACTCGAGAGATGCAGATTCCATCCCTGGGTCAGGAAATCCCTCTGGAGAAGGAAATGGCAACCCACTCCAGGATTCCTGCCTGGAAAATTCCATGTAGAGGAGCCTGGTGAGAGCTACAGTCCATGGGGTCACACAGAGTCGGACACGACTGAGCGACTAAGCGCACACACATTCATAACCAACTGTGATTTCACTTGGGTTTCTAAAAGGCTTAAAGGGGTGTGTTTTGGGGTGGGAGGGGAGCTTACAAATCTGAGGCAACATATACTTTGGTTCTCATAAGGAAAGAATTTTGCTTTGTTTGACCTTGAAATTTTGTTCTTATGCTGGCCCACGACAGAATTCTGATATCTGGCATTAATAAAAGCAGATGTAGTCTTCAAAAATCTGAGAGCCTGAAGACAGGCTTGAGGAGACCAAAGCCCTCTCCAAGTTCCTCTGGTGCCCAAGTCTGATTTGTGAATCCGACAGCCTTTGGCACTTGTTTCGTTTTCTTCACCTGCTCCCTTGCCTCCCTCACCTACCTTGCTCCTTTCTCTCTTTTTTTAACATTTTTTAATATGAACCATTTTTAAAGTCCTTGTCAAATTGTTACAATATTGCTTTTATGTTTTATTTTGTTTTTTGGCCTTAAGGCATGCAGGCTCCTAGCTCCCTGACCAGGGATCAAACCCACACTACCAGCATTGTAAGGCAAAGTCGTAACCATTGGACATCCAGGGCGGTCCCCTTTGCTCCTCTCTTATCTCTCTTCTCTGCTTGATTCTTTTTTGTTTTCTCAGTAAGCTGTTTCCCCTTACCCTTCTCCTACTCGCCCCTCCTTTCTTTCCCTCAGCCCTTCTGTTTTCACCTTTCAGTACTTCCACTTCTTACCGAAACCCTGGGGAAACTTAACAAAAGGGGGGATACACAGTGTGAGCAAGGATCTGGGAAGGAAGTTTCAATCAAAAGCAACATGTAGATTGTAGATGCGTGATGAGGGGGAAGGTAGGCAGAAACTAGCTGATCCTGGGTGTTGAAGGGCAGGATTTAGAGCTGTTCGTGCATCCGATCTTGTTTAAAAATTAATCTCTTCCAGGTTAGAGCAGCTAAGAAAGAGTGGATGTGGCAGAGGCAGTAAAGCTAATATTGTGTTTGAAATCCTGTAAAGAACTTATAATAGGGCTTCATGGTGGCTCAGCTAGTAAAGAACCCGCCTGTCAATGCATGAGACACAGGTTTGATGCCTGGGTTGGGAAGATCCCCTGGAGAAGGAAATGGCGACCTGCTCCAGTATTCTTGTCTGGAAAAGTCCATGGACAGAGGAGCCTGGTGAACTACAGTCCATGGGATCACAAAGAGTCAGACACGACTGAGCACACACGTGTGGCCAAGTGCTTACAGAGAGGAGTAAGATGAGTAAATGCTAGCGTTTTTACCTTTTTAAACTGCTGCTTTGTAAAGATTCAGTGATACAGTATCTTTTACAAGGTATGCTTTTCAAAGTAAATTGCAAGACTGGACCACAAAGTATGTAAGAAAGGTAAACTATAGGTGTTTTAAATAATTTGCCATTTTAAGCTACTTGCTCTAGGCTGCACTGATTTTGGCCGCAGTGAGTCTTCACTGCTGCGTGCAGGTTACTTGCTGGTTGCGATGTGCGGGCCTGTCATTGCGGTGGCTCCTCTGCTTGCAGAGCACAGGCTCTAGGGCACGTGGGCTTCAGCAGTTGTGACAAGTGGGCTCAGGAGTTGGGTGAACAGGCATAGTTGCCCCAAGGCATCTTCCTGGACCACACATCTGATCTGTATCCCCTGCATTGGTCCTTCTTAACCACAGGAGCACCAGGGAAGTCCATTTTAAACTACTTTAATTCAGAATTAGATATGTCTAGTTATAGTGAAATGAAAGGCAATCTCATCACCTTATGGTACTTATAAATCCTTCCGTTCCATATCCTCAGTATTCTACTAAATGCAGCTGATACTACCTTCTCTTATCTAAATTAGTATTCAACACTTTTAAAAAGCTTGTCAAATATTTCGCAGAAAATGTTTTCTGAAAATCAGTTATAGAATATATTTCTACAGCTATCCTTTCTAAATGTGATTAATATGCATTTTTTTCTTTTTATAAATTATACAGTTGATTTATAATATTAGTTTAGATGTACAACAGTGATTCGATATTTTTATGCATTACCGAAAAATCACCACAACAGATAAGTCTAGTACCCATCTGTCACCATACAAAGTTACTATAATATTATTGACATGTTCCCTGTGCTGTACATTACATTCCCAGGTGGGAGCGGAGGATATGCACTTGTTTTTAACTTGTTAAATAAATAACTTGAAGCATTCTCAATAATGAGAGCTGAGTAAAGATAACACTCCTTATCATTATAGAATATTTACTTTTAAATCTCCTAAAAATTGGTCCAGCCCCTGTCTACCTTATGACCCTGAAGTATGTAACAAACTGCCATTCTAGTAAACTCCCTGAACTCTTCAGATAGTCATACCCTGGGGCCTTTGCACAGGCTACTCCGTTGACCCAAAAAGAGTCCGAAATGCAGTACTTGGATGCAATCTCAAAAACGACAGAATGATCTCTGTTCGTCTCCAAGGCAAACCATTCAATATCACAGTTATCCAAGTCTATGCCCCAACCAGTAACACTGAAGAAACTGAAGTTGAACGGTTTTATGAAGACCTACAAGATCTTTTAGAACTAACACCCAAAAAAGATGTCCTTTTCATTATAGGGGACTGGAATGCAAAAGTAGGAAGTCAAGAAACACCTGGAGTAACAGGCAAATTTGGCCTTGGAATGCGGAATGAAGCAGGGCAAAGACAAATAGAGTTTTGCCAAGAAAATGCGCTGGACATAGCAAACACCCTCTTCCAACAACACAAGAGAAGACTCTACACATGGACATCACCAGATGGTCAACACCAAAATCAGATTGATTATATTCTTTGCAGCCAGAGATGGAGAAGCTCTATACAGTCAACAAAAACAAGTCCAGGAGCTGACTGTGGCTCAGATCATGAACTCCTTATTGCCAAATTCAGACTGAAATTGAAGAAAGTAGGGAAGACCACTAGACCATTCAGGTATGACCTAAATCAAATCCCTTATGATTATACAGTGGAAGTGAGAAATAGATTTAAGGGCCTAGATCTGATAGATAGAGTGCCTGATGAACTTTGGAATGAGGTTCGTGACATTGTACAGGAGACAGGGATCAAGACCATCCCCATGGAAAAGAAATGCAAAAAAGAAAAATGGCTGTCTGGGGAGGCCTTACAAACAGCTGTGAAAAGAAGAAAGGTGAAAAGCAAAGGAGAAAAGGAAAGATATAAGCATCTGAATGCAGAGTTCCAAAGAATAAAGAAGAGATAAGAAAGCCTTCTTCAGCGATCAATGCAAAGAAATAGAGGGAAACAACAGGATGGGAAAGACTAGAGATCTCTTCAAGAAAATTAGAGATACCAAGGGAACATTTCATGCAAAGATGGGCTCAGTAAAGGACAGAAATGGTCTGAACCTAACAGAAGCAGAAGATATTAAGAAGAAGTGGCAAGAATACACAGAAGAACTGTACAGAAAAGATCTTCACGACCCAGATAATCATGATGATGTGATCACTAATCTAGAGCCAGACATCTTGGAATGTGAAGTCAAGTGGGCCTTAGAAAGCATCACTAGAAACAAAGCTAGTGGAGGTGATGGAATTCCAGTTGAGCTGTTTCAAATCCTGAAAGATGATGCTGTGAAAGTGCTACACTCAATATGCCAGCAAATTTGGAAAACTCAGCAGTGGCCACAGGACTGGAAAAGGTCAGTTTTCATTCCAATTCCAAAGAAAGTCAATGCAAAAGAATGCTCAAACTTCCGCACAATTGCACTCACCTCACATGCTAGTAAAGTAATGCTCAAAATTCTCCAAGCCAGGCTTCAGCAATACGTGAACCGTGAACTCCCTGATGTTCAAGCTGGTTTTAGAAAAGGCAGAGGAACCAGAGATCAAATTGCCAACATCCGCTGGATCATGGAAAAAGCAAGAGAGTTCCAGAAAAACATCTATTTCTGCTTTATTGACTATGCCAAAGCCTTTGACTGTGTGGATCACAATAAACTGGGGAAAATTCTGAGAGAGATGGGAATACCAGACCACCTGACCTGCCTCTTGAGAAATCTGTATGCAGGTCAGGAAGCAACAGTTAGAACTGGACATGGATCAACAGACTGGTTCCAAATAGGAAAAGGAGTACGTCAAGGCTGTATATTGTCACCCTGCTTATTTAACTTACATGCAGAGTACATCATGAGAAACGCTGGACTGGAAGAAGCACAAGCTGGAATCAAGATTGCCGGGAGAAATATCAATAAGCTCAGATATGCAGATGACACCACCCTTACGGCAGAAAGTGAAGAGGAACTAAAAAGCCTCTTGATGAAAGTGAAAGAGGAGAGTGAAAAAGTTGGCTTAAAGCTCAACATTCAGAAAACAAAGATCATGGCATCCGGTCCCATCACTTCATGGGAAATAGATGGGGAAACAGTAGAAACAGTGTCAGACTTTATTTTTTTGGGCTCCAAAATCACTGCAGATGGTGACTGCAGCCATGAAATTAAAAGACGCTTACTCCTTGGAAGAAAAGTTATGACCAACCTAGATAGCATATTCAAAAGCAGAGATATTACTTTGCCGACTAAGGTCCGTCTAGTCAAGGCTATGGTTTTTCCTGTGGTCATGTATGGATGTGAGAGTTGGACTGTGAAGAAGGCTGAGCGCCAAAGAATTGATGCATTTGAACTGTGGTGTTGGAGAAGACGCTTGAGGGTCCCTTTGACTGCAAGGAGATCCAACCAATCCATTCTGAAGGAGATCAACCCTGGGATTTCTTTGGAAGGAATGATGCTAAAGCTGAAGCTCCAGTACTTTGGCCACCTCATGCGAAGAACTGACTCATTGGAAAAGACTGATGCTGGGAGGGATTGGGGGCAGGAGGAGAAGGGGACGACCCAGGATAAGATGGCTGGATGGCATCACGGACTTGATGGACGTGAGTCTGAGTGAACCTCGGGAGTTGGTGATGGACAGGGAGGCCTGGCGTGCTGCGATTCATGGGGTCGCAAAGAGTCGGACACGACTGAGCGACTGGACTGAACTGAACTGACTGACCCTTGTCGCACACATCCTCAGCTGACATCCTTCTACTTAGCTACTGTACTGGCTCCTGTGTCATATCAGAGCCTCCCCTGACTCACCTGGGAAGAATTTACTGTTCCTTCCTCTGTCCTCTCAGCACTGTCTTCATGCTTCCATTGTAGGATTTACAACACTGCCTCAGCTTCCCAGGTGACACAGTGATAAAGAATCCACCTGCCAGTGCAGGAGATAGAAGAGAGATGGGTTCAGTCTCTGGGTTGGGAAGATCCCCTGGAGAAATACATGCAACCCACTCCAGTATTCCTGCCTGGAGAATCCCATGGGCAGAGGAGCCTGGCAGGCTACAGTCCATAAGGTGCGGTATATGCTAAGTCGCTTCAGTCGTGGTTGACTCTGCCCTCTGTCCATGTGATTTTCCAGGCAAGAATACTGGAGTGGGTGGCCATGCCCTCCTCCAGGGGATCTTGCTGAACCCGCATCTCTTCTGTCTCCTGCTTTGGCAGATGGGTTCTTTACCACTAACACCACCTGGGAAGCCCCAACACACACACACACACACACTAAAAAAAACCATTAAAAAACAAGTTATTTTTACATGTCTGTAGACCAGGAGCTACCTTGGGAGGCCCTGAGGGAAAAAAGCAATGGGTTTATCTTTCTTTCTTCAGGGCACAGCACCTGAAAGTTACTCAGTGTTTGTCAGATGAGAAGCATAAGCATTTTTGTAATCCTTTGCTGGTTGAGCAGACAATGAGAGAATGTTGTTGAATCAGTTTCTGCAGACTATGTGGGTAAAGGTTAAATGTTTGTACAGGACCAAAAATAACTTTTACTATAGAATTTGGCTTTTATAAGAGGATAAAATAGAAGAATATTATGATTATACATAGGTTTTTCTCTCAAATTGGACATTTTCTTTGATGTTTTGAAGGATAAAGTGAAGAGGATTTTTGTTTATTTGGCTGTGCCTCTCAGTTTAAGCGTCTTAGTTCCCTGACCAGGGATCAAACCTGTGCTCCCTGCAATGGAAACAGAGTCCTAACCACTGGACCACCAAGGACATCCCAAGAAGGGATTGAATAGTTCTGCCATTTTAACAAGCTGATTGATGTTCAGTATTTGCTTAGGCCTGAAAAACCTTAAAAGATATGCACATATATAAAATATATGCTGTGTGTGCGCCGTCAGTAAGTCATATCCAACTCTTTGCAACCCCATGAACTATATATAACCCATCAGGCTCCTCTGTCCGTGGAATATTCCAGGCAAGAATACTGGTGTGGGTTGCCATCTCCTCCTCCAGGAGATCTCCCCTCCCCAGGGATTGAACCCACATCTCCTGCGTTGGCAGGTGGATTCTATACCACTGAGCCACTTGGGAAGCCCAAGTGCCGGGTGTCAGGAGTGTGCGTATATATACATATAACGATATGATTTTTTTAATGCCATCTCTTTAAGAATTTTGTAGCCTAGGGTTGGAAGATATTTATTCTGTGATCCAGAATTGTGACATCCAGCTGTGAAATGAATGTTAAGGAAGCACGAGTAACTCGGCTACTTTCTGATTTCCTTGTGTCAGCTCCTGAATCAGAGTTCAGGTAGTTCACTCGGAGCCAGAGGTTGCTGACTATGAAGTTGCCAGTAGCAATCCCATCAAAGTCTCTAACAGAAGTCTAAGGAAACTTAAATGAACACCTAGATGAAGGTGTTCTCTTACCGTGGAAGTAGACACATAAAAGATATCTTTAATTGAAGATGTTTAAAACATGATTTTCAGTAGATTTAACTGGAGTTTTTCTACTGTTGACTGAGTAGAGCATTGTTTATAGAGGAAACCTTGTAGGGCTGGATACCAGCAGGACCACGTGGAGCAAAGAATGAAGAGGTATAGTGGCATGGGTGGGGGGTTGCAGAGAGAAGAGACAGGAAACCCATTTTATGAATTAGCAAAATTTGAGTCCTATGTCCAGATGTGCAGAATGAAGCATTTTAGTAACTAGCTATCTTTACGGAAGCAAACATTCATCAGAGATAGTTATTGAGAATCTATTATGTGCTGTATGGAAATTTAGAGACATGATATTGGTAATCAGATTAATAATCTGTATAGTTCAAAACTCTACAATAATTGGAACATAATGCCAGTAACAATAATGATTTAAAACAAAAGTAATTGACTTAAATACATAGTTTCCCATAAAGCCAGGACATTTAGAAGTACTAGAGAATTAGCGTTCGCCGCTTAGCTAGTTTTTGTAAAATATTAAGTTTTTAAATACAGTGATAGAAATGAAATTTGTATTGCTTTTCTAAATGATGCTAGACACTTTGCACTTAAACTTTTATTTGATGCATTAATAGTTATACACAGCATCTGTGTATATTCTAATAAATTATCACTAAGGCTTGGCCTGGATCACTTAGACTTGCTTTGTGTAATTGCACATTGTGTGTAACTGTTGAATGCTATAAATTTGCATCGTGAACTTTGGAGTTAGACAAGCCTGAATGGGAATCTAAGTCTAGTACTTATTCATTGTATGACTTTGGACAAAATACTTGGTCTCTTGCTTTGATTTCCTCATGTATGGAATGGAAGCATTACATAATAGGATTGCTGTGAGAATTAAATGAGCTAAACTACATCAAGTACTTATCACAGGATCTGGAACATAGTAAGAATTCAGTAAATAGTCTCCTGTTCAATGTAAATGGTAAATTGCTTGGGAAGTTAAACTGTGTTCTAGTAGATGCTTTAAAATTGTAATTACTGCTTGGGAAATAGGCTTAATTTTAAAAAGCCTCAATTTGCGATTAATTCTGTACAAAAGATTTAAGCTAGTTAAACGTTTTTCATTCTTCAAACTTATTTAGAGAAAAACATATATGGAACATGTTTGTGCCATGAGACTTCATGTTGAATTATTTCAGCAAAGAAAGTCACCGTTTAGAGAATGCCTTGAACTTTTGTCAGTGACACAGCCATTCCAAAATGTAAATCTTTGGACTCTACAGATCAGTGATTTCTATACACTGTCTTTTTCTGGTAATAAAAATCAATTTACTGGTATGATTTTAAATGTCCTTGCTTAATTATGGGGAAGTTAATGAAGTTCTGTCTCTTGTGCATTCTAAATAAAACCACTAAATTGAATCATTCAGATCTGTACTTCCTTAAACTTTCCTTTCCAACAATGTAGTTAAACTGCAATAATTGATCACCTGAATTTCTTGGCTTTCATCCTAGCTAGCTCTCATCTGGGAAAAAAAAAAGTGCAAATTTGATTTCTATACTTGACATTAAAACGTTATCTGGGCCAGAATATAATATTTGGCTGTCAAAAGTTATGAAAACTTTTATAGTGAGCTTATTCTAAGATAATACTGAGGTAAATGTCATTTCAAATGAAGATATTATTATGAAAACTTAGAAAAACAAACACAGTCTGTAAGTGGAGGAGATGTTGTGATACTGACTTTACTTTCATATCCATGCAGTGAGGATTAACTGCGCTGAGAGGACACCTTCTTATTTTGTTTCTAAAGGATTCAGCATAACTCTACTCCCCCTGCCCTCCAGATATCCAAATATCTGCTCAGATATTGGGGCACTAGGAGGAAGCCATGCTTTGAGCTTAGAATGGAAGCAACCCAATTTCATATATGTCTGTGCTCTTTATTTTGCTCAAGTAGTTGGTGATTTCGTAAAGGAGAAAAAGACTTTGTTGTTCTTGGTCAGTTGTCCAGCTGTGCTCGACTCTTGGCAGCCCCATGGACTGCAGCACGCCAGGCTTCCCTGTCCTTTACCATCTCCTGGAGCTTGCTCAAACTCATGACCATTGACTCAGTGATACTACCCAACCATCTCATCCTCTGTCATCCCTTTCTCAACCAGCCTTCAATCTTTCCTAGCATCAGGGTCTTTTCCCAGTGCTAGAAATAGACGTTAGGGAGTTGTATATTTCATGAAGAAGTAACCTGAAAGATTCTATTTGGTCCGACCACCCTAAGCTTCCTTCTTCAGAACGTTACTGTTCTGAGCCAGGGTATCAAGAATTATTATTTTTAGTTTATTTGTTTAAGGAACTGCTTTTCATTCTGCCAGATTTGCAGAGCCTTCCATATGTTACATATCCTTTAAAGTCGGTGTGGGGCCAACCACTGAAGCTGTCACTACTGACTCCAGTTGCCTGTAGTCTTTTCTGAAAGTCCTTTAGTGTGAGTAATTGACACCATCAAATCTAGAACTTAAATTTTTTTCTTTTCTCAGTCCACATTACATAATAATTGGCCATTACAGTGTTGGACATGATGAAGAAGTCTTTGTATATCTCATCTCATTGAAGCCTTCCATTTTCTTTGGGAGGGGAATATAGAAGGTATGATTAGTGATCATTTTGCAGTTGAGGAAACATAAGTTCCACAGAGATGATTACTATTCCAAGATCATATTTCTATAACTGGAACCAGTGTCCTGATACTCTGTATTCTGGCCCATATTTGCCTTGTGTAGAAATCTTAGTTTCCGATCAAGTCAGCCAACTCTTCAAAGACCTTTTCTGATTCCACTTACAGAACTTTTCAGATTCCACTTATCAGAAACTTTATATCTAGAGAACTGTCCTATAGATGAGCTACATTTCCAATTTTAAATGTTCTTTAACAGTCACGTTAAAAAAAGAACAGGTGACATTAATTTTAATATCTTTTTATAACTGAGTATGTCTAAAATGTTTAATTCTAGCATTAATATAAAAATATTAATGAGATGCTTTTATGTTCTTTTTTCCCCACACACTAGGATTTTGAAATCCCCTGTGTATCTTACACCTGCACATCTCAGTTTGGACCAGCTATGTTTCAAGTGCTCAGTGTGACACGTGGCTGCATTGGACAACACAGCTCTAAAGCTTTTTCTCCAGTGTGGCTGACAATCAGCTTCTCCCCTCTGATAACAGATGACAGGGAAATACTCATTACTTCCACACCAGATGACGGAAATGGTTGATTCATAACTAATTAAAATCATAAGCTTAGGCACAGAAAAATATGGATACCATTCATTCTTGTGAGGGTTTTTGTCAGTGGTGGTATTTGTTTTGCCCGATAATTCATAATTCAAATGAAGACCCCTATTCAATCCCTGGGTCAGGAAGATCCTCTGGAAGAGGGCATGGCAACCCACTCCAGTATTCTTGCCTAGAGAATTGGATTGACAGAGGAGCCTGGTAGGCTGCAGTGATACAGAATTTTGTGTTTCCAGGGAGCACTAATGATGAAGAACCCACCTGCCAATGCAGGAGACGTAAGAGACACAGATTCAGTCCATGGGTTGGGAAGATCCCTTGGAGGAGGGCATGGCAACCTACTACAGTATTCTTGCCTGAGAATCCCATGGACACAGGAGCCTGGCAGGCCACAGTCCACGGGGTCGCAAAGAGTGGGACACGACTAAGCCGCTGAGTGCACACGCACACCCACGTAGCTTACAAAGGAAACTATTTCATAAATAGTTTGAAAATATTTCAATGCTGCTGCTGCTGCTAAGTCACTTCAGTCATGTCCGACTCTGTGCAACCCCATTGACGGCAGCCCACCAGGCTCCCCCGTCCCTGGGATCCTCCAGGCAAGAACACTGGAGTGGGTTGCCACTACCTTCTCCAATGCGTGAAAGTGAAAAGTGAAAGTGAAGTCGCTCAGTCGCATCCGACCCTTAGCGACCCCATGAACTGCAGCCCACCAGGCTCCTCCATCCATGGGATTTTCCAGGCAAGAGTACTGGAGTGGGGTGCCGTTGCCTTCTCCGAAATATTTCAATAGTGTGAAAATATTTCATATTTATCAGATATTTAGCCTTTCGTTTCATTTATTCATTTATGTGTGCTATTTTCTGAAATGCAGATCAGACTGTGTGTCTTCCTTGTTCAGAATTGTTCAGTTCCTCCCCACTGGTGTTTCCTAAGGTTGCCCAGTGATAAGATTCACCCTCGGTACTTGGATATCCTCTGTTCCTGGTCCTGTCAGACCAAAAGAATCAGATAGGTATTTTTAGTAAGCTCGCCTGGTGGCTCTTACCATCAAGCCAGTTGGGAAAACTGACCTAAAAGATGAAGTTTTACTCCTTAGCTTACCATGTGGAGTCCTTTCTGACCTAGCCTGTGACTAGGCCTATTACCAAGTAGAGTTAGATTGTAGTGCAGAGAAGTACTTGGCCAGGTTCTCTTCACGCCTGTGCTTAAGCTTCCTTCAGCCTGGGATGCCCATCCCCTCTGTGTCTGCCAGCCCACTGCCAAGTCAGCCTCAGGACCACCTCCTCAGTGCTTGCCTGTTTGCCGGGGCGCACACACTTCCTCCCCACACTTTACATTGCTCCTTGATGTTGGTGACTCAAAGCCCTGGAGGTCACTCACTCTCACCATCTGTTGGCCTTGGGTGTCTCCTCACTGAGAATGGGGCTTTTCCTTTCCAGTCTGTTAGCTAGAGCCACTAGAAGGGAATCTGGCACATGGTAATAGTCAATAAATATTTTTCTCATGAAAGCCTGATGATACCAGTAATAATAACATCTCCATCTGTTTCAGAGTGATTTGCAGATTGCAGCATGCTTTTCACTTGCATCATCTAAGTCTTACCCACAATCTCGTGAGGTGGAAGTCCTATTTTTCAAGATGTTAAGCAGCTTGCCCCATGTCACGTGGCTTGTAATAAGTGACACTATATCTCCAGCACAAGTCCACAAGATGCAGGGTGCAAAAGAAGCTGAAATCTTGGGTTCAGATTTCTAGTGAGGAAATGGCCTTTGCTTATTCACACACACACACAAAATAAAGTTCACGTGGATCTTTTGTTCCAAATTTCTAGCTTTTTTAGGCTTTCCAAAAGCATTATTTCACGAGTTTGTACCTAGTGTTCAGCTAAGCAGTAACTGCTAGCTTGTATACATATTCACATGACTATGTGAAAAATTGAGGGAAGCAGTTAGAATCTCACTGGGTTCTTCTCTTTCAAGACATTCCAGGGGTTCTCATCTGTCATTTGGGGAAGTTCCTTATATCCTTTGGGTAAATGTACCTATATCTGCATACAATGTATATTTTGTTGACATCAGACACTATGAAGTAATTGAGATGGTTTGTGATGCTTTAGAAGTGTTACTGTGTTTTTATTTCTTGCTGTATGATCACAAGTTTCACACCCAGCCTATCAATTTTATGTCCTAGTCCTAATCAGTCAGTAACATATTAGCAAAACAGCCCAGTCTGGCCTCAATCTTTCCATGAAATATGCATCATACTTTGTGGTCTCACACAAATTTATTTTAAGGGTTAGGACTTCCCTTTATCAGGGCAATAGCAAGAAATGCCTCTGTTTCCTCCTTTCCTAGGCAGTTCCATTTTATTTGGTAAGTGTTAGTAAGCAGATTTTTATGGCTAAAAGAGGAACTATTTCAACCTTTTTTTTTTTTTTTTTTCCAAACTGAGTAGTTTGAAAGCATCATCTTTTTGTGTATTATTCTTATTGGCTTGCTGATGTTGATTCATCCTGTGGTGATGTGCTGGTAGAACAGAAATGAAATAACAGTCATTTAAAAAAAAACACAGTAAATTTTAGCTCTGTTAAAATGGCCATTATTAGTATTTAGTGGGTCCTGCCCTAGATTTAAATAATGGCTGCTTGGAGACTCCTCTGAGGCGGGATTTTTCTGCCTGAAAGAGTTTGTACTGTTTTATGCAGTTGTCTGGGAGTCATGGTGATAAAGCTCTCAATGTTCTATTAGGTTCATCTTTTCTATACCATTCTGGATCATAGATAAATTGAGATGAGGTAAAAATACTGAAGCAAGAGTCATTTTATGAAGACTTCATTTTAAAGTGCTTGCCCCATGTTGTCTAATTTGATAAACCACTAAAAAGTCCTAGGTGTGGAAATAGGAGTCATTTTGTTGTTACTGCTGTTATCATTCTCAGAAATGTCTCAACCATAATTTCATGGAATTGCGATAGGCAGTCTATCTTTTTTAATGTAACGGCTGTATTGAGCTATGTCATATTTCATTCAGTATACCCGTTAGAGTGTACAGTTGCTTTTTAGTATATTCACTGTTTTGTAACTGTCACTACAGTCACTTTTACAACATTTTCATCACCCCCCCCAAAAAAAATCCTGCACCCCTTAGCCATCACTTCCCATTTCCTCCAGCACCTCCAGCTCTCTAGTCAACAATTAATCTACTTTCTGTTTGTATGGAGTAGTCTCTTTTGGACATTTCACATTAATGTAATCACATTAGTGACTAGTTTTGCTCACTAAGCTTATATTTTCCGTGTAAGCATGAATCTTTACTTCATTCCTGTTTATGAATGAATAACAGCCCCATTTGCAGCCATACCTCATTTTATCTTTCTGTTTCATTGAAGGACATTTAGGTTATTTCCACATTTCAGCTGTTATGAGTCATACTACCACAACCATTTGTCTATACATTTTTGTGTGGAAATATGTTTTCTCTTGGGTATATACGTAGGAGTAGATTTGCTCAGTCTATGTCAAACTTTGAGGAACTGCCAGATTTGTTCCAAAATGGCTGTACAATTTTACACTTCTACCAGCAGTGTATGAGGGTTCCAACTTCTCCAACCCCCACCAGCACTCCTGGTGTCTTTGCTGATCGCCATCTTAGTGAGTGTGAAGTCATATCTCATTGTGCTTTTGATTTGCATCTTCCCAGTGGCGACTGACTTTGAATCACCTATCATGTGCTATTAGCCATTTGTATATCCTCTTTTGGGAAATGTCTATTGAGATCTGTTGCCCATTTTTAAATTGGATTATTTCTGTTTTTATTATTGAGTTCTTAGAATTACTAGATATTCTATATATTCTAGTTATTTGGTGGTGGTAGTGGTGTAGTCACTAGTGTGTGACTTTGTGACCCATTGGATTGTAGCCCATCAGACCCCTCTGTCCATGGGATTTCCCAGGCAAGAATATTGGAGCGGCGTTACCATTTGCTTCTCCATGGGGTCTTCCTGACCTAAGGATCAAATTTGGGTCCCCTGCCTTACAAGTGGTCTGCTGCATGGCGGGTGGATTTTTTACCAGCTAAGCCACCAGGAAAGCCCTTTCTTATTAAGTATACGATTTGCAAACATTTTATCCCATTCTGTGTAGTTACAGCTGTCTGTCTTAAAACCTTCTTATTCTTCAGGGTGTGACATCTTCTAGGCTCTTTTACCATCTGAGTCAGCTCCTCTTTCTATTCCTTTATTATGAGCACTGAGCATGGTATATTGATACTCTCATTTTAGGATTTCCTTCTCTACCTACCCAAAGAAGCTGTGTCAAACACGTCCATTGCCTAGGACCCTGCCTTACACAAAATAGGAGCTCAGTAACAGCTTGGTCAACTATGATAACTTAACATGAAGCTTGGACCTGAGGGGGAAAAAATCCAGTCAGTACTAATTCAAGAAAGCTAATAGCCACTTGTGGGCTCATCACAGGATTGGTACAGTGTAGGGCTTCCCTGATAGCTTGGACTGCAAAGAATCTGCCTGCAACGCAGGAGACCGGGGGTTTGATCCTGGGTCAGAAAGATGCCCTGGAGAAGGGAATGGCTACCCACTCCAGTATTCTTGCCTGGAGAATTCCACGAACAGAGGAGCCTGGCAGGCTACAGTCCATGGGGCTGCGACTGATACTTCACTTTAGGGCCCAGTGCTCCACAGACTTCTTTGATCTGTTCTAAGCAGTGAACCAAGATTAATAAGGCCAGCATTTGTTTTATTCATTTGTTTAAAAATCTTTAAAATATGGTGCTGTACTCAGTGAGCTCAAATCTGATAAAGTCATGTTAATAGAGGCACAGCATATATGCAGGAAGGTGACCTGCTGAATTGTGCTGCTTAACAACTCTGATGTGATATGAGGTATCCAAAGGTTTTCCCTTCCTAACTGGAGAGTTCTTATGTTAGTACTTATATCATGATTTTTTTTCCCCTTGTGACCTTTTCTTCATTTGTCAAACTTTTCTAAATTAAAAGTAATCAGTCATGTTCTTTAATTTTTGGCACGTACTTTTTCTCTAGTTTCTGTCCTTCCAGTTTTTTGCTGTTGAAAATGTTGCCAGTGTACTATATTGACCAGAAAATGACAGATAACGTGAAGTAACAGTTACTCCCTGCAGACTGAGGTTGGGATTTTAACTGTTTAAAAGAGGATCCTTCTCAAAATTCCCTGACTCTTGATTTTAAACCCTGAAGACACAAGAGAAAAATCTAAGAATGGGATCCAAGAAGGAACCCCGTGTAATTTTTGTGTGCTTCTGGTGAGATTCGTACTCTCACCTACTTTTATTTCTTTTTTGGCACCAAGACAGCTTTAAAAAACAAAACAGAACTAGTTGACAGCTTAAGATGATTGATTTTTTTTTTTTTTTCAGCTAGCACAGCAAGATGAGCTAAAATTACTTCATCAGAAAAGACTTGCTAGGATTCTTGAATGAGAAATACCCCCTCCCTTGATTTTTTTTCTTTATGAAATAAAACTAGGTCTGTATTTAGGAGGAAAGAGTTTAGCAGACATGCTGATTATAATACTGTATTGAAAAACACTTTTCTTTGATTGACTAAAATTCAACTGCTGTTTGTGGTAGTTAAAAACCTGTAATCTGTCTTCATTTTGGTGTTCCCCACACTTCTGTGAGATGAATAACAGGGTCCCCCAATCTCCAAGTGGAAAAACCAAGAGAGGACACTTAAGAAACGCTTTCCTATCTTCTCCCGGGACTCCTCCAAAACCGGGCTGCTGGGACATGACCTAATTGAGAGCTGAGACCTTGTTTCATAGTTACTGTATCTTTTTTGCCAGGATATAGGATCATAGTTGCTGTATCTTCTTTGCCAGGATATCGGCCTGGCACACTATACGCTCTTAAAACATGTTGCATGGATGAAAGGCAGGCAGAAGCATTCTATTAAGATTAATCTGATGGACAGACCTGGGTTAGAGCTCCTGAGGGTGCTACTTACTAGCTGAAGTCTCTAGATGAAGGATGTTATCTCATTAAGCCTCAGTTCCTTCTTTGCAAAATGAGGATAATATTAGCACCTACTTCAGTAGAGTGTAGAACAGTAAGGATTCAATTATTATTAGCTATTATTAAGTTGAGTGAATTTCCTGACTCCTCATTCAGAACTGGACTGCCTTGCTGTTAGTGACCCTGATTACGCATGGTCAAGTATGTGGGTATGTATTGTCAGCTCAGTTACTGAAGAATAGGATGCAATAGTTGAGGCGGTGTTATTTGGACGTCGATTTCTACTAAATCCACTGAATTAGATTCAGCCCTCACTTTGAGGGAGTATGCACTGACACTGGGAAAGATGAAATAAAGAAGTTTTCCAGTATGAATATTCTTGTCTTTGGAGGTTAGCCCTGAGTCTCAGAACAAAAACAAGTCAGTAGTTATTAGTTACTGTATCTCCTTTTCCAAAACACACATGGTTCATCATTATAGTCATTTGCAGATAGTTTTGCATGACACACTTTTGCTTTTGTGTTTCTACTAAATCACTAAATGACTAACATTCATGTTCCTAACTTGTTAAAATTGTCAAAGGATTCTTTTCAGGATTATATATGTGATAAAGCTTAGTTAGTTGGGACAATGTGGAAAATGGGAAAAGCCAAGTGAAGAGCTCTTGATCTTGTGATCAAAATAATAAAGCAGAATCCAGGGATTACCCCATAATGAATGGATTATTTGGATATAGAAAGAAATTATTTTTAGGCGTGGCATTCCTATAAACCCTACAGTTATGTGTTTTACAAACTAGAAATTTATGCACTAAATAAAAATTACCAGATGTCAGTGTTTGTATGTGCCAGCTGGCACAGAAGTTGAGAAGGTTCAGAATTCTGGAAGAAATGGTGCTCACTTCTTTGCCATTCAAACTCAAAAAAGATAGTTGAGGTGAAATGCTGTTTAAAAAACTACAATGTCCTCAAAGATGTCATATGTTACAAATTGTTATCTGAAAGCCTTTAATTTTTTTCCCCCTCATGACTCCATGCATGTTTGTGGTGTTGCGAATGTAATCCATGTTTCTAATGTAATTTATTACATTCTTTCCTGAGGCTTAGCTCATTCTTTTAAAGGGTCAGCAAATCTCTCTCTCTATTTTTTTTTAATGTTTTATTTTGTATTGGGATATAGATGATTAACGGGCTTCCCCAGTGATTCAGACTGTAAAGAATCCGCCTGCAATGCAGGAGACCTGGGTTCAATCCCAGTGTTGGGAAGATCCCCTGGAGGAGGGCATGACAACCCACTCCAGTATTCTTGCCTGGGAAATCCCATGGACAGAGGAGCCTGGCAGGCTACAGTCCCTAGGGTTGCAAAGAGTCAGACACGGCTGAGCGACTACACACTTAGCCCATCAACAGTGTTGTGATATTTTAAGGCAAACAGCAAAAAACCCATCATATACGTATATCCATCCTCAACTCCCCTCCCATTCAGGCTGCCACATAACACTAATCAGAGTTCCATGTGCTCTACAGTAGGTCCTTGTTAGTTATCCATTTTAAATATAGCTGTGTGTACATGTCCATCACAAATTCCCTATCCTTTCCCCTGATCTTTTCCCCCAGCAACCATAAGTTTGTAAGCAGATATCTTTATTTAAAGACCCAACCTGAACACAGCAGCCTCATAGAGGTCCAGTGCAGAGCTAAATGTATGATAGGATTCAGTATTTTTATCTTGCACATACCAGAACACTTCAGTTATTTTCGTGAAATCATCAAATGGGTTCTCTTCTTCTCTCCTTAGAAATTCGAGCTCAACTGGTAGAACAACAGAAATGCCTGGAGCAGCAGACAGAGATGAGAGTTCAGCTTCTGCAGGACCTGCAAGATTTCTTCCGGAAAAAAGCCGAAATTGAGACGGATTATTCTCGGAACCTAGAAAAGTTAGCAGAAAGGTTCATGGCCAAAACAAGAAGCACTAAGGATCATCAACAGTACAAGTAAGAGAGGCTTGACTCAAATTCATCTTTCCAAGAGAATATCCTGTCTTCTCTACAGTCCATGGAATTCTCTAGGCCAGAATACTGGAGTGGGTAGCCTTTCCCTTCTCCAGGGGATCTTCCCAACCCAGGGATTGAACCCAGGTCTCCCACACTGCAGGTAGATTCTTGACCAACTGAACCACAAGGGAAGCCCTTTATTGGTTTTAGAATTTTCCATTTTTCGTCTGAAACATTGTTGATTGGTGCATCCCCATAAATAAAAGCAACCTTCTGCATTTATAATTCATGAACATAAATGTGTTACATATTAAACTAATAATATTCTCTTGACGTGTTTCTGTTTCCAATCAATACACTAGGAGTTGATGTCTAACACAGGTAGATATTTGGTTTTGTTTGTTTTTGTGATTCAAGCCAATTTTTTTCTAATTGGAGTATAGATGCTTTACGATGTTGTGATAGTTTCTTCTATACAGCGAGATGAATCAGCCACCCATACACATATATCCCCTCTTCTTTGGATTTCCTTCCCATTTAGGTCACCAGAGAGCACTGAGTCAAGTTCCCTGTGCTATACAGTAGGTTTTTGTTGGATATCTATTTTATACATAGTATCAATAGTGTATATATGCCAATCCCAATCTCCCAATCCATCCCACACCCTCTTCCCCCTTGGTATCCATATGTTTGTTCTCTACATCTGTGACTCTAATTCTGCTTTGAGAATAAGTTCATCTGCAGCATTTTTCTAGATTCCACGTATATGTGTTAATGTATCACATTTGTTTTTCTTTTCCTGACTTCACTCTAACACTGGCAGATAGGTATTTGGATAGGCAAATTTTAAATAGCTGATTCTTCATGCAGAGAGCTCAGGATTTTTGTAGTGATCTTACATGAAAATGATCAATGAGGGTTGCTTAAATTTGCATGCCCATACCCCGCCCCAGTAGTATTTGTGGTGGTTGCAGTAGAGGCTGACTTAAAACAAGGGCCTTTGATTAAATGCTTATGATCTAGCTTAATTAATTGACAGTTGACCCTTGAACAACCACAAGGGTTGCCAACCCCCTGCACAGTCAAAAGTCGGTTTACTGTTATCTCTGCCTCAAAAACAAAGGAATTGGTAAATGACTCGCCCAAAGGCAGGAAGCTGAACAGTTATGGATAGAATCAGGGCTCAAACCCAAGTTCTACCTATTGTGATCTCTAATTGAACAGAAACTATTCCCTGTACCTAGTTAATTTAAAGATATGTGAAATGAAAATACAGCTATTACATTTATTGAAAAAATTCTGCATGTAAATTGACCTGCACAGTTTGAACCCTAGTTGTTCAGGGATCAGCTGTACTTCATTTGTTTAAACAAAATACATGGAAGTTTTTCAATAATGAGATTTACTTTAGAATTTAAATCTGGGAGACAAGTAGGCAAGCAACTCCAATAGAGTATACAGGTGGTCTGAAAGATGTCAGTGCAAGCTACCAGGGAGACCTGGTGGAAATCCATTCTGTAGTGGAGGTGGGGTAGGAAGGTCCAGGTAAGGTCCTGGAAGAAATGATACATAAGTGAAGACCTGAAGGACTTGTTAGCCAGGTAAGGGCCCAGAGCAGGACATTCAAGCAAAGGGAACATCGTGCATAAGGGGCCAGAGGGAAGGGGAGCAGGGCGGCTTTGCAGAGCAGAAAGTAATCCAGTGGGAGTGAGTAATGAGGTAGTGAGCTATGTGACTCCCCATGTACACTGTGCCTGATCACAGAGGCCTGTAGACCATACCAGGAAGTCTAGACTTTATCCTCAGGGCTTGAGAAGTCTTTGTAGAGGCTTTTAAGTTGAAGAATAACCAGCTCAGAACTGCATCTTGAAATGGAAACTGTAGATAGGATTGTGGGCTGGAGGAGGACATGGGCATAGTCTGGAGGGAGACCAGGCAGAAGTCCTTCACCATGATGGCATGAACTAGCCACACTGTAGGTGGAATTAGAATTGTTTAGGAGATGTTAAAAAGCCAGCCCAGTCTTTCAACAACTAGATAATATGAGAAATATTTCTGTTACAAAACTCCTGGAAATGCTGACCAAAATATAATAGACATCATTGTAAATCTATAACTGAACTCACAGGAAAGTAGGGGAAATTTCCAGTGGCCCAGAAAGGAAAAGGGAACTGAAAACTTGAGTGGTGATTGTATCCCACAAGGGGACAGAAGCAGGGGGCTGGATGTGAGGACTTGCTAATCACCGTCCTATAGCACAGCATCCCAGCCCAAAGTCAGGGGCAGCAGAACTGCTGTCTCCATGAAAGAGTAGAGCAGAACCTCACACGGATGAGGCGAAAGGATAGTCAGGGAGTCTGGGATGGACATGTACACACTGCTGTACTTAAAATGGATAACCAGTAAGGACCTGTTGTAGAGCAGAGGGGACTCTGCTCAATTTTATGTGGCAGTCTGGATGGGAGGGGAGTTTGAGGGGGAATGGATACATGTATTTCTATGGCTGAGTCCCTTTGCTGGTCACCTGAAACTGTCACAACATTGTTAACTGGCTATACCTCAAGACAAAAATTTTTTTAAAAAAAAAGAATCACTCACACCCACCTCCACACACCCCACCACCCCCACCACCTTGACACACACACAGGACAATAAGGAAGCCCAAATGCTGCTGGGCTCCAACTGGTAGGAGATTGCAGAAAAGCACATGTCAGTCTTCACCATTGGCTTTGCAGTTTTATTTTATACCCTTCTGTGGCCTTGGCTCCTACATAAAAAGTAGGATAGTTTTGTTTTTTTTTAAAAGAAAAAAACCCTCCATACTGTTTTTCACAGTGGCTACACCAATTTATATCTCCACTGACATTGTGGGAGGGTTCCCTCTCCTCCACATCCATTCTAATATTTGCTATTTGCATTCTTTTTGATGGTGGCCATCATGGTGAGTGTGAGGTGATATATCTCATTGTAGTTTTGATTTGCATTTCCCCAAGGAGACCCAACCAGTCCATTCTGAAGGAGATCAGTCCTGGGTGTTCTTTGGAAGGAATGATGCTAAAGTTGAACCTCCAGTACTTTGGCCACCTCATGCGAAGAGTTGACTCATTGGAAAAGACTCTGATGCTGGGAGGGACTGGGTGCAGGAGGAGAAGGGGACGACAGAGGATGAGATGGCTGGATGGCATCACCAACTTGATAGACGTGAGTTTGAGTGAACTCCGGGAGATGGTGATGGACAGGGAGGCCTGGCGTGCTGTGATTCATGGGGTCGCAAAGAGTCGGATACGACTGAGCGACTGAACTGAACTGAACTGAATGCTGTTGAGCATCTTTTCATGTGCCTGTTGGCCATCCGTGTGTCTTCTTTGGCAATTCTACTCTTGGGTATATATCCAAAAAAAACATTAATTTGAAAAGATACATGCATACCAATTATTTACAGCTGCCAAGGAATGGAAACAACCTAAGTGTCCATGAATGGATACAGAAGCTGTGTTAGAGACACACAATGGCACACTACTCAGTCATAAAAAAAGAATGAAATGTTTCCATTTGCAGCAATATGGATGGACTTAGAGGGTATTATGCTAAGTGAAATAAGTCGGACAGATGCTGCATAATAAATACTGACAAATACTGTATGATATCACTTATATGTGGAATCTAAAAAACACAACAAGCTAGTGAATACAATAAGGAAGAAGCAGACTCACACATGTAGAGAACAAATTAGTGGTTACCAGTGGGGAGAGGGACAACGTGAGGATAGGGGATGAAGATGTATGAACTATTATGTATTTTAAAAGTTATAAAGATACACTGTATAACATGGAATATAGCCAAAAATTTTATAGTAACTATAAATGGAATATAACCTTTAAAAATTGTGAATCACTCATGTACACCTGTACCCCTGTAACTTACATAATACTGTGTGTACCTATAACTTACATAATATTGCACATCAACTCTATGTCCATAAAAAAAACTTTTTTAACTCTTCTCATCATAAGAAAAAAAAAATAGGAACTTTTGCAGGAAAAGAGAGTAGAGGTTCTTTTGCAGAATACCTTTTTTAGTTTTTATTTTGGGCTCACTTTAACCTGTAGTGTTGGTCCAGCATAGAAATAAATTTTGGTGATGGTTCCCAGGGTGAGCAGATGTCAAATGTGCTTGACAGAGACTGGAGCCAGTGCGAGATCTGCATTTATAGAGACTGTCCGGTTTTAAAAGTAATTGCAAATAAGAGGACAGCCCATTGGTTTATACAGTAAATACTTTTGAGTGTCTCCTTGTGTGTTCTGTACTTGGGAATCACTTCTGAGCTGAAAGCATGCCTGGGCGCATGCACTCTGATCTGATCCCTGAGTGCATCAGCTGCCACTTTTTCTTTCTCCTGGCTGGTTCACTAGTTTTCTTAAAAAGGTACGTAGCTTGGAATTTTCCTTAAGTTTATTATTGACTGTGGGACTGCAAATAAGATAATAAGTCTACAGAAAGGACAAAAACCAGGTTTGGGGGACAAAAACCAAAGACAAGCTTGAAGAAAGAGTCAAACAGACCTGGCTTGAATACTAGCTCTGCTGTGTGACCTTGGTCGATAGAGTCAGTATTGCTGAGCCTTGGTTTCCTAACTTGTAAAGTGAGATTCTATGACCATCAGATGAGAAACATGACAAATCCTTGATGCAACTGAGAGCTGACATCGGGTACACGCTCAATATTCCTTCTCCTCACAACACGACTGTTACATCTTTGGCACTGTTAACTTTCAGTTCAGTTCAGTTCAGTTGCTCAGTCGTGTCCGACTCTTTGTGACCCCATGAATCACAGCACATCAGGCCTCCCTGTCCGTCACCATCTCCCGGAGTTCACTCAGACTCACATCCATCAAGTCCATGATGCCATCCAGCCATCTCATCCTCAGTCGTCCCCTTCTCCTCCTGCCCCCAGTCCCTCCCAGCATCAGAGTCTTTTCCAATGAGTCAACTCTTCGCATGAGGTGGCCAAAGTACTAGAGTTTCAGCTTCAGCATCATTCCTTCCAAAGAAATCCCAGGGTTGATCTCCTTCAGAATGGACTGGTTGGATCTCCTTGCAGTCCAAGGGACTCTCAGGAGTCTTCTCCAACACCACAGTTCAAAAGCATCAATTCTTTGGTGCTCAGCCCTCTTCACAGTCCAACTCTCACATCCATACATGACCACAGGAAAAAGCATAACCTTGACTAGATGGACCTTAGTCGGCAAAGTAATGTCTCTGCTTTTGAATATACTATCTAGGTTGGTCATAACTTTTCTTCCAAGGAGTAAGCGTCTTTTAATTTCATGGCTGCAGTCACCATCTGCAATGATTTTGGAGCACCAAAAAATAAAGTCTGACACTGTTTCCACTGTTTCCCCATCTATTTCCCATGAAGTGATGGGACCAGATGCCATGATCTTCGTTTTCTGAATGTTGAGCTTTAAGCCAACTTTTTCGCTCTCCTCTTTCACTTTCATCAAGAGGCTTTTTAGCTCCTCTTCACTTTCTGCCATAAGGGTGGTGTCATCTGCATATCTGAGCTTATTGATATTTCTCCCAGCAATCTTGATTCCAGCTTGTGTTTCTTCCAGTCCAGTGTTTCTCATGATGTACTCTGCATAGAAGTTAAATAAGCAGGGTGACAATATACTGTTAACTTTACCAGTCATCTAAGCTAGGCTGAGGAGCCTAGGTCTCAGTCAGTTTTGGGGTGCTTGACCTGTAGGATAATCCTTGGCCTGAACTGACCACTGCATGGTGGAAATACCAAGGCTTGGCTCAGCCTCCCTGGACTCAAAGACTTTCTCCGATACTAGTTTTGTTCTTGAACAAATCACTGTGCCTTGCTAAAGCTTAAGTTCCCTCCTTGATAGAGGGGATCTACCTAAATATCTCTGCCTTAAATTGTAGAATTAACTAGTTAATGTGTGTAGGTTTTAGACCAACTGCTAGATAAAAATCACTAACTTTATGTAGTGTAGTGTTAGTTGCTCAGTTGTGTTCGACTCTTGGCAACCCCATGGACTATAGCCCATGAGGCTCCTCTGGTCCATGGAATTCTCCAGGCAAGAATACTGGAGTGGGTAGCCATTCCCTTCTCTAGGGTATCTTCCCTACACAGAGGTCAAACTCAGGTCTCCTGCACTGCAGGCAGATTCTTTACCATCTGAGCCATCAGGAAGATCCCAGCTTTATATAACACTTGCTATGAATCTAAGGCATTCTAGTAAACATTAAAATATATATATTAACTCAGAAATCCTCATCATCTTATAAAATCAGTACTGCTACTTTACAATCTTATAAATGAAGCAACAGAGGCACAGAGAAGTTTAAATAACTTGGCCAAGATCTCCTAGCTAGTACATAATGATTTTGGAATTTGAGTGGAGACAGTATGGATCCATATTCCATGAACTTGACCTGTGTACTCAGTAGGTGCTCAGTAAGTGATAACTTAGCCGTCTCTGTTGTTGTTGTTGTTGTCAATACTGTTATTACTTGAGTGAAGTCGCTCAGTCGTGTCCATCTCTTTGCGACCCCATGGACTGTAGCCCACCAGGCTCCTTGGTCCATGGGATTTTCCAGGCATGAATACTGGAGTGGGTTGCCATTTCCTTCTCCGGGGGATCTTCCGAACCCAGATCTCCTGCATTGTAAGCAGATGCTTTATCGTCTGAGCTACCATTAGGACAATAAAAAATGTTTATTCAGTGAATGAGAAAACATGTATTTAATGCTGAACATGGCAGGGCCATGAGGATACAAAAAAAGTGTGCCACATTCTCAAAGAATGTGTGGTTTACCTCAGCATAAAGAGTATATAAGAGTTACTGTAAGGTAGCATTTACGTTTTGGGCTGGGTGGTAGAGAATGTCAATACAAAGAATTCAGTATTCTGCCATGGAACCACTGCCCCATGCCCAATGGCTTTGAAAGGAAAAGAAGGTTCTCTGGGTTGGGGCGTAATTCTTATTACGCCAGCTAGGAGAATGGAAGTCTTCTCTCGTGGTTATAAGTGCTAGGACCCTAGATTAGGGGTTTCTACCCTTATACCCATTCCTGCTTCCTCTTTCTTCTAAAGAGAGTTTTGACTTGATGCACTCTTAAATCCTGACTCTGAGGGACTTAAGGACTGAAAGACCTGATTTAATTGTTTCTTTTCTAATTTAGTTAATATTCAGAATAATAAATCATCATTACTACTTGTAGGAGGATAACACGTCTTGGAAAATTGTCTCTAAGTTAGGATAAAAACATTCTGTGCCATTTTGCCATTTTAGAGTTAGTTTTGGTTTGTTTCTTTTTTTTTTTTAATATAATTTTAAAAAAAATATTGGCCATGCCACACATCATGTAGAATCTTAGTTCCCTGACCTGGGATCAAACCCACAATCCCTGCTTTGGAAATGCAGAGTCTTAACCACTGGACAGTCAGGGGAATTCCAATAGTTAGATTTTTTAAGTAAAAAGCAAAAAACAAATATCATATATATATTTTTAAAGCAGTAATGTCTCTATTAGTATTGCTTTTCTTTGGAGGTTTTTGGTAAGAGTTTTTGCAAGTTGCCTTTTGTGGTTTATATTCACTTTTCACTTTATTATCTAGACTGAAACAAGGAAATAGCTCAATGAGCTTGAAAAGGACATGGGACAGGTCATAAGCCAGTGAACCTCTTGGTTCTATTCATGAGTCTTGAGACAGTGCTATAAAGTTCTGCTTCCCAGGAACACTTTTTGGGAGGCTGGAGGTTAAGTATCAGGGGATTAGTAAATCATCCTCACATTTATGTCCCATGGAAAGTATACCTAGCCTGATCTCTTCCAGCAGCATACTGGACATTCAAAGCAGTCTTTGTGTTCAGTGGCAAACCACAGTCTGTCTGTGAGACAATAGTCAATAGATTTTTATATACACATAAACTGCTTCCTTCAATGAGGTGATTAAAGCTGAAGGCCTGCCCGAGTCCTGTGTGTGTGTTCGGGTTCTGTGCCCTTGTCAGGATTGTAGCTTTTGACTGGTGTTCTTGGTCCAAGTATTTTTTTCCAAGCCCAGTGCTGCCGAGTGTCTTGCTAAGAGCTATGCCCAGAGGAGAAGAAACAAGAGCCGCCCATGTGTTGCGGCTCCTGGTTTTGCCTCGGTGACGTCCCTCAGCTGTTTGGATCAGCTTTGAACTTGATGCTAATTCTCTTTTCTTCACTTCTTAGGAAAGACCAGAACTTATTGTCTCCAGTGAACTGCTGGTATTTGCTCCTGAACCAAGTGAGGCGAGAAAGCAAAGACCACGCCACCTTGAGTGACATCTATCTGAACAACGTGATTATGCGGTTCATGCAGATAAGTGAGGATTCCACCAGGATGTTTAAAAAGGTATCTTCCATCTGTCCCACCAGAGGGTACTTCTCTATACCCACTGAGCCTGTAACCAAGACAAGGAAGGGTCTGGTGCCTTTAATACTTAGTGGTATTTAATAGAGATTAGGTTCAAAAAATAAATAAACAAACATATTTTGGGCTTCCCTGGTTGCTCAGACAGTAAAGAATCTGCCTGCAGTGCAGAAGACCTGGCTTTGATCCCTGGATTGGGAAGATCCCCTAGAGGAGGGCATGGCAACCCACTCTAGTATTCTTGCCTGGAGAAGTCCATGGACAGAGGAGCCTGGAGGGCTACAGTCCATGGGGTCGCAAAGGGTCAGACATGACTGAGCAACTAACACACACACACACACACACACACACACACACACACAACACATATCTTAAAGACACAGAATAAAAAGTTGAGCAGGCACACTCGTAGACTTGTAAAGCACCGAATCTGTGACCTGAATGATGTGAGCAGGATTTTGAAATGAGGTGTACTTGCAAATTGCACCTCTGTCCTTAGGAATAGACTTCCTGAGGTTATTAAAAAAACAGAGAGGAAAAGCCTTAAGAACTATGTTTTAGGCTCACACATGATCAGAGACTTGTGAAGAAGATAACCAGATGTGGCGCTCTCTTGGGAAAATGTTATCATGGCTTTTCTCATTCCCACCAGACTAGCAATGTAGGCTGTGAGAGACTGACAAGAAAAAAAATCCCACGGGGCACGGAAAATCAGTCCCTTACATGCCAGAGAGGTTCCTCCTTCCCAAATCCACTTAAAGAATAAAAGGAGCTGGGTTTTTAAGACTTCTTATCATTGTTACCCATCTCAGCCAACTCTCAGCAGTTTGTTGTTGTTGTTTGGACATCTTTGTTGAGAACAATAACAAAATTGGACCATTTCCTGTGTAGAGAAGGCAGCTACTTGCCCAATGAAACTGGCTTTCAGTTTTTATGTTTATAAGACAGTGGTTCTCCCCCACATCCTAAGCGTCATACTTGGGGTGTTTGGTGTCTACTAATATCTGTACTTCTATTCAGTAAGTCTTAGTTTCAGAAAGTGGGGGGAAAGCACCTTGTAGATTAAAAGTATATTTATGTCTCAAAGGAACAACTATATGGCACTGTGCAGGCCAGCTGGGAAACTTCTTAGTCATGTTTGATATCTCCGCATTAGATTTGACTCCCGACCTAGAACTGGAATTTAGCAAACTTGAAGTTGTCTTTTGCCCTGTTAAATAGAGGGAACCATATTTCAAACAAAGGAGAAATTTTTTTTAATTTGGAAATAAGAGCATATTAAGAAAACAGAGAAATATCTTGTGTATCTTAATAGTTTAGACTGACCTAGGATAGTGAAGTAATTTTCTCGGATGTCAGTCCTTTCTGCTAAGTCTTCATTTGGTTCAGTGGGCTTTTTGGATCTTATTGTCTATGAGTGGGAGATGGTGTCAGGTCTTGGAAAGGCTACTTCAATAAAGAAAAACTAGTCCTCATGCTCAAGGAGGTTGTAGTTTATCCAAATTTGTATGATGCTGTATATTGCTTCCAAGTCATGGGGATGCTGGCAACCTTTCAGTCCGGGCCTCTGGGACCAGCAACTCAGCTGAGTTCATTTATTCTTCCATTCAACAAAGCATCTTTCAATGCCAGGCTGGGAAGCAGAGTTAAAAGACATTCCTGCCTACACAGAATCACTTAAAAAAATTAACAGTCCCTACGATTAGGGAACATACAACCTGCTCTAGAAACTTGAGGGATGGAGATCTTGACCTTACTCTGTGTGTGTGTATGCCGGCCAGGCTCCTCTGTCCATGGAATTCTCCAGGCAAAAATACCGAAGTGGGTTGCCATTCCCTTCTCCAGGGGATCTTCCCAACGCGGGGGCCAAACCCACGTCTCTTGCATCTCCAGGACTGCAGGAGGATTCTTTACCACTGAGCCACCTGGGAATCCCTACCCTTCCTGAGGGGCCAGGAAATTCTTCACAGTGGAGGAAACACCTACAGACAAACCGGTGGGAGAAGGGGATGGTCATCAAGCAGATGAGGACAATGTACTGTTGGAGGGAAAGCGGAAGCATGACATGTTCAGGAAGAGGAAAGAGTTTGGTGTGAGTTTGGTGAGAGATTGTATGGGAGGGAGTGATGGAGTGTGAGGCTAGAAAGGACGTGCATGCGTGCTAGGTCGCTTCTATCGCGACTCTTTGTGACTCTATGGACCATAGCCCGCCAGGCTCCACATGGATTCTCCAGGCAAGAATACTGAAGTGGGTTGCCCTGCCCTCCCCCAGGGGATCTTCCTGACCCAGGGATTGAATCCAGGTCTCTTACGTCTCTCATGTTGGCAGGCGCGTTCTTTACCATGAGCTCCACTTTGCATGTCTTGCTAAGCTATAAGGATTTCTGTTTTGTAAGTCAAAGTCAAGGGCTTCTTAAAGTTGATGGAAACTTAGAGCTGAGAGTCAAATGGATTGGGGCTTGAATCCCAACTTTTGTGCTTTTGTGATCTTGGGAGATGATTCAAGAAAGTGCACTCTCCTCTATCTCCAGGAGTGGGGAGGGCTGGGGACTGGCAGAAGGGAAAGGTGAGCCAATGGGTGCTCAGAGGTTGGGGTGGCCCTTTGGAGTTTGTCACCAAGGAGGCCTTATGTTTGTTTTGCAGAAATTACATCTGAGCTGCCCTTGGGGTGGGGCTAAGTAATCTTGGGGGTGAGGCAGCTCCCACTCCTGGAGAGTAATTCCCAACAGAGATTCCAAGAGCGAGATCAGCTGTGAGCTTCATCAGCCAGCAGCCAATATTCCCAGTAGCTGGGGAAATATAGCTCTTGAGAGACGGCCTGAGGAATGTACGGTACACACACACACACACACAATGCCTGCTTGTTTGCTGCCTAGAAGTCGTCTTCTTATCCCGATTGTCTGTGACTCATCTCCTTAGAAGCTGCCTATTTATAGCAGACTCCTGGTTGCTTCAGCATTTAGTAGAGTGAACAGTGTTCTCACCTCTGTTGCTGATCAGCTGGAAAGTTAACCATCATTACAATGACAGGTATCAAATTCTAGCTCCTCAAGCAAACCCAGCAGATGACATACCTCACCATTCCATCTATATTGTTGCTGAAAAAACTAAGAACAAGAAAGGGAGAGACTGGAAAGTCTTGAGGAGCCAGATCAGCCCACTAGGACACATTTGTCATCTGCAAATGTAGGAAGGTAGGAAGCCAAGACCCACATCTGTCAAGTCTAGAGAACTTCATATGCCTTTAGGTTGAAAACCAAGACTAGTATTTTCTGCCTTTTTAAAATTGCCAAGCCATCTCCTCCTCCAGCTCTTCTATTACTGTGGTTCCAGAAGCATTCTTTTTTGTCAGAAGAGAAGGAAGCGATCAGAACCAGTCTGAAATAACCTTTTAACTTCTGTGAAGTCTGTAGCGTAATGCTTGTTTTTCCTTCGGGGGATTTTGTGACTTCCTCATTTTTCAAAAATAACCCCACATCTACATGATTCAGACCCAGATAGATGCTAAGTGCTTGACAGATGCAACCTCTTACACAGCTGTATTGTTGATCAGAGTAACATACAGATTCATTCCTAAGGCTCTAACATCAGATATTTTGGGTATGAATGTTGATTTTATCTCTCTTGTTATCTATGTGGACCTGGAAGTGTTGGTAAACTTCTTAAATCTCAGTTTCTACATCTGTAAAGTACATATAGTCACTTATTTCAGATACTTGTATGGAAAATTCATGACTTGTGCATGGAAAGCTACTTACCCCAGTGTCTGAATTTAATACTAATACAGTCTAACTAATTTTTAGCGGTTATTTTGGTTATTATCGTTACTGTAAACACTTATTCCCTACACCTACAATAATTATGTAATATGAGTTTACACCAGACATTATCCTAAATATGTCCTCATTTTAAAGAGACTGTGTAACACAACTGTGATGACCGTGTCCAGATCATCACATGTTATTTGTGTATCACTTTTCATTAAGTTCCAAAACATATTTCTAAGCAGACTGAGAAATGCTCCAATATCCTTTCTTGTAGTCGAATTAAAATTCTGGTCCACGCATTTCAACAGTTAATGGAAAGTTAGGGATAACCCAGTGAATAGCTGTGTTGGAGAGCACCTCTGTGCCTCTCAAGTCCCAGACTGCTATTTCATTTGGGCAATCTTTTTTTTCCCCCATATTTTTTTATTTGGCTGCCTCCGGTCTTGAATCTTAGTTGTGGCAAACAGAAACTTTTGTTGCAGCATTCAGAACCTAGAGCGGTTGGTGGCAGGGAGGGGTTAGTTGGTTGTGGTGCTGGAGATTGGTTGCCCTGAAGCCTGACCAGTCCTCACTTCTTCCCTGAAGGACAAGGGGTGGTGAGGTGCCTCCTGCCCTGTGCCCCAGCCCCGCCTCCTGGAGGGATGAGATTCTGCTGCCTTCTTTCCATTACTCATGACTGAAGAGTAGTCAGCATCTGGGTTGGTGCTGCAGCCAGAAAATGTGCAGTTTGTATGCTACACATAAAAATGTAATTAATGTCAGCAGTTCACCATTGTGATAGCAAAGACCACAGCTAACATGCAGTAATCACTTTATTTATGCGCTTTATCACATGCTCTTCTTTAGCAACACCAAGAATGTTTAATAGAAGTGTGTAGTTTAGAAGGGAGCACCATGAAATGGTAGCATTTGAGGACTTCCCTAGTGGCCCAGTGGGCTTCCCTCGTAGCTCAGTCAGTAAAGAACCTGCTTGCAGTGCAGGAGACCTGGGTTCAATCCTTGGGTGGGGAAGATCCCCTGGAGAAGGAAATGGCAACCCTTTCCAGTATTCTTGCCTGGAGAATCCCATGGACAGAGGAGCCTGGGGGGCTACAGTCCATGGGGTCTCAAGAGTTGGACACAACTTAGCGACTGAACCAGTGGTTAAGACTGTGTGCTTCCAGTGCAGGGGGCCTGAGTTCAATCCCTGGTTGGGGAACCAAGATCTCACATGCCATGTCGCCAAAAAACTTTAAAAAGTAGCATTCAAATATGGTATATTATCTGTGAAATTGTTAGCCACTCAATCATGTCTGATTCTGTGAACCCATGGACAGTAGCCCATCAGGCTCCTCTGTCTATGGGATTTCCCAGGCAAGAACACTGGAGTGGGTTGCCATTTCCTTCTCCAGGGGATCCTCCCAACCCAGGGATCAAACCCAGGTCTTCTGCATTGCAGGCAGATTCTTTACCGTCTGAGCCATCAAGGAAGCCTGTTATTTCCCCATGGGTTGTTTTCAAGTTATTAATGTTTTTATCCTTATTTTGCATAGATATGTGTACTGGTATAATTTATTTTGTTTCTTCACTGATAGTAATGACATAAAGTACCCTAGCTACCACTTTACTGAATTTTCACTCTGTGCCCAGAACTGTGCCCTGCATTTTCCACACATTAACTCATGCACCCTCACAGTTGCCCAGAGAACAGGGATTATAAGTCACATTTCAGGGATGAGGAAGCAAAAGGCTCAGCTATAACTTGCAGAGCCTGGCTCGCTCATATGTTTTCTTGTCTTTGTCTGTGGGTCATAGATAGTTCATAGTTACTGTAACTTTGTTGGTGGTTTTCAGTGGTCATTTGAGATGTTACAGAATGCACAGGATAGAAACTTCTGAGAATTGGGACGCTGTAGTTTCTGGCCCTGTTCATTTCTAATGAAAATCCTGAAGAGAGATAGCTCTGGATGAGGCAGCAAAATGTGTCAGTCATCCAAGTTATAGACAGAAATTCAAAGCAGCAGAGACTGGCTGCAAGCCACTGAGAATTACCTCACTTTGGCCTAAATGCCTTAGATTATCAGATTGAGACTCATAGGAATGAAATTAACCCACTTTTTGTTTCATTGATTTTGTGGCATAATCTGAAAGGAAGGGGAGAGTACTAGTAAGATTTGGAAATTTCTAGTCATTTTTAAATTATGGTCAAGCCAATCCTATTCTATTTAAATTTTCTTAGTAGAAAGAAAATCCTATTCTATTTAAATAGCTTAGTAGAAAGATATTTCATGTGGGGAGGTGGGACCATTGTTTTCAATTAGACTTATTTAAAATAAGTTAATATTCACACAGATGCTTTAAGTTAATACATGTTACTAATCTAGTACAGATCTCTAAGGCTTTAACCTTGTTTTTGAAGAAAAAGTTCATAAGTTTAAAAAAATCTGAAAACTGCAAATCTATATATAAACGAGTCTTAATTGTTTGAATGTAAAAATATATACTCATTGTAGAAATTTAGAAAACACCAAAAGATATAAAACTGGAAATAAGAGCTACCCATATTAATACTACCTACTGCTAATATTCCTGACTCTATCTTTTCTGTATTCATATGTATACTAGACAGACATATGCATATTAACATACGTATTTTACAGAATTGAAATTTCATTGCAGACAGCCTGGGAACCTGCCCTTTCCATGGAAAATATTATTAGCGTTTCCTGTGTCTGGAAGAAATCTTCTTTTCTTTCAATGTAATTCGCACTGGATCTTCATTGCACACGGGCTTTCTCTAGTTGAGGCCGGTGGGGCTACTCTCTTGTTTCAGAGGAGGCAGACTCGGCAGTTGTGGGCACAGGCTTAGTTACCCCACAGCATGTTGGATCGTCTTGAGCGAGGGTTCAAACCCATGTCCTCTGCATTGACAGCAGATTCTTAACCACTGAACCACCAGGGAAACCCTAACATAATCTTTTAAAACAGGATACTTGGTGCCTACATAATGTTTCACTGTCAGTACGGCCGTTTTCTTTTCCTGTTGTTGGACATTTAAATCTTTCACACATCTGATATTTTTCTTGTACTACTGAAGCAGAATTATTAGGTCAGAAAGTGGCATTAGAATTTCATACTTTGGATGAAATTCTTACTTTTTTGCTTACCTGGTGGCTCAGAGGTTAAAGCATCTGCCTGGAATGCAGGAGACCTGGGTTCGATCCCTGGGTTGGGAAGATCCCCTGGAGAAGGAAATGGCAACCCACTCCAGTATTCTCGCCTGGAGAATCCCATGGACAGAGGAGCCTGGTGGGCTACAGTCCACGGGGTCGCAAAGAGTCGGACACGACTGAGCGACTTCACTTCAGAGTAAAGATTTACTGAGGAGTAATCTAGCCTCTGCAAAATAAATTGACTATGTTATTAGCAGAGAACTACCAGTGTGATTTAGCATGCTGTTGCAACAGTGGTAAATAATATAACAAGAGGAACTTTTTCAAAGCATTTCAGTGCAGTGTAGCGGAAGAATTAAATGGTATTCTGGTGGCCTCAGGAGACAGCTTAATTATTGATGAGGCCTGGATAAATAAGTGAGTATAGTTCAGGCTAATGCTACCAGCTGGTTCTTTTCTCGTTTTTCTAGAAATAAATCAAAATAAAGCTATGGTTTCTTACAGTGATGCACTTTTCTGAAATATTTTGGAAACTTTTTAATTTGTATTTATAAATTGCTTAACAGGATAGCTGGCACTATATTAAGTGCTTAATAAGTGGCAGTTGTTAGTGCTGCTGTTCCTGCATTTATATTGTTGCCTTTATTACCTAGTGACAACAGGACATATATGATTTTTCTAATATTTTTAATTGGAGTATAATTGCTTTACAATGTTGTTAATTTCTGCTGTACAACAACATGAATCAGCTATATGTGTACATATCTCCCCTAAGACATATGTGATTGACCTAGCCATAAATTTAGCAGATGAGTTATTATAGAAGAGCATTCACTATCAGTTTACAAGCTTTATTAAAGACTTTTTTTTGGTCCACACCACAGGGCATGCGGGAACTTAGTTCCCTGACCAGCCCCCTACAGAGGAAGCAGTCTTAACCACTAGATTGCCAGGGAAGTCCCCGTTAAAGACTTTAAAATAGAACATTAAGTAGATGTTATGTGTCTCTCTCCTTGGAAAGTGACATAATCTTAAAAAACCTGAGGACAGATAAATTGTACATTTTGTCACACAGCATGATATAGTAGTTGAACCCGTAATTACATTGAGAATAGTTTTCAAAAAGCACTTGAAACTTATTTATGGTTAAAAAAAAAGAAATCTGGAAGTGTATAGACCAAAATTATTTTAAATGGGTATCTCTAAGTTACTTTTATTTTCTTCTGTTTGCTTGCCCATAATTTCTGATTTTTTTACAATGAACATGTTGTGTAAGACCCAAAGAAAACAAACATTTATTGTAAACTAAAGCCTTAAAGAAACTTGGCCCCAAGTACACCAGTGTTTACCACAAAGGAATGGGGAGCAATATCCAGTAACTAATTCAGACCTGATGCTATTTGTTAATGGAGAATTAGCCTGGTCTCTAGGTACGCGTGAAAACTGTGCTTTGACTATACAGTGTTAGGATGCTTAAAATGAACAGACATGAAATCAGGGACCAACTAAGCAAGATGGCAGCATGCCCCAGGGCTGCAGCCTCCTTACCTCGCAAGATCTCTTTGCCATGACTAATGAAATGTATAAACAGGAAAGAGTGGCACAATCCTTTTACCTTCAAGCAGATCCCATTAGTCTGCTCACTCTATTGACTCCCACCTAACTCTAAATAGAAGACTGTACCCCCACTTCCCTTCCCTCACTGTATTTTTCTCTCTAGCACTTACCCCTTTTTGACATGTTACGTATTTGCTTATTGTTTATTCACTTTCTGTCTCGCTTCAATTTAAATGTAAGTTTCTGAGAGGTGGGAACCTTGTATTTTTCACTGGAACAGTGACTAGCACATAGTAGTTACTCTGTAAATATTTATTGAATGAATAAATAATCAACACTTAAATCTGTATTAGAAGCCAGAGATGAGTGTCATCCATGTAACAGAAATTTCAAGGCATTTCAGCAAGACCCTGTATTGACAGGGCTGTATTTGCATAACACTATCACATGCTGTCTACTTCCTAGGACAGAGAAATTAGAGGAGAAATGAGTCATGACAAGTTCGTGACATGATGGAACAGCTAAACCTCCAGTTTTCTGAGCTGAGGACTGAAAGGGGGTGTCAAAAGAACCAAAAAGTCCTAGGGAGATTACAGAGAGGGTGTAGATTTTAAAAGCTGTCTCATAAAGTTCTTTATGAGCTCCTGTGCTTGCTCTGACTTGCACATGTTCGGGTCTGATCTTCAGCAGTATACCTACCAAAGACTTTGGGAACTGAACTAAGGGGGAGACCACTGCCTGGACTCCAGCCTCGCCACTGGATAGTGCGTGTGCAGGTCAGATCCAAATAGTGCTACAAAGGTGTTAGAACGCATATTGAAACCACTACCCTGAATTCAACTAGGTTGATTTCCTGATAAGAAAAAAATACTAACATTCTACATGTGGTTTAAATAAGACTGAGTCTCATAACATAATATTCAAAATATCCAGAGTACAATCCAAATTACTCAGCATACAAAGAACCAGGAAAACCTCAACTGTCAGGGGAAAAGAAAGAAATGGCCAATTCTGAATGACACAAATGGTGGAATTATCTAACAAAGACTTTTAGAGCAACCATGATAAAAATGTTCCGAAAAGTGACAGCAAATACTGTTGAGATGAATGGAAAAGATAAAGTCTCAGCAGAAAAAAAAAATATTAACAGAAATAACCAAATTGAAATTTTAGAATTGAAAAATACAGTTGTTCAGTCACTAGGTCATTTCCAACTCTGCAAACCCATGGACTGCAACACTCCAGGCTTCCCTGTCCTTCACTGTCTCTGAGAGTTTGCTCGAACTCATCTCCATTGATTTGTTGATGCCATCCAACCATCTCATTCTCTGTCACCTCTTCTTGTCCAGCTCTCAATATTTCCCAGCATCGGGGTCTTTTCCATTGAGTCAGCCCTTTGCATCAAGTGGCCAGAGTATTGGAGCTTTAGCTTCAGCATCAGTCCTTCCAGTGAATATTCAGGGTTGATTTCCTTTAGGATTGACTCATTTTGATCTCCTTGCTGTAATCAAAACTAAAACCTCACTACATGGGTTTCAATAGAAGAATAAGGATAACAGACAAAGAGATTAGTGTCTGTTAATCTTGAAGATAGGTTAGTAGAAACTATCTAATTTGAACAACAGAGAGAAAAAAAGATTGGGAGAAAACTAATCAGTGCCTCTGGGAGCTTTGGGACAACACCCAGAGGTCTGATAATTCATTTCAGCAGAGTCTCCAAGGGAGAGGAGAAAGAGAGTAAGTAGAAAAAACATTTCAAAAAATAATTGCAGGAAAGCTTCTCAAATTTGGCGAATGAGATAAACCTACCCATTCAAGAAGCCAGCAAAACCCAAGCTAGCTGAATCCAAAGAAGTTCATACCTGCATACATCATAATCAAGAAAAAGCTAACCAAAAAAAATATTGAAAGCAACTGGAGAAACATGACACGTTACTGATGGAAGAACAATTGGATGACTGTGGGTTTCTCTACCTGCTGAATGCCAGCAGCACCTTATTGGTTGTGACAACCAAAAATACCTTCAGAGGTTACCACATGTCCCCTGGGGGAGAAATCAAGAACCACTAATCCAACTTGAGTTTTCCATTTTTCCAAACATTGTTGAAAAGAAATTTTCTAGTTTGGTTTGCTTTTCAATTACCTGATTTATCACTCTTGGTTAAATTAGCAAATATGAGTAGGGTAAAGACTCCCAATCTCTTATCTCCCATCAAGAGACTTTTGAAAAAAGAACAATTATTTGTATAATAGTAATGTATATTATATATATATATATATATCTACATATTCAGTGCCAGTTTATTTGTTGTTACTGTTGTTTAGTCACTAAGTTGTGTCCAACTCTTTTGTGAGCCCATAGACTGTAGCCCGCCGGGCTCCTCTGTCCATGGGATTTCCCAGGCAAGAACACTGGAGTGGGTTGCCATTTCCTTCTCCAGGGGATCTTCCCAACTCAGGGATCGAACCCGCATCTCCTCCATTGGCAGGTGAGTTCATTACCACTGAGCCACCAGGGAAGCCCACCAGTTTATTCAGGTTCAGGTATTCATAAAAGATCAGCACGGAAGAAAGTTCATTTTCAAAGAGCCTTCGACACTGAACCTGTTCTCCTCATCCAAGAAGGAGATTACATTCTTAACTGATGAGGCGAGGAGAGAACTTTCTCACAATATTTCAAGGTGTCTGCAGTTGAGATCAACAAAGACTGAAGCAACCTGAGAACAGTATTATGGTTGCTAGCTAAGGTTTCTTACCATTTGAAGACAGTTTAATTTCACACGGTGGGATTCTAAAAGATTTCCAGCAACTGCAAGAAATGCCATATTGGGGGATATAGCACAAATATTTGAGTTAAGGAACACTTGTGATACTTGAATGATAGCAACCCCAAAAAAGAGATATTGAATGTGGCTGACAGATTGATTTCAGTACCTTTTAAATCTCATAGGGAAAAAAAAGAAAATCTTTTCTCATTATTAGAGAAGCAATTACATAGAAACAAGCAGAAATTTTACCAATAAAATACTTTGTCAGATCAACCTAGAAACTTAAAAAGTAAAACAACATTTGACACTGGATATGTGAACTATATAAATTGAGAAAATCCCATAATATTAGTAATTGATAGTGAATAAATACAGGCATCACTTTCACTTTTTAAACTTTGGTAGTTTCCAGTGGAACACAGAACCATAATTGTCTAATGCATTGACTTGAATAAACATTCCCATTAAAATTTCATTTCTTGGGCTTCCCTGATAGCTCAGTTGATAAAGAATACACCTGTAATGCAGAAGTTGCCAGTTCAGTTCCCGGGTCAGGAAGATCCCCTGGAGAAGGGATAGGCTACCCACTCCAGTATTCTTGAGCTTCCCTTGTGGCTCAGCTGGTACAGAATCCGCCTGCAATGCAGGAAACCTGAGTTCGATCCCTGGGTTGGGAAGATTCCCTAGAGAAGGGATAGGCTGCCCACTCTAGTATCCTGGCCTAGAGAATCCCATGGACTACAGTTGTCATTGTAGGCCACATCTTTGGCTTGAACCTAAAGCTTGTATCAGTTACACAGCTGGCTGGGATTAGGAGTGTAGCCTGTAACATGGCAAAGCGTACATAGTGGGCTACAACTATCTGAGCTCTAGAAACAGCTGGTGGGGGTGAAGGCTGCAGGCATGCAAGAATTTTGATTCCCAGTGTGAGGAGTTGGTATGTTGTTGTCGTCTAAGCAGCTAAGGGGTTTTCCCCACTTGCTCAGCAGTGAAGAATCTGCCTGCAATGCAGGAGCCGCAGGAGTGGCAGGTTCGATCCCTGAGTCAGGAAGATCCCCTGGAGGAGGGCATGGCAACCCACTCCAGTATTCTTGCCTGAAGAATCCTGTGGAATGAAAGAGCCTGGCAGGCTACAGTCCATAGGGTCACAAAGAGGCAGACACAAATGAAGCAACTGAGCACACACACACACATCTAAGCAACGAAGGAAACAAAGAGAGATTTTGCATCAGGGTGTGACATCATCAGTTTTGTTTTTGGAGAGCAGTGTAAGAAGTAAATTGGAATGAGAAAAAAAAAAAACAGTCTTGGGGAAACTAGTTAGCGAGCTGGTGCATGAGTAATGTAGCTGATGGTTTTTGCTCTGTCATAAATTATGGCCAGAGAGTATTTCCATACTTACAGTGATATTGTCTTCTAAAAGTTCTCATTCATGTAGATCCAGAATGAATCAAATGGCTTTTTGTTGTTATTTTATGAAAGGTCTGATGGAAATTTAAAACCAGGACATTGTTATTCACTCCATCGTAATCAGATTTTAAGGCTTCTACTCCTTTATCTGATGGCTCTTTAGCCTGTTGTGGGGGAGGGGGGTGGGGAATCTAACCATGATTCCAAGATTCTTAGGCTTACATTAACTATGCAAATGTGGGTTTGGACCATCTCTGTGATTGCAAGCAATGCAGGTCACTGAGAGGTGTATGTTGTCTCCTAATCCTCCCAAGATCTTATCTTTCAGCCCTTGAAGTGTCATAAAGAAAGTGTCCTTAATATTACTAGCTGCAAGACGGTGAACAACTATCGCAGTTGTTGTGGTTCAGTCACTCAGGCGTGTCTGACTGTGACCCCATGGACTGCAGCACACCAGGCTTACCTGTCCTTCACCATCTCCCAGAGTTTGTTCAAACTCATGTCCATTGAGGTGGTGATGCCATCCAACCATCTTGTCCTCTGTTGTCCCGTTCTCCTGCCCTCAATCTTTCCCAGCAGCAGGGTCTTTTCTAATGCTTTTGCTCCTCACATCAGGTGCCCAAAGTTTTGGAGCTTTAGCATTAGTACTTCCAATGAATATTCAGGGTTGACTTTCTTTAGGACTGACTTGTCTGACCTCCTTGCTGTCCAAGGGACTCTCAAGAGTCTTCTCCAGCACCACAGTTCAAAAAGCATCAATTCTTCGTACTCAGCCTTCTTTATGGTCCAATACTGACATCCACACATGACTACTGGAAAAACCATAGCTTTAACTAGACGGACCTATTTCGACAAAGTAGTGCCTCTGTTTCTTAATATGCTGTCTAGGTTGGTCATAGTTTTTCTTCCAAGGAGCAAGCATCTTTTAATTTCATGGCTGCAGTCACCATCTGCAGTGATTTTGGAGCCCAAAATAGTAAAGTCTGCCACTGTTTCCACTGGTTCCCCATCTGTTTGCCATGAAGTGATGGGACTGGATGCCATGATCTTAGTTTTATGAATGCTGAGTTTTAAACCAGCTTTTTCACTCTGCTCTTTCACTTTCATCAAGAGGCTTTTTAGTTCCTCTTCACTTTCTGAAAAAGGGTGGTGTCATCTGCATATCTGAAGTTATTGATATTTCTCCCAGCAATCTTAATTCCAGCTTGTGCTTCATCCAATCCAGCATTTCTCATGATGTACTCTCCATATAAATTAAATAAGCAAGGTGACAATATACAGCCTTGATGTACTCCTTTCCCGATTTGGAACCAGTCTGTTGTTTCATATCCCATTCTAACTGTTGCTTATTGGCCTGCATACAGATTTCTAGGGAGCAGGTCAGGTGGTCTGGTATTCCCATCTCTTGAAGAATTTTCTACAGTTTATTGTGATTCACACAGTCAAAGACTTTGGCCTAGTCAATAAAGCTGAAGTAGATGTTTTTCTGGAACTCTCTTGCTTTTTCAATGATGTTGGCGATTTGATCTCTGGTTCCTCTACCTTTTCTAAATCCAGCTTGAACATCTGAAAGTTCATGGTTCACAAACTGTTGAAGCCTGGCTTAGGGAATTTTGAGCATTACTTTGCTAGCGTGTGAGATGAGTGCAATTGTGTGGTAGTTTGAGCATTCTTTGGCATTGCGTTTCTTTGGGATTGGAATGAAAACTGACCTTTTCCAATCCTGTGGCCACTGCTGAGTTTTCCAAATTTGCTGGCATATTGAGTCTAGCACTTTCACAGCATCATCTTTCAGGATTTGAAATAGCTCACCTGGAATTCCATCACCTCCACTAGCTTTGCTCATAGTGAAGTGATGTTGCTCAGTCGTGTCCAACTCTTTGCGACCCCGTGGACTGTAGCCTACCAGGCTCCTCTGTCCATGAGATTCTCCAGGCAAGAATACTGGAGTGGGTTGCCAAGTAATGCTTCCTAAAGTCCACTTGACGTTGCATACCAGGATGTCTGGCTCTAGGTGAGTGATCATACCATCGTGCTTATCTGGGTCATGAAGTTCTCTTTTGTACAGTTCTTCTGTGTATTCTTGCCACCTCTTCTTAATATCTTCTGCTTCTGTTAGGTCCATAGCATTTCTGCCCTTTATTGAGCCTATCTTTGCAGGAAAAGTTCCCTTGGTATCTCGGATTTTGTTGAAGAGATCTCTAGTCTTTCCTATTCTATTGTTTTCCTCTATTTCTCTGCATTGATCACTGAGGAAGGCTTTCTTATCTCTCCCTGCTATTCTTTGGAATTCTGCATTCAAATGGGTGTATCCTTCTTTTTCTTCTCTGCCTTTTGCTTCTCTTCATTTCTCAGCTATTTGTAAGGCCTCCTCAGACAACCATTTTGCCATTTTGCATTTCTTTTTCTTGGGGATTGTCTTGATCCCTGCCTCTTATACAATGTCACTAACCTCCATCCATAGTTCTTCAGGCACTCTGTCTATCAGACCTAGTCCCTTAAATCTGTTTCTCACTTCCACTATATAATCATAAGGAATTTGAGTTATGTCATACCTGGATGGTCTAGTGGTTTTCCCCACTTTCTTCAATTTAAGTCTGAATTTGACAATAAGGAGCTCATGATCTGAGCCACAGTCAGCTCCCGGTCTTGTTTTTGCTGACTGTATAGAGCTTCTCCATCTTTGGCTGCAGAGAATATAATCAATCTGATTTCGGTGTTGACCATCTGGTGATGTCCATGTGTAGTCTTCTCTTGTGTTATTGGAAGAGGGTGTTTGCTATGACCAGTGCGTTCTCTTGGTAAAACTCTATTAGTCTTTAGCCTGCTTCATTCTGTACTCCAAGGCCAAATTTGCCTGTTACTCCAGGTGTTTCTTGACTTCCTACTTTTGCATTCCAGTCCCCTATAATGAAAAGGACATCTTTTTTGGGTGTTCTAGAAGGTCTTGTAGATCTTCATAGAGCCGTTCAACCTCCACTTCTTCAGCATTACTGGTCAGGGCATAGACTTGGATTACTGTGATATTGAATGGTTTGCCTTGGAAACGAACAGAGATCATTCTGTCGTTTTTGAGATTGCACCCAAGTACTGCATTTTGGGCTCTCTTGTTGACCATGATGGTTACTCCATTTCTTCTAAGGGATTCTTGCCCACAATAGCAGATATAATGGTCATCTGAGTTAAATTCACCCATTCCAGTTCATTTCAGTTTGCTGATTCCTAAAATGTCGATGTTCACTCTTGCCACCTCCTGTTTGACCACTTCCAATTTTCCTTGATTCATAGAGCTAACATTCCAGGTTCCTATGCAGTATTGCTCTTTCCAGCATCAGACTTTACTTCCATCACTTGTCACATTCACAGTGGGGTGTTGTTTTTGCTTTGGCTCCATCTCTTCGTTCTTTCTGGAGTTATTTCTCCACTTATCCTCAGTTATTGGGCATCTACTGATCTGGAGAGTTCATCTTTCAGTGTCTTATCTTTTTTGCCTTTTCATACTGTTCATGGGATTCTCAAGGGAAGAATACTGAAGTGGTTTGCCATTCCCTTCTCCATTGGACCACTTTTTGTCAGAACTCTCCACCATGACCCGGCCCTCTTGGGTGGCCCTACACAGCATGGCTCATAGTTTCACTGAGTTAGACAAGGCTGTGGTCCATGTGTTCAGACTGGTTAGTTTTCTGTGATTGTGGTTTTCAGTCTGTCTGCCCTCTGATGGAGAAGGATAAGAGGCTTATGGAATAATAAAACTGAACTATTACGTTTTTGAAAGGTTCAGCATATTGAAAAGTGGTCTGGAAATATATCCCTGATTTTTTTTAGTTAATTATTACAGTCTCAACCAGAGTTCATGACACATTCTGATTTTAGTTAGGTTGGGTTATTCACATCAGCTCTTGAGAGTTTGTGCTTGAATGATTCCTCATTTAGTGACACTAAAGTGCTGTTTCCAGTGTATCACCATTTTGAGTGGAGAAATATTTCTAGCCTGAAACATTGTGCTTCTTGAAGAGTTAAAGTAATACAAGCTGAACATAGTTATTTCATTTACCTTATTCCCTGTAGGATTTAAAATTTCAGTCTTGAGTTACTGGTTAATCTGTCCAAGTACTCTTTTTACCTGGGCGGTTATGAGTGACGCTGTGAACCTGACTTTGCACCTTTGCCTGCTCACAGGCAATGCCTCATTTGCCAGCAATTACATCAGTAAACATTCTAGGAGATACCCCAGATAGTTCCTTTAAGGTTAAGTTTTGTCTTGTTTCACAATTAAGCTCTGGTTCCCCTGGTGGGCTTCCCTGGTGGCTCAGATGGTAAAGAATCTGCCTGCAATGCAGAAAACCTGGGTTCGATCCCTGAGTTGGGAAGATCCCCAGAGAAGGGAATGTCAAACCACTCCAGTATTCTTTCCTTGATAATTCTATGGACAGAGGAGCCTGGTGGGTTACAGTCCATGGGATCACAAAGAGTCAGACACAACTGAGCAACTGACACTTTCCCCTGTATCTACTATTGCTTTTCCTAGTTGTCCCACATTTTCTAGTGGCATGGAATTGTATCTAAAAGAATGTTTATTATTTTCCTTCTTGGAAATGAAGTAGATTGTGAGGCTGATTCCATGTAGTGATATTTAATTGTCACTTTAACAAGTACAAAATGATGTCCCTTGACAGATAAAAAGGAAATGTGCAGAAATGCTATTAATATGATCCAGAAGTTTGCTTCAGGCCATTAAGCCCAACCCAACTTTTTCCATTAGGCATTTGGGAGGATGCTATTGCTGCTGTCTTCAGAGTTTACAAGAACTAAGAGATCCTATTATTATAAGAACACATGAACATGAGCTTTTGGAAATTTAAAAGCACGCATACTGTGGAAGTATGGCCTGACCCTTTTAACCAGAGTTCACATCCAAAACTCAACCAAGCATAAGACACTAAAATCATATGCAACCCTCTTATTAAATATTTAATCTGGTTTTTCTCCTTCTCTCTCAGCCTCACTCTGACTCAGCATAAGGTTAGGATTTCTTGACTGATCATCACAATAGATTTGCTTTATAAAATAACTCCATGAGAGGCCAGAGGCCCTCTGAATTGGTCATTTAATACAACCATATGGATTACTTGATTGATTGCTCAATGTACTTAATTATGGTTGTTTTAATTATGCTCTTTCTTCTGCCCTCCTTTCTCTCCTTTCTGGGAGGTTCCAGGGAACAAGCCTGCAGTTCTCTAGGAATAGCGATCTGGCCAGGGTCCACCCAGTGTAGCACTTAGCACAGAGCTCCATATAGGAAGCTTTGGTCCCATCTACCTCCTCCATGAGACTATGAACTCTGGAGGGCAGAACCCATACTTACTCAGCTCTGGGTCCCATTCATTCATCAAAAGTTTATCAAGTACCTAGTGTGCCAGGCACCAGAGCAGTCCCTAGGAATCCCTGCTTTCAAAAAAAAAAAAAACCTCTGTTTATGAAGAAAAATAGAAACATGATGAGTGTAATAATAATAGGTGGCATCAGTATAATGCTTACTGAATGCTGGGTTTTGGGTCAGGTGTTTAATATGGACCATCGCAGGGACATCTCTGGCAGTCCAGTGGTTGAGACTTTACCTTTCAGTTCAGGGATACAGGTTCGATCCCTGGTTGGAGAGCTAAGATCCCACATGCTTCTTGGCCAAAAAACCAAAACATAGAAGTGATAGTGTAACAAATAAAGACCTTAAAAATAGTCCATATCAAAAAAACTTTAATAAAATAATTCTGCACAAAGTTCATGAAATAAAATAAGAACCATCTGAATAAAACCCCGTGATGTAAAGACTATTGGCATCTCTGTTTTGCCATTGAGGAAACTCAAAAAATTAACTTATGCACAGACGAGAGTTTGAAAACAGGAGTTCACTTTTATAGTTTGAACTTTTAACCACTAAATCATACAGCATATCAGTTCAGTTCAGTCGCTCAGTCGTGTCTGACTCTTTGCGACCCCATGAATCGCAGCATGCCAGGCCTCCCTGTCCATCAACAACTCCCGGAGTTCAGTCAAACTCAACGTCCATCAAGTCGGTGATGCCATCCAGCCATCTCATCCTCTGTCGTCCCCTTCTCCTCCTACCCTCAATCCCTCCCAGCATCAGGGTCTTTTCCAGTGAGTCAGCTCTTCGCATGAAGTGGCCTAAGTACTGGAGTTTCAGCTTTAGCATCATTCCTTCCAAAGAACACCCAGGGCTGATCTCCTTTAGAATGGACTGGTTGGATCTCCTTGCAGTCCAAGGGACTCTCAAGAGTCTTCTCTAACACCACAGTTCAAAAGCATCAATTCTTCTGCGCTCAGCTTTCTTCACAGTCCAACTCTCACATCCATACATGACCATAGGAAAAACCATAGCCTTGACTAGATGGAACTTTGTTGGCAAAGTAATGTCTCTGCTTTTCAATATGCTGTCTAGGTTGGTCATAACTTTTCTTCCAAGGAGCAAGCGTCTTTTAATTTCATGGCTGCAGTCTCCATCTGCAGTGATTTTGGAGCCCCCCAAAATAAAGTCTGACACTGTTTCCACTGTTTCCCTATCTATTGATGACAGATGAATGCATTATAAAGTCATAGAGAAGGGAGGGTCTAGTTTCTTTATTTGAAGGACATGGTAAAGTTACAGTAAAGTCTTCACAGAGTAGTCACATGTAAGACTCTAGCAGGCCAGAGAAGGAAGGGGAGTTCAGGCAGCGCGGGGACAGCATGGGAAAAGCAGAGATGTGAAAGCAGGACCTGGGAATGAGCAGTTCATGAACAGGCTGAAGGATGTGTTTTGAGATTTGTGGAAGGAAAGGTAGACTGATTTGCCAGAGGAAGTTATGAGTGATTTAAGAAATTGGAACTCCATCCTGAAAATATTATAACAAGCATTTGATGGGTTTTAATCAGAGGAAGGGCATAGTTAGATCTTTATCTTAAAAAGAAATTCTAATGACATACAGAAAAGCAGATCAGTCAGAATAGATGGGATTTGTGGCTTCTCTTTCAAAAGAGATGATGCAGGTCTTGGATAAACCCCAGATTCTGACATGAGTGACCCTATTGTCCTGAAGCATTATAAGTTCATTATAACCCTTTTAGAAAGTACTCTTCTGATATGAATCGAGGGTCTTAATTTCACGTCTGGGAATTCATATTAAAGAAACAACATAAAATGTAAGAATGCCTTCAGAACAGCTTTCATGATAGTAGTTTAGAGTGCTTAAAATGTATTGGTGAAGTTAAATAAGTAAGTAATTGAATGGTGGAAAATAGTGGAAATAATGAAACCATAATAGAAAAATGGTTAACATACCTTCACTGGCTAGTTATAAATCAAAAATAATGTTCAGAAAATTATATAAGCACATAGAAAAATATTTGATAACTGAAAAAAAGCAGAGTAAAATAGATACTTTATTACTATAGAATGATTACAACTGAGACCTGTGTGTAGATAAACAAACTTGAAGGAAATACACTGATCAAATTATAATGGTGGTAAAAGTGAAAATCAGTCATGTCTTTGCGACCCCATGGACTGAAGCCCACCAGACTTCCCTATCCATGGGATTCTCCAGGCAAGCATACTGGAGTGGGTTGCCATTCCCTTTTCCAGGGGATCTTCCCAGCTCAGGGATCAAACCCAGGTGTCCTGCATTGCAGGCAGATTCCTTACCATCTAAGCCATTTTATCCTTTGTTCTCTATTTTTCCAATGTTCTTCAATATACTTAATTTGTTTTTATCACAGAAAAAGGTAGACACTTTGGGACTGTACCTTTTGGACAAGTTTGAGTGACAATAAATAGGAAACAATTAAAAATTGACTTAGTATTCAAGTCAGGGTTTAGACATTGTAGACATTTAATAAATGTCAACTGAATGGAAGCTCTAATCAGTTTTCCATCCCCTTTGGTTAGAATCTTAGAATCCTATTGCAATGCATTAGCAGTTTTACCATCATCTGAACTTACGTAGGCCCACAGAATGGAGGAAAAAACTCTGCTTTTGAACTTCATACTTGAAGCAGTTGGAGAGCACTCACCTTCCCTGTGCACAAGTAATCACTCAGTCTCAAATAACATAGAAAAAACTTTGTTTCAAACATACATCATTTCATAAAGTTATTTTTTCCTCTTGTACAAAGGGAACATTGATTGCTTTCCTGAATACTCATATCGTTTTTCTTACCTAACAGCTCTTGGTCAAGAGTCTGTTCTCTGGGTTTTCAAATTTTTAATGAAATAGAATCCAGAGGTGGACTTAACCTATTGAATTTTGATGGACTTTGATAATCCAGATACTTTCTAATTAAAGGACTTCAGTGCATTAGTTGAGTAGGTCAGCATACTGTGTGCCACAGCAGATGTGTTTTGGTTTAAGATTTTTTGGGGTCCAGAGTCATATTTAGAAGAAATGCCCCCTTTTCTCTGTTACTGTAATAAATTGAAGACATTTCAAGTTGAGGGAGGGGACAACATGAAGTGATCTTTTCATTGTTGTTGTGTCATGAGAGAAGAGAATGGCAACCCACTCCAGTATTCTTGCTTGGAATATTCTATGGACAGAGGAGCCTGGCAGGCTACAGTCCATGAGCTCACAGAGTTGGACACAACTGATTGACTTTTGCTTTTTTATATGTCATCAGAACAGGGACCAAGGCCCCAGCACTCAGACTCAGTCTTGATATTGTCCAGCCAAGTGTCTGTGAACAAAAAGGTGTGCAAATTCATGTTTCACTCTTTAGTCACGTGGTCTAGTGTTTCAGCACACAGCCCAATTCTTTAACCATCTCTCCAAGCAAAAGAAGTGGCGGTAGGGAGGAAATGGTTAATTTCCAGGTTACTAATTATATCATGGGGGGTTTAAATTGTCATTCAAAGCAAACAAGTAGGTGGAAACTTCGGTGATGTGTTGTGAGGGTAGCCAGGGGGTATTCCTACCTGAAAATAATTCCCCACCAACTTTTCACAAAATTTAAAGTTCACACTGGAGCCTGGCCCTTTGAGGGCCTCTTTCATGAGTCGTATATATCTTATCGCATTGGCTTATCCATTTCTTAGTGGATGTTTGATTAATTCATCTGATACCAGTAGTAATAGGACCCCCATGAAAATGGAACATAGGTAAGTTCAGTGAACACGTATGGCAAGGGTAAGAAGGGTTCAGGGGCTAGAGCACAGTGCTTGCGGACCTTCAGAATCAGGGGTCACTTAGATGGATCTAACGGCCAGGCCAGGGGGTGGAGTTGGGGAGGGGGACATCAAATTCATTTCAACCAGGATCTGCCAAGCACTTTCTGTGTGGAAGTCAACGGAATAAGTATCCACAGAGACCAAAAGAAGGAAAAATACAACATGGCCTTTTCACTCAAGGGAGTTAGCATTACAGTGTTTAGGAAAGAGTTAAATAATTAAACATTTCTGGGGTGTTTACTGTGTGATAGGTACCATTCTGAGTGCAATGTCTGTGTCATCTGACTGATGCTGTGATCAAGCCTATGACGTAGGTACAAGGACTGCATTCCTTTAATAGGTTTGGAAACTGCGGCACAAGGGAATTCAAAGCCTTTCAGATTTTGGTCCCAGCATTGACTCCAGAGTCCTTGCTTTTAAGCATTGTTCTATACTGCCTCCCAGATAAATTTTTTTTTTTTTTTTAAATTTCAGGGCTTCTGAGCAAAGGTAAACAAAAATAAACAGTATACCATATGTGTGTAATGCCAAATTTCTTCTACCTTGTTACCTGAAATCTTGTAAAATATGAGATATCCAAAGAATCTTTTTGCTATTCCAAATATACTTGACTTGGATACTTGGATACTTGACTTCTGATCCTAAATTTTCTTGGCTTGGGGTTAATTGGACCTAAGGGATTTTTTCTGTTATTGTTCTAAAGCCTTAGCGAAGAAATATTTTCTTTTCAGACTTGCTACCTGAAATGTAGGCAGTCAAGCAGAGTTACCTGGTGGCCTTTGATCCCATTAGAGAGTTCTGAATTGGTAGCTCAGATCCTTAAATGAAATATGATATTAAAATAACACCAAACTGAGGTCATAGGAGATTGCAGTGTAACGTATACAGTCAGAATTGCCAGGATTTAGGGCAAATAGAATGAGTTTCAGTTGGCTTCATTTGCTCAGTTTGTTCCTTTCCTTTCACTCTTCAGTGATTCTTAACCCACCTCTTCACATAGCAGGAGCACAGCAACGCACAAAACCTCTTAACTCCAGTGTAGAGATTTTTAAACTCTCAGAGTCTGATAAACAGCAGCATCCTTATCACTCCAGGAAAACCCGAGACAAATGCTGCTACTGAATTGGAATTTCTCCAAGTGCAACCTCTGCTCTCCTGTCGTCTTCCCACAGTATTTTATGTTCATGAACGTTCGCGCGTTTAAGGGAGGCCTAACCCAGTGGCCTTGTGCTTGCAGACGGACTGTGCTTCATCTAGGTCCTGTTATTTTACTAAGGGTAGTCTGCAGGTCCTTGCTTTCTGCCTTGTTAGGGGTGACCAGCCTTCAGCAAAGGGAGTAACTACTTCAGCAGTTACACAGACAGTATTTCAGTGTACAGATTCTTTCAGCAAGTGTCGATGGGAAGCTTTCCATGTGCTAAAGCAGAACCTGGCCTAGGGTCTCCTGAAATTCCATACCCTCATCACCTCACTTGCCTCACCTAGCTCTGGCCTTGAGCCCACGCCCTGTGCAGGACCCCAGGATCACAGAACTGCTAAAGATATGGCCTTTTATCATATCTGGCAGTCTGTTGGAGACACATCAATCAACCATGGATATTGTTGTTAAGGATGGATATTATTGTTAAACCATGCTACGCCTTTTTTTTTTTTCATTCTCTGTAGCTGACTAACGGAGCTCAAAACAAGGAAAGTAACTTGGATATATGATTTCCTTTAAAGTAGCTTACAGATTTTCCTGAAAAAAAAAAAAAAATCAAAATACTTCTCTGTGAAACCCTCAGAATTAACCTAGGGAAAAATATCTTTAATGCTGTCATTGACCAACTGAGTGAAAGAGTAAAACTCTCTTTTTTGTCTCAATGAAAAGATAACAGTAATAAATGCAGAGGCAAAACATGTGGATCATAAGTGGCCTTACCAATTCACTACTTTGAAAGTTTTTTCTTAAAATTGTCGTCAGTCAAAGGGAAAGACAGGTATCATATGCTATCACTTATATGCAGAACTGTTAAAAATTATATAAATGAACTTAATTATGAAACAGAAACAGTCTCACAGACATAGAAAACAAACATATGGTTACCAAAGGGGAAAGCGGTCAGGAGGAATAAATTAGAAGTTTGGGACTAGCAGACACAAACTACTACATATAAAATAAACAAGGTCCTACTGTATAGCACAGGGAAGTATATTCAGTATCTTGTAATAATCTGTAATGGAAAAGAATCTGGAAAAGAATGTATACTATATATGTGTGTAACTGAATCACTTTGCTATATACCAGAAACTAACACAACATTGTTAATCAACTGTGCTTCAGTTAAAAAAATATTCGTAGTCAGTCAAATATTTATTTTGGAAAGGGAGAGTTAATTTCCTTTTTGATTTCTGACTGAGCTTTTTAGGATTCACACTGCATAATTCCCTTGTGATGATACTGAGATGGGAAACTAGGAGCTAGAAATCACCTTCTGACTTTTAAGTTCTGCCACTCAACTTCTCAGCAAGCCCGGCGCTTCACCTTACTTACTTTTCCCCTCCTTTCTTGATAAAGTCTGATTTGGATGGTGGGAGAGCCACTCACCCTGTCCACGTGTTTGCTTCTGTCCAACCTACAGTGATCTTGGGTGCACACATTGAGTATCTAGAAAGAGCCATTTAGTCAGAGATATTTATTATATCAGGGCCATGCTGGCCTTCCATTGTGTTACACACATTCTCCTATTTTCAGTCTGAGCTTCTTAAGATGTAAATCATCAAGAAACAAGTTTCTGTAACATCTTTTAATATTCTGAATTTCTTCTTATTACAGAGCAAAGAGATTGCATTCCAGCTTCATGAGGATTTGATGAAGGTTCTCAATGAGCTCTATACGGTGAGCACATAATCTTTCTTTAGGAAAAATCTTTGGTTTAGAATTCTGGTTTGTGGAAAGACTTCTCTTATTAGAACTCATTCCAAGTAGAGCATTGGAAATGTTTGTCTGGTTGAAATGTGGAACCTACTGATAGATGTGCGCTACGATATTCTTTTTCTGCTGTCTGCCAATTTGAAGAGACTGTATTCAAGTAAATACATGTATGCAATCAGATCACTTCAAGAAATGGGACTACGGTTGTCCCCAAAGGAATGTTTTTAAATGGTTGGATTATATGTAATCTGTCTGTTTATTCTACTCCAGAATATATGGAGGCAGGTAATCTCTTTTTCATTCTTGGCAATCATTTGCTTTTCTGAATGTAAATTTCATTCAAGTTAATGCATATAAGCAGAAAAAATTAAATGATTAAATATTTTTTAAAAAAACAAAATCAATGATTGGTCATATGCCTATATAAATTTTGTTTTACACTTAGTGATCATATTATTAAATACAAATTTCTTCTGAAGGAACTTGATGAGTTTTTATTTTATGAGAAAACAGCATATTGAGAATTGAGTAATATTAATTTGTTTTGACTAAAGATATTTGTGTTTTCATTACACAAGATAATTTGAATTTTCCTTTATAGGCAAATTAAACCTGAGACTTATTATTAAAATATGTTTCTTGATTTACTATTTTATTTGTTCCTAAAAAGCAAGTGTGTAAAATGCAGTTTTATGTTTTTAAATTGCATTTCATGCTCCATTGATACTTGCTAATTAAAAGAACCTGTAGTTTTAAAGTTTAAAAGGAGTGATATTTTTATAAAATTGACATTCCAGTTTTTCTGTCTGTGTGTGTGATAAATTTGTTTTTATGCAGCATATTTGCCACACCTGTGCTTTGAGTTAAATTTACAGTTTCTAATTGCTGCTTCTTTCTTTAGAAACTTTTAACTTCACATGCAAAAACTTCATGTTATAAAGTCGAACTCGTATAAAAAATACCTAATGAGTTTAAGTTTTTGATGATAAAAGCCATTCGTTAATTTGGGATAACCAAAGGTATCAAGCATTTCTAGAAATCCTGGACATAGAATTTAAAACTTAAATGAGCATTGTACCTCTGAGGTTTACAAAGAAGAAATTCTCTGTCTTCTTACATTGAACTGTTTTCAGATGAGGGCTTTGTGGCACTTTTCTTGTGGTTTCCTTTGCTTGCTCATTGTTTTACCTAGAAATATAAATCAGTTTCTAAAACTTTAAAAAATCTACTGGTTATCATGGCATAATAAACAAGAGCCCATTGTTTATGGTCTGGAACTAGCAGCGCTAGTCAAAGCAACAGTGGCAAAGATAAGCTTGACTTTTGAATATTAGAAAAATCAGAATGTCATGAAAGTGTTACTTCAGTGGGGATGTGTCTAGAGAAATTTCTCCTAGATTCAGCCTATCAAGTGCAATTAGACATTTAGGAGACTATAGTTGAATTAAGTAAGTTGATATTTCCTCAAACCTCTGATCAGGATCAGTCTGAAAGCCTAAAGGAGCCAGGTTCTAGAAAAGGCCACAAGAGTTTCATTTAAATAACCCTGTCAGTCATTTGATCTTTGAATCAGTTGAGGAATCAAGGCACAGAGGAGACAGGCAGTGAGGTTTTCATTAGGTAGTCTGTAGATTACTGAGCTCGTGGAAGAAAATTTTACTTTAACCAAACCAGAGAGCATGCACATTTGCGGTCAGAGGTCATGTTCCTTTGGGAAAAACTTCTTATTACACACACGCACACTTTTTACTCTAAAAAATGATTGTTTTGTCTCTCTTGTAGTTTAGGTTCAGATAGATAAATTCTGTCTTGTTTAAATGAAATCTGTCTATTATTCATATTTGGTTTACATTCAAAAGAGAAGAAAAGGTGAGTATTTGAACAGAGGACCAGAGGTTAGGGGCATGTGGTTTAGGTTCTTTATTCAACCACTGACTGGTCACAAATAAATTACCCTCTGAGTTGCATCATGCATAGAATTTTTTTTATAATTTTATTGATAGATTGATTTTATAATTGGCTGTGCTGGGTCTTCATTGCTGTGGGCTTCTTTCTAGTTCCTAAAACTGATGTTGAAGCTGAAACTCTAGTATTTTGGACACCTGATGTGAAGAGCTGACTCATTTGAAAAAACCCTGATGTTGGGAAAGATTGAAGGCAGGAGGAGAAGGGGACAACAGAGGATGAGATGGTTGGATGGCATCACCAACTCAATGGACATGAGTTTGAGTAAACTCCAGGAATTGATGGTGAACAGGGAGGCCTGGCGTGCTGCGGTTCATGTGGTTACAAAGAGTTGAACACGACTGAGCGACTAAACTGAACTGAACTGAAGAGTAGAGGCTACTCTCTAGTTGCAACGTGAAGACTTCCCATTGCAGTGACTTCCCCTGTTGCAGAGCACGGACTTCAGGGCCCTCAGGCTTCAGTAGTTGTGGCTCGTGGGCTCTAAAGCACAGGCTCAGTAGTTGTGACGCGCAGCCTTAGTTGCTCCTCGATATGTAGGATCTTCCTGGACCAGGGATCGAACCTGTGTCTCCTGCACTTGCAGGCAGATTTTTTTTTACCACTGAGCACCAGCGAAGCCGCACACATGGAATCTTGTACAACTGATGATGTAATAATGATTGTTTAAGTGATTTGTATAAAATATGGAGCCTCAGGAAATTGAGAATGCTATTAATTGCCTTTCAAACAAATTCCCTCCTCCCTTTCTCTTAACCCTTGGTACTCCTTAGGAGTTGAAGGTGAACTCCTTTTTTGAGGTGCATTAGCTGCCTTAAACTAGTGGGCTGCTTTATATTACAACACAGTCAGCCTTAGCAGTGGGTAGTAACCTTATGTGTGGGCTTCCCTGCCCAAAAGTAATTCTCACATAGGTCTGTTAATAATTCTATCAATAACCTTTGTCTTAAATAAGATATGAATGCCCAAGACAAATAAAAAAAAAACACTGTATGATCATTTTACATTTTAATTGAAATGAGTTTTATCAGATCCTTTGAGAACAGATTATATCCATCTGGCATGAAGACCTGGACCTCTGAGCAGGAAAGAGAAGATGGTGGCATCCAAGTGCTGTCTGGAAGGAGAGGAAAGGCTGTGAAGACATGAATCCTCTTTTCTATAATTTTGCCTCAACCTTGCCTTTGTTTATAGAAATGGGGCCTCAAAATGGTTTTTAGCCAACCACAGTAGTTAGAATTAGTTGGACCTTTAACAGGTACTCTATCATGCCAGGGAGTAATGATATAAACAAGATAGACATTTATTATCTCTGTCACATAGAAGAATTTCAGAGATTGGCAGCCCAGGACTGGTATGTAGGTTACATATAGCCATAGAAGAATCAGGCTCCTCCTAATACACTGTTCAGAGAAACCTACCTGTATCTTTGTCCTTATATTTCAAGGTAGTTGCTAAAGCTCCAGCCGTTACATCTGCATTTCTGAAATGGAGAAAGGAGACTCCAATAGAAAGGAGAAGGGAAAGAAAGGCAGAAAGAAGGCCCTCTGTCTCTTACAAAGACTTATTGAAGGTTCCATAGCACACTTTCACCTACATCTCATTGGCCAGAACTTTCAGTTTCCGTTTCGGTTCAGTCGCTCAGTTGTGTCTGACTCTTTGCGACCCCCTGGACTGCAGCACACCAGGCCTCCCTGTCCATCACCAGCTCCCGGAGTTTACTCAAACTCATGTCCATTGAGTCAGTGATGCCATCCAACCATCTCATCCTCTGTCGTCCCCTTCTCCTCCTGCTTTCACTCTTTCCCAGCATCAGAGTCTTTTCAAATGAGTCAGCTCTTCGCATCAGGTGGCCAAAGTATTGGAGTTTCAGCTTCAGCATCAGTCTTCCAATGAATATTCAGGACCGATTTCCTTTAGGATGGACTGGTTGGATCTCCTTGCAGTCCAAGGGACTCTCAAGAGTCTTCTCCAACACCACAGTTCAAAAGCATCAATTCTTCGGCACTCAGCTTTCTTTATAGTCCAACTCTCACATCCGTATGTGCCTACTGGAAAAACCATAGCCTTGACTAGATGGAACTTTGTTGGCAAAGTAATGTCTCTGCTTTTTTTTGTCTCTGCTTTTTAATATGCTGTCTAGGCTGGTCATAACTTTCCATCCATGGAGTAAGCGTCTTTTAATTTCATGGCTGCAGTCACAATCTGCAATGATTTTGGAGCCCCCCAAAATAAAGTCAGCCACTGTTTCCCCATCTATTTCCCATGAAGTGATGGGACCGGATGCCGTGATCTTAGTTTTCTGAATGTTGAGCTTTAAGCCAACCTTTTCACTCTTCTCTTTCACTTTCATCAAGAGGCTCTTTAGTTCTTCTTCACTTTCTGCCAAAAGGGTGGTGTCATCTGCATATCTGAGGTTATTGATATTTCTCCCAACAATCTTGATTCCAGCTTGTGCTTCATCCAGCCCGGCATTTTGCATGATGTGCTCTGCATATAAGTCAGGTAAGCAAGGTGACAATATACAGCCTTAATGTACTCCTTTCCCGATTTGGAACCAGGCTGTTGTTCCATGTCCAGTTCTAACTGCTGCTTCTTGACCGGCATACAGATTTCTCAGGAGGCAGGTCAGGTGGTCTGGTATTCCCATCTCTTGAAGAATTTTCCAGTTTGTTGTGATCCACACAGTCCAAGGCTTTGGCGTAATCAATAAAGCAGAAGTAGATGTTTCTCTGAAACTCTCTTACTTTTTTGATGATCCAACAGATGCTGGCAATTTGATCTCTGGTTTCTCTACCTTTTCTACATCCAAATTGAACATCTGGAAGTTCACGGTTCATGTACTGTTGAACCCTGACTTGGAGAATTTTGAGCATTACTTTGCTAGTGTGAGATGAGTGCAGTTGTGTGGTAGTTTGAGCATTCTTTGGCATTGCCTTTCTTTAGGATTGGAGTCAAAACTGACCTTTCCAGTCTTGTGGCCACTGCTGAGTTTTCCAAATTTGCTGGCATATTGAGTCTAGCAATTTCACAGCATCATCTTTCAGGATTTGAAATAGCTCACCTGGAATTCCATCACTTTCACTAGCTTTGTTCATAGTGATGCTTTCTAAAGCCCTCTTGATGTTGCATTCCAGGATGTCTGGCTCTAGTTGAGTGATGAAACCATCGTGCTTATCTGGGCCATGAAGTTCTCTTTTGTATAGTTCTGTTTATTCTTGCCACCTCTTCTTAATATCTTCTGCTTCTGTTAGGTCCTTACCATTTCTGCCTTTTATTGAGCCCATCTTTGCATGAAAAGATCCCTTGGAATCTCAAATTTTTTTGAAGAGATCTGTAATCTTTCCCATTCTATTGTTTTCCTCTATTTCTTTGCACTAATCAGTGAGGAAACTTTAGAAACACAGTTTCACCAGGCTTCAGGGAAGTCTCGGCATTATAGGCTGACTCGTTGGCAGCCAGTTAAAAGTTAGGGATTTTGTCAATTTGAGAGAGAATAGGAGATATTTTTAGATAACTAGTCATGCCTTTCAAAGTAGCTAACATTTACTGTATGCTTATTTTATATGGTTAGTTGTGCTAAGCACACCACTTGCATGATTTTAGGTAATCCTCGTGTCGTCTCTATGATGCAGTTACTGTCATTATCTCCTTTTCACAGATGAGGAAACTAAGGCTCAGAGAGGCATGCCAGGTTGCACAGTAAATAGTAGATTGGGAGCTCAAGTTCAGCTCTGGTGCCAGAGCCTCTGCAGGAGTGTCATTTTGTCTCTGTTGCCATAGTTTGGGGAAGCCATTCTCTAACATCTCTAAATGTTAATGGCTGCGTAACAACACAAAAGCCTCTTGATGAAACTGAAAGAGAAGAGTGAAAAAGTTGGCTTAAAGCTCAACATTCAGAAAACAAAGATCATGGCATCCGGTCCCATCACTTCATGGCAAATAGATGGGGAAACAGTGGAAACAGTGTCAGACTTTATTTCTTTGGTCTCCAAAATCACTGCAGATGGTGACTGCAGCCATGAAATTAAAAGACGCTTACTCCTTGGAAGAAAAGTTATGACCAACCCAGACAGCATATTCAAAAGCAGAGACATTAGTTTGCCAACAAAGGTCTGTCTAGTCAAGGCTATGGTTTTTCCAGTGGTCATGTATGGATGTGAGAGTTGGACTGTGAAGAAAGCTGAGCACCAAAGAATTGATGCTTTTGAACTGTGGTGTTGGAGAAGACTCCTGAGAGTCCCTTGGACTGCAAGGAGACCCAACCAGTCCATCCTAAAGGAGATCAGTCCTTGGTGTTCATTGGAAGGACTGATGCTAAAGCTGAAGCTCCAGTACTTTGGCCACTTCATGCGAAGAGCTGACTCATTGGAAAAGACTCTGATGCTGGGAGGGATTGGGGGCAGGAGGAAAAGGGGATGACCGAGGATGAGATGGCTGGATGGCATCACTGACTTGATGGACGTGAGTCTGAGTGAACTCTGGGAGTTGGTGATGGACAGGGAGGCCTGGCATGCTGCAATTCATGGCGTTGCAAAGAGTCAAACACGTCTGAGCGACTGAACTGAATAACACAAAGCACTTAAGTCGCTTATCACCATTATATTTTTTAAACTCAGTGACACCTGCCTGCAATGCAGGAGATGATCGCGGGGTCTACAAGATTCCCCAGAGAAGGCTGTGGCAACCTGCTCTGGTATTCTTACCTGAGGAATCCCCATGGACAGAGGAGCCTGGCAGGCTACATTCCATAAAGTAACAGAGTCGGACGTGATTGAAGGTCTTAGCACAGCACAGGCATTAATGTTGCTTTAATAAAAACGTAAGTGAAAAATTGAACATGTTCCTCAATAACAACCTGTACTTCTTAGAAATGTTAATTTGTGATCAAACAGAAAGAAAAAAAAAAAAACAAGAACAAATAAACTAAACAATTAAAATTTTTAGAAAAAAAGGTCTAACAGATGGGACTCATTCAGCTAAAAAATGAGTAAATCAGTATCCTCAGATTCTCTTTCTAATTCACCAGCTAACTTACTTTTGGGCTTAACATGTGAAAGAGAACTCAAGTGGGGTTAAGAAAGCAAGGATAGTGCCCTGCTTTAAGGAAACAAAATGGACTGGACTGGCAGTGAACTTGTACTTGAATCTCAGCTCGGTTAACCGATCTGAACATCTGTATTAATCTAGAAGAAACAGAAGCAATAGGAGATTATATATATTTATATGAGAGAGGAATTGATTATAAGGAATTGATTCATGCAGTGTGGAAGCAAGAAGTCCCAAAATCAGCAGGAAGCAAGCTCAAGAGCCAGGATATAGTTCCAGTTTAAGTCCAAAGGCCTGAGAACCAGGAGAGCTGATGGTGTAAGTTCCAGCCCAAGTTCAGATCCAAAGCAGGAGCAGATCACGTCTCACCTTGAAGACAGGCAGAGGGCAAATTCTCTCTTATTCAGTTTGTTCAGGCCCTCATTGGATTGGATGAGGCTCACCCACACTATTAGGAAAGCTAGTTTGTTTATTCCACAGTTTTTTAATGCCTCCTACCGAGCCAGCTAATTGTAGATATACTGAAGATATGTTGTTGTTCAGTCACTAAGTTGTGCCCAACTCTGCAATTCCATGCACTGGAGCTTGCCAGGCTCCCCTGTCCTTCACTGTCTCCTGGAGTTTGCTCAAATTCGTGTCCGTTGAGTTGGTCATGCTATCTAACCATCTCATCCTCTGGCGATATGGATGTAAATAAAAACAGACCATGTTTCTTCCTCGCAAGGCATTTACATTCTAGGAAGGAGAAGCAGAGAATAAACAAATATATAGTATGACATGTGTAACTGCTAGGAAAAAAAATAAAGCTGCGTTAATACAGATGAAGCGTCAAGAACAGTGTGTGGCAAATGGCAAATGCCTAATGAAAGTACGTAGTTAGTGTCATCCTCAGCATCATTATCACCTCCTCATCATTGGTGACATGGGGATGGCAACAGCTTCTTGTCTGCCTCTGAGTAAAGGTGGAGAGCAGTGGTAATGTTTAACAGTAATTACAGATGGTGTAGCTATCTATTTACACGTGGACTTTCCTGGTGACTCAGTGGTAAAGAAACTGCCTGCTGATACAGGAGACATGGGTTTGATCCCTGGGTTGGGAAGATTCCCTGGAGAAGGAAATGGCAGCCCACTCGATATTCTTGCCTGGAAAATCCCATGGACCGAGGAGCCTGGCATGCTACGTGGGGATTACAAAAGAGTAGGAGCAACTTAGTGACTAACAACAATATATATATACACACACACACAAACATACATATAATTTTTCTTTATAAATAGTATGTATTTTGTACATAAAGAAAAAGGAAGGTAACATCCTATAAGAAAACCAAATCAATAGTAAATATGAAGAGGACTATGACTGGGTTAATGGAGAAGTGAAGAGGCAAAAACAGAAAAATGGTGACACAAAAGCTTAAAAGGAATATTCAAAACAAAATTTGCCTGCAACAAATCGCCAAAAATGGTGATTTGAAGTGTTATACGTATCCCCTCATACCAAAATCTCAAAAGGTGATAGTATATTTTATGAGAAAAACAATCATTTGTCCTGTGTTAATATTTATTTTGCCTAGGTTTTGCAGCATTATACTCGGTGTTTTAAAAAAAAACAAGGAACTTACCATCTTTAGTAAGCAAATTTTAATAGAAATTAACACAGATGTCATGATAAATCCATAAGAAATTGTTCAGTTCAGTTCAGTCGCTCAGTCATGTCCAACTCTTTGCAACCTCATGAATCGCAGCACACCAGGCCTCCCTGTCCATCAACAACTCCTGGAGTTCACTCAAACTCATGTCCATCTAGTCAGTGATGCCATCTAGCCATCTCATCCTCTGTCATCCCCTTTTCCTCCTGCCCCCAATCCCTCCCAGCATCAGGGTCTTTTCCAATGAGTCAAATCTTCACATGAGGTGGCCAAAGTATCAGAGTTTCAGCTTCAGCATCAGTCCTTCCGATGAACACCCAGGACTGATCTCCTTTAGAATGGACTGGTTGGATCTCCTTGCAGTCCAAGGGACTCTCAAGAGTCTTCTCCAACACCACAGTTCAAAAGCATCAATTCTTCGGCACTCAGCTTTCTTCACAGTCCAATTCTCACATCCATACATGACCACTGGAAAAACCATAGCCTTGACTAGATGGACCTTTGTTGGCAAAGTAATATCTCTGCTTTTGAATATACTATCTAGGTTGGTCATAACTTTTCTTCCAAGGAGTAAGCGTCTTTTAATTTCATGGCTGCAATCACCATCTGCAGTGATTTTGGAGCCCCCAAAAATAAAGTCTGACACTGTTTCCACTGTTTCCCCATCTATTTCCCATGAAGTGATGGGACCGGATACCGTGATCTTAGTTTTCTGAATGTTGAGCTTTAAGCCAACCTTTTCACTTTCCTGTCTCACTTTCATCAAGAGGCTTTTTAGTTCCTCTTCACTTTCTGGCATAAGAGTGGTGTCATCTGCATATCTGAGGTGATATTTCTTCCTGCAATCTTGATTCCAGCTTGTGCTTCTTCCAGTCCAGCATTTCTCATGATGTACTCTGCATAGAAGTTAAATAAGCAGGGTGACAATATACAGCCTTGACGTCCTCCTTTTCCTATTTGGAACCAGTCTGTTTTTCCATGTCCAATTCTAACTGTTGCTTCCTGACCTGCATACAGATTTCTCAAGAGGCAGGTCAGGTGGTCTGGTATTCCCATCTCTTTCAGAATTTTCCACAGTTTCTTGTGATCCACACAGTCAAAGGCTTTGGCCTAGTCAATAAAGCAAAAATAGATGTTTTTCTGGAACTCTCTTGCTTTTTCGATGACCCAGTGGATGTTGGCAATTTGATCTCTGGTTCCTCTGCCTTTTCTAAAACCAGCTTGAACATCAGGAAGTTCATGGTTCGCGTATTGCTGAAGCCGCTTGGAGGATTTTGAGCATTACTTTACTAGCGTGTGAGATGAGTGCAATTGTGTGGTAGTTTGAGCATTCTTTGGCATTGCCTTTCTTTGAGATCGGAGTGAAAACGGACCTTTTCCAGTCCTGTGGCCACTGCTGAGTTTTCCACATTTGCTGGCATATTGAGTGCAGCACTTTCACAGCATCATCTTTCAGGATTTGAAACAGCTCAACTGGAATTCCATCACCTCCACTGGCTTTGTTCATAGTGATGCTTTCTAAGGCCCACTTGATTTCACATTCCAGGATGTCTGGCTCTAGGTGAGTGATCACACTATCGTGATTATCTTGTTCGTGAAGCTCTTTTTTGTACAGTTCTTCTGTGTATTCTTGCCACTTCTTTTTAATATCTTCTGCTTCTGTTAGGTCCATACCATTTCTATCCTTTATTGAGCCCATCTTTGCATATAATGTTCGCTTGGTATCTCTAATTTTCTTGAATTGATGCTCACTCTCTCCAAACATCAGTGACACACATAGAGTCAAGAGATGGCTCAAGAGCCATCCTCAAGTTCCATTAAATTAAGAGGAAAGAACTGAGAAAATGAAGATTTATCCAAGTACATGCAGGATCCCATTTATTTCTCACAGCACCCCAGTGAGGCAGGTATTTGGGATCCCAAGGTTACTAATGGGAACCGGGGCTCCCAATAATTTGCTCAGGTTCACACAGTAAATGAATGCTCCAAAATCTCAGCCCAGTTCTGTCCCCAAGGTCCATTAATTCCCCACTGGACAGCTGCCTTAGGGAATGATGTGCAGGGCAGGTGGAGAGAGAAACGGTGGAACCTGATCTCATAGGTGAAACTCAGAGCTGGAACTCTTACACTGTACACTCTGATTGCCACTTATAAAACCTTGGTTTGTGCATGTGCTCAGTTGTTTCTGACTCTTTGAGGCCCTGTGGACTGTAGCCCGCCAGGCTTCTCTGTCCATGGGTTTTTCCAGGCAAGAGTACTGGAGTGGGTTGCTATTTCCTTCTCCAGGGGATCTTTCCAACCCAGGGATTGAAGGCATGTCTCTTTTATGTCTACTGCATTGGTAGGTGAATTCTTTATCACTGAGCCACTTGGGAAGCCCTTAAAAACTTGATAAATGTTAGTGTCTGATTCTTTGAGACTCTATGGACTGTGACCTGCCAGTCTCCTCTGTCCATGGAATCCTCCAGGCAAGAATACTGAAATGGGTCGCCATACCCTCTCCCAGGCAATCTTTCCAAGCCAAGGACTGAACGTGGGTTTCCTGCATTGCCGACAGATTCTTTACCATCTGAACCACCGGTAGAGCTTTCCAAATTGTTGATGCTAGTTACAGAAGTGGCAACCTCAAACTGCTTTGCACTGTCAGCTTTAATATTATCATGTGTTCATTTGGGGGGTGGGTGCCTTTTTACAACATAGCTTTTCCTATAGCTTCAGCGTTGTATGGGTCAACACTACCTGTTTAGCTGTATGTTCACACACAGTGATTGGTGCAGAGTATCCATTACTGGATAGTTCACACACCTTTGTTTCTTCTTTGGAGCCCTAACTCTCATTTGCTTGATTAATGTAAACAGAGAATAGAAGGCGTCCCAGTACAAACACAAGTATGCTGAGCCTCTTGTACTGGAGTTATTTGGAAAACAAGGTCCCTGAATGCACACAGATACCTTTGCTGGCTTTTTTGTTGTTCAGGCGCTCAGTCGTGTCTCATCGTTGCGACCCATGGACTGCAGCATGCCAGGCTTCCCTGTCCATCACCAGCTCCTGGGGTTTGCTCAGATTCCTCTCCATTGAGTTGGTGATGATGTCTAACCATCTCATCCTCTGGCCCCCTTCTCCTCCTGCCCTTCAATCTTTCCTAGCACAGGGTCTTTTCCAATGAGTCGGCTCTTTGCATCAGGTCTTTGAACTACCTTAAAATGTTAAAATAAGAAACTAATTATTTTTTAGAGGAGATGCAAAGGAAGACAGTGTTTATTATTTCAAGCCCTTCCTTGAAAACTCCGCCTAAAGAACTGCTGGCTCCCTGAGCCGCCCATGAACCAGGAGTTAATGCATTCTTCTAGAGTGAAGAAATGTGCCCCAGGCAAGGTTGAAAAGTCATTTCGAAAGAGATTCTTGGGAAGATTTTTCTCTGTGCCTCAAAGACAGTTTTTGTTTTTTTTTTTTTTTTGGCTAAGTATTTATTTTAGCTCAAGGGCATTTAAAGTATTTGAAATATATATTTCTGTAGTGAAAATGAAAATTCATTCCTTTGAGAGGGACCACAAAGAGGTCTGGGTCTCAGCACAAAACACAGAACAAAGGAAAATACGGTGTAAAGGACATGTACGAGGTTCCCCCAAATGAGAATCTCTCTGGGATACCACAGTCTCCGTGATGCCACCTGGAAAACTTTTTTTTAGAAGCAGTCTATTTCGAGATCTTGAGCTGACAAAGTGTTTCCATATATCTTTCCCCTGGCTTTATTACTAGACACTTAGATGGAAAGAAAGAGAGGTGTTGGGATCACATGACTCCCTGCCAACTTCCGAATTCTAATCTTGGCCTTGACACAGACGGGCTTTAGAGACCAGTTTCGGTAGTTGAACTTGTATTCATTTTCCTGCCAACTCAATTTCATTTAGTAAAGCCTCCATTGGAAGACTCTCTAAGGATACCTGTCTTTTTTTATTTAAAAAAAATGTTAATGAAATATTGTTTATTTATGTGTTAGTTTCAGGTATACAACAGAGAGATTCAGAGGGAGAGAGATATATTTATATACTTCCTTTTTTACAGTCTTCCATTATAGATTATTGCAAGATACTGAAATAGTTCCCTGTGCTGTACAGCGGGATCCCTGTTGCTTATCTGTTTTATATATAGTAATGTATATATGTTCATCGAAACTCCTAATTTATCCCTGCCCCCCACCACCCTGGACATCTGTTTGATAAGAACTTTATATGTAAATATATTTTAGGATGCCCTGCTAATTACTGAGGTGAAATGCTAGCTACTTCTGCTTGGAATTATTTTCTCTCTGAGATTTGAGATTACTTATGGTTGGTTGTTATGAACTACAAATAAAACTGTCTTTTTTAAAAAGTGAGCACTATGAACCAGAAACAGTTATTCAGCTTAGAAATGGAAAAGAAAGTGTTAGAAAGTATAGTTTAGTAAAAACACAACATCCCTAAAGAATGTTTCTTATCAAGAATCGTTGTCAAAGAGTACTTTATCCCAACTATTACATCCTGAAATATAGTAGTATGACTTTTAAATGATTAGAATACTTTCATAACAGACATCTTAATCAGAATGTTTATTTTTTTGGGTAATTAAGGTACTTAGCTTTATCATTTTTCATCAAAACAAAATATATAATACTTACATGTAGAGTAAATCATAGGTATTTTCCTTAGATTTGTTGTCTCAAAATGGACTAGAAATATTGACCAGTAGAAATATAAAAGCCATGTGAAGGGAGCGAAGATCTAAATCTGTTGAACTGAGTGAACCATTTCAGTGTACCTTAACTCACGTGATTATCTGATAGAATGTTAGCCCTGAATGGGCCTTTAGAAATAATCAAATTAACCCCATTTAGGGAGAACGTCACAGAGAGTCAAATTAAGTAATTTGAGTCCCAGGTTGGAACTATATAACCCAGGTTTTATTCTAATTCAAATTAGCAGCTAGGTCCTACTATGTATGTGCTGCTTAGAGGGAGCTTTACCAGTCCAAGAGGCTTGAAGTCTGGCAAATTTAAGCTACGCAATGACTAAATAGTAACAGCTAACCTTTGTCAGGTAATATTTTGAGCACTTTATATAATCAGCCTCTTAAATCCTATGGAGTAGTGAGGCACAGAAAGGTTAAGTATACTTTGCCCAAGGTCACACAGCTAAGAAGGCTCAGACCAAGCTGAGTCAAAAGGCTCAGCTCCCACTCTGTTCTCCCGTTTTAATGGTGATGGAAACTTAAGGCAGACCGTTACATACCAACAGAAAGGTTCAGGCAGAGGGCTTTGGAGATCCAAAGAGAAAGGTCTACACAAAGGATTAAGGAAAATTCAGGGAGGAGAGGGTCTGGAAATGGACAGGATTCTAGTAGGAGGAGAAATGGGGAAAAGTTGGGGAAGGTTTTTAAGGCAAAAGGAGTGATGTGAACCAACGCATACAGTTCGGACAAACACGCGGCATATTCGTAGAATTTCCTTCTGGAGCCGTATGTAGAGAGGAAGGGAAAACATCAGAAGTTGGAAGATGTCAGGAGAGTATCAAATGAGTTTATAAAGAGCTTAGTAGTAGTAGTAGTGAAGTCGCTCAGTCGTGTCTGACTCTTGCGACCCCGTGGACTAGAGCCCGCCAGGGTCCTCTGTCCATGGGATTCTCCAGGCAAGAATACTGGCGTGGGTTGCATTTCCTTCTCCAGGGGATCTTCCTGACCCAGGGATCAAAACCAGGTCTCCTGCATTGCAGGCAGATTCTTTATCCAGGGAGCTACGAGGGAAGCCCTATAAAGAACATAGGCACCAATAAAATGGTTAGACATCTGGTCAAAAGCAATTTGAAAACCCAAAAAGCTTTCTTACATAGATTAACAAAGGTCTCTCACCTTTCTTCTCTTTTTCTCTCTTCTTTTTAATAAATGGAGTGAGAAGTATTAGATTTGAGAAACAGATTTATGTGTCAAATTCTAAACCATTTTTCATTAAAAGAACTCTAAATCATTCTTTCCATTTTAGTTGATGCCACAATTCCAAGGGTTTCAAGGTTTTTATGATTTTACAATTCCAAATGTCTTGTGTCCTCAGCTTAAATATTTCATATACTAAAGTTTATGACTTAAATGTCTAGTACACACATATAATGTTGAAGACATGTGAAGCATTTCCCTGAAAAGAATTAATTATTTAAAATTGCAGGTGACTTTGAAATTCTAGGAAATGTGTTAGCCTTTCATTATACATGTACTTTCCCCCTCAACATTTCCAACTGCTTGAAACCCTCCCTTTGTCACTTCTGCTGCCACTGTGCTTACTATGGCCCTAGTTAATATGTATTCCAAGTGCCAATTCAAGGGTATTATTTTTTTCAGTAGCTTAAACTTGTATTTCAGGGCCTCTGAAGACTTCGTATGAAAACCCTTTATGAAACAAGGACTTTCTGAACGACCTTCTCTATCACTGACTTTCTCTGTTGACTTGTTGGGCAAGGATTAAGTCTCTTTGCAGCTCAGTTTCTTTGATCCATAGAACAAAGACCATCCCTCTGCTCTCAGCCTTCAGGTGTGAGAGGGTAAACAGGTGAGCACTGATGCTAAGCACTGGCTGAGCCTATTGTGGGCTTCAAAGATATGGTAGAAGGGGGGTATTTTTAATAATCTCTGTAGCACCATCTAACACTCATTGTGTCAGTGTCAGCTCCAAGTGTTTGGCGTGTGTTAATTCATTTTATCTCCACAACAATCTTAGAGGCATGATTCTTATTCCCAATAACCAGTGAGAGAACTATGGAACATGATACAAGACAAAACAAGGATCTGAACCCAGGCAGTCTGATTCCTGAATTTAACCATCAGAGCTGTTGAGAAATGGAATGGTTTATCTCTTAAGACAGTACTCTCCTCCTTTGGAGGGTGGCTACCCAGCCTGTGTGTGGAGTGGGTTTGTGATTTCTAAGTTCTAGAGTTTATGGAATACAATATTCGGTATTGGTCCCAAATCTTAGAATCTGTTCCCTGTCTCTTTAAGTCAGTAGAATGAAAAGTACTAAAAGCATATTCTCCTCAGCTCTAAAATTGTTAGAGGATCATCTCTATTATATCCAGGTGATACACACTGAGTGGCTGGGAGGGGCCATTCAACAAATTTATAGGTCCCAGAAGCATATTGATGACAAACAGCCCTGTCATCAATGAGCTAGACTAGGGAAATATTTCCATATATGGTATTGGGTGCTGGGCTAGACATAGGTCTCCACAGCTTTGTGTAAGCACAGAGACACTCCAAGGGCTTCCTGGAGAAGATGACACCTAATTTTAGTGACAAAAGGAAGGGTGGGAAGGGCCTTCCAGAAAAGCAATTTGCGGGATTCCTTGGTGGTCCAGTGGTTAAGACTCGATGCTTCCATTGAAAGAGGCTCAGGTTTGACCCCTAGTCAGGGAACTAAAATCCCCACATGCCATGCATTGTAGTCAAAAAACAAAGAACATCCCCAACAAAAAACAAAAAGCAATTTACATGTAAGGAAAAGCACAGATACATGAAATCACATGGCCTATGCAGTGAACTCCATCCACTTAAATATTACCCAAGTATTAGCAAACCATTGATGTCAGAATAAAAGGAGTATTAATCTGGACTTTCTTCAGATCTTCTGTCCTTACCACTCTCTCTTTACCCTACTACAAATGAAGCGCTTGAAAGATGAGACAGGAAAATATACTGCAAAATTAGAGGTTCCTGGGTAAAATCACATTTATTTCATGTTACAATCTCTGATCATTGTGAAGTGGGCAGATCTTATACCAAATTATTCATTGCTCTCATGAAGAATTATCCTTTTGAACCTAGTATAAATCAATAGAGAATAAAATATGATTGGATTTCTAATAATAGAATGTGAAGAAATCAAATAGAACAGTGCCTGTTTGTGGTACATCGTATGGGACTCAAGAAATTTTTGCTGAATGTGAGTGTTCTTCAAGGGCTCATTTGAGCTCTACAAAACTAATAACCCCTGCTTATGACTCAAAGACTTGAATTAGAAGCTGCCTCTAGTGACTCCTGGAAATAGAAATAGCCCAGGTTAAGATTAATAAATATAGGTTGCTCTTCTTACAAACAGAAACATTTTCTTGCTAAGAAGGCAGAAAACAATCTATCCTCTTTAGGATAAGTGAGTCTTTTTCATAAATTTTTTTATTAAAGTAACAAAGTCTGGTGAAGCTAATTGTAATTTCTATTGCCATGTAAAAAATATTGTTAACTTTAGCACTTTGAAAAAGAAGACTGACACCCTGCTTTAACTAAATTATAACAGTCAAAGATAAAAGCACATAGCTAATCTGTGTGTCAACCCTGTACCTACCAGATAGTTTCTGGGTTTTTCTCCTTAATGAGCACTTGATGATTGATCACTAATCAGTTTGAGAGCTAATTAAAGTTACTAGAGTAATGGATACCCCGGTTTAAGATTCATCAGTATAATAGTACATTAGACTATACAGGCATTGTTCATTTCTAGATATATTCTGTGCAGCAAAGCAGATGAGTTATGACCTCAGAGCCCATGGAGAATTCTAGGAGGAATCTTACATCCTTGGCATATCATGGTGCACTATTTTGCTGCCTCAGTCAACAGAAGCAAGAGATAATTAGTATAATTTCTTGTTATAGTAGTTTCTCCTTTTGATTAAACTTTATTTGCCATCTACCTTTGGCAGCCTCTTTAGCAGTTGAGAAGTATATTTGAAGTATATGTATTTCCCCAAATAATAAATTCTAATGGTGTCGTTTAGTTGTAAGATAAATAAATGAAATCATGAACTCATAGAATTTTAGAGCTGGAAAAGGCCTGAGGCGATCCAAGGACATCATTTATAGGTGAGAACGCTGTGGGCCAGCAAGGTTAGAAAGAGCCTTGCTGCAAGGCCACAGTCAGGACACATCAGACCAAGGGTACACACCTTTGGATATTGGCATATGAAAGTTCCTTCCACTAACACTGGCTCTTGAAAGGCTCTTGTAGAAGATGGAAAGGGAAGAGTAAATCTTCAACAGAAAGTAAAACATGAATAACAGTCTGGATGCTCTTTTTTATAGACTATTAGATACCATCCTATGTTACTTCCTCTGAGCATTGTCAAATAGTCTCCTTTTCGGGGCGCATATTCAAATTCTCACAGAAGCCTTCTAGTTCAACAATCAGTTTTCTTTCTGTGATAAGCCTTTAGTTTGTACTTCTCTCATTTCACACTTTTCAAAGTATTCGAGGTTCATGGTTGAGTTTGATTGGCCCCTTAATTTTGATCCTGTCCGGAGGCCTCATATTGTCATCTCTACTAGCTGAAGGTCATACTGAGGGTCAGAAAGATTGAGGTTGCAAAAGTATTTTGCAGCTAAAGCTAGAACCAAAATCCAGGTCTATTTTATAGACCTAAGCTCTTTCCATTAAATGCCACTCCTGAAACAAAATCTTGTACACAACGCTGAATAGAACACAATTATTTTTGTGACTGTCTACACCTGACTTCCGAAGGAGGCAGTGGCAACCCACTCCAGTACTCTTGCCTGGAAAATCCCATGGATGGAGGAGCCTGGTAGGCTGCAGTCCATGGGGTCGCTAGGAGTTGGACACAACTAAACGACTTCACTTTCAATTTTCACTTTCATGCATTGGAGAAGGAAATGGCAACCCACTCCAGTGTTCTTGCCTGGAGAATCCAGGGGAGCCTGGTGGGCTGCCGTCTATAGTGTCACACAGAGTTGGACACAACTGAAGTGACTTAGCAGCAGCAGCAGCAGCATACCTTACTTCTTCCCTTTGTATATATGTTCTCTATTTTTCCATTTGTTTTGTTTATTCTTGTATCTCTGTTGCCCTGGCATTTGGCTGGTTGGCAGTCCCCACCCAGTAGGGTCCAGAGTCCCAGACAATGCCTTCTGTCCAAAGCATTTGTTTGGATTATAAATATAATTTGATGATAAATTTAGACTGTTACACTGATTTGATTTCAGTGAAGCCACAACATACTTCTCGTTTTCTTTTATAAACTACCTGTAAAGACAGGACCACATGCTATTTAATTGTTCATCTTGAGCTATTTGCTCATTTCTAAAGAGCTTTGCTTAAATTCTTACTGTATACATAAATGGAATTATCACTTGTTCCCTTCTCTATACTAGTTGGAAGTGAAAATCTTTTCAGTCATGGAGAAATCATTACCTATTTATTACAATGAAATATTTTATGGTAATTCTTTTTCAAATATCAGTGGCTGACACCGTGCATTTATTATATGTCAACTTTTTTTTCTGTGCTCTTTATATCTTCACATATCTTATCTTTCCAGTTACCCTATGCATGCAGTGATAATGTTATACCTATTAACACAGTTAAGAAGTGGTGGCACTGAAAGGTTAAGTTACTTGCTCAAAATCACAGAGTAAGGGAATTGAGCCCAAGAGGCTTGTTCTGTGAATGTAAGCCCTTAACCACCAGTATACTAGCTCTCAAAGTGAGTTCTCCTGTAAATGTTACTTTTCAAATATAATTATGTTTTGTAAATTCTGCTTTCATTGACTTATAGAGAGCTGTACCAGCCTGGGAGAGAAGGTGGAAAAGTTATCATCCTGACAGTCCTACTGACAACTCATTACCTTCAGGATCAGCAGCCTTTCCATCCCTGATGCCACAAATGAGAATAAAAAATATTATTAAGTTTCACTCACAGGACTTAAGTGGGAGACAGGGCATTGCGGTGGGAACTGAGATCCATTTTAAGCATTGACTAACATGCATGTTGAGGGCGGGCTTCTCCTGTCTTTCCATTCTTTATATAAATATACGCCCCTGCCACCCCACCTTTTTCTCCAGTTGAGCTCCTGGACTTAAATATAAGCTGATTAAAAAGAAGCCTAGAGTTCCTTCTCCACTTGACTCCCACTCAGCCTACCTGGACGTCCACAACCTCCTCCTTCCCTACCTCCTATCTGTCTTCAGTCAGAGTAGGCCTGTCTTTGTGTCTTTACTGGTTAGGCATTATGTCTTTCATCTCTTGGACAATGCCTGGTTTATGGATACTCAGTAGCTCTTTGGTGGATGAATAAACACAGATCAGTATACACAGCTCTCTGAAACCTGGGTAATTTTCCAGTAAATTACCCTTAATTTTACAGTAACTATCAGCTTACAAAAAAAAAAGGGGGGGGGTTGCTCATGATGAAATTAAAAGATTCTTGCTCCCTGGAAGAAAAACAATGACAAACTGTAAATGTTTGTAGGGAGTGTGTTAAAAAGCAAAGACATTGCTCTGCCTACAAAGGTCACAGTCAAAGCTATGGTTTTTCTAGTAGTCACGTATGGATGTGAAAGCTGTACAATAAAAACGGCTGAGTGTCGAAGAATTGATGCCTTCGAACTGTGGTGCTGGAGAAGACTCTTGAGAGTCCCTTGTAAAGCAAAGAGATCAAACCAGTCAATCATACAGGAAATCAACCCTGAATATTCATTGGACTGATGCTGAAGCTGAAGCTCCAGTACTTTGGCTACCTCATGCAAAGGGCCAACTTATTGGAAAAGACCCTGATGCTGGGGAAGATTGAGGCAGGAGGAGAAGGGGATGACAGAGGATGAGATGGTTGGATAGTATCACCGACTCAATGGACTTGAGTTTGAGCAAATTCTGGGAGATGGTAAGGGACAGAGAGGCCTGGCATGCTGCAGTCCATGGGGTGGCAAAGAGTCCAATGCAATTGAGAGACTGAACAACGGCAACAACATGATGAGGGGACATTGCAAAGAGGCTAGAAGCCTTTCTAAGTGTGGTATGTTTTATGAACATGGAGGTATCTATGCCATCAACTCTGGGGCACTCATCACTGGTACATGAGTTTTTAAGACGTTTTGGCTAGGCCAAGTTGCGATATGAAACAGCAGGAGACGCCTCCGTCGGGTCTGCCTTTGTTGTTCTTAGTTCTATAGCTGCTTTGTCTTTGTGAGGGGCAGTGACCTGCAGCTCTCTGCTTAGAGCCAGGATCTGAAGCCAATTAGTCTGATCTCAGAGGCTGCGTGCCTGCTTCTACACCATATGTTAGAAACTGTCAAGAAAGAGAACTGCCCACCCTGTTATGTGCTTCCCATGCGTTGCATCACTTAATCTCCATTTTGCCTCGGAGAAACTGGAGCTCAAGAAAGTTAAGAAACTTGCCCAGCTGATAATCAGTAGCATAAGAACTCAGATCCAGGTCTGCCTGGCTCTATGTTTATCTCCAGGATTGGCTACAGGGCAGGAAAGCGTAAGGTTGCAGGTGTAAAGATCCCAGCCTGCAGTATTAGGATGCTCTCTTAAAGGTCGTTGGTGCCACCGCTGTCTAAACTAAGCTCCAGAGACACAGGTTGGCTCAGCAGAGCCCACAGCCTAGACAGAGGAACTGGGGTTCTGTGAGCCCCTGGAGGAGCCAGGCTTGCAGCTCAGCCTAGGGTTGACTGGAAGCCCTGCCTTCCCCATGAACCTGAGATCTTCCTGAGAATGGACTTCAAAGTGATGGTCCTACACTGATGGTTTTGTTAATCTGGCACTAGCAGAAACTCAGTTACAGTTAGAGCCTAGTCATGTATTGATTATATTGATAGAAAAGGGATCGTTACCTTCGGTTGTTGATACTTAAGGAAACATGAAGAATGTCATTTTTATGAAGAGCTTTCTGTGATTGATAGATTTAGTAGAACAATAGACAGAGTATGGAATTGGGCTTCCCAGGTAGCACTAATGGTAAAGAACCCGCTTGCCAGTGCAGGAGATACAAGAGACGCGAGTTTAATCCCTGGGTCAGGAAGATCCCCTGGAGTAGGAAATGGCAACCCACCCCAATATTCTTGCCTGAACAATCACATTAACAGAGGAGCCTCGCAGCTACAGTCCATGCGGTGGCAAAGAGTGGGGCATGAGAGTGACGGCAGGCACACACATGTATGGAATTGGGAAGTACTCTCCCCAACATATTGCTTTCACCAGCAGCCCCCAACCCCAACCATGACATCTTTTTTTTTTTTTTTTTTTTTTTTGAGATGCTGTAAATTCTAATGCTAAGTGTATTTCACAATTGAGTTAGAACTATTTACCATCCCATCAGTCCAGTCCTGGGTATTTACTGGTGGTACTGTTTTGGATACCAGGGAGGGAGGGGAACAATGCCAGTCACATAATTTCTGTTAAATGAATAGACAGATGAAAACAAAAGGATTCCTGTCCTTCATTTGTTTCTCACCAGATCCGTATTTTATTCCTCCTGTATGGAAGGTAGTATTAAGAACCTGGAGGTGCCTAAGATACCTGGGGCTTCCTAGGTGGTGCTAGTGGTAAAGAACCCACCTGCCAATACAAGAGACTAAGAGATGCAGATTCTGTCCCTGGATCAAGAAAATCCCCTGGAAGGGAATGGCAGCCCACTCCAATATTCTTGCCTGGAGAATCCCATGGATGGAGGAGCCTGGCAAGCTACAGTACATAAGGTCGAAAAGAGTCAAACACAACTAAAGTGACTTAACATGCAAGATCCTTTTAGTGGGTTCACTGAATTTACAGGCCAGTCCGTGATACTGAATGGTACACAAACATCTGTAACACATGGCAGATTCTCAGGTGGTATCAGGAAGTAGGTCTTGGAGGTCAGAAGAACAAGACCACTCTGACTGGGAAACCAGGGAACACTTAGCAGTAGGTTGACCTTTGACCTTGACTTGGAGGATGAGTCAAAATGGTACCGGGAAAGGATGCTGGGGAAGGGCATTCCAGGCAGTAAGGTTGGGTTGTCTGGCGGAAGGGCCACAGAGGCAGGGAAGTATTCTGAGGCAGAAGTTAAATGATCGACCAGATCACTTGTGTTCCAATACCAGCCCAAAGGTACTGTTTGAGCTGGTGTTAGAGCCAGAGTGTAAGAGCATTTGAACTTCATGGTGCGGGGAGTCAAGTCAAGTTTAAGCAAAGGTCCGAGAGAGTGAGAACAGAGAAAAAGCCCTGTACCTGCCATTCTGAATTCTCTTTCCTCCTTTCCACTCCCTCTTCTTCGTGCTAAATGAAGTCACTTCCCACCCTAAACATTCCTGCCTGTCTTCACTGGATTACTGCTAAGGTACTGCTTTGACCATACTGTTTACATTTCTGTAGATTTACCAACACCTGCAGAATAAATTCTATACTGTTTAAGTAGTTGGGATATCAAGGCTCTTCTCATCTGGTTCATGCTAACTTCTCTAGTCTTATTCTTCAACTCAATTATCCATCCACTAACTAAGATCATGGTCCCATCACTTCATGGCAAATAGATGGAGAAACAGTGGCTAATTTTATTTTTCTGGGCTCCAAAATCACTGCAGATGGTGATTGCAGCCATGAAATTAAAAGACGCTTACTCCTTGGAAGGAAAGTTATGACCAACCTAGAGAGCATATTCAAAAGCAGAGACATTACTTTGCCAACAAAGGTCTGTCTGGTCAAGACTATGGTTTTTCCTGTGGTCAGGTATGGATGTGAGAGTTGGACTATAAAGAAAGCTGAGTGCAGAAGCATTGTGCTCTTGAAGTGTGGTGTTGGAGAAGACTCTTGAGAGTCCCTTGGACTGCAAGGAGATCCAACCAGTCTATCCTAAAGGAGATCAGTCCTGAATATTCATTGGAAGGACTGATGTTGAAGCTGAAATTCCAGTACTTTGGCCACCTCATGCGAAGAGCTGGCTCATTTGAAAAGACCCTAATGCTGGGAAAGATTGAGGGCAGGAGAAGGGGATGACAGAGGATGAGATGGCTGGATGGCATCACCGACTCGATGGACGTGGGTTTGTGTAGACTCCAGGAGTTGGTGATGGACAGGGAGGCCTGGCGTGCTGCAGTTCATGGGGTCGCAGAGAGTCGGACAGGACTGAGCGACTGAGCTAAACTGAACTGAACCCTGGAAACCAAGTCTTCATTACAAATGTGGAATGAATAAATCCTTATCTTTCATTCCTTCTTTTCCTCCATTTCTGAATATGACCAAGAGTAACTATATCCCCCAGATAAAGAGGGCTTATGTTTGTACAGTGCTTTCAACTTTCCAAAGATTGTGGCACAGCAGTCCAAAACACTGAATCTGGAGCCAGACTGCTAGGGTACCAGCTGTTGCTCTGCCAATTACCAGCTGTGTGACCTTGAGGAAACTGCCTAACCTCTCTGTGCCTCACTTTTCTCATTTGTAATATGGGGTGAATAAAGGTATGTACCTAATAAGCATTTTTAGAAGGATTGCTTAGTCACTAAGTCATGTCTGACTCTTTGCCACCCCATGGACTGCAGCAGGCCAGGCTTCCCTGTCCTTCACTGTATCCCGAGTTTGCTCAGATTCATGTCCATTGAGTCAGTGATGTCATCAGAAAGACTAAATAAGCTATTATTTGGAAAATGCTTAGAACAATGTCTGGCACGTATAGGCATTATATAATGCTTGTTTAGCTAAATATATATTATATATGTACACATATATATTAGTGGTATAGACTGTATACATAAATGTATACATACATATGTATTAAATACTCAGTATGGTTTCAGTTGTACCCACACACAGGGGCCACATACAATTGGGTATTTGCAACAATCTTGTAAGCAGAAGTGTTAAATAACTGTCCACACCTCACACCTGGTAGATCCATTCTGGGAACCATGTCTTCTAACTTCTGAGCCGGAAGTCAAAAAGTAGAATTTATACCCGTAATCCATTCATCTCCAACACATGGATAGTTTTCAGATATATCGTGATTTCTTTACACTGAATATTGAAATTTACTTCAGATATTTTAATTATTTTGATTTAAAGTACAAGAGCAATGTCAGGTCCATTGTATAGGTCTGTCGGTAAGGAAAAAAAATATTAAGTTTCTGTCCAAAATTTTTGTGCAGGATTTCACAGTCTCACAAAGAAATGTATGATGTGGTCACTTTCTACTTGACTATATTCTTCTTGCAGGGAAGATAAATTGAGTATTTTCAATGGAGAATTATGCATGAGGTTTTTGTAGAAAAGTATTCAAATGGGAAAATATGCTATTGGAGTACATTTAAATGGATGTTATAACATGATATGCCTGTCATGTTATTTGGTATGCAAAGGCTTGTGTTTGCATTAAGCTGATGGAGAAGCTGCTATTTTCTTTGCAGCATATATTCAAACGTTTTCTTTTACTTCTCTGAAAAAGAGAGAACTGTCTTTTATTTTATTTTAAATACAAAACGCATTTAACTTCTATCAACAGCTTACATTTTAAATAATGAAGTTTTTACTGGCATTCATTATCTGCAAATTAGAGTTCTCTAGAAGCTTTTAGTATTTTTCTCCCCAACTTTTAAAATTCATTCATTGTAACTGTTGACATTTTTGAGAACAGTGGAAACCCTAAGTCAAATTGGGAAAATGGAACAAAGAGATTACCTTTCTGGAAATTACCATTGAACTGGGTGGAGAATCTTCAGCTATCGTGCTGCACCACATTGTGATATTTACACCCTCTTCTTGCTAGTAGTGTTGTCAGACTCAAACATTTTCCTTCTAACACAGGGAAATGCCATGCTAGCTGCCTGCTTGGGATCCTTAGTTCATAAAGCTTGAAAGTCAAAGTCTCTCAGTCGTGTCCAACCCTTTGCAAACCCCATGGACTATACAGTCCATGGAATTCTCCAGGCCAGAATACTGGTGTGGGTAGCTGTTCCCTCCTCCAGGAGATCTTCCCAACCCAGGGATCAAACCCAGGTCTCCCACATTGCAGGTGGATTCTTTACCAGCTGAACCACAAGGGAAGCCCAGGAATACTGGAGTGGGTAGCCTATCCCTTCTCCAGGGGATCTTCCCGACCCAGGAATCGAACCGAGGTCTCCTGCACTGCAGGCAGGTTCTTTACCAACTGAGCTATCAGGGAAGCCCTAAAGTTTAGTTAGTGCCAGTTACCTGCTTCCAGTAGGCCTCTGCAAGAGTCTGGAGTTCAGATCTCTTCCTCAGAAAGTATTTAAAATCAAGATTTCTCAGTTACTCTGGTCTGTCTGAGATGCCTTTCCATCCATCTTTGATGGGAGTTACGTGTTCTCATTTCTTCCTTTCTGTCTAGTAGCAAGAAGACAGCTGAGCAACTGCATATGGGGTGTGTGTGTGTGTGTGTGTGAGAGAGAGAGAGAGAGAGAGAGAGAGATTGGTTTTTTTCACCCTCTCATTTAAAGATGTAACTGGAACCAAGACCCAAATGGCATGTGGGTTTGCTTCAGGCGGGGAATATAAACAGAGCCAAGCCTAGAAATGCAGGGTTTGTAATAGATTCATTGACCTTGCTGTTTGCCCAGCTGCAGGGTGACTCCCTTTTCATTCCCCAGCTGCTTCCTAATGCTATCTTATTTTTCTTTCAAACTGGAGTAGCCAACCAAACTCCCCCTCTCCGGACAGATTTGATAATTAACTAAAAACAGACAACTTTGTAGTTACACCCAGCTAAGAAAAAAGTTGCCCCGACTTTGTGGTTTAATCCACACTTTGTTCTTGTCCAGCAGTGCCTTTGACGTAATTTGCTAGCTTATGATTTTATGAGATTTTATCAGATTTTATGAGAACAAGTAAAGGCTCCTCATTAACCCCAAATTTTACGCTTCAAATAGTCATCTGGAGGATGTGCATTAAGTTGAACCCTAAGTGCTGATTTTCTACCTTTTACATGTAACCTGTGGAAAAAAAGCAATTGGGTTCCACCTAAATATATATATTTATTCTAGTGATGCTTCCAGCCCTCAAACTATTTTCAAGCTCATATTTTGAAACCAGAAAAATCAAGTTCCTTACTTTAAAATATTACATCAATCTCTTGAACACAATTATACCTTAGTTATAAAGTTAGTTCTGGATAACTTACAGTTATTTACAGATGAAATAAAGTCTGTTTTATGTGGATGAGAATTTAACATCATTTTTGAGAATGTACTCGCACTGATTACTTGGGTGCTGAATTTTCAGATATTCTTTCAGACACTAGTTGCATTGGAATCACCATACCTTTAAACTTTTTTTAATTAAAAAAATTTAAATTAGGGTTAATTATATATTTATAATATACATGGGAAGGATACATTACAAAATTTCATCTCCTGTATATTCCTAAATCTATTAAAATGCAAATTATGTGTACCATTTCTAAGAGAAGAAATAAGATACACTATATATGAAAGGTTTTCAACACAATTTTATTTATAAAAAAGCAAGAAGTAAAATATTCTAAAATATTCAATAGTAGAGAATTGGTATAAGGAAATATTATACAGCTCTTTTAGAGGAATATTTTGTGGTATAGAAAAATGTTGATATTTTTAAGTGGAAAAGGATATAGGAGACTAAAAATTATAAATACAGTATGGTCCAGAATTTTTTGAAGGAGAAGTGATATATGTCATTTTAAAATGAAGAAGAGTGTGTGTCTGTGTGTGTGTGTATGTGTATTTTCATAGAAAAAAGACTGGATAGCTGTATACCAAAATCATATGCTTTTTTGTTTTTTTATTTTTTATTTTACTTTCTTTTTTCTGTCATGTTTTCTACATTAACATAAAATATTACCTTGTGCTTATGAAAAGTTTTTTTTCCTAAAACCATATATGAACCTTACGTTTACCTTTTATATTTTGACAAGTAGATTTTAAGCAATATAGTCCTTTTAGTAAGGGCTATACTTATTTGGAGTTTTTTGTAATTCCAAAGTTTAGCTAAAATGTATCCATGTGTAATGGTTTATTCTGCAAATTAATAATTCAGAGGAGATTTTAGAGGAAGACTTTCAAGCTTGAGGGAACTTTTAAGTACACTGAGAGCACACACAAGACTCTGTCAATCATTTTTTCATCACAATCTGTTCCTAAATGCCTCTTCCTGGCAGGTGAATTTGCATATTTCTGTTTGCTTTATGTAAAAGGAATAGGATATCCGTTATCTATTTTACTAACAATCTGGCTTTCCCTCTGCCAGTTGGAAGGTGATATCTTTAACATACACGTCATATAATGGTTTCCATTCCCTAATTTCAGACAAACATCTTTTAACAATTTGGGTCACATTTTCACAGGTGATGAAAACATACCATATGTATCACGCTGAGAGCATCAGTGCAGAGAGCAAACTGAAGGAGGCTGAGAAACAAGAAGAGAAGCAGATTGGCAGGTCTGGTGATCCAGTCTTCCATATTAGACTGGAAGAGAGACATCAGCGGCGAAGCTCGGTGAAAAAAATTGAAAAAATGAAGGAAAAAGTAAGTAAAACTAGACTGCAGAGCCCTTCTGCCCTCCCTGGAGGTGACAAACCTAGAAACAGTGATGTAACAGCTGATAGACACACGTTGTAAATTACTGAGAAATGACATGCATTTCCTCCTGTGGGGATGGAAAATGTTTAAGAAACATAAAAATCATGTAGTAACAGCTGGACGTTGTTTAGTGGTAAATGCCAAGTATCTAGTACACAGTGTAGAGAATTTTGAATATTAACAAAACAGATTTCATTGCAAATGGGCCTGATGCCCAAATACATTGTTGCTATTCTCCGTCGCTGGGCAATTTTCATTTATTTAAATCAGATTCAAATTGCACTTTTCTCAAAGGACTTGGAAGGTCATTTGTATATGTAGAATAAATCGTTTAGATGAATAGAAATTCATGTATGTTTCCCTGTCTGATTTCAAAATGACTGTTGTTTTTCCCAATTCCTGGATCTTCTTCATTTCCAGAGACAAGCAAAATATTCGGAAAACAAGCTTAAATCAATTAAGGCACGGAATGAATATCTCCTAACCCTTGAAGCAACCAATGCCTCAGTTTTCAAGTATTATATTCATGATCTTTCAGATTTAATTGATGTAAGTACTTGAAGTTTTTATATTTTTCACATCAAGGTGAAGTTAGCAATAACCCTATTTCCTTGATTCTAAAATACCATCATTAATTAAAACAATGTTATCTTATGTAATTCTCAGGGGGGGAAATGCTGCAAATTATACTACATAGGATTTGTTATTGTTGTTCAGTCGCTAAGTCTTGTCCAACTCTTTGCGACGCCATGTATTGCAGCATACCAGGTCTCCCTGACCTTTACCATCTCCCGGAGTTTGTTCAAACTCATGTCCATTGAGTCAGTGATGATGCTATCCAACCATCTCATCTTTCATCATCTCCTTCTCCACCTGCCTTCAATCTTTCCCAGCATCAGGGTCTTTTCCAGTGAGTTGGCTCTTCACATCAGGTTGCCAAAGTATTGGAGCTTTGGCATCATGCCTCCCAATGAATATTCATGGTTGATTTCCTTAAGGATTGACTGGTTTGATCTCCTTGTATGCACTAAGATACTGCAAATTTTAAGATGCATGTGAAACACTGTGCATCCTAAAACCACTGAAAAATAAACCAGGGAGTTTGGTGAAGCTGTCAGTATCCAGAAAACTAGCTGGGAAGGGACTCCAGGCATTTTCAGATGGTGCAGTAGCACAGCCCTAGCTTCATTCATTGATTCAAAATGTATTTATTGAGCCCCAACTATTATAAGATGCTAAGGCTCTGAAAAGCTATAGATGTACAGTTCTTTTTTTTTTTTTTTTTAACTTTATTTGGCTGCACTGGGTCTTTTAGTTGCAGCATGCAGAACCCTCAGTTGCAGCATGTGGAAACTAGTTCCTGGACCGGGGATCAAACCCCGGCCCCCTGCATTGGGAGCTCAGAGTCTTAGCCACTGGATCACCAGGAAAGTCCCTAAATGTATACTTCTCACTCCTTGGAATTTAAAGTGGAAAAGCCAGGTGTGAGGCAAATGCCTATGCAAATGATTGCTTTGTGACAGTTGTGATAAATACTGTGAAGCAAAATAGAATACATAGAAACCACTTTTATTATCTAACAGGATATGATATAAAAACACTAACTGGGCTCATTTAGAAATCTGCAAGTAGGAATGGCTACCCACTCCAGGATTCTTGCCTGGAGAATTCCATGGACAGAGGAACCTAGAGGGCTCCAATGGGTCAGAAAAAGGCAAACAAACTGAGTGACCAACACTTTCACTTTTCAAGTATTTAACTGTTATTATATTTATATAATGTTTACTGCCAACTCTGGCCCTCAGCATCATTCATCCTTTTCATCAGAAACTGTCCACTGAGTAGCCCAATCATTGTGCTAACACTGGAGGAGATGCAAAGATGAAATAGACAAAAATCCTGTGTCCAAAAACACCAGTATCTGCAAATAAAAGATAAAAAGTGATGTGTCATAAGGAAAACAGATAAAGTGATAGAAGTACAGAGTTATCTGCTGGAATTTTACTCATATTCTGCTTTGCAATATTTGAATTCAGTGATGATAATATAAAATTATTTTCTGTGGCTTATAGTGTGTCATAGTTGAGACATATAGTAGGTTAAGGCAACAATTTTTGTAGTGAGTTAAGTCCACATATTTAGCTATTATTTATTAAATATTTACTTACTTGACTGCATCAGGTCTTAGTTGCACTTAATTATTTTAAATACAGAAGCTTTTTTAAAAAATTATTTTTTCTTCTAGCACTCTGATAAAATGAAAGGATGTTTTCTGCTAGATTGCTGTTAGTTTTCCTGAGTAAAAATTTTTTTAAAAAAATTCTGACCCCTATTTTCAAACTTAGATCTGTAAGGATTCTGCAAAATAGATGGAATATAGAGGACTAATTCTGTGTAACAACTCAGCTTGCTTGTTTTGTTTAGGGCTTATTTTAGTGATTGGAGTATTTGGCTAAACCCAAGCCAATTTAATATGAGGATAAGTTAATCCTGAAAGGAAGTGTGAAAGTGTCAGTCCCTTAGTCGTGTCTGATTCTTTGCAACCCTATGGACTGTAGCCCGCCAGGCTCCTCTATCCATGGGATTCTCCAAGGCAAGAATACTGGAGTGGGTTCCCATTCCCTTCTCCAGTGGGTTTTCCCTACCCAGAGATAAAACCCAGGTCACCTGCATTGCAGGCAGATTCTTTACCATCTCAGCCACCAGGGAAGTCCCTGATCTTGAAAAGTACTTCTTTATTGCCTACGAGGTGCCAAGCACTGTTCGATAATGGGGATCCATCAATAAACAAAACAGAGTCCTCACCTTGTGGTGTTTAGCTGGGAAGACAAGCCATAAAAAATGTACACATATATATTATCTGTATTGATATGTATGTAATATGGACATATATTAAATATTTATGCTTAATATGTATATAAATCAATGCTTATTGTAGTACATTGTAGTAGTAACAGTGCCATGAAGAAAAATAAAATAGAGCCGTGGGGGTGCTTTTTTTGATGATGTAGTCAGAAAAGTCTGATGTTTGAGCAGAAAAGTGAGCTGCAAGCTTTATTGCCAACAGGGAAGAAATCCCTCATACAGAAAGACTGGCAAGGCTACAGGTATAGAGTTGGAGGTATGTTTGGCAAGTTCAAGGTACTCAAGGAATAGCAAAGGAGACCAGGATGGCTGGAGTGGAGGGAGTAAGGAAAAGGTGCTGGGAGAGACAGGAGGCAGAAGCCCAATCGTTTAGGGGCCTTGGGGCAAGGAAAATAGGTTAGATTTTGTTCTAAGTTTGAGGTGAAGCCATTAAAGGGTTTTAAGCAAGGAAGTGACATCACCTAGTTTACGTTTAAAAGACTCACTCTGCCTTCTGGGTGGAAAACAGGCTAAGGTGGGTGAGGAGGACAAGTGTGAAAAAAGCAAGCTATATCTAGAGTCTTTTGTGCTTTTCCAGGCTAGAGATGATGCTGGCTTGGACTGGCATGATACTGATAGACCTGTGAGAAGTGTTTGGATTAAAAATGTATTGAAAATAGAACTAAGAGAAAATTAGAGGGGTGGGTTTTTTGTTTGTTTGTTTTTTAAAAAGGATAGAAATGACTCCTAGCTCAGGTCTTGAATAACTAGGTTAATGATTAATACCCTTTCTGAGATGGGGACCCTGGAAAGGAGCAGTGATTCTGCTACATCTATTGATAGTAAGGTTGAGATACCTATGGGGCATACATATGGAGATGGACGGTAGCATCGATACTATTAGGATATGTAGGACAAGAAGAACATGTCAAGTTTATAAGAGTCACCATCATGTTTGTAGATATTTATTAACCTCTTACTATGTAACAGGCACCTAGGTTTCTAAGCATAGTCTCATCTAATCATTATAACTTTGAGAGGTAAATACTATTTTCTCCGTTTTATAGATTCAGAGAACTGACTGAGGCTTAGCTGCACGGTGTAACTTCCCCAACATTACACAGCTCTTGTTGAGTTTCAAACTCAGACTTTAACCTCTAGGTTGAAATAATTCTGTTTTAAATAAATAACAGTTAAATATACCAGCTATTTTCCAATATTTTAAAGATCAGCCTTCAATTTAAAATGTGAACAGTTCTCAAGTGATACAACTTAAATATAAATTTTAAAAGAAATGATATGAAATTGATATTAATATATTGTCATATTCAAAAGAAACTGAGTACCCTTAGTGGAAATTGTAATTCCTGTTCGTTGACTCACTTTTAAGGCGATCAGAGTGTGGCTCTGCACTTTCTAAAGTGGCTGCTTATTTTCTAGGACTCCAATTTGCATCTATAGTGGTAATCCTAAAAATCATTAAGCTCGACCTTTCACGGTGAAAAAGAAACTGATTATAATGCAAAGGCAAGTAGAATCCTTTATGCTTTATGAGCCTGTTTAGCAAAACGCCTTTTATACTGAGCTCTCGAATAATTACTAGAAGGGTCGTTATTACCGCTAGTGAGAAAAAGTTAAGACAGTATTTTTAATGCACTTTAAAACATTTTGTATGTGAAAGGACACAGAAGATACTAAATATCTTGATTAGATCGAAGCATTATACATAGTCAAAGAACTCAAGTTGAGACTTTTTTATACAAACCTCCAGTCTCTCTAGGCTTCTGCTCAAGTCTGTATCTGTCTCATACATTTTCTATGATAGATGATGATGAATTGATATTTCAAAAGTCATATAAATTTTCCATAGAATTTATATTTTAAAGTTAGTTTTTGTATTATTTTAGAAGCAGTACATTATTATAGAAATCTAGGAAATACTATAAGCAAAAATAAAATGATCACATACTTACTGCCCAAAATGGTCACTGTTAAAATGTAGACTTTTTCTGTGTCCACGCATACATTTTTAGATCATACAGAGAGTACGAAATCACATTTTACATACAGCCTTATAACTCAGTTTGTCTAGTCATTGATCTCCATCCTTCCATTTCAGAAAATTTCTATCTCATCTAATAACCAGACTATATTCTCACTTGTGACCCCCAAAAATGTTTCTCAGCTGGTATGTTAGGACCAGATCCAATTTAGGATCACACATTGCATCTGGGTGGTATGTCCCTTCAGTCTGTTTTTATCCAGCCAAGTCCCTTGTTGAAGAGACAGTTGTTAAGGAGACAGTAGTTTCAGAGAAAGTTTCAGCCTCTCAATTTGTGCGATAAGTTGTTGTGATGTTATATAGCCCATTTCTCTATCCCCTATATTTCCTACAAAGCAAACACACATCCATAGACTTTATGGATTCAAGTTAAGCACTTTGCAACGGAATACATCATGGGTGGTATTGCTGCATCTTAAGTAGACGTGTAACAACATTAGTTTAACCCACCAATAGTAATATTGAAACTGATCAGTAGCTTACAGTGGTATATCTCTGATTTCTCCACCATATAGTTTAGTTTTCTTCCTTGAAACAGACTATGGATATTCTAAAACCTTTTGAATTTGGACTTTATTAAATTGCTGATGTGCTCAGTCACGGCCAACTCTTTGCAACCCCATGGTCTGTAGCCTGTCAGGTTCCTCTGTCCATGGAATTTTCCAGGCAAGAATACTGGAGTAGGTTGCCATTTCCTTCTCCAGGGGAATCTACTAAGTTGGTACTCAGCAACATCTGAGCAATAATTTACTCTTGGTCAATGAAATGCTTTCTTAAGAGTACAAATTGTTGTTCAGTCACTCAGTCATATCCGACTCTTTGCCACCCCATGGACAGGGAAGCACACTAGGCTTGCCTGTCCTTCACTGTCTCCCAAAGCTTGCTCAAACTCATGTCCATTGAGTCAGTGATGCCGTACAATGGTCTCATTCTCTGTCGTCCCCTTCTCCTGCCCTCGATCTTTCCCAGCATCAGAGTCCTTGCCAGTGAGTCAGTTCTTCACGTCAGGTAGCCAAAGTATTGGAGCTTCAGCTTCAGCCTCAGTCCTTCCAGTGAAAATTCGGGTTGATACCCTTTAGGATTGACTGGTTTGATCTCCTTGCTCTCCAAGGGACTCTCAAGAGTCTCCTCTAGTACCACAGTTCGAACCCATCAATTCTTCAGTGCTCAGCTTTCTTTATAGTCCAACTCTCACTTCTGTACAAGACTCCTATAAAAACCATAGCTTTGACTAGATGGACTTTTGTCAGCAAAGTGATGTCTCTGCTTTTTAATATGCTATGTAGGTTTGTCATAGCTTTTCATCTGAGGAGCAAGCTCCAAAAATCTCTGTGGGCAGTGACTGCAGCCATGAAATTAAGATGCTTGCTTCTTCACTTCAGTCACTCAGTTTTATCCAACTGTTTGTGACCCTATGGACTGCAGCACACCAGGCTTCCCTGTCCATCACCAATTCCCGGAGCTTGCTCAAACTCATCATGTCCATCAAGTCAATGATGCCATCCAACCATCTCATCCTCTGTCGTCCCCTTCTCCTGCCTTCAGTCTTTCCCAGCATAAGGGTCTTTTCCAATGAGTCAGTTCTTTGCATCAGGGGGCCAAAGTACTGGAGTTTCAGCTTCAGCATTAGTCCTTCCAATGAATATTCAGGACTGATTTTCTTTAGGATGGACTGGTTGGATCTCCTTGCACCCCAAGGGATTCTCAAGAGTCTTCTCCAACACCACAGTTCAAAAGGATCAATTCTTCAGTCCTCAGCTTTATAGTCCAACTCTCACATCCATACAAGACTACTGGAAACACTGTAGCTTTGACTAGATGGACCTTTGTTGGCAAAGTAATGTCTCTGCTTTTTTAATATGCTGTCTAAGTTGGTCATTGCTTTTCTTCCAAGGAGCAAACGTCTTTTAATTTCATGGCTTAAATCACCATCTGCAGTGATTTGGAGCCAAAAAAAATAAAGTCTCTCAGTGTTTCCATTGTTTCCTGATCTACTTGCTATGAAGTGATGGGACTGGATGCCATGATCTTACCTTACTCCTTCGGAAGAGTATAAATTAATAATGACAATTTAAGAAAATATTTTCAGATACTTCAGACTATTAACTTATATATCTTTGTCACCTTATTTAATGGAATCCTCTTTTGTTAATTACTACAGGTCTAAAAACTTTAATAATTCAGTACTTTGATAGTAAATTTCAAGTCTTTTGTATAGACATGGAGGTGATCTAATGTTTTTATTTTAATTTAATAATTCAAATTTTATCTGTTTTAGTTGAACTTCACCTTTACCTATCAATGTTAAGTTTGGATACTCCAGATACTGTGTTATCTTTAGGGAGACGGAAAGGGTTTGCATTGGGGGAGGGAGGAGGCAGAGGAATTATGAAATATCCCTAATGCTTTATTTATTTGAAAGAACACAGTTGCCCTTTGTTTCTATGGGAAATTGGTTCCAGGACCCCCTGTGGATATCAAAATCCAAAGGTTCTCACATCCCTTACAGTTAGTCAGCCCTTCCTATCCGTGGAGGTGACACCTACAGATATGGAGAGCCAACTGTATTTGTTTGGCACTTGTCTGTAAATTTGGCATGTTTTATATTTAGAAACAGAAAAAGCAGAAGAGAGTTAGAAAACATCATAAAAACCAGCCTTGAATATTTTAATCTAAAGTACACCAATGTACTTGAACTTGCCAGTTTTTAAATTATGATTTATCTTTTTGTACAGAGTTTTAAATAGTCTTTCTTTGTATACCAACTCCCATTGTGTATTAACTGTGATTTCTACTTTTGAGTTTTTTATCATACAAGAAAAAATATTGTGAATATTTACAATGTTTTCACAATCTTATATAGTTGGCAATTGATAAACTAATTTGATAACAATTTTGTGTACTCATCTTTCAACAACTCTTTTCTCAACTATTTTATCATTCAATATTTAATTATAATAAATTTAAATGGTACAAATACTGTACAATCAGCTCATGAAAGCCTAGACTAATTGAGCAAAAATATTACCTGGTGGCTCAGATGGTAATGAATCTGAGCAGTGAATCTTCTGCAATGCAGGAGACCTGGGTTCGATCGCTGGGTTGGGAAGATCCCCTGTAGGAGGGCATGGCAACCCATTCCAGTATTCTTGTCTGGACAGTCCCCATGGACAGAGGAGCCTGGGGTCTATCGTCTATGGGGTCACAAAGAGTCGGACACGACTGAGTGCCTAAGCATGGCACACTAGAGGGAGCCTGCTGGCTGCTCTCTGCACATTCACAGTGCTTTGGCATTCATCACTGTGCTTTAGAGAAGGAGGTCACCACTCTCTGTAAGGGGTCACACAGTAAATATTTCAGATTTTGTGAGCCTTACAGCCTCCATCCCTACTCAACTCTAGTGCGGAAGTAGCCACAGACAGTAAGTAAGCACATCGCCGTGGTCGTGTTGCAATGAAACTTCATTGATTATGTTAGGTCATGGGCTGGATTTTGCTCACAGGCCAGTTGGCTGACCTCTGCTTTATAGAATGAACTAAGGGTTAGCTAATCCAGAGGGTCACTTAACCAGAAGACTGTTAAGATTCCTCTGTCTAGAAAGTTCTAAGTAAATTTTAGTTTGTAGAGTTAACAATATCTTATTTTGGCATCAGTTGGGAAATGAACAAAGTGAATTTTATAGTCAGGTTTTTATTATGTCATTCTAAAAAATTAATATGAATTGCAAGTATTGGGCAAAGGAAATTTAATTGATTTGGGAGTTTAAAGGCATATTATAGAGTAAAATAGATTGTAGTTTCAAAAATAATAGATTTTGTGTCTGTTATCATTAAATATCTCCAACATTAAGTGCAGAAGAGACTATAGCTAATTATTCTTAAAAAATTAGGATGTATTACAACCAGAAGAAAAACCATACAAGCAGCAAATATTTTTGATTGATGCTAAAATTTTTAAGTGATTGTGATTTGCTAAGAGAAGAGAGTTAGGGAGAATACAGGTCTTAATGCTAGGAATCTCTGATCTGGAATCATATTCACTACTCTGTATATCTCAAATTCTTAAAACAACTGGTTTTAAGACTGCAGAACTGATAATGTAACCTCTCTCAGTCCAGTTCTACACTTACCCACCCTCAAAAGGCAGTCAGAGTAACAAAATCCTCACCAGTAAGATTCTATTAATGCTTTGTCCCCGAGCACCTGCCCTGTAATAATAAAATATTTGTCATCCTTTCAGTACAGTTTCACAGTCTCCAGTTACTCCCTATAAAAGTTTGCGATCACTTTGAAGCTTGAAGGATAAATCTTACTGTTACAGAATCCCTCTACTCCAGCTAATTTTCTTGGTAGGGATTTCTGTCATGTGTTTTATTAGCCATCTGTACAGAATAAGATTGAAATTAGATTATATATTTTGCATGCCATGTTTATTTTTATCATTTCTAAATCATCAGCTGTCCTATAACTTTTACCTCATACATACATTTAATTAAAAAGCAACTTATTCAAAGTTCAGTTTTTCCTTAATTAGTTTGACTTTTCCCCCACTACATAATAGTATTAAGATTTATCTGTGAAAACCTGCCAAATTTTAACATTGCAGTCCCCATTAGGCCTGAACTCTTATTAGGAAAATTATAAAGAGATCATGTTAAATGGGTTAGGCCAGTGTAGTTATCATGTAAATTGATGTATGTATGTTTTTATCCCTTTGTAGAAGAAAGGGTATTTAAAAACTGAAACGAGTTGGGTAACCGAAGTGGATGGCCTTAAACATTCCTTCCAAGGGAGGTGCCATGGGCCTTTCTTAAAGAATTACATCCACCTGGTTCCACCGCATCAGAGGCTGCCGTTTCTCAGACTCCAGTGCTCGCTTTTCCATCTTGGCTGTACCTCTGAATGTTCAAAGCTGCCTAAGACGTGATCCCTGCGTGTTTTTTCCCTTGGTCCCCTGCCTCAATACTATCCTATGGTCCTTATGATATCTTATCTTATTTTCGCTACCAGGCGTGATCATCTTTCTGGGCTTCATATTTGCATATCCACTGCCCCCTGGACATCTCTAACCTTGAACGTTTGTCCCTGTTGTCATCATCCTCTGCACACATAACTTTTTCTTACTTTACATCTCAGAAAATGATACCACATTCCACTCAGTTGCCCAGGCCAAAAACTCAGTTCTCTCATTCCTCACATGTAAATCATCTCTACGTCCAAAATATCCCAAGCCTTGGTATTTCTCACTCCCTGCATTCTCAGTCTCTTAGACAAAGCGTCTTCATCTCTTAGCTCCCCTTAGGAAAGACATCCAGCGTCACTAAGACCTTCCAATCAATAGTTTATTCTCTTTCCAAGAAATCAAAGTACTAAAAAAGATAAATCAGACCTGTAACCCCTATTTAAAAACTCTTCATTAGAATAAAATTCAAGCTATTCACCAAGACCCTATGTGAACTGGCACTCACCTGCCACCCCGTGTCATCTCTTACAACATTCCTCTAAGTCCGCAAGCTTCAGGCCTTTCTGTTACCCACACACACTCAGTTTTTGCTTGCCTGGGGCCTTTCTCTTTTTTTTTTTTTTGTCTGGAGCGCTCTTTGTTTCAGAACTTTCCAAGACTGGTTCCTTCTTTTCATTCATGTGGCACCCAGCTGCCCTATATAAAATAGCAGCACCCTTTCCCCCAGCACTCCCTGTTCCTCTGACTTTTCTCTTTATGGCATGTACAGCCTGACCTGTATTTATTGGGACTTGCTTGATTTGTTCTCTCTCCTCTATTGTGATTTGACTCAGGGTAGTTACAGCGGTTTGGCCTGGGGAAAAATGAGTCCGGTACAGCTTCTCTAAAGGAAACAATTGCCCCTATGGGTGGGAGCTGAATTAGGCAACAGAAGATTTTTCAGCCTACTCCTGGGCTCCAGCATATGCAATCTCCGTTCTCCTTCTGTTTCCTACTTTGTATCCATTCCTATCACACAGATGTACCATCTTGACCTTTTCCTTGCTAAAGAGAAATTCCAAACAAGTTTTGCTGAATGTTTGGCTGCAGTTGTTAAAGCAGGAACAAAAATTAAGTTGCAGCTCTGGGTTGTCAGGTACCCAGACCTGAAAGCAGGTTTGTAAAAGTTGCTTGTAGTTTAGACATCCAGTTCAATCCCACAAGAGGCCTCTCTGTCACAAAATGTGTGGTTGGTGTCTTGGGTGAAAGCTAAAGGAGAGATTAGTGAAAGACAAAGAACTCAACTTTCTTCATTTGGCATCTACCGTAAAAGCGCTGAGCTTGTCTATTTCTGGTCCTTGGAAGGCTACCCACCATCATGTGAAAGCTATGTCTTGCAGTTCAGTTTGCTTGGGCTGCACTATTTTTCAGGGACTCAAAAGACGGTGTAGACCAAGTCCTTACCCAATATCTGTGGTTCTGGAATGGTCAAGGCCAAGCTTATTAAAAGGAGTGATGATGTTAAGATAGAATACTTCTGCACGAGTTGCTTCCCTCTCCATTCTCATGACCACCACTTAATTTTGGAGTCACAGGCTGGAGGCTGCTTTGCAAATGACATTGGCCATTACTGTTCCGGAAGCATGTATGTGGGACTTCTTTCCCACGATGTTCCATTATGGTAATCCTGTCTAAGTCCAAACTTCCACCCCCTTAGGGTTCCTCACGTCATGGAGTTTATTTCCCCCCAATAAAAATTACCTCCCTGAACAGCTATAATCCAGTTAGACCTAACTTTCTGACCTTATACCCACCAAGTATATACTTCAATTGATCTCTCAACCTTTGGGGTAAGAGAAAGTATTTGTCACAGGCCACAATACCTAAATTGTATCTTCATTTTTTATCCTATTTGCAACCCTTTTGCCTAAGGCAGTTAGCCTTACTGTGGTGATTTAGACTAATGCCTAGTGGAATCTATCTTGGCAGCTCATAGGATGTGAAAAAAAAATACACCCTTCAACTTCCAACAGTCTTTCTTTCCCCAGCTTTAATCCATAATTTAATATATCCATTCAGAGGTTTTCGTCCATCAAACAACACTATTTTGTTTTTATGAAACATTTTATTGGTTTCTTAAGTATTTTCATCATTAAATGCACTTGGGTTATAATTCAACTCTTTGTTCAAAAACTGGCTTTTCATATTGTCATTAATAATTCATAAGCTCCATAGAATTACTTTAGGCCTTTTAACCAAGTATCTTGAATCTTAATATATCCAGTGTCATTTTCGCTTCCAATTTAGAAAAAAAAAAATGATTGTGACAGGCCTTGCTGTCTCAGGAGACCTTGAAGAAGAATTTTTTTCCTGTTTCTTGTTTCTTTTAAAGTTCAGGATAGTTTAAAAACCTGGAGTGTAGAAGATGGTGCATATCACAAGTAACAAAACCATGCCAGTTACCTCACAGACCAAAAAGTGCCGGTAAAGGTCAGAGAAGGAAATTTGCCATCAAAGTTCGTCACAGAAATCTTCTAAGTGTTGTTCTCAAAGTCCCACAGGCACCCAGGGAGGCCCCTGGGGCAGTTACTAAACCGCATGCATGCTTCTCCCTAGATGATTAGGAAACCATAGTGAATTCAAAGGTCTCTTACTGGGACCAGACCCACCAGATTTGCCTGGCTGAACTGGATGTAGAAACATGCACGGGTACTTTTAGAATCTTGACATTTACTCCCCAAAGAAACCACACTTAGAAATTTGAGGAGTGAACTAAATCTGGAAATAATGAAAATTTGGTATGTATTTTTCAGAGCTGTAATTCAAGTAGATAGTTGGGATTGAATCTCTCTCTTCCTCTTTTTCCTTCGTCCTTCTGTTTTTTCCTTTCTCTTTTATGTTGAAAAGAGACTTGGTTTTTTCAGAGGGGAGGAAAAACTTTTCTCTGGATTGTTTCTTTCCTCTCAATATCAATTTTCTGTTAAGTTCCACTGGGATCTGTCCTCGTAAAATAAAGCAGCTTGTACGATCTGCTTCATTAAAATCAAGTTGAATCTGATTCTTTTAGAATGGTAGGGTGTGTTGAAGCACTAAAATATCTCAAAGAAATGAGGCCATTTTCTTTACAAATTCATGTTTTCCTAAGATGAGGGGTTATTGAAAGAATAATTTTCAGTCCCTCTGATGCACGTAAAACTGCTACACAGAACCATTATGTATTTTTGAGGAATAAGAGGAATAAAAGAGGACTTTGCTCATCCAAGGCTAGAATTTTTTAATCAACCGAAAATCAGTCTCTCTATTTGAGAGCAGCTGATTCCACTGGAAATGTATTAATGCAGAGGGTGATTGTCACATTTCACAACTGTATTTTACTTTCATTTGTAATTGTGATGTGGCAACTACTGTCTGCTTTTTTACATCAAGAAATTTTTAATCAAGTCGATTCTCTGACCTGGAGAAATGGCGCCCCAAAGGACAGAGTTCAAGACCCTTGAGTGTTTTAGTCCAGTGCTTCTCAAATTTACTGTGTGTATGAATCAACATGTGGATCTCTTTTAAACTTTAGATTCTAATTCAGTCTATCAGGGGTGGGCCCAAGAGTCTGCATTTCTAACAAGCTCCAGGCGGTGCTAATGCTGCTGAGCCACAGACCACACTTTGAAAAGCACAGCTTTAGAATATGTTTATATAAAAATTCCATGTTGAAGCATTCTGAAATTGGAGGGGGAGTGTGGAATCAAGTGTGTTAGCATGTCTATGGACAGGCCATTGATTAAATCCTGGGTCAGGAAGATCCTCTGGAGAAGGGCATGGGAACCCACTCCAGTATTCTTGCCAAGAAAATCCTATGGATAGAGGAGCCTGGTAGGTAACAGGCCAGCCACGACTGAGCGACTGAACTGAACTTAGTTAACACGCAACTTGTTTCATGTTTTATGAAGGTACAGATTTAATCATTGGCCTGTCCTTGTTGTTGTTGTTGTGTTACGTCGCTTCAGTCGTGTCTGACTCTCTGCGACCCTATGGACTGTTACCTACCAGGCTCCTCTGTCCATGGGATTCTCTTGGCAAGAATACTGGAGTGGGTTGCCATGCCCTTCTCCAGGGGATCTTCCTGACCCAGGATTTAATCAATGGCCTGTCCTACAGTGGCACCCCACTCCAGCACTCTTGCCCAGAAAATCCCATGGACGGAGGAGCCTGGTGGGCTGCAGTCCATGGGGTCGCTAAGAGTCAGACACAACTGAGCGACTTCACTTTCACTTTTCACTTTCATGCATTGGAGAAGGAAATGGCAACCCACTCCAGTGCTCTTGCCTGGAGAATCCCAGGGAAGGGGGAGCCCGGTAGGAGGCCGGCTATGGGGTCGCACAGAGTCGGACATGACTGACGCTATTTAGCAGCAGCAGCAGCAGCAGCACTCTTTTAGTAACAAACAAATGAACAACTTAAACTTGAATTCCTTGAGAATGCAGATTATATTTTACTGAGTTCTAGTACAGTGGTCCCCAGCCTTTTTGGCACCGGGGACCGGTTTCATGGAAGACAAAATTTTTCCACAGATTTGAGCAGGGGATGGTTTCAGGATGATTCAAGCACAATATATTTACTGTGCACTTTTTTCCTGTTATGGTTACATCAGCTCAACCTCAGATCATCAGGCATTAGATCCTGGAGGCTGGGGACCCCTGTTCTTAGTTTTCATATTCCTAGAGCCTAGCAAATGCCCAGGAATCTATAGATGGCCAATTAGTGAGCTGACTGAATTTCATTAGAATAAGGATGACCTGCTTTTATATATTTAAAACCACTAGTTTTATATTTGTATTGCTTTTATGTACAGATTTAATACTCTGTCAGTAATTTATAATTGACCAATATTCAGACTTGTTTTCCTTTTAAAAGTATACCCTTAAAATGCAGTGTGAAAAAATAAATATAAATCAAAGGTAGTGAAGATTCAAGAAGCCAAAGCCCTGGTATGCCTGGGAGTATTAAACAAAAGTCTATCTCCAGTAAAAGGACTTTGACAGTCATTTCTTATTTAAAAATTATATTCTGGAGATAAGAATGAAGGCATTCCTGGGGTGTTTAGGCAGATTCAAACCTGTTCTTCCCATTTCTGAAGGAGTATACTTCAATATTTCTTCAGTAAATTATACAGATATCAAAATGTTACAGTTAGTATGTTTGCATCCTAGAAGGATTTCAGAAAAATCACTGTATCAATTTCAGTATTTTTTATTATTTCCTTTCAATATTTGATTTTGCTTCTTGTATTTTTAATAGCTTTATTGAGATATAATTCACATACCCTACAGTTAACTCATTAAAAATCCACAATTGACTTTTATTATATTCATAGAGTTGTGTATATATTACCACAAAACAATTTTAGAACATTTTCATTACCCCAAAAAGTCCTGTACTCCTTAGCCATCACTTCCTAATTCCTTTATCCCCTAATTTATCTTCTGTCTCTGAGCAACTACGAGTTTACTTTGTGTCTCTATAAATTTGCCCCTTCTGGACATTCATATAAATGGAGCCATACGATATGTGGTCTCTTGTGACTGGCTCCTTTCACTCTGTATACTGTTTCAAGGCTGATCCATGTTGTAGCATGTTATCAATACTTCATCCCTTTTTATGGCTGTATTTTTCATTTGGAGAAGGAAATGGCAACCCACTCCAGTATTCTTGCCTGGAGAATCCCATGGACAGAGGAGACTTGTGTGCTGCCATCCGTAGGGTTAGATAAAGAGTTGGACACAACTGAGCGACTGAACAATGATATTTCCTTTTGTTTATTTATTTGTTGATGGGCATCTAGGTTATTTCCATTCCGTTGTTAGTAATGCTGCTATAAACATTCATGTACAAGGTTTTGTGTGAAAGTATATTTTTATTTGTCTTGTATATATACCGAAGAGTAGAATTGCCAAGTCATATGTTAACTCTGTGTTTATTAACCTTTTGACCTGTCAGACTCTTTTCCAAAGTGGCTACAATGCTTTACATTCCCATCAGAAATGTATGAGGATTCCAGTTTCTCTACATCCTCCCCAATCCTGTTATTATCTGTCTTTTTGATCATAGCTGTCTTAATGGTATCTCAGTGTTGTTTTGACTTGCGTTTCCCTGATGACTTATCATGTTGAGTGTCTTTTCACATGTTTATTGACCATTTATTTTTTTTTTTCTTTTTTGGGAAATATCTAACAGATTCATTGCCCATTTCTTAGTTGGGTTGTCTTTTTAACTATTGAGTCATCAGAGGTCTTTATATTATCTAGATATCAATTCCTAATCAGATAACATGATGAGAAAAATATTTTTCCCATTCTGTGGGTTTTCTTTTTACTTGATAGTGCCCTTTGAAGCAAAGCCTTCAAATATGATGAAACCCAGTTTATTTTTTCTTTTGTTCATTGTGTTTTGATACTGATCCAAGAAACCAATGCCGGTTGAAAGTAACAAAGGGTTTACTCCTAAGAATTTTATAATTTTCTAGCTGTCACATTTTGGTCTTTGATCCATTTTTAGCTAATTTTTGTATATGGTTTCCTTTTATTTTTTTAAGTGCTGTGATCTTGGCTACCATGCAAGCCTAAACAGAGCCCTGAGGACGTATCTCTCTGCGGAGTATAACCTTGAAACCTCCAGACATGAGGGCTTAGACATTATTGAGAATGCAGTTGACAATTTGGAGCCCAGGAGTGATAAGCAGAGATTCATGGAGATGTACCCTGCTGCGTTCTGTCCACCAATGAAGTTTGAGTTTCAGTCTCACATGGGTGATGAGGTCAGTATTTGAGTATTTTAAACATAATGCATTGTCTCTAAACTTACAGGACTCTTTCCCTGCTATACCCAGCAGTTGTAAGAATTCTCAATTGATTTCTCACTCCTGCCTTTGCATGGGGTCTTAGCATAATACTCTGTGATCAGCTGCTATCACTTTTTAAAGCAAGGGTCAAACACTCCAGTGCCTCCAGAGGCCAAAGAGATGGAGGTGCAAACTGGCTTGCATGTAAGCACTAAACTGTTGAAGGATAATTAATGAGTTCCTCCTTTCCCTCAAGATATTCAAATAGAAGTTTAAACCGAAACATTTTGTTGGCCTAATAGAAGCTATCTGGAGACTTCTTATAATCCCGATTTAAAGATCCCCATAAAGAAAAATAATTACAAATGGCAGGAAAATGAAAGAGAGGAAAAAAGATACAAAACACTTTTTTAAGACTCAGGTTATCTCCAGACTGTTAAAATGAGCATTAGAAACGATGTATTATCTTAGGTTCTTCATATGAATTTAGCTTTGTCTTATTCTCCGCAAGGAGAGAATCCATTTAAACCATTTATGAGTTACAGTGGTATATTTATTGTCTGTGAACAGGAGGAAACAAGAAAAACCAATTATTGGAGCATGCTATATAGCACTCGGTGTCCCAGCTGTGCAAAACTATACTCATAGATTAAAAACTCAATTTTAGCTTATTGTGGTGACAGTATGTTTTTTAAAATAGATGTTAATTTCCATGGCAGATTTCTTCTTTAATGCTATAATTTCTTTGGAACACCTAATGTTAAAATTTAAAAGATATGTATGTATGTACCTGATATATTTCTATGCTAATTTTATTTTGCTTGATAGAGCAAATTACTTGATTAAAAGCGGTAAGCAGTTTTTATGCCAGTAGCACATGAGCTTTACGGGTGAGTGGCTTATCCCACCCAGAGTTTTGTTTCTAAAACCAATTGGTTACTGTTTTAATCTTTTGGTTATGGATGGATATGTTAAACACAGAATGATAAAATGTCACAGACATGTGTTTCAGTTGTGTTCAGAGTTTTTACTTTTTTAAAAAACTATTATTATTTTAATATAGTAAGCCTCTTGCCCTTTTTTAGGGCCAGTTCTGCCTGTGAGTGATAGTGTCTGTGATGTCTTAGAGACTCCATAAAAGGAAACCCTCTTCTGCCAAGACCATTTCTGTGACCAGAAAGATGAAAAGAAATCGTTTGTTTCTAATCTGATTCTACTATGATTAAAAGTCTCCATTTTTTACCCTAATTGAGATTGTGGCCAAAACATCTTTATACCAAAGCCTAAGACTGGTGACTTTTTCAGTTTCATGATTTGGCTAATAATTGGCAAGAAAAGCCGTGGATGAAAGATTAAAAAAAAATCACTTTTTCTGAGTTTTCAGTGTGTGCCAAGCAGTGCTGTAAGTGCTTTATAAACATCATCCTATTTCATCCCCACCACAGCCCTATGGCACAGGTACTCTTACTGTCCCCATTTTATAGACAAGGAAACTGAGGTTTAGTAACTTACCGCAGTCACCCAGCTGACTATAATTGGTAGGCTCTGCCACCTACCCTGCTTTGCCTGCATGACCATACGTTTGGATCATCCTTCACACTCTGCCAGGTACTTATTCCACAAGATAGGTGTCAGCATCAGAGCTCCATCTCCAGCAACTGCCACATTCTCCAAGGGAGGCTTCCTACAGCTGCTCTCTTCCCAGTCTTATCCAGGCCAAGCAGCTGCATCCCACTCTCGCCACTTACATAACAAGTTCATATTTAACGCTGAAGTGTCGAGGTGGCTGTTAAAAGTAAAACATGTAATTGGAATCTTGAGGGGATCTGCGATTCTTGCAGCCTTTACCTGGGAGAATCGTGCCTCGGGAGACTGGCTGCAGGGCGCCCTGTTGTAACTGTGGTCTCTGATTCCCCAACAGGTGTGCCAGGTCAGTGCCCAGCAGCCAGTCCAAGCAGAGCTCATGCTCAGGTACCAGCAGCTGCAGTCCCGCCTGGCCACACTCAAGATCGAGAACGAGGAGGTAAGCGTGCTTTCTGCCCACACAAGTAATCTCATTCTAATGTAAACTGGAAGATGGTTTCTCTTGACCTAGGCATTTAACGGTGTACCTGCAATCTCTTCATCAAGCATTTTCAGCTAAAACAGGGTTCCTAAAGTACTCCTTATAGAGGATAAATGCAAAGGTTCTGTATTCCACCATGAAAGCATTAGTCACTCAGTTATGTCCAACTCTGTGTGACTCCATAGACGGTAGCCCACCAGGCTCTTCTGTCCATGGGATTTCCCAGGCAGGAATACTAGAGTGGGTTACCATTTCCTTCTCCAGGGGATCTTCCTGACCCAGGGATCAAACCGGGTCTCCTGCATTACAGGCTACCTGTTTAGCATCTGAGCCACCAGGGAAGACCGTAGATGACTGCTTTACCAGGGACTCACTACATCCACAGAGCACACCTTTTCTTCTTAAATACTGAAGGTAGTTCCCAGTAGATTATCAAATCCAACATATGTTTCAAGAATCTACATGAATATGTGGAAAGAAATGCCTGATATATTAATTTAATCCTAATTTTTAAAATTAGTACGTTTTTATGCTTTTTTTGTAACTTTAGATTTTTGATACTGAACATGGCATTACTGATACAATTAGTACAAAGTAGTATTTTAAAATAGTACTTGTGGTAAAAGTTATCCTCTAATTAAAAATAAACGTTAAAAAAATACTACTTGATTGGGAGTATAAAACTGTTTATCTGCTGACATTAGTGGACTTAAATGGATAGAACATAAAATGTGAATTATAAATACATGTTGAACCAGAAAGCAGTCGTACAGTTCAGCTGCCTGTTTCTGAAATTAATTTAATTGAATCCACATTCTCCTTAAATAAAAATAGGAACCAAAATGTTTCTTGTGTTAGTCAAGGTACTCACTTGTAACTTACAGGAACCCAAATCAAACTTAGTCCAATCTCACAGCTTACTTATTGGTCAGTGTTTACAGTGGCCTCACTGGTGATTGGATCTGTGTCCAGATAAAAGTACCAAGAACCTCTTTTCATCACTTTGAAGGCACACATTCATGTGTGTTGGTAGGAAGTCTCTCTCCATGTCCTGTACTGGGAGATCCAGGACCACAAAGTCCCTACAGTTTACCATCTCACCCCTTCTCAGCATCCTTGTCTCTGAAATAGGATCTCCCATTGGCCTGACCTAAGTCATGCATACTTTTGGTTCAACTGTTACATCCAGGAAATAGGTTTTTCTCATTGGCCAGCCTAGTTTCTGTGCCCATTCATAGAACCATTTGATTGACAGCCCCAGCAGAAATATGTATTTCTAGAGGCAAGCAGTTTCCAAAAGGAAGGGATGTAGTACAGAAAACGGGGGGAAAAAAAACACAAGAATTTGCCCTTGATAAAATGATCAAAATTCACTTTAGTGCCCCTCTTTTATTTTAATTTCACTGAGATTTTTTGAACATGTGAATTTGAATATGTGAATGTATAGTTGTTTCTGTTAAGAAAGAGGACCATGTTTCTACACCAGAATAGTTTGGTCAAAACCCATTGCAACCTTTTTTCGTTCTTTCTGAAAGAACCAAACCACCTCTTATGCAAACATGGATGTTTAAGATGCAACCAGTGTGATTAAAACTTCAGTCCCTGTGTAAAGTCCCACTAATGAGCTTTTCCCAAGGAGAACTGTTGCTCTCCTTGAGGTGTTTTTAGAGCGTAGGGTTTTGGCTTGGCATCACAAAATACTCACCTAATAGCAGTTTACTGGATCCTATTAGGCCTAGCTTTTGTATGCATAGTGACTTCCAATTTTTTTTTTAATGCATATGCTCTGGTGGTTTTATTTGGAAACAGCCTCTAAACTCTAGGAAAATAGTGTGTTATACACAAGGTCAACACTGGCTGCGCACAGACCTGTTTTGTTTGGCTCCCACAGTTTAGACCTATTAAAAATGGGAAAGTGTGGCAACTCTGGCCCTGTGCTGCCTCAGGAAGGGAAAGGCTGGGGTACTTGAATTCCACTTGGCCGTAGTCTTTCAGCTCCTGATTTTCTTCCAGTGGACTAGTCCATTTACGTTACCTGTCTGGCCTCTGCAACCCTTTGAGTTTGTGACCCTGGTCTTCTCCTATGGGCATAAAGTGAAGAAGCACAATAACTTTATAAACTAATAGGAGTAGACAGTGCTTTCTGAGGGCTAATTTTTTTTTTTTAATTTACTGTAGAAACAAGTGAATTAGATTGTCCTGAAGTTTCTTGTGGGCATGACAAGTAGTTTATGATGGCTGGATCTGGAACAAACTGTAGTAGAATGGAATCCCCAAGGAAAGTAAGATTTAAATTGGATTTATGACAATCAGCAGATGTCCTTAGGTATAGAAAGAGGGAAAGAGGTTTCAATATGTTTCAAAGTTGGAGACTAAAGCAGTTTGGTTGTCACCCAGCCTCTCCTTTGGACATAAACTGAAGGTGAAGTTGAAATCATGTAACAAGAAGCATTGAGAGCCAACTTAAGGAGTTTTAATGCTGTGGGTCAGTTCATTTCAGTACAATAAATATTTATTGAGTGACTCTTACATTCCACATATTTTGCCAGGTGTGGAAAGTACAGAGATGAATAAGTTACAGTTAGCTTGTATCTAGTGGAAGAAACAGTCTATAACAAGTCATATGTACAATGTGAAAAGTAAGGGAACTAACTTGGGAACAACATAGCAATCATTGTTGATTTGAAGGCCCTGTGTAGCACTTTTCTCCACCATGAATAAGAAATTTGCCTCTGATCTTCCACTGATAGAAGGACAGAAAATTGACACCTTAGTAACAGATCAAAATATATAAGAAACACATGCATAATTCTGTATAATTTTCTGCCTCTGTACAAACTTATATATATATATATACTCATAAAGTCTAATATTCACTGGAAAGAGTTCAATTAACTAAAAATAATAAGACTGCCCAGTGAAAAGATCAAAGTTGAGGGAGAATTTCATCCACACTTAATAAAGCTGAGATAGGGCAGCTAGATAGAATATGACTCTTTTTACCCAATCTTAGACAACCATAAATACTGGGCACCCCTTGGAACTATAGGAGACCATCTTAAAAGGGAGAGCCCACAGACCACGTCTGGTCACAAAGTTTATTTGCTATACAGTGCTTAATTTTTTTTTTAATTGTTACTGTCATTTAAAAATTGGAAGTTTTGCCTAAAAATATAGATTTTTCAGCTTGTAAAAATGAGTTCTTCACATTACTAGACCTTCCTTTCTGTAGGATGGTAACTGACTTGGGTTAAATAGTATATATTCCCCTTAGACATAGAACTCATGCTTCCAATTTGCCATGCTCACCACTCAGCCCACTTGTCTATTTTCATTACTCGACTGGTCCTGAAATATATCTGAATTTTCAGCACTTGTCTTAAAGAAAAGAGAGCAGTAAGCATTTGTGAAATGTCTTCATATACAACTTTACATTTGCCTGTTAAATCTTTTTAAATGAGCTTGTAATTTCATTATGCTGTAAACTTGTACCTTAGTCTTATGATTCCAACTTCTAGTCAGCCAAGCCACAAATACTTATTTGTGTCCACCATTTATTGTGCCCATAGAATTAAGCAGGGCCTGCTGCCCATATAGCTCCCAATTTTTTCTTCTTTTTTTTCTAACTTAAATATGTAACTTTTTATTAAAACTTTAAAGTGAAACATTAGTAAACATTACTATTAAAGGCAACACTTTGAAAGCAACCTAAATCTAAATGATCATTTATACCATTCTCACCGTAAACATTTTCCAAACTCTTTCCAGCCTAATGTTACACAGCTTTGCCCGCTTTCTGAATGTTTACAGCTCAAGCAAAATAGGGAGATTCAGAGGTTCAGACTTCCAATTACAAAATAAATGAGTCAAAGGGATGAAATGTACAGAATGAGGAATATAGTCAATAGCTATGTGATATCTTTGTGATATGTGACAGATGGTAACTAGGCTTAAGGTGGTGATCATTTTATAATGTATGGAAATGTCAAATCACTGTGTTGTACACCAGAACTAATATGATGCTGTAGGTCAATTATACTTCAAAAACAGACAAACATACAGAAAAAGAGAAGGGAGTGGAGGGGAGGGGGAATTAGATGAAGGTCATCAAAAGGTACAAACTTCTAAGTTATAAGATAAATTTTTATTTAATACTAGGGGGGTAATGTACAACATGATTAATATAATTAACACTGCTGTGTGTTATATATGAAATTTGTTAAGAGAGTAACTCTTTTGTATCAGTGAGATGATGCCTATTCACTGAACTTATTGTGATAATCATTTCATGATATATGTTAAGTCAAATCATTATGCTCTGTATTTTAAACATATGCAGTGATATATGCCAATTATATCTCAACAAAACTAGAAGGAAAAAGAAAGAAAAAAGGAAGAAAAGGGAAGGGAAAGAAGAAGTTTACTTTTAGGCTTTGTCATAGGCGTTTCAGCTTAGGGTCATTCTTGTGGCTTCTTTGTTTCCAAGCTCGCCTCTGGAGGAATTTCCCATAGGTCACAGTTCCCTTTCCTTAGAGGTCCTTTCTCCCTTTGTTGCAGGAAATGGGATGTGAGAGGATGGTCATGTCAGGTTTCAGGCGAGTTCCTAGGATGGGCCACCAAGTGAGGCTCCTTGGCTTCACACAGGAAAGAATTCAAGAGTGAGGAAAGGTAAAGTCAAAGAGAGTTTATTTAGAGAGATAAACATTCCGTAGGCAGAATGCTCTTGTCTCAGGAGCAGCCCAGGATGATGAGTTTTTATGGGCTGGATAATTGCACAGCTAACAAGTGGGAAGAGTATTCTATTTTGGACAAAGGGCAGAGATTTCCAGGAATTGGGCCTCAGAATTGGCACAGTTACTGTGAATGTGTCCTTTAGCGTATGCTAATATATTGCATATTGGCATATGCTAATTAGCCAAAGATGGAGAAGCTGTATACAGTCAGCAAAAACAAGACCGGGAGCTGACTGTGGCTCAGATCCTTATTGCAAAGTTCAGACTTAAATTGAAGAAAGTAGGGAAAACCACTAGACTATTCAAGTATGACCTAAATTAAATCCCTTACAATTATACAGTGGAAGTGAGAAATAGATCAAGGGATTATTCTGACAGACAGAGTGCCTGAAGAACTATGGACAGAGGTTCGTGACATTGTACAGGAGGCAGTGATCAAGACCATCCCCAAGAAAAAGAAATGCAAAAAGGCACGGTGGTTGTCTGAGGAGGCCTTACACATAACTGAGAAAAGAAGAGAAGCTAAAGGCAAAAAAGAAGAGGAAAGATATAGCCATTTGAATGCAAAGATCCAAAGAATAGCAAGGAGAGATAAGAAAGCCTTCCTCAGTGATCAGTGCAGAGAAACAGAGGAAAACAATAGAATGGGAAAGACATTTCTTCAAGCAAATTAGATATACCAAGGGAACATGTTGTGCAGAGATGGACCCAGATAAGCACGATGGTGTGATCCCTCACCTAGAGCCAGACATCCTGGAATGTGAAGTCAAGTGGGCCTTAGGAAGCATCACTATGAACAAAGCTAGTGGAGGTGATGGAATTCCAGTTGAGCTATTTCAAATTCTAAAAGATGATGCTGTGAAAGTGCTTCACTCAGTATACCAGCAAATATGGAAAACTCAGCAGTGGCCACAGGACTGGAAAGGGTGAGTCTTCACTCCAATCCCAAAGAGAAGCCAATGCCAAAGAATGCTCAAACTACCGCACAATTGCACTCATCTCACACGCTAGCAAAGTAATGCTCAAAATTCTCCAAGCCAGGCTTCAGCAGTATGTGAACCATGAACTTTCAGGTGTTCAAGCTCGTTTTAGAAAAGGCAGAGAAACCAGAGATCAAATTGCCAGCATCTGTTGTATCATCAAAAAAGCAAGAGAGTTCCAGAGAAACTTCTGCTTTATTGATTACACCAAAGCCTTTGACTGTGTTCAGTTCAGTTCAGTCACTCAGTCATGTCTGACTCTTTGCAACCCCATGGACTGCAGCACACCAGGCTTCCTTGTCCATCACAAACACCCGGAGCTTACTCAAACTCATGTCCATCGAGTTGGTGATGCCATCCAACCATCTCATCCTCTGTCGTCCCCTTCTCCTCCTGCCTTCAATCTTTCCCAGCGTCAGGAAGGTCTTTTCCAATGAGTCAGTTCTTCACATCAGGTGGCCAAAGTGTTGGAGTTTCAGCTTCAATATAAGTCCTTCCAATGAATAGTCAGGACTGATTTCCTTTAAGATTGACTGGTCGGATCTCCTTGCACTCCAAGGGACTGTCAAGAGTCTTCTCCAACACCACAGTTCAAAAGCATCAGTTCTTCGGCACTCAGCTTTCTTTATAGTCCAGCTTTCACATCCATACAAGACTACCGGAAACACCATAGCCTTGACTAGACGGACCTTTGTTAGCAATGCAATGTCTGCTTTCTAACATGCTGCCTAGGTTGGTCACAGCTTTTCTTCCAAGGAGCAAGCGTCTTTTAATTTCATGGCTGCAGTCACCATCTGCAGTGATTTTGGAGCCCCCCAAAATAAAGTCTCTCACTGTTTCCATTATTTCCCCATCGATTTGCCATGAAGTGATGGGTCCAGATGCCATGATTTTCCTTTTCTGAATGTTGAGTCTTAAGCCAACTTTTTCACTCTCTTCTTTCACTTTCATCAAGAGGCTATTTATTAGAGAAATGCAAATCAAAACCACAATGAGGTACCACTTCACACCAGTCAGAATGTCTGCGATCCAAAAATCTGCAAGCAATAAATGCTGGAGAGGGTGTGCAGAAAAGGGAACCCTCCTACACTGTTGGTGGGAATGCAAACTAGTACAGTCACTATGGAGAACAGTGTGGAGATTCCTTAAAAAATTGCAAATAGAACTACCTTATGACCCAGCAATCCCGCTGCTGGGCATACACACCGAGGAAACCAGAATGGAAAGAGACACATGTACCCCAATGTTCATTGCAACACTGTTTATAATAGCCAGGACATGGAAACAACCTAGATGTCCATCAGCAGAGGAATGGATAAGAAAGCTGTGGTACATATACACAATGGAGTATTACTCAGCCGTTAAAAAGAATACATTTGAATCAGTTCTGATAAGATGGATGAAACTGGAGCTGATTATACAGAGTGAAGTAAGCCAGAAAGAAAAACACCAATACAGTATACTAATACATATATATGGAATTTAGAAAGATGGCAATGACGACCTTGTATGCAAGACAGCAAAAAAGACACAGATGTGCATAACGGACTTTTGGACTCTGAGGGAGAGGGAGAGGGTGGGATGATTTGGGAGAATGGCATTGTAACATGTATACTATCATGTAAGAATCGAATCGCCAGTCTATGTCCGACGCAGGATACAGCATGCTTGGGTGCATGGTGATGACCCAGAGAGATGTTATGGGGAGGGAGGTGGGAGGGGGGTTCATGTCTGGGAACGCATATACACCCGTGCTGGATTCATGTCAATGTAAGGCAAAACCAATACAGTATTGTAAAGTAAAATAAAGTAAAAATAAAAATTAAAAAAAAAAGAGGCTATTTAGTTATTGTTTGCTTTCTGCCATAAGGGTGATGTTATCATATCTGAGGTTATGGATATTTCTCCCAGAAATCTTGATTCCAGCTTGTGCTTCATCTAGCCCAGCATTTCACATGATGTACTCTGCATATAAGTTAAATAAGCAGAGTGAAAATATGCAGCCTTGATGTACTCCTTTTCCTATTTGGAACCAGTCTGTTGTGCCATGTCCATGTCTAACTGTTGCTTCCTGATCTGCATACAGATTTCTCAAGAGGCAGGTCAGGTGGTCTGGTATGCCCATCACTTGAAGAATTTTCCACAGTTTGTTGTGATCCACACAATCAAAGGCTTTGGCATCGTCAATAAAGCAGAAGTAGATGTTTTTCTGGAACTCTCTTGCTTCTTTGGATATGAGAGCTAGACTGTAAAGCTGAGTGCTGAAGAATTGGTGCTTTTGGACTGTGGTTGGAGAAGACTCTTGAGAGTCCCCTGGACTGCAAGGAGCTCCAACCAGTCCATCCTAAAGGAAATCAGTCCTGAATATTCATTGGAAGGACTGATGCTGAAGCTGAAACTCCAATACCTTGGCCACCTGATGCGAAGAACTGACTCATTGGAAAAGACCCTGATGCTGGGAAAGACTGAAGGCGGGAGGAGAAGGGGACGACAGAGGATGAGATGGTTGGATGGCATCACCGACTCAATGGACATGAGTTTGAATAAGCTCCAGGTTTTGGTGGTGGACAGGGAGGCCTGGCGTGCTACAGTCCATGGGGTCACAAAGGGTCGGAAGCAACTGAGGGACTGAAATGAAATGAACCGGATGTATTACAATGAGTGTATAATGAGGCTCAAGGTGTACTGGGAGTTGAATCTTCTGCCATCTTGGGCCCAATTGTTTCCATCAGTTTTTGTTGGATCCTCAATGGCTGTGTCATTCTTTGAATGGTTGTGTACTTCCCTCTTCCCTCCTGTCTCACCTTTATCAAAGCCAAAGAAATGGAAAATGAATTGCATAAGTAAAGCAATTAGGTCTTCTTTTTTTTTTAGGACAGTCTTACTTTTAACTTGTTGGCCCCATTTTCAGACCATTTGTACCAATATTTGGTTCAGTAAATATAGCTTTCACAAGCATGTCACTTCTATGCCATAAGTAAAACTGTCACACATATGAAAACATCTAGTCTCTCTTAAGTTATAGTAGATTTAGCCCCCTGAAGGGAATAGAAATGGGAATAGTCTATAATGAATTCTTCACTTAAGTTGCATCAGTGTTTAATGAACATATAAATTTTGCTGTACCACTTAACGTCTTTCATCAACAGTTCACGAAAGTTTATTTCACAGACTATTCCCAAAATACAGTCCTTATACAGGATATTTTCAAGAAGAATGAATAATATTTTAAGCAAACATGTGAGATAATTTTCATGGCATGGGTAATTGAAGGGGAAAGTAAGAGATACTTTGGTTATACCTTCTGTTATCAGTTATACTTTCTGTTACCCAAAAATTGGTGTTTGCCTCTTGGTAGATGTCAGAAGATGCAGCCAAACCAAAGCGCAGGAAGATTTATTATTTCTTGCAGCAAGTAAGAACATTGAAAAACTTTCCCAAAGCAGTGTCTACTCAGCAGCAAGAATTGGGGAATTTTAAACCTAAAGGCAATGGCACCCCACTCCAGTACTCTTGCCTGGAAAATCCTATGGACCGAGGAGCCTGGTAGGCTGCAGTCCATGGGGTCGCTAAGAGTCGGACACAACTGAGCAACTTCACTTTCACTTTTCACGTTAATGCATTGGAGAAGGAAATGGCAACCCACTCCGCTGTTCTTGCCTGGAGAATCCCAGGGGCGGCGGAGCCTGGTGGGCTGCCCTCTATGGGGTCGCACAGAGTCAGACACGACTGAAGCAGCTTAGCAGCTTAGCAGCAAACCTAAAGGCACATGCATGTTGTCTAGGGGTTTAAGCAGAGGAAAATTTCAGCATAGACCTGGGGGCAAAGATCAGCAGAATGCAAGCTTTAGTCGATTGAGATCAAGAGGGTCAGTATCTTCATTCCGTCCTTTACATGGGTGGGAGCCTTTGAGTTCCTACAGAACTCAAAGATGTATTATTATGTGTTTTCCTTGAGGGAGGACTAGAACTCTGCCTTATCACTGCACTACTGTTGGACAAACTGTGCTGTGTTCCCTTGAGATCATGGATTACTGGAGACCTGTTCAAGGGCAAGCACTGGGCTTAGATCACAAAATAGCTGAGGCTACAGTGGCTCCTCTTATGTCAAGAAAGCCATTCATTCCTGGTTGTCTTTCTCTGGGGACCCCCTAACCTATCTGCTTTACATTTCTATCTGTGGTAGAAGAATCACATCTCCCTCCCACATCTCCCCTAATACCACGGACTGCAGCAGAATCCCAAGCCACGTCCATCATTGATCAGACTCTTAAGGGCAGTTGTCAGATTCTTCTGAGACTTGGTGTAAGATGTGAAGCTTGATAACCACTTAATCGTGATTTCTGTGTCTGATGATCTCTGTGGCTTTAGCTTCATGTTTCTTTACGTAAGTGATTCTTACTTGCCTAAAACCTTCTACTGATGAGCTTGACAATAAAAGCCCAAGTAAAAGCTAACTGCCGTTTGTCCCTTAAACGATAAGATCATCCTGGCCAAAATTGAAAAGCGGGTCAACTGTTTTTCATTGAAAACATGGATGTTTAGAAGGGGTCTGTGGTGTGTGTGTTTGTGTGTAAACATGTATTTTTAGAAGGTGTGTGTGTGTGTGTATTTTGTTTCAAATAAGCTTTAACTTATTGGAGGGAGGGCCCCGATCTAGGAGAATACCAAGCAGAATGAGAAGAGTTTCTGCAGATGGTCTATAAGTGACCGGCAGGCTAGGACATCCAGAAGAAAATGGCAGAGCTCAGGATGACCGTCAGCAAGGAGACCCCGTGTTATTGGTGTATGCCAAGCATTCCTCTGGAGTCTGTCAGTTTGGAAGGAGGAAGACTTCAGCATCCACCATCCATTCAGTTCATTTTCACTGCTGTCTGGAGAATCTGCTGTGTTCCAGACACTGTGCTGGTTAATAAGCTGTCCCTGACCTCAAGGTGCTCCCACTGGAGACAGAAGACAGAGGCCTTCTATACAGTGTGGTATAGCTGCTCATAAGAAATGGATTTGAGATCATGCTCATCAGACCACTGTTGTTAAAAGGTCCACCTAGATGGGTCATTAAATCAGAGTCTAGCAGCTGTAGCAAAGCAGGCTTTCTGAGATGCGGCTGACTCAGAGACATTGTTCAGAGAGCTCTAGGCAATGATGATGTTCTCATCTTTAGATTAAGTTGTATCATTGCTGAGAATAAATTTTGCTCAGAAAATTTTGTTCTCAGAAGTCAGGAGAGCCTGGTATTTGTAAACAGGTGTCTTGTAAACAAGCATCTCAAATGCAAGTATGTAGATTTTAAACTTGCATCTGAAATGCAAGTAGGTAGATTACTAGTGTGAATTCATCTGGAATGGTAATACGACCCTTTCCCAGTCCGAGGGGAGGGCTAGCAAAAGTTGAACTGTTTTTTCAAATCTGGCCACACCTTACCCAGCACTGATAAGGTCACCTGCATCTGTGCCCCCTGTTGAGGTACCAGGGGCAAAGGAAGTATGCTGCCCCTGCTCCTGCCTTATATGGCCTGTACCAGCAGTAAGCTTCTGTACCCTTGGTCGATTAACTATGGCATCAATCCAGTTCGTATGTGTGGGTGGATGTATGTGTTCTCTTTCTCCTAACTTTTACTAACTCTGAAATGATACAGTGCTGTAATTGAAATACTTTCAAGGTCAGTGTTGGCAAGGAGGGAGTAGTTAAGTGGGGAGGTAGGACAGGGCGCAGGAGTTACCTTTACCAATGGAGTGACAAGTCTTAAAGGACGAATAGGCCTGCAGCAGGTGCAAGACACCAGGCACGGTGCCATAAAATAATGTCTGTGTTAGGGGTTGAATTGTATACGCTCCCCAAACTCATATGTTGAAGTCCTAACCCCCAGTACTTCAGAAGGCTGCCTTATTGGAAGATATGGTGATGACACAGAGGTAATCAAGTTAAGGTGACTCAGTGGTAAAGTGGTAAAGAGTCTGCTGCCAATGCAGAAGACATGAGTTTGATCCCCGAGTCAGGAAGATCCCTTGGAGAAGGAAATAGCATCCACTCCTGTATTCTTGCCTGTGGGAAGTCCCATGGACAGAGGAGCCTGGCGGGCTATCATCCATGGGGGCCCAAAAGAGTTGGATACGACTTAGCGACTAAAACAACAGTCAAGTTAAAGAGCCATCATTAGGTGGACCTAACCGGTGGAATCAATGTCCTTATATTTAGGGGAAATTTGAACACAGAAACACAGATGGAGAGAAGACAAAGACGATGACTGTATACGCCAAGGAGGCAGGGCTGCGACAGCGCCTTCCTCACAGCCTCGGAAGGCGCCAGCCCTGCCCACACCTTGATCTCAGGCTTCTGGCCTTTAAAACTACGAGGCAATAAGTTTCTGTTATTTAAGCCACACAGTATGTGGCACTTTATGACAGCAGCGCTAGAAAGCTAGTGTGTTCAGAAAAGGAAATTTCTTGTTTTCTCTAATAATTGTAATGTCCTGGGGAAGAAAGGCAAAAGCACCCAACTACAGAAGCCCACAGAAGTCTCCTCTCCCCCGTCATTCATTTGGGTCTGCATCTCAGAGTCCAGGCCACCTGGACACTCCCCTGATACCTCACGTTCTTCAGGAGTTTTCATAATTCCTTGTCTTGTTTTTGGCTTCTCCTCTCCCAAACCCAATTGCATCTCCCTGCTACTGATGGGGAGTCGTTACAAGCCTCTTGTTAGCTGTTTCATATTTGCAGCATTATGTTCTCCTCTGTGACTTGCTAACATGGCCTGTGTGTGTCAGAAGCTAGTGTTCTTCGTCAAGAACATCCCATGGGATAATATATAGTCCCAGCCATTGTGTCTGGTGGCTTCTGTCACCTCCTTTATTCTTCCTGACAGTTCCACATTTAACCTTGACACTTACTTCTGAGAAAGAAGTTAAAAAAAAGAAAAATAGAATTGTTGAGATTGACAAGAAGTCACATGACTACTGCTGTTCCACTGTATGGGCCATAGTCTCTGGGCCTGCTCCAAGGGCTTGGGTGGGTGTGGTACCTGCTAGGTCACTGGACAGATCCTTAGAGGGCAGGACTGGCCCCAGACTGCAGCTGAGCAGAGCTGGATCTGAGTCACAAGTCCGCTATAGGGTCCATAACTGGCACCAAGGTCTGCATGCATGCCAGCCTCTGGGGGCAGAGATGGGCATGTCTCTCTCCTGGTTCCTAGGTAGGCAGGGCTGCTCTTGGATCACTACTGAGAGGAACTGATTCAAGTTACAGGGCTGCTTCAAGATCCAAAGTTGGACAGAGTTTGGTGGGCCTGCCTCTGGAAACACAAATGGGCTTACTTCTTGTTGAGTCCCTAGGGTAGCTGTAACTATTCATAGGCCATTGCTAAGAGGTATTGGAACCAAGTTACAGGGCTACTGTATTATTCACATTTGGACTGAGGCTGGTGGGCCTGCTCCCGGTCCACAAGTGTGCCTCTTGGCAGGTCCCTGGGCAATAGGACTGCTCTCAGACCAAGGCTGGGAGGAACTGCAACTGCATCTTGAGCTGTTCTAGGGTCCACAGCCAAGGCCAAGATCAGCAAGGTTATTTGGGGCACAGGTGGGCTTGACCCCTCCTGGGTCCCTTGGCAGATAGTGCTGGTGGCAGGACCAATGCCAAACAGGATTGTAGCTGAGTCTACAAGCGAACGGAGCTATTTCCAGGTCCTGTTGCCAGGACCACGGTTGGCAAGCCTGCCAACAGCTTTCTCATGTCGGTCCTCGTCAGCTGTGGGCTCCAGTGAGGTTTTACAAGCTCCCACCTAGACCCCAAAGCTCCCACAAAGTCATTTTGTCCATGGATGGCTGCCAGAGTATTGTTTCTGTGGAGGTATGTGAATAGCAGACCTCTTATTCTACCATCTCACTGACATCACCTACAAGATGGTGAGTCTTCTCCTTCAGCCTGTAGATATACAATCGTGACTTAAAGTAACTACTTCTAATGTTGTTTTTAAAGTCATCATTAGTATGCTTTTTTCCCAGTGTCCTTTGCATTGTGCATATCCTCAGGAATAATGACTAAGTCTGTTAAATTTTTTGCCTCCTTTTAAAATGTACTCTGTCTCATGACCTCTCTAAGCCTCTGAAATAGCACTGATAGCTAGTGTTTCTTCTCTAAACAATATTCTGTTGTTCAAATAAACAACTAAAAGTTGAACATATTTCAAAAAACATATTGCACTAAGCATACTATTTAAAAATTGAACATATTTCTACTTTCTGTAATGCTGGACCGAGTCACTCAGCTGATTCTTTCGACATTTCACTATCCAGGGCAAGGTACATAGCCAAGCCTGAAATCCATAACCTAAGGAACCAGGTGTTCCCAAAAGCAGAGCATCAGATTCTTTTGAACAGAAATAAAATCTAGTGACTCTGAACTATTAGTGCCCCTAATGACTTGGAAAAATAAACGAATATTCTCTCAGGATGATAATCTCACCTTAGAGCTCAAATAATTCTACCAAAAATGTCCAGCAAAGATAACTAGGTACATAAGGAGACAAGACGTAATGAGTGGTAGCCAGAAGACATAACAGACAGTAGAAACAAATTATCAGAAACAAACTGCAGAAGACCTCTATACTGTGTTTAAGGAGGTGAAAGCCAAGCGTAGATTTCAGCGGGACACTATTATAACCTATAAACAGTGAAATAAATTTGAAAATGAACCACACAGAAATTCTAGAGTTGGGAAATATAGAAATACCAAAATACCAAAAAATTCCAAAGTACAGAAATACCAAAATACAGAAAAATCCAAATTAATAAATTGGTGCATGGTTTTAACATCAGATTAGACACAGCTGAAGAGTGAATTATCAAAATGAAAGAAAAAATAGAAGAAAATAATCAAAATACAGCATGGAAAAACAAAAGGATAGAAAATATGAAGAGAATGGTAAGCTACAGAGGGCATAAACTCCCAGAAAAAAATGATAGAGAAGAAAGTAGAGTTGATATTTGCAAAGGTAATTTTATCTGAAGTTTTATCAGAGCTTAAGAAAACTACCACACAATTCAAGAAGTCTGGATATATTTAAAATAAGCATTTAAAATCCTTACCTAGATGCATTATAGTTAAATTATAAAAAACTTTAAAAGCAGCTGGAGAAAGGAAGCAGAGTTCTTTCAAAGTATGATAAACTGACAGTAAACTTCTCATTCAACATGAAAGCCACAAGAAAGTACAGTGATATCCTAAATGTACTCAAGGAGAGTAACTGCCCATCAGGGGAAAAAAGATATCTTTCATAATTGAAGGTGAAATAAACTGCTGCTGCTGCTAAGTCGTGTCCGACTCTGTGCGACCCCAGAGACGGCAGCCCACCAGGCTCCCCCGTCCCTGGGATTCTCCAGGCAAGAACACTGGAGTGGGTTGCCATTTCCTTCTCCAGTGCACGAAAGTGAAAAATGAAAGTGAAGTCGCTCAGTCCTGCCCGACTCTTAGCGACCCCATGGACTGCAGCCTGCCAGGTTCCTCCATCCGTGGGATTTTCCAGGCAAGAGTACTGGAGTTGGGTGCCATTGCCTTCTCCGGGTGAAATAAAAGACATTTTAAAATCAATTAAGTCTGAGTTCACTGCCAGCAGATTCATGCTAAAAAGAATTTCTAAATAGAAAACAAATTTATGGTTACCAAAGGGAAAGAAGAAGGATAAACTAGGAATATGGGATTAACAGATACACATTACTGTATATAAAATAGATATTTGTCATTCAGTCACTAAGTTGTGTCTCTTTGCAACCCCATGGACAGCAGTACACCAGGCTTCGCTGTCCTTCACCGTTTCCCAAAGCTTGCTGAAACTCATGTCCATTGAGTCGATGATCCCATCCAACTATCTCATCTTCTGTCACTTCCTCTCCTTATTGTTATACAGATGTAGCAAGAAGAATTTACTGTATAGCACAGAGAACTATATTTAATATCTTGTAATAACCTATAATGGAAAAGAATCTAAAAAACTGTGTGTATATATATATAACTGAATTACTTTGCTGTACACCTGAAACTAACATAATATTGTAAGTTAACTATATATTTTTTAAAAGAATTTCTTAAAAGTGTTCTTAAAAATATAAGAGATGGAAATCAAAGAATGTGATAATTATGTGGATAAAGCTAAATGAACGCTGACCAGATCACAATAATGTCTTATATATAAATGTATACAAATATTTACATATATATCATGTTATGAAACATTACCCAAAAAAGCATATAACTCAGGAAAAGTGAATGGTTTTAAGATGTTCTAAACTCTCTACAGGCTTCCCTGGTGGCTCAGTGGTAGGGAATCTACCTGCCAATGCAGGAGATACGAGTTCAATCCCTGGGTCAGGAAGATCCTCTGGAAAAGGAAATGGCAACCCACTCCAGTGTTTTCCTAGGAAATCCCATGGAGAGCAGCCTAGAAGGCTACAGTCCCTGGTGTCGTAAAAGTGACAGACACGACTTAGCAACTAAACAACAACAGACCCTGTACATTGTCTGGGAAGAGGATACAGTTATCGATTTACGAAGATTCTCTGATAAGCAAAGGTGGAGTACAGCCTAATTGTGGAAGATAAATTGAAAAGCTCCCAGAAGATAACATAAAATCGTATGCTGCTTATGACTACTTATGAGATGGGAAAATGTTTCTTAAATAGGACACAAAAAGCCCTGATTTCCAAGGAAAGGATTGGTCAATTGATTACATTAAAACTAGAGACTGTTTGTCTAAATACTATAGAAAGAGTAAAAAGCCACAGTACAGAGTAGGAAAAGATATTTGCAACACATATAGCTAACAAAAAACTCATATACATATTACAAATCAGTAAGAGAAAGGCTCATCACCCAGTATAAGATTGAGCAAGAGATTTAAACAAACTGTGTCCAAGAGAGAGAATCTAAATTGCCTTAAACATGTGATGATGTGCTCAATCTCAGCCATCAGAGAAATGCATATTAAAACCACAATGTGAGGCAGTTACACACCCAGTGTAATGATTTATTTGGTTTTTGTTTTCTCTTTTGGCCGTGCCACAAGGCATGTGGGATCCTGGTTCCCCAACCAGGGACAAACCCATGCACCCAGCAGTGGAAGTGCAGAATCTTCACCACTGAACTGCCAAGGAAGTTCCATCAACATAATGGTTTAATTTTTTTAAACTGACCGTACCAATTGTTGAGGATGTGGAGTAATAGGAATTCTCCTCCTGTGTTGGTGGGAATACAAATGAGAATAATAACTTTGCAAAACAGTCTGCAATACCCAATAAGCCGCAAGTCTACTCAAGTCTATGTGGCCCAACAAAAATGTGTTCATAGCGATATTATTCATAGTGGCCCCAAATCAGAAATAAGTCATCTATCAACAGTAAAAGGGATGAATTATAATGTATTCTTACAATGAATATTCAGCAGTGAAATAGTATACTCAGAAGAAATGAATAAATCTTACTATATAAAGCTGAGCAAAAGAAGCAAAACAAAAACCCTACATGCTGTAGTACTTCGTAACTACCTCTGGGGAGGAGAAAAGCATGTGTAGTGATTGGGAGCAGAGGGTACTCATAATGTACTAAATTTCTTTATCTGAGTGGTAATCACATAAACGTGCTCAGTCGGCGATAATTCATAAAGCCATACTTATTGTTTACGCATTTTTCTGTGTGTAATTTCAGTTAAACTGAAGATTCTTTAAAACAAAATTTAATTGAGAGAGTACCCGATGATACGTGAGATTTACAAGAACTCATATACGAATGATGTCCTCCTTAGGATAATTTGGAATAAAGCCTCTCCTTGTATTTGTGACATGAGGTATTATTTACCTGTCTCTCTCCCCTGTTGTTACTGTTCATCTGCTAAGTTGTGTCCAACTCTTTGAGACCCCATGAACTGCAGCACACCAGGCTTCCCTGTCCTTCACCTTCTCCCCAAGCTTGCTCAAACTCATGTCCATTGAGTTGGTGATGCCATCCAACCCTCTCATCCTGTCTCCCCCTTCTCCCCTTGCCCTCAGTCTTGCCCAGCATCAGGGTCTTCAGTAAATCGGCTCTTTGCATCAGCTGGCCAAAGTATTGGAGTTTGAGCATCAGCCCTTTCAATGAATAATCAGTGTTGATTTCCTTTAGGATTGACTGGTTTGATCTCCTTGCTGTTCCCCCAATGGACTCTGAACTTTGGACGGGAGGGCCTGTGCCCCCATTTCTGACTGACAGAGTGGTTTCTCACTGAGTGTGGGATTCATGAAATAAGGTACTCACTGGAGAGATGTACTCCTGTTCCCAGGTTAAGAAAACGACTGAGGCCACCCTGCAGACAATACAGGATATGGTCACTATCGAGGACTACGATGTTTCTGAATGCTTCCAGCACAGTCGCTCCACAGAGTCTGTGAAGTCCACGGTCTCTGAAACCTATCTGAGTAAGCCCAGCATCGCCAAGAGAAGAGCCAACCAGCAGGAGACCGAGCAGTTCTACTTCATGGTACGCCTGCCGCTTGCCCAGCCTCTTTGGGGCTCCAATCTGGGGTCCCCCAGCTCTGCTTTTGGAATTGTATCAGAATCATCTAGGGTTCTTTATTAAGACCAGAGTTCCCAATTCAGCAATTCTAGGATACGGTTTAGGAGATAGTGCTGATATGCAGACAAAGTTAAAAAGGGCAGCTCTAAAACAGAACGTTTAAACAATCTCATGAACATACATGTCACCACGAGAGCTTGTTAAAATGCAGGTTCTGATGCCAATAGTCCTGGCGTGGGGGTCACTGAGAGTTCACACCTCTAATAGGCTGATGCCACTGGTCTGCATCAGAAGTATACTTTGCATAGCAAGATTCTAGGATCTAGAAGGTAAGAATGGCTGGATTTTTAGATATCCTGTGGGAAGTTCCTTGACATCACATAGTTTCTTTTAAAGTTAAAAATGTATTTTTCCTTTTGCAGAAACTCAGAGAATATTTGGAGGGTAGTAATCTCATCACAAAACTTCAAGCCAAGCATGACTTGTTGCAGAGGACACTTGGAGAAGGTCAGTTATCTGACGGAGTTGGGGAGATGACCTGGATTATATCTTGTGTTGTGTATGTGTTCCATGAAGAATATGAACCGTGAATTTGTGCTGGAAGAAGCAGAGAACAGCATATGTTTAGATTTGGCTTTATCTGTGTAAGAATCAAATTTTCCCTGGAACTATTTCCTTTTATCCTTTTTTCTTTTGGAGGCTGTGCCATACTTCCCAGGTGGCTCAGTGGTTCTGCCTGCCAAGCAGGAGATGTGGGTTCAATCCCTGGGTTGTAAAGATCCCCTGGAGAAGGAAAAGGCAACCCGCTCCAGTATTCTTGCCTGGAAAATCCCATTGACAGAGGAGCCTGGCGGGCCAGAGTCTGTGTGGTCGCAGAAGACTCAGACATGACTGAGTGACTACACACCAACATGCAACTTATGGGATTTAGCTCCCCAATCAGGGACAGAACCCAGGCTCCCATCAGTAAGGGGGGCAGAGTGCTAACCACTGGGCAACCAGGGAATTCTCTGAAATTATTTTCCCTATAAACTTTATGCTAACTTGGAGGCAAAACAGTGAAATCTAGGGCTGCAAAGCCAACACAGAGCTGCAAAGAAGGGTCTTCAGAGCCCCAGGGCTTCTAGGAGTACAGAAGTATAAGGAACCGCGCCTGTTCCCACCTGCTGACAGCCCCCCTCTTCTGCCCCAGTCACTTCTTCCTGTCCTTGGTGTACTTCCCCACCCTTCCAGTCCCACCCCTTTTGTTTAAATGGGCTGGTATTTGTTGTCTCATCTATTGCCTTTTTGGACTCTAGAAACCAGTTAAACCAGTTTGGGTGCCTTCTCCCCCTCTACTCCCCCCACCCCCAGTAAGATTGGTCTTAGTTGAGAAATAGTTTCGTTCTATTACTATATCTAGTAAAAATAAAAACAACAATAGCAACCACTTATAGAAAGCTCTCTGTGTGCCAGGCATTGTTCTGAGCTATATATTTAACTGAGCACTATTTCCCCATTTTTCACAGATGGGAAAACTGAGGAGAGAGAAAGGATTACAAGCAAAGGGGATAGTGTTAGTGTAAATGTTTTTCTCTTTTCATCTTTGTGAAATTTAAAAAAGGGAGAAAAAAGCCCACCAGGTCCCTGTCCTAAGTACCTCAGTACCAGTCGGTAACACATTTAATTCTTATTTTTCACACTAGATCTTGCTGGAAGTTCTAAAAAGTGAAAGACAATACAGATGGGAGAGGGAAATCAGGGAGCGAGTTGTGTGAACAACTCAGGCTAAAAAGAGTTGACCTAAACTCTTGCCTCCTGCAGTTTTAGAACTTTCCTGCCCAGAAAACAAGGTGTTTCTATCACCTCATCTCCTGGTCTCCTCCAAAGGACTCATTATCCTCAGGGAATGTCCACATGTAGAAAGATTATCATAACCTGAAATACCATGAATTGCAGTTAGAATGCCAGACTCTAAGATAAAAGGCCAGTTTTACTTAGAAAAAAAAAATAACAAAGTACTAAAAAGTGTCTTAAAAAATTATTGTTGCTAAGTCATGTCTGATTCTGCAACCCAATGGACTGCATGCAGCAAGCCAGGCTTCCCTGTCCTTTCAATATCTCCCAGAGTTTGCTCAAACTCACGTCCATTGAATCGGTGATGCCATCCAACCATCTCACCCTCTGTCATCCCCCTCTCCTCCTGCCCTCAATCTTTCCCAGCATCAGGGGCTTTTCCAGTGAATCAGCTCTTCACATCAGGTGACCAAAAAATCAAGTAACTAAATATAATGTGTAGATATTCATTCAATTATGAATCAAAAATCATAATCATGATTCAAAAGTTATAAAAGATGCTTTAGTGATAATTGGGGAAATTTAAATATAGACTATATTATATGATAATATTGAATGAATTTTTCATTTCCCTAGATATGATAAATTTATGAAGGAGAATATTCTTATTATTAAGAAATGCTTGCTAAGTGTCCTAATTCTGCAACTTAACTTTCACATGGTTCAGGAAAAAAGACATATGTAAGAATGAGGGAGAGAGAAGGAAATAAAGTCATTATTGTAAAATGTTATCAGTTGGGAAATCTATGTGAAGGTATAAGAATGTTCCCTGTACCAGTCTTTCAGTTTTTCTGTAACAGAAGTTTGAGCCTTAAAAAGAAAAAGCCCTTTTTTTTCTTTGAATAATTGTCTTACCTCAGCTATTATGTCTTTTTCTTGTTTTTCTCCTCATAATATGTGAAGTCTTTTTCTTTTTTTCCATTTTTCACAAATGCCTTGTATTTCAGTGATGCCTCAAGGTCATTGCCCATCCCAAAGCATAAATTATCTTAAGTGCAGCTGAATACTTACAGGACTGGAGACACCACTTAAGAAATTGTGAGTTGGAGGGAATGAAATAGTGGGTGAATTCATTCTTGGAGCCGCAGGCAGACATGTGTTAGTACTCTGATCACATTCTGAAACCTTTATGGTACTCATTCTACATAGATTCCCTTCTGTCTCCTGGAGAGGAAGCCCCACTGGTTGATATGATTTTATATGCCATTATTGGCTAAGGTTATATTTTAGCCAGATTCTGTCTTTAGCTGCTGAATTGTATAAAACTATATCATACCTGGTGAACTCTGTGCCAGGATTTCTCTTGTAATTCTTTCAGTGGTTTCCAGTGTCCTGTTGACACAAGCTATGTTCAGGTATTCCAGATGTTCACTGAATTGGATTTTTTTCTGCACAAAAAACTGGATTGTTCTCATCCAGGGCCAGCAGACACACTGGCTGCAGACCTCTCTGCTCCCCAGCCCTTGGTCACAGCCTGGGCTTGACGCTAGCAGCTTTGCCCAGCGAAAGACCGAGCGTGGAGGACATGCCCCATCTTTCAGCTCTTGTGAGCCCTTCAGCTTTCCACACAAGCCGTGTTCACATTAATAGGCTTACACCAAGGGGTGACCAGGAAAGTTAATGGTGCCTGTCCCACAGTGAGATTATCCAATGGCGAGCCCTTAAGAAGGGCTCCAACTCTGGAGTTGGCTAACTGATAGTAGATCAGAATTAAACAGTGCGTTTGGGGTCAGTCTTGACTTTTTATATAGAAACCACATCTCTGAGTTATACTAGGCTCATTGCTGCAAAAACTGCCTTCATAGTGAAACAAATAGAGCCTAACTCGGGGATTTAGCAGTTGATCGTACACAGCTGAAACTGTAACTACGGACATGTGTTTGGCCTGTCTTACTGCTCGCTTTTGGCAGGCTACCAGTGGCCCAGTAAGTCCTTTGATTTACAGCATTGCAGAGCAGCTAGATTGGGCTCTTAAAGTGGCACTGTCAAATATCAGAATTCCAAATCTTTGAAAACAACTGAAATAGAAAAAAAACACACGATGAGTTAAGGCCAAAGGTGTCATCATCGTCTTCTTCATCCTTCAGCAACACCATTATATCATTTTGTGATGTCTTTGTTTTTAAATAGGAGATGTTAAATCAAGCATGGAAAATGAGCTATATGTCTGTAAAACTGAAGCACAGAAATTTTGTTCTTTTTTAGTAATGAGCCTTGGTGTTCACATGACTTCTTTGAGTGCAGCATTTGGAGTTAACGGGTTGTAAAAATCAGTGTAATTTTTGCTAAACATAGATAACCTAACACTGAAAACTGAGTTCCATGTTATAATGTTTTTAGCTCTGGACATAGGAATTAAATAGACTATCATCACTCACTCCTTTGTCTTTGAGTCAAAGTACAAATATACTTTCAAAAGAAAAGCTGATTGTGAATAATTATTTTTTTTAGAAAAGTACTGCAGTAGTTGGTATTTTTAAGGAAGATAAAGGGCTGGAAAGTAACGCCACAAGTCCTTATCAATCATTCATTAGGGACAAAATCCAGGATGCCTCCATTCAGTGTGAGCTGCATGCATTTTAAATATTTTATCTAGTTTGGGGACTCAGATTGCCACCAAATTATATTTTGGTTTTCACTTTTACTCTGTGGACATAAAATACATTTGGGCTTGAAAAATAATTCACTTCCTAATTCTCAGGTAAATTTTAAAAGTAGTCAAAGTAGCTGTTTGTACCAAGAGCAAGATAATCCTGGGTCATTTTATTTTTCCTCCAAATGGCTTGTATTGGGGTAGAAGGAGTTGTCTGTTGTTTTTAATAATTAAGTAGCCTTCCAAAGAAAGTGATTGAAATCTAATCCTCAGACCACTGGAAGCTTTCACATTTCTCTGGGAAGCAGATTTCTTCTAAGCTTATGTGTTATTGATCTATTAATGATGATACTGATTAAAAAATAAAACCTCATTCATCAGTTAGGACACACTGAGTACTATTAGCAGAAAAAAACAATGGATGTGGTGGTGGTGCTTATACTATGAATGATAGTTCTCACAAAGCTTGCTCTTGATTCATTAATCAAAGGTTTTTAATTTTTTATCAAATACTATTAACCATAGATGGATGGAGCAAAATGATTTTAAGCCATTTTATATCTGATCATTTTCTAAATCTAGAGACTATTCAATTAGGATATTTTAACAAAAATAGTAAAATTTCAACATTGTAAAGCGTTTAGTTTCTAAGGAATTATCATTCAGTTCAGTTCAGTCACTCAGGCGTGTCCGACTCTTTGCGACCCCATGAATTGCAGCACACCAGGCCTCCCTGTCCATCACCAGCTCCCGGAGTTCACTCAGACTCACATCCATCGAGTCGGTGATGCCATCCAGCCATCTCATCCTCTGTCGTCCCCTTCTCCTCCCGCCCCCAATCCCTCCCAGCATCAAAGTCTTTTCCAATGAGTCAGCTCTTCGCATGAGGTGGCCAAAGTACTGGAGCTTCAGCTTTAGTATCATTCCTTCCAAAGAAATCCCAGGGCTGATCTCCTTCAGAATGGACTGGTTGGATCTCCTTGCAGTCCAAGGGACTCTCAAGAGTCTTCTCCAACACCACAGTTCAAAAGCATCAATTGTTTGGCACTCAGCCTTCTTCACAGTCCAACTCTCACATCCATACATGACTACTGGAAAAACCATAGCCTTGACTAGACGGACCTTAGTCAGCAAAATAATGTCTCTGCTTTTGAATATGCTATCTAGGTTGGTCATAACTTTTCTTCCAAAGAGTAAGTGTCTTTTAGTTATCATTAGCATCTTTTTAAATCACTTGGAAGTTATTAACGTCTGTGGTTCTCTTTAATTTGATAGGTATTAAAGTTGTTTTTAAAATTTATTTAATTTATTAAATCTTCAGTATTTTGTATTTGGCTTTATCCGTATGAGGCAGACAGATATCTCTACCTGCCTTCTAGAGTTTTTCTGAGTGTTTGCTGGGGAGAAAAAGATATGCATTTTACAATATATTTGGGAGCTTGGGTCTAGAATTAAAACAAACCTGGGCTTTAGTGCCAGACCCACCACATACTGACCATGTGACCTTGGACGAATCACTTGTCTTCTATAGGCTCAGTCTAGCAATATTATAGTACCTACTTCATAAAGTTATAAAAATTGTATTACTCTACAGAAAGTACTTAGAACAGTGTTGATAAATGTTAGACATCATTGCTGTTTTTATTGTTCTTACTAATACATGTATTTTATGTCATACTTTTGTGTTGTAATAAAGTATGCAACATGACAATACAGTACAGTAGAAGTCAGCTATTTCCTCTGCTCTCAAGCCTTTGTTCATTCTACTGACTCACCCTGGGTGATCTCAGCTCACTCTCATGGCCCCAACACAATCTAAAGAGTAGCAGCTCTTAAATCTTAACCTCCAGCCCTGTCTTCTCTCTGTGCAGTAACCCTGTACTGCCAACTTCCTGCTGAAGGCCATCCCCTAGGACATCACACTTAGCTCACTGTCTGCTCTCTCCACTTTCCCATAGACCTTCTCTCCCATCCATTTAGGAATAACTATTATATATTCTTTTGGAGTTCTGTATCTATCTTTTCTTTTTAAAGTAGCAGAAAGCCAGCAAAAGGAAGGAAGTGGGTAGTGGAGGAAAAAATCGGATTCATCTCCCTTTCCCACTCCCCAACCCCAAGTCTTGGCCAAGGATAGATTCTACCAAGATTTACAGTAGCCTGCATCTGTGTTGAGAAAGGTTTACTCTGATATGAACTGGTACCTCCTATTTAATAAATAGATATTAACCAAATACTTTGTGTTACTTGTTATTCAAAAGCAGATGGTAGGGTAAAAGATTCTGTTGCAGCCTGGGAGTATTCATTCACAGCTCCCAGCTAGCCAGCACTCTCTACCATTGTTGTATTGGCCTTGCCCTACAAGCCTGAATCATTGCATTGTGATCTGATGGGCTGGTCTCACCTGTTGGTGCTGCAACATGACACTTCTCTGCCAGCTGTATTTTCAAGCATTTTCAGGACCATATCATCATTTTGAAAACAAACCAGTTGAATGGTTCAACTCTCCCACACCCCTTCCCACTACTCCACCCTAAATATAAAAAAGAACAGACAGCCACCATAGACGCATTCAGACTTGAAATTAGCTCAAATTATTAGAGCACCACAAAAAGAGAGCTGCTTAAAACAAACCAAGAAGCCGAATGTATAAGAACCTCATGTTTTGAATGACAGGGAATTCTGTGAAAGGCTTTTAGCGTACTAGTTGGTATAATGTAGCATAATTTAAGGTCCTTGTACTTTAATATCTGCAAATGTCATTTCTGATTGTAGAGTACAACTTCTCTGCCTGATTTCATATTCTCGAAAGAACACCAATTTAAAACAAATTGAGTTCTCCTAACCCTACCTGACCCCCTGCTTCTCTCTCACAGTTATCAGTCAAGACAGAGGGAATAACTAATGTTGAAATCTTGGTTGTGTTTTATTTGTATTTCATCTTTGAACTTACAGTTAAGATCAAGCAGCTATTTCTTGTTTAAAAAATAATAATAAAAAATAAAGCTCCCTGCCTCAGACTGCCAAGTGAAACATTTCTATAATCTATGGAATTTATTTTTTATGTATAGATTTCATGAAATACTTACTTTGAATTTTTTGTCTATCTGTATATGCTATCTTCATGCTGTCCACCGTAAAATGTGTGAGTTATTATAAACTCAGCATCATAAATCAAGGGACAGATGATATAAAAGATTACCCAATGCATTCCACTGATTCCATTCAGTTGACTTTTTTTTTTCTTTCCTGCAGGTCATAGAGCTGAATATATGACTACAAGGTAGGAAAATATTTTAACATATTCATTGTGTCTCACTCTCTTCTCTCTTTCAACCAGCAACCAATTAAATGTTGCAAGAATGAACATATTTTGTTAATGAACTTGGAAGATAGTTTGGGCTTGACAAGACAGTAACAGGAAGTGTTTGGGGTTCTCATGAAACCATATTTGCCCTGGCAGATCTGAGGGTTTCCCACTGGAATTGTAAAGCTCTTTAATGAGTAGTCTCAGTTAAAAAAAAAAAAAGGAAAGAAATTGAATGGGTTTGATTTATCTAATCCAAAGAACTTTAAATTTCTAAAAAGAGTCTGATAAGACTTTTGGTAATTTAGTTAACAAGCAATATTATGTGCGTATGTACAGTGTCTGGCTAGTTACTTCTTGCTTCTGTATGTCATAAAAACTAGAGCTATGTTGAATATTCTTGGATTTTAGCTCAGTCCCTGTTTGGTTTGCTTTAAAATTTTAACTTTTAATGCCTAGTACAGTATTGTACTTCCTTTTGTTCTTCCTTCTTTCCCCCCTTTTATAAATTCTTAGAAGGCTTTTGAAGCTACTGCTGAGAAGGAAAAGCCTTTTTGGAAGCAGATTCTGATTTGGGTTTGGGAAAGTTTATGGCAACTTTTCTTTTTCTCTGCCAACATTTGTGCAACAGCCAGAAATTATTCTAATTGACATAACAAGACATTGCACCTTTAAAGTTGAGTTCTCTTTGAGGTAGGAGGCATTTAGAACACTGGTGTGTCTGTTGCGGTAATGGTCAAGTTGATTTTCAGATTCTGTGATGTTCTTGCTAGGTAGTTTATTCAAAAGGAAACCCCTCTTATATCTTGGTGAACCAACCAGAAAGACATAGCTACTGACTCACCTAAACTTTATGCAAATACTAGTTTTTCTTCCCTATGTCAGTAACAAAGAGGCATATTACTCCTGCATGGTTATATATCAGTTGTGTCACAGTTAATGTCTTCTGTACATATCAACTCTTTTACCTGTTTATAAATTATAATTCATATAAGGTACCCTTTTAAAAGATCTTTTTAAAGGCAGAAGTTCAAATATGTAAATTCTCAATGACTGCTATTAATATAATTGCCCAGCAGACTGGAAGACCCTCTGGAGAAGGAAATGGTAACCCACTCCAGTATTCTTGCCTGGAGAAACCCATGGACAGAGGAGCCTGGCAGGCTACAATCCATGGAGTTGCAAGAGTTGGACACAACTTAGCAACTAAACCACCACGGCAGACTTCATGTTCACATCCTTCTGACTGGTACTTCCTCTCATCCACATGGGCATTCTACATGGAAAGCCAGATTATCCAGAAATTGTGTGGCAGGTACAGGACCAGAACGAGTCACACAGTTTGAATGTTGAATGAACGTGGAGTCTGGCGTCCACCTGGCGTGTACATAGTAGAGCCAGAACCATCTGCCTGCCAAGCCAGCTCCGCCATGGGAAGTGCCTTGATGAGCTCTCAGTTTATTCTAACGTCAGGCCCCTCTCACAGCTTTAGTATTTTCATATTTGCTTCATACTTTAGATTCATCAGGAGAGGCACTTTTCAGACTTTTGGGAGAAGACTCGAGACGTTCCTGTGTTAGCCTCAGCCAGAGGTACTCTGGGTCTCTAGCGATGCGGGAATAATTCTCCAGGGCTTTGCCTCCAGCTGCAGTATTTGCTTGTCCCACAGATAAGTAACCAAACAGAATGAGCTTGTGTTCCTATTCCCTTAGCTTCCTCAGCTGCTCCAGATAGCACCAGATGTGAAGTTCTATTGGACCTCGTCATAATAACCACATTTTCCTAGTTTCTGTATTTGATGCTTTGTCTTCCTGGGGCCTTGCTGACCCTGGAGGGACTGTCCCTCTAACGGTTAGTCAGTTCCTAGAGATAGTAAAGGGCTTTCTTACGAGTGTGCCTTTTGTATATAAAGCAACCAGTCCAGAGCCCATACCCTCAAACACCTCCTTTTTCAAGCCTTGATACGTGGGGCCGCTACTTACCTTCCCCAGTCACCCGAAGGCCAGTTGCCAGACAACTAGGGACAGCTCCCATCCCCCAGAGCCCACCAAAAGTATTCAAGGACTTGTCATTCAGTCAGTCAGTTGTGTCTGGCTCTTTGTGACCCCATGGACTACAACACATCAGGCTTCCCTGGCCTTCACTGTTTTATGGAATTTGCTCAAACCATATCCATTGAATCGATGATGCCATCCAGTCATCTCATCCTCTGTCCCCCGGCTTCTCCTCCTGCCCTCAATCTTTCCCAGTACTAGGGTCTTTTCCAGTGAGTTGGCTCTTTGCATCAAGTGGCCACAGTATTGGAGCTTAAGCTTCAGCATCAGTCCTTCCAGTGAATATTCAGGGTTGATTTCCTTTAGGATGGACTGGTTTGATCTCCTTGCATTGACGGACTAGCCAATCCTAAACCTGCTTACCCTGCCTTGCGTGTTCCTTCCCATGGGAACCACAGCAAAGGCTCACATTTTCCCTCACTGTTTCTTCCTCCTGACTGCTATTTCCGCATGTGCCCCTCACCCCCATGCAGTAACATGCCCCCACCTCTTGGGAACTGTGAGTAAGAAACAATCTTTCTAATGACAGTTGTCTTCTGATCTGTTGGCCTTACCATACTTGAATAAAAATAAGCTATGCATTTTTAAATACTTCTAAAATAAGGAAAAGAGTGGATGAAGTCAAGCACATATGGTTAAATTCATTGGCGGGCAGTTGTTTTGTTTGTTTATACCCACCAGATCCTTTCTTCAGTGAATGGCACAGAATTCAGTATATAAACGAAGTTTCAGAAATTTCAGCAGTGGTAGTTTATGACTTTCTACTTGGAGGAATTTTCCATATTTGTTTCTAGACACTTGCAAAGGCTCCTTTCAGCCTCTTAAGCACCATGGAGCTTCCGGCATTGCTTGCTGTACACTCCATCAGTCATATGAGCCCACCTGTTGGAAAGTCTTAAGATTTGGCTGTGGAAGGCAGTATCAGCAAGTTTGTTCCCCTGGCTATCCCAGTGGCTGTAGTGATATCTTAGGAAGGTAGCCAGGCTTCCACATAAACTCTTGGGCCTTTGTTTTTAAACTGGTCTTTTTGAACTTTAATGAACTGAAAAGGAAGTTCTTCCTAGACAGTTTGCAGCTTAATAAGGGGCTTTACCTGATTTCCAAGTGTGGTATATACCCTCATGAAAGTGAAAGTGTTAGTCACTCAGTTGTGTCCGACTCTGCGATCCCATGGACTGTAGCCCACCTGTCTCCTCTGTCCATGGAATTCTCCCGGCAGAAATACTGGAGTGGGTTGCCATTCCCTTCTCCAGGAGATCTTCTCAACACAAGGATCGAAACCAGGTCTCCTGCATTGCAGGAGGATTCTTTACCATCTGAGCCACCAGGGAAGCCCATGTCACCTCATATCTGCCTTCTAAGTAAGAAGGAGTTCAAATCGGAATGTCCAGAGAAAGGTCTTCAGTCTCTTCTTCCATGTATTCCTTGCAAGAGAGTTGTAGAAGTTGAGTCATGTGATCCTGGTTCTCTTTGTTCTAAAGGGAGAGGGCAGAAGTTTCCCTCTTTCCAGTTACAAAGCAAGATGATGCATGATTTCTAAATATCGTACATGGTACCCTGGATGTGCCTATGCCAGAGAGACTGACTTGTCCGTCACAGCAAGTAGACTGGGGATGGAGAGAGTTCAGAACAGAATAAACAGGTGCATCATAATTCTCTCCAGATAGTTAGGTGATGAACTAGTTTCTTTTAAAGAAATGATAATTCTTGTGAGCCTGGACCCACTGCCCCTAGAAGTAGCTTTGAAACAAAACTATTTTTCACTTGTGACCCATTAATAGCTTCTTTTACATAAAATCCTAGTAACTACCTGAGGGATATCAAATAGATGTAATGTTATTTGCCTTGAAGAATTACATTGTAAGTAAAAATATTACATTTAATTTATCATATTGGGATCTTTCAGAGTCTTCATTTTTATGACATGTTGTGTTTTTTGTGTGACTTACAAGTCGAATAACACAGGTGTTGGTTTATAATGCTTGGCCAAAGAGCTTGCAGTTTCATTTGGTGATGCTTACCATTTTTAAAACAAACAAACAAATGTCAGTTACAAGAAAAGAATACTCTGACTAAATAGCTGGTATAGGTTTTGATGCATAAGTCAAAGTAAATGAATGGGAAAGGGAAAGGACTGTTTTCCTCCATGGGTGGGAGTGGGGGTGGGGAAGGAACACAAGAATTCCTGTGTCTTGTAATTTTGATGTGACCTATGGGTGTTTCATTTGTTGTTTGATTTCTGCCATGCTCAGTAATTATATTCCCTCCCTTAGGCCTCCAAATGTTCCCCCTAAGCCCCAGAAACACAGGAAGTCCAGACCCCGCTCACAGTATAATGCTAAGTTGTTTAATGGGGATTTGGAAACATTCATCAAGGTACTGGCACCAGCCATCTGGGTGGCTGATCTCCACGCTTCTTACTATAATGGTCTCAGCCTCTCATAAAAGGAGGCAGGTCATTATGTCCAAGTCTGTCCTGGGGCTCTTTGCTTTCCCAGAAAATCAATATAATATTTCCTGAAGTCAGAGAGGAAAGACTGTTTGGTTTGAGTGCCTTCAGAAGAGGGAATAAACGTGGGTATTATTATACTGGCAAAAGAGAAAGACCTCTTCTTAAAAAAAAAAAAAGCCATAATTTGTACAAAAAGGAAAAGAGCTACCTGATAAAATGCTTAAGTTCTACTCATGCAAATGAGACGGCACAAAATATATCTTGAAAGTCCATTGTTAGGCTAGCTTTGAAGCACAGCAAGTTTCGATTTCCCATGACTTGAGGAATTCATTATATTGGACAAATTGTAAGGCCCTGTGGTCTGTATCTGGATCTCTGCTGTGTTTACTCTGTCTTCTTTTTCACCCTGTATTTCTGATAATGCTTCTAGCCGAGGACGAAGGAATTCACACGCGAGACACCAGGTACTGTGCTCGAGGGAAATCGCGGGCACAGCCTCTTTCACTCTTGATACCATTTTCAAATCACAGTCATGCTTGGCTTTAACTGGATTTTTTAAGGTCTTTAAAAGAAAAGTGTTTGCAGTTGGAAATTAGACCGGTTTATAAATAGGTTTTACTGAGGGAAGAATTATAGAAATCAAACACTGATTTTAAGGGGAGTAGTCCTCTAGTAAAACTGGATAAATGCGTAGGTTTTACATTATGTATTTGTCAAATATACCAAATTTTGTATATGTTTGATAAGAGAGTCAATATTAAATACCAGGTGCACATTTAATACTGGATATTGGACCCTCATGTAAATTATACAAAAAAGAGGAGAACGACCTAGGAGGCAGTGTTTCTGAAGACTGAATTTATATAGGAAACTGCATCATTGGTGATCTCCCTTAATGATATGTTAGGGTGTCTTACTTTCTTTAAAGACCGATCTTTTATTGAATATGTACACTAATGATTACAAAATCTGTGTGTGTGCATGTATATGGATAGATAGACACATACAAACATACATACCTGAAGAAATTTAAAGCCTCCGGCAACCTTTAAAAATGAATCCTAACCCTGGAACTGAGTGAAAGGCACTGGACAACCTAAAGAGCAATCACGAGTCTGTTGCTATTAGCCTTAAGCCCAGAAGAGCCTTATTGGCTCTAATTTAATATAAAATTATTGTCAAATTTGATTATCTGGTTTCCCAGCCCAGGGCTTACAAACAGGGGCAAATTAGATGGAGAGAAGGGAACGATCAAATGAAAGCGCTGAGATGTGCGGCGGGTGGCCTGGCAGAGAGAAGAACGTAGAACAGCTCGTAGAGGTACCTGTACGATTCCGTTGTATTTGATAACACGGTATAAGAAGGACTGCTGAAGATCATGCAAAGGCACATACTATGTTTTTGAAAGACTTTTCATTAATAATAGTTAAAGGAAACCAAATTTAGGCATGAAAGGAGGCGCAAACCACTTAGCATGGAAAATTAACTTCTGTAAGCGCCTCTTCGTTCCAGATGGTGTTAAAGAATCTTTGGTCCTAGCAGTGAAGCAGCAGGTATTGTGATCTCTACACTTCTGAAAAGTGCTCAGTCAGTTGAGAGCCCCACAATATCACTGTAACACAACAAAGGAAAAACTATTTTTCCTCTATTTCCCGTGGGGAAACTGAGACCCAAAGGGATTTGTTTGAATGGTCAGTGGAGCATAGCCCATTGCTTCACTTCCTGTAAAAAATTCTCTACCAAAGCATCTGGTGTCCATGAAATTAAATTAAAACATGCACATTCATTATTTCTTGACTCCAAAATTCATTATATGAAATGAAATACTAATGATAGCTGAAGGATTAGCTAATTAGCTGAGTAAAGATGAAAATGTTTTTAAAATAATATGAAAACCTAAGACATTTCTATTTAGAACTTTCTTAGTGCAAACATTTTTCTTTTAATAACCTTTTATTCTTGGTTTCCCTTTTTGTTTTAATACTAAGTTCAGCCAGGTTGCCAACTAATAGTCTCCTTTCATCATTTACATTTAAATATTTGTTGCTCTTCTAGATTAAAGTATTACAGGAATTGTTCATGTAAAGGTTACATCGCCTGAAAGAAACTTGTATCCTAAAGAAAAATCCCCTCTCATAGTCAGTAAGTTTTGATAAAATAATATGGCCATTCTTGAGCCAACTAGTTCACATTAAAAAAGCATTTTTATTCTTCAGGATCTTCTTTAAGAAATTAATAAAGTTTATGCTCCTGAAACAAAGTGCCTAATTAGAGAAACTTAATGCAGGCTCCAGAAGTAATTGAACCATTAACTGGTTTATACACTGTTTATATTGTCTTAAAACTGAACATGAAACTCTCCCTCAAGAAGTATGCTACCCATTCTAGGAACAGTAAAAAGTTAGATTGCTGGCCTACAGTCTGTTCCCACTCCTTCCACTGTTTCTTAATTGGAAAGGTTTGTGGATTCTTAATAGTTCTAACATATTGAGGCAACCAAATTCTTCTTGTGTTGCAGAATGACATTCCCCATGCATTAGTACCTAATTTCAGCTAATCATTTGAAACCTTCATACTTCCTTCAAAGCTCTAATTCCTGAAAGAGCAGAGTCTGAAAAGTAGATGAAAAATAACTCCGTAGCCAGTAACCTTCTCTAACTACATGGAGTGCATGGCATTGACACATATTTAACTGTGACCTCAGCAGCTCCTTCATCTCATTTGTCATCCTACACATGTCTTAATACATTTGCAGAATTCACATTTGTTCAGTAGAGTGTGATGCCTATATTACAAGATGTAGAGAAAGAAGGCCAAGAAATGTTCCTTCTAAGAAAACAAGATCTAATGGGGTGCACATTGGTGCCGTTTTTTTTCTTCTGCATCCTTAAAACATGAAAAAATAACAATGAAAAGTCTTTAGCGGGTAAGTCAGATCTGATGCAAACTAAATAAATACACGACACGTTATGAGCAGCTATAAAGCAATTCTCGTATTATGCATTTGGAAACACATAAACCCTTTATAAATGTCATCATCTAGATGGTGGGTTCTCGGGGGTGCTACAGAGAGGATCCTGAGATGGCTGAACGGTTGTGTTTGTTGACTAGTAAAGTCAGTTAGTCCTAAGATGCTACAGTTAGAATATACTGAGCTCTTTTTAGGTCCATTAGATTAATTACTTGTGTAAGTAACCTTTTTAAATATAAGTGATTTACATAATTCATTTTAGTATGTGAGCCTACATGCAAATAGAAAAGGTGAATTAGCTATGACATCCTTAGGCATAGCAGAGTGAATTGAAACAGAATTGCCTTCAACGTATTTACTTTGGTTTGCCTCAGAACTGAAATATACCTTTGGTCGTATATAATTTTATATTTGGCCCTTGAAGAATATTTTAGAGGGAGTGTGTTTGGAAACGATCATCTAAATGAATGAAATGCATTCCTTCAACTGTAAGCTTTAATGTTATGTGTGATTTGTGCCTCTGCTCTGCTGTTAACTGGTTTCCATCTCTTGACCCAGGACTCAGGACAGATCATCCCCCTCATTGTGGAAAGCTGTATTCGGTTCATAAATCTCTACGGTAAGCCCTAAACTGCAGTATTCTTACCTTAAACAATTACTAGGAGTCTTGCAGTAAATGCGTCTTTCCTTTTAATACTTATGGTTGGAAAAAAGGGGACCTGGAGGATGTGATGGACTCTCTCATGCTCTTTCCCTTCTATTATCTTTAGGTCTTCAGCATCAGGGGATTTTCAGAGTGTCTGGTTCCCAGGTGGAAGTCAATGATATTAAAAACTCATTTGAGAGAGGTAATTGCACGTCTGTACCTATAAGCAAACTTTGTTAAAAAGTCATCATTTTCTGTAGAGAAAAATGGCATACTCATCCTATATGTCTTTAAAACCTTTCTCTGCGTTTATTTCTTTTTGGATGTTGAATTAAGAATCTATTTAGAATAGCTGAGAGATGAAGCCAAAATCATAAGGCTTTGTTATCAAGTCTAGAAAAGCATATGAGTTTTGTATCCTTGGTTTAGGACCAGCATTGGTAATCCTCAGCACGCTGTCAAAGGTGGCTCATGAAAGGGTTCTAGAAAAGTGGCAAGAACACCTGTGGTCTGCATAGCAGGTGTTTGAGGTGACTCATCCAAGCTTCATGTCTACTCCCTTTATCAGGAACTCTGCTTCCTCTTATTGCCATCTCCAGACTCCTTCCCTGTGACCTTAGTTGGTGCCTTATTCCTGATCCCAATTGACTGTCAAATAAGTCCTCCTAAACTGTTCATTAGCACATTATGATGAGTGTCAGGCAGACCTAGAATCAAGTCACACTTCTGCAGTCCCTAATTGTGTGATTTGGGTCAAGTGACTGATCTCGTACTTTGGCCTCAGTTTCCTCATCTGCAAAATTCTAGGACTGGTGTGAGAAATAGATATAAGCCATGAACGTGCTTAACTCTTAAGTGGTGGTTCTTAGCTCATGATGCTCTCCTATTGAAATGATTTGTCTTATGTCTACTTTTGGATACATCTGCACCTTCCTGCCCTTGCCTGAAAGTCAAGCCAAGGATGCAGAGGGAGGGACATCATGGCTTGGAGACAGGGCCACCTCTCTTGGTCCCCTTTGTCCTGACTCAGACTTGGTACAAAGCCAAGTTTGAAACCGTGGTTGAAGAGGTCAACTTGGAGCCAGATTGTTTTTCCTCTTCCAAATCCTCTGAGTGATATGATGTATAGAGCAGAGGAGTCTATCCTCAAGAGCTAAGTATCCAAGTCACTTACATGGACCATATTCAAGATAAATTGAAATATAGTAAAGCATCAGGTTCCTGTGCCATTGTAGGCAGAAATGGTTTTCTTACTTTTCCCTGGACAATCCCCTGGTATTTGTTGTTTGTTTGTGATCTCTTTCTCACGGTGGGCAAAAAAAAAAAAATTGTTTTGGTGAATTCATGTTCAGTGATTTCCTGCCCTAGAAGCAGAGAAAAAGGAACCACAAGTCCCTGAAAATAAACTGCCCCAAGGGGCAAAGAAAAGTTAAAATGCGGTGTACAACTTTTGTGAACTCGAGAAGAGCAGACCTATGAATAAAAAAGGGAGCTTGATTTAAGGGCGCACATGATGTTGGACTTCTTAAGAATTCTATTTCAGTTTAGTTCTCAGGAGCGTGGACTAGTCAGGTCAGTCACCTAATATTTCAAAAGCACCCACCATAAAGAATAATGTAATTTCATGTTTGTGATATATAAATTTCCCACTTTTATACACGCTCCTTGGTACTGTTAAGGGTACGTTTTCAAATTCCTGTCTGATTTCAAAATCTCCTACTGCTGAAGTCAACTTTCAAATGTGCTATGAACACCACCATTCACTTTGAGAAACACTTATTTAATGGTATCTAATGTAGGTATTCACAATTAGTTGAGTCCTATAATATTTCTGATAAATTTTCCTGATCCATACAGCATAGCCAGACAGACCTATGTTGTTTCTTTTTCCCCAGTAGGATACAAGACAGAGAATGTAGTATTTGAATTCATGTCAAACTAAGATTACAGATTTTAGCTTTTAAAAAAAAAAGTTGGGTCCAATTATAAATCCCACAATATTTTATTTTAAGTTTTTAGGTAATTTGTAAGGGATTATTTGGTAGCATATGATATAAAAAAAGCTTTATTTTGGCCAACTATTTTTAGTTAATCATGGGGTAGAATATCTAAACCAATTATTTTAATTTTAGTAGCATGTAATCTTTTAGTAGCATGTAATTAAAAGATACATGTATATATAGAAATGTGTGTGAGTATAGAAACATATTTTTGTTCAGAAATAAAAAGAGAAGCAATGTGCATGTAACTAATTTGTTGGGTTTTTTTCTTTTTAGGTGAAAACCCTTTGGCTGATGACCAGAGTAACCGTGATATTAACTCAGTTGCTGGCGTTCTAAAGCTCTACTTCCGTGGGCTGGAAAACCCCCTCTTTCCTAAGGAAAGATTTAATGATCTGATTTCTTGTGTCAGTAAGTGGGCTATGTTATTGTTTGTTTGTTTTTCCCTCAATTCTTTCCCCACCAGCATTATTTGACTAACCAGTTCCTGGAAAAAGCAGCAGCCCTGTATCTTCCTCCCCATCCATTACCCCATCACCACCAAATTTCTGAGACCACTTGTCTTGGATCCAGCGTGACTCATCCACCCAGCTGTGGCCTCGCCCTTCGCTGAGTGGGCTTTACTCCTGAACATTACCCAGGTTCCACAGAGCCCAAGAGCTTCCCACTTAGTAGCTGGGACAGAGCAGAGAAACAGATGCCAACTCACTGAAGGCAAGGTGGAAGCTGTAAGCATGGAAATGTTAACTGTTTTTTGGCTTTTGGCTCGTGGTCTTTTCCACCATCTTTGTTACTTGGGAAAAAAAGGTGAAAGGAGATAAATGGTCATTATTACAGTGCAGGAACAGTAGTTGGTAATTATCTGTCAGTGGGCATCCCCAGCTAATAGGCAGAGTGGCTCTGGGAGCATGTATGATGTATTATGAAACCCATAATCAGCAGAGCAAAGCATTGCTTTTTCTTCAGGGGGTAGGGGGCTCTTGACACTATAGGGAAGAAGGTGAAAATAATAATACTGGGAATGAGCCACATCCCATGTGTCTGTAAACTCAGTGTCCCTTTAAGTCCACGTTCCCAGGCAAGGCTGTTGAACTAACCTAAATTACACAGTGAGGGCTTTTGTGAGAATCAAGCTTTACTCTAATGAACAAACCTGCTCCCCCATCTCCCCCACTACCCACCTGGATCAGCAAGTCCGAGTGACCTCAGAAAATCTCTCCACTCACCCTGGCTTCCTGTTTCCTGTCACCAGTGCTTTGGTTTCTCACTGGGAGATCCTACTCCTACATTTTGCCCTCTTTCCTTTTTCCTTTTGCTTCATGCCAGGCACTCCTCTTGGCCCTTTACATGTATGAACTTATTTCATTCTCACAGCCCTGAGATTGATGGATTGATGTTCTCCTGATTTTATAGGTGATGAAACTGAGGTGCGGAGAGGTTAAGAAACTTTCTTTGAGCAAGGTGGACCTAGGATTTGGACCCAAGCTGTTGGAGTCAAAAGCCTAGGTTCAGAAGGGCAAATTGAGTTTTATGTTACCGTCACCACCCCCCACCTCTCCCCCCCCATTTAGAATCTATTTCATTGTTTTCCACCTGAAAACAGACTCCTTGGTATGGCCAGTTCATAGTATAGATTTCTTCCTCCATCTGATCTCTCTCCTTTTGTGCACTCATCTCCTGCCACCTGCTCAGCTGACTTGTTTCAATGATAGCAACCTGCAGAGTTGCTGGACCATTTCCCACCTCCATGCCTTTGCTGGTGCTGCTATATCTGCTGTCCCTCATGGCCATTTGACATCCACAGGGAAGGATGTGCTGAACTGGCACTCCTCCCAAACTGCCATCCACCCTAGCACCTGAGGCAGCATTAGTCACTTTCTCCTCTACTAATGTTCCATTGTGTACCTCTGTCTGTAATTTTTCTTAAAGCCCCACATTACAATTTTTTAACCACTCTCTGTCTCCCTCTACTAGAGAATAGGCTAGTAAGAAGAGGAAGAACTAGTAAGAGGAAGAAGGCTAGTAGGAAGAGGCTAAGAACATAGGTTCTAGACTCTAACAGCCTAGGTCCATATCTAGGTCCACGTTGCTCACCAGCAAGTTTTTTAACCTCTCTGTACCTTAGTTTCATCATCTCTAAAATCAGGAGAACATCAGTCTATATATCATAGGGTTGTAAGAATGAAATGAGTTGATACATATGAAATGCCAAGAAGAGTGCCTGGCATGGAATCTGTTCAAGGCAGTGCCTACATTTAGCTCCATGGGCGTGTGAGGTCTTGATGGATTATTATGTTCTGTAGGCCAAACACTTGGCCATAGTTAATGCCAGACATATGATGAGTGCATAATGCATAGTTAAATAGAATTTAAATTAGGAGTCAACATTCCACCAAAATCATTTTTAAATATTCGTTTATATTTTTGACTGTGTCAGGTCTTAGTTGTGGCTTATGGGATCTTTTACTGTAGTGTGCAGGCTCTTTGTTGCAAAGCATGGCTCTCTCCCTCTAGTTGTGGTCCACGGGTTCTCTAGTTATGGTACACAAACTCCAGAGCACATGGGCCCTGTGGTCGTGGCACATGGACTCTTTAGTTATGGAGTGTTGACTTTCTTACTCCGAGGCAATTGAGATCTCAATTCCCTGCTGCTGCTGCTAAGTCACTTCAGTCGTGTCCAACTCTGTGTGACCCCATAGATGGCCGCCCACCAGGCTCCCCCGTCCCTGGGATTCTCCAGGCAAGAACACTGGAGTGGGTTGCCATTTCCTTCTCAATTCCCTGACCAGGGGTCAAACCAGTGTCCCCTGCATTGGAAGGCAGATTCTTAACCACTAGACTAACAGGGAGGTCCCCTCCCCCAAAATCATTTTGTTGGCAAGCATGCCTAAAGTCCTAGATCTCATTGAGTAGGAATTCCCCGATCATAATTACCTCCACCCCCACCCTGTACAGTCTGATGCTTGTGTGGAATTCAGAAGTGCGCCTGTGTGTCCATTCCATGGCCCTCACATAGCTTGAGTCATCACAGCAGCTTCTGACCCAGCTGGAAAGAACTGAGAAGACGCTGTCACACTTCTGGAATTCCCCTTTGGCCATGTGCAAAGATTTTCCTCACCAGCCTAGCCAGAAAGTTTATATCTGCAAAAAATTATAAGCACTCTCTAATGTTCAGTGGTTTTCTAGATACGTAGATCATCCACATTTATGTTTACACATACCAGCTGGGTCGAGACTACTGGGCTCCATTGTCAGTTACTATTGCAGATTCACATCACACTTGCATTGAATGAGAAATACTATTTCATTATGATTATGAAAAGCTGAAGCCTTGGAGGCAGAAAGATCTAGATTCAAATCCTAGCTTCACCGCTGAGCAGCTTTGTAACCTTGGCAGAGATCAATATTTAATCTTTGAAAATATATATTTCTTCATCTACGTCATAGAGTCTGTGTGAAGCAAAAGGAGACAATCCGTACGAAGTGTTTCCAGCATCATGCCTGGCACACAGTGAGCCTCAGTATATGTTGCTCACAGCACATAGTGCAGTGTATGTTGTCACATTTACAAATGTCACAGCTGCTCCTACTGCAAACTCAGGTCACATAGGCCAATACCTGGGTTAGCCGTTTACCAGTCTTACCTGTTCAAAACATGTGTTTCTTTGCTATAATTATTTCACAAGCATTTAGAAATGATGTTAGTTTAACCCAGACATTGTGTTGGTTCCGGCATGATTTTTCCCAAGACAGTAAATGTGTTACAATCAAAGACAAGCTTTCTTACAAGTAGATGCGAAGCAAAATAAGAGGATCATAAAGGAAAAAAATGGAAAGTCTACAGAAATATCTTTTATTGCAAAGAATGCCTTACATAAAATGCTACAGGGGCACATAAAGAAGCTGCAAAGACATTTCCCCCTGTATTTAAACAATGGATTAATGAAAAATGGATTAATAATCCTTGGGCTAATTTGTATGAAAATAGTCTCTATTGGCAATGAATACCCACAGGACCAACATCTCAAAGAAGCGGGAGCCCCTGGCGACTAAGGCTGCTACGGTTGCTAGGTGCACACACCAGTAGATTTAACTATGCCAGTAATTTAAGTAGTGTTGTTAATGTTTTTGTTAGTTCTCTAGTTACAGATTCTTAGATGTTGTGCAGTGGTTTCCCCATAAGTCCTGTTATTTTTAGTGCATAATTTTGCAGAATGGAATGTTTTTCAAAAACACTTAATGGCACCATGTGTAGCAACCCCATTTCTTCCATTTCTTCTAATCTATTTAAAAGGGGATTCCTGGTTATTATTGATTTATCTTTAGGCAAGCATTTTCTCTTGCCAGTGTGACCATGATATACCTGTATTTTTCCTGGATTTTCAATAAATTATTTGAACATGGTATGTCATTCATTATTATATCCTTCCATTAATATTACAGACTTTTGATGATTATTGCCTACAGTGTTGCAAAACTTTCTCAGGATTCAAAGACTTGACTTTTGCATTCAGGAGGTTTAAAATATACTAGAAGAGATAAGATATTTATTCACAAATAAATTCAGTCTAAGTTTGCGATAGAAGCAAAAGACAGGAATTTTAGTGGAGAGAGGTCTCATGGAGATTGATTACTGTTGTCCGTGTCATCTTCTAGGATCGCCTTAATTGGATTTTATTTTCTCTATTAAGCTAATTTCATGTGATATTTGTATAGAAAAACTTCCCTTTTCACCTTTTATTCTAAGAGTTTTTCCCTTTTCATCTTTTCTAAGAGTTTAGATAAGTCTCTGGAACACCTGCTACCTTTTGCTTACCTATTTTTGAATTGTTTCTGGAAAGATTGTGTGTGGGGGGTGAGTTATTGTGCTATTCATATGCCTCTAAATACCATATTCTCTGGAAGCTTGCAAATGTAGTAAAAGAAAATTTGTCTTCGCATTCTCTTTTTTTTCCCCCAGTGTGCACTGTTCATTCCCAAAATTACTTATCTGGATAAAGACATCACAGGCAAACTAAACTTGAAATAAACTTGCTAGCGTCTCCATTTCTCACCCAAGGGTTTTTTTGTTTGTTTGTTTTAAAACCGCTTTGTGAATGGTTTTGTGACTGCTCCAGATCATACCCACACAGTCTGGGCAGCTTCTGGAATGTCCGTGTACTGTGGCTCTGAGGTTCCCTAGGGCAAAGATCCAAGTGACTTGTGCTAGCAGAGCTGCTCAAGCAATTCATGGTCTTCCCTGGCTGCTTCGGGGCTGTGAGCCCAGAAGAAGCATTTGTACTTTGTTCTGTGCTGTTATTTAGGGGACTGGTTTTACAAAAGGAAACAGCTTTTTTTAGGACGGTGTTTTGTTTTTTTTAACCTATGAGGCAACAGAGGATAAGACGATTAGATGGCATCATTGCCTCAATGGACATGAGTTTGAGCACACTCCAGAAGGTAGTGAAGGACAGGGAAGCCTGGTGTGCTGCAGTCCATGGGGTCACAAAGAATCAGACACAACTTAGCAACTGAACAACAACAACAAAACCAACATTTAGTCATTATAGAAAACATAATATTTAAAAAGCACATAGAGTACTCTCCCATAATGCCACTACCCAAAGAGAATCAGTGGTGTGTGTGTACACATTCTGATCCTTATGTATAGTCATGTGCACACGCACTGTTTGTAAAAAGCCAAAGTGGAACTAGACTGTCCCATTTGTAACCTGCCTTCTTTTTGACTTATTTATTGTAGAAAATCCAGATGTCTACAAGAGGATACATAAAGATATATTTACATATAAATAATATAATTGCCTTGCTTTAACAGTTTCCATGTGTTAGCCAGATTTGTCCCGCATACATTGCTTTTGTATCATCGCTCTGACATCAGATCGTTTCATCCGGGTGTGTGTATCTCTGGGAGATGGTGCTTCTTTTTTTATGCAACATAGCCACAAAATGATTTTCTTTTCTTTTCTTTTTTTTTTAAGATCAAATTCTTTATATATATATATATATAAATTTATTTACTTTAGTTGGACATTAATTACTTTACAATATTGTATTGGTTTTGCCATACATCAACATGAATCCGCCACAGATATACACGTGTTCCCCATCCTGAACCCCCCTCCCTCCTCCCTCCCTGTACCATCCCTCTGGGTCATCCCAGTGCACCAGCCCCAAGCATCCAGTGTCATGCATCGAACCTGGACTGGCGATTTGTTTCATATATGATATTATACATGTTTCAATGCCGTTCTCCCAAATCATCCCACCCTCTCCCTCTCCCACAGAGTCCAAAAGCCTGTTCCATACTTCTGTGTCTCTTTTGCTGTCTCGCATACAAGGTTATTGTTACCATCTTTCTAAATTCCATATATATGCATTAGTATACTGTATTGGTGTTTTTCTTTCTGGCTTACTTCACTCTGTATAGTAGGCTCCAGTTTCATCCACCTCATTAGAACTGATTCAAATGTATTCTTTTTAATGGCGGAGTAATACTCCATTGTGTATATGTACCACAGCTTTCTTATCCATTCCTCTGCTGATGGACATCTAGGTTGCTTCCATGTCCTGGCAATTATAAACAGTGCTGCGATGAACATTGGGGTACACGTGTCTCTTTCAATTCTGGTTTCCTCGGTGTGTATGCCCAACAGTGGGATTGCTGGGTCATAAGGCAGTTCTATTTCCAGTTTTTTAAGGAATCTCCACACTGTTCTCCATAGTGGCTGTACTAGTTTGCATTCCCACCAACAGTATAAGAGGGTTCCCTTTTCTGCACACCCTCTCCAGCATTTATTGCTTGTAGACTTTTGGATCACAGCCATTCTGACTGGTGTGAAATGGTATCTCATTGTGGTTTTGATTTGCATTTCTGATAATGAATGATGTTGAGCATCTTTTCATTGTTTGTTAGCCATCTGTATGTCTTCTTTGGAGAAATGTCTATTTAGTTCTTTGGCCCATTTTTTGATTGGGTCATTTATTTTTCTGGAATTGAGCTACAGGAGTTGCTTATATATTTTTGAGATTAGTTGTTTGTCAGTTGCTTCATTTGCTATTATTTTCTCCCATTCTGAAGGCTGTCTTTTCACCTTGCTTATAGTTTCCTTTGTTGTGCAGACGCTTTTGAGTTTAATTAGGTCTCATTTGTTTACTTTTGCTTTTATTTCCAATATTCTGGGAGGTGGGTCATAGAGGATCCTGTTGTGATGTATGTTGGAGAGTGTTTTGCCTATGTTCTCCTCTAGGAGTTTTATAGTTTCTGGTCTTATGTTTAGATCTTTAATGCATTTTGAGTTTATTTTTGTATATGGTATTAGAAAGTGTTCTAGTTTCATTCTTTTACAAGTGGCTGACCAGTTTTCCCAGCACTGCTTGTTAAAGAGATTGTCACAAAACCATTTTCATACCTTAAAAAAAAAATAATTCCTTAAAATCATCAAATAGCCAATCACTGCTTTTTAAAAATAATTCTTTAATATGCAACTAATGTGTGATTACTATAGAAAAATTAGAAAATGAGTAAAACAAATCTAGAATTCTTATGCACAAATATTAACCTTTTTAATATTTTCCCAGATACATCAATATATATACACCTATGTATTTCTTAAAAATTTTTTTATTGGAATATAGTTGCTTTGAGGCTTTCCCAAAGAAGCTCAGTGGTAATGAATCTGCCTGCAGTTCAGGAGAAGCAGGCCACATGAGTTCAATCCCTGGGTCGGGAAGATCCCCTGGAGGAAGAAATGGCAACCCACTCCAGTAATCTTGCCTGGAGAGTCCCATGGACAGAGGAGCCTGGCAGGCTGCAATCCAGAAGAGTTGCAGAGTCAGAGACGACCAAGCGCACATGCACGCATAGTTGCTTTACAGCCTGGGGGTGTTTTCTGCTGTACAGCAAAGCACATCAGCCATACATACACATGCATCCCCTCTTTTTTTGGACTCTCTTCCCATTTAGGCCACCAGAGGGTACTGGGTAGAGTTCCCTGTGCTATACAGTGGTTCTCATTAGTTATCTCTTTTACACCTAGCAGTGTATGTATGTCAGTCCTAACCTCCCAATCCGTCTCATCCCCTCTTCCCCCTTGGTGTCCATACTTTTGTTCTCTACATCTGTGTCTCTATTTCTGCTTTGCATATAGGTTCACCTGAACCATTTTTATAGATTCTGCACATATGTATTAATATACAATATTTGTTTTTCTCTTTCTTCATTTTGTATGACAGTCCTTAGGTCCATTCATGTCTCTGCAAATAGCACATTTTCCTATGTATTTTTAAAGCAGCTTATTGAGAGACAATTCTCATACCATCAATTTATCCATTAACATGTACAAATCAGTGGTTTTTAGTATATTCACAGGATTAGGAAAATCACCAAAATCAATTTTAGAACATTTTCATGACTCCAAAAAGAAATCCCAGGTAGCAAGCACTCATAACCACCATCACCCGCAGCCCTAGACAACCACTAATCTACTTTGTATCTCTTTGTATTTACCTATTCTGCCTATTTCATATAAATGAAACTATACAATATATGATCTTTTTTGATGGGCTCAATTCGTTTAGCACGTTTTGAAGGTTCACCCATGTTGTAGCGTATGTCAGTGCTTGTTTTAAATTCCCAAATAATATTCCATTATGTAGATATACCATAACTACATACTTTTGATTTTTAAAAAATAAAAAGCTGCATCATGCCAAATGACTGCTAGTGGATATAAGATTTCTTTTAGACGTGATGAAAATGTTCTATAATGGACTGAAGTCATGGTTGCTCAATTCCAAATTGCTGCGATTCATGGGGTCGCAAAGAGTCGGACACGACTGAGCAACTGAACTGAACTGAAATGTACTAAAAACCATCAAATTGTATACTTAAAATACGTGAATTATATCTCAATAAATCTGTTATTAAAAATTATCATACCATATTTTCTCTTTATAAACTATTTTTTTAATTTAATATGTTATTTACACTTTCTCACATCACTAAGTTATTTTTCAAAATATAGTTTTTAGTGTCCATATAATGGTTTTTATTCTATTTAACAAATTCCCTAGTTTTAGAAATTTAGATTGTTTCCAAAAGTGATTTTGCAGTTACACAAAAATACCATGATGAGCTTCTTGGTACATAAATCTGTTTCCTGTATCTGATGGTTTTATGGCAAAAGCTTTTGAACTCTTTTCCTGGTGTTCCAGTGTATGTTTTTGTTGCTAAAAATTCTTCCAGCTTTATTGCCATACACAGTAGTTTTCTCTCTGAGCTCAAAATTTCTGTTTGCTGCCTTACAATGATTTTCTCAAAGATTCCTTTTCTCTGCAAAAATGATAGTAGCCTTATTATTGAAGCAGTCAAAGCTCCTTAAGCTAAGATTTAGTTTCTTTACTAATTTCTATTTGATAATTCAGCAGAAGGAGAGACATTATTTATATATTTATATCTATAATGTTTCTTGTTAACTAGGAAAGAACTCAATGGCTTAATTCATAGATCTCCAGAAAGAAACCCCAGTTAGCAAACACTCAAACCACCGTCACCCTCAGCCCTAGACAACCACTAATCTACTTCATATCTCTGTGTATTTACTTAAATATATTGTAGATCTATTAATGGTTAATTAGAAAGATTTGTAAGCAGTTCATTTCTTACCTAGAAGAACAGCTGGTAAAGCATCTCAGGGCTAAGATTCATGCAATATATTAAAAGGTCTCTTTTTCTCTTTCCTTTTCATTCACACACATATACTATTACACACACAACTGATTGATACTTTGACATTATTAAAACCTAACATTGAACCTAAAAATATCCTGCATGCTATAAGTTGCTTCAGTCGTGTCCAACTCTTTGTGACCCCATGGACTGTAGCCCACCAGGCTCCTCTGTACATGGGATTCTCTAGGCAAGAATACTAGAGTGGGTTGCCATTTCCTCCTCTAGGGGATCTTCCCAACCCTCAGATGAGGGATCGAATCCTCATCTCTTAAGTCTGCTGCATTGGCAGGTAGGTTCTTTACCACCAGCGCCTTTAAATTCCTCTTGATTATTGGATATTGGGCTATGGAGTTCAGAAATATTTGCCTGCTCTTACATAAGCCATTTCTACATGTGACCACCAAGGAATTTCCTTCCCTTTCTTCCTCCTTAAGGATAAATCTGCATCTTATGTTTTCTTATTTGTTTTCTGAAAAACACCTTTACAAACAGTGCCACAGAAGAGCTGATATTTTCAGAGGAATGGTCATTTGAACTTTTGGCCATTTTCTGAATTCACTTCTGTTTGGTGGTGAATTTTTCACACATGTTTACATGGAGCTGTCAAACCTCCATGCTGTGAAGTTGGTATGCTGACATGGGAACCTTGCAGTGCTAGGGAAGGAACATAAATTAGCCAAGGGAGCTCTGAGCATGTGACTGAGATTGGGCAAATCCCACTTTTACCTAATTACATGAGATGCTGAATTGTGAAAAAGAATCCCAGCATAGAAGAAATCCAGGTGAAATATGACCTTCCTCACTGACAACTTGTCTGAGGAAAAGATCTATCTTTTCATGTTGTGGTTGTTCACTTGCTAAGTCATGTCTGATTCTTTGTGACCCCATGGACTGCAGCACGCCGGGCTCCTCTGGCCCCCACTATCTTGGAGTTAGCTCAAATTCATGTCCATTGAGTCAGCGATGCTATCTAACAATCTCCTCCTGGCTTCCAGGCAGTATACTGATAAAGAAACCGCCTGCCAGTGCAGGAAATGAGAGACCCACGTTTGTTCCCTAGGTCGGGAAGATCTCCTGACGTAGGAAATGGCAACTCGCTCCAATATTCTTGCCTGGGAAATTCCAGGGACGGAGGAGCCTGGCAGACTACAGTCCATAGGGTTCACGAAGAGTTGGACATGACGGAGCACACACACACGCTCATCTTTTCATGCATATAAAATTCTAAAAGATTATGAATTGCCACACTCAGAGCCAGCTAGAAATGCACAGTAATTAGAGTGTCCGTAGCAAACATACATTTTGATGCACTAACTGGGCTCTGGAGAGTAAATGAGTCATTTGTACCAGAGCAAGACTCCTGTGGGATGCATGCTGCCAACCAGGTAATATCTGAGTCCTGCTCACAGTCGTCGTGGTCTGGCCTTTGGGACACATCCCATTTGCTCTATTCCAGGAGTGCCAGCCTTTCTGTTTTGCTTTGGTGTATGTTCACTGTAGCTGCAGGGAGTGCCAACCTCACATAATTTTATCCAGTCTTGGTGTCACTTTTTTACATTCCTGTTGCTTTTCTCCCCTAAAATCTTTATTTGGCATCTCATGGGGCACCCCCTCCCCCGTTCTTTTTTTTATTGCAGTAAAATAGACATAGAATTGACCGTTTTCATCTTTTTTAAATGTACAATTCAATGGCGTTAAGTACACTCACATTGTTTTGCAGCTATTACCGCTGTTTGCCTCCAGATCTTTTTTTTTTCATGCTGTACTGAAACTCTCCCCATTAAACAGTAACTACTCATTCCTCCCTCCACCTCTGACAATCACCACTCTACTTCCTTCCTGTCTCTGTGAAATGGACTACTCTAGATACCTCATATAGGTGGAATTATACAATATTTGTGTATGGCTTTTTGTGTCTGACTTATTTCACTTAGCATAGGGTCTTCAAGGTTCATCCTTGTTGTAGCATGTATTCGAATTCCCTTCCTTTATAAGGCTGAATAATATTTCATTGTGAATATATACCACATTTTGTTTATCTACCCATCTATCAATGGACGTTTCTACCTATTGGCTGTTACGCATAATGCTGCTGTGAAATTAATATGTAAATTCCTGTTCCAAGTCTTTTTAAATAAAAATTTGAAACTGCCCTTAAAGAGTAGGGAATTGAATTTAGAACTCAGAAATTAGAAGCAAGAGGATCTTAAATTAAGATGAAGCCTCTTCGAAGTAATACCTGTATATTCTTCTAGCCTAAAGATGACAGGCCCCCTATGGAATTCGACAAACATTAAAGATCAATACTATATTAAACGTGGTTCCTTTTGCATTTATAGATGCAAAATTCACCACACCAAACTCTCAGTGCCTTGCAAATCATCTCTAGGCATCCCATCTTCCCTCTCTGTATAATGTGGGTTTTCCAAGTGTCCCGTGAAGTTGTCATGAAAGACAAACCAATTGCCCTGGGACTCTTGAGACTGAGTTAGGTAGAAATGTTGATGACTTGATTATTGGGTCCTTTGATCCTGCTGAGACTCTTGAGTCACAGTAATTAACAAAAACATACCTGAAGAATTAATGAGTCATGAAAAGGGAGAGGTGTCCTATCCCAAAAAGTTACCTTAGTTAATGTGCAGCGAAAAGGAGTTTCAACCATATCAGATGCAAAATGTGGAAACAGCAGCAACTGAAAAACAGTTTTTAAATTTAGAAGACTCTAAGCTGCTCAAAGCCAAGCCCATGGAAGTCAGAGAAACAGTGATGAGTCACAAGAGAGGTCCTCGCGTACACCCAAGCAGATCACTCACTGATTTGCTTTATTGATTACGACTACATCTCACCTAAGGGCAAAGTGTTGCTTGTGTTCAGATTCGTACTGAATTTGGGTGCTACAATGTTCTGCTTTAAATGTGGCTGGTAAAAGGATCCTAACCATGTCCTCTTCTGTCTGTAGGAATAGATAATCTCTATGAGAGGGCACTTCACATCCGCAAACTGCTCCTGACCTTGCCCAGGTCGGTCCTTATAGTGATGAGGTACCTCTTTGCCTTCCTCAATCAGTAAGTACCACAATTTTTTGCCAAAATGCTCATTTCAGTTCCCTGTGTACCGCTCTGAATTCTTTGTTCTTGGATTCTGTAAAATGTACATTGGGTTCCTTTTATTAGTGGAGCCAAAGAGAAGATGATTGAATAGAGACTGAAGGTGCATTTTTCCTCAGCAGATCAAAGTCATCATGTGTGACCTACCTTATAAGGTCACACAATGACCTAAATAAACCTCATCACCAGATGTGGAAACTGTGGCCATAAATGCAAAAATGCACAAGTATTACTAAAAAGAACACTTTTCAGTGAAATATGTGCTTTTTCCCAACTTCCATCCAAAGCCAGTGTCATAAATGTTTTTGTCAAAATGATGTAAACCGCCTGCTCACTGCAGAAAATTTCTGTGATTTTTAATGTTATAGTCAGGGAAGGAAGGGAATTGTTGTGAGACTTGTACACAGATCCAAAAAAGAATTGCCTGCAAATTGAGTATAATGAGACCTTGTCAAAAAGATGATATTTCTAAAGCAATCTTTAAAACAATGTCACAGAAATCTTAAAAATCACTACATTATTTTCAAGGAAACTTGACTCTTAATTTAGGGAACTTGATTTCAGTTGTGTCACTTGCAGGTACATGGGCTCCATGATAAGAACATCTTCCGCTGTTCTATCTGAGTCCCCTTGCTCTTTAACATTTCAATTAAGCAGGTTTTTTAATTAAAAAAATTCAGGTGGAGTAAACTTCAGGAAATGCTTTCTCACTCAACCATGCGCTCTCCCTTCTTAAAATTAGAACAATTTTTTCTTCTGTTTCACCAAAAGTGTTAAGTTCTTAAAAGCTATGGGGATTTATTACCACCCTGCTGACTCTTCCTGAAATCATACCATTCAGACTGACCACACACCCCCAGCCCCCAAGCCAAGTATCCTACAATAGGGAAATGCCAGCAGGGAACCCATACAGAATGAAGCTAAAGCGTCTACAGATGACATAAGTATAGAAGTCACCCCTGGAAATAAGCAGTACCAAGAGAGATGGGTGTAAACTATTTTAGGTTAAATGATACCGTAAACTTCTTTCTTTAAATAAGCCTAGTCACCCAAGTAGTTGTAAAAATCTGAAGGTTTTCCATCTTCACCTTTAATTGCACATGCCTCTCCTTCCCCAACATGGACCACCTCGCATTCCTGCTGGCCTCTACATGTTGTCCATACCAAATATTCTTGACACGCCTAAGTGAAACCCACTGTGAACCAATCAACCACAATGGACTAGGGAAGCAAACTGACCATGAGTCGAGAAAGCTCTCAAAGTGTGAATCTAACTGACGGTGGATCTCAACAGACTAGCAACTGTGCCATGAGCCAGCCAGACCTCGGCATTGCTTCCAGCATTTCTGCCCAGAGATATCCCCTGGTTCCTGCTCCTGCCTTCATGTGGAGGCCAGGCCCAGTCTCTGGAGCTGGATATGTGGGGCAGGCATTTTTGGAAAGAGAAAGAAGCTATTCTCTTTTCATTGTAAAACCAAAAATTCTGTATCAGCTGTTTGCTCTTCAAGCCAGCACTAACTAAAGACGCAGAAAGACTGACTCTCCCCATTGAGCTTAAGTGTGTCTTTTGAACATGAGATCATTCTTATTCAGAATCTCACTTTTCCTTCCTGCATTCGTGTTGAAGGGGATCTGTAACATGACCATTGGTGGTTATTTGTGAACTCTTAAGATTTTATGTTTGAGAAATGGCAGAAAGGAAAGACATATGTTGCCTGTGAGAATTATACTTTTGTATTTTCTACTTTCTCAGCTATCTTATTTCCCAAACAGGGTAAAGTATCTTGTCACACGGTATCTCAATTTCTTTGTGTCTGTCAACATCTCACAAATGTAGCTGAGTCTCTTTTTCTCTCCTTCCATTTGTCATCTGTTCACCTGGATTTTGCATTTCCTTTCAAGGCTGACATTCTATACGCTGAAAGATAGATTCTCTAGATTCTCCCTGGAACAGCACCTTGCCCATGTGTTCGAGGCATAGCATAAAGAACTTCTTATTTTCAGTCCCCTGTGGAAAATATCTCACCAACAGCCATTGAATTGAATTTTAAAATTAGTACTAGACAACTGGAAATCTCCCCCAAAGTTTGTAGTTTGCAGCTTTAAATGGAATGTGAGAATTGAGGATTCTTTTTCCCCTTCGCTTGCACTTGTAATTGTCTTTGGTGTCACCTTGTATTGATCATCTTGCCCAAAGGCAAATTACAAAGCCTGGAGTTGCTGTCTTTCTTTCAGTGGGTACAAAGAAAAGGTGCTTTTGTTTTTCTCGGGACTCCCCTCAAGATTTATGAGAAAAACTGAAATCGGCAATGTATTTGGTTAGTTGGAGGACAGTTTTAAAGATGATCATATTGTTTGCAAGTGAAACTCTTTTACTTGATCTTGGTCTGAATTGTGTTAGAGATTATCTTAAACTCCCTTGTGACTTTCAAAAAAAAATGCCACTTAATTAAGCAAACAGGATTTATATTCCCTTTTCCATGTCTACCTGGTGGAAAGGTTATAAGTTGTTTTACTTTCTTTGGAATTTGCTGAGCCACCTTAAAGTAGGATGAAATATTTTATTCTAATAAGAAAACTCATTTTCAGAATAGGAAGTATCCTATTAAGCGTTTGCTTTTTTCCCCTTGTTCTTTTATAACTCCTGTCTTGCTTGCTTTTGTAGTCTTTCACAGTACAGTGATGAAAACATGATGGACCCTTATAACCTGGCCATCTGTTTTGGCCCTACATTGATGCCTGTCCCAGAGATACAGGATCAAGTGTCCTGCCAGGCTCATGTCAATGAGATTGTCAAAACCATCATCATCCACCATGAGACTATTTTCCCAGATGCTAAAGAGCTGGATGGCCCTGTTTATGAGAAATGTATGGCTGGAGACGAGTATTGGTAAGTCCAAGAATTTTAGTCCTTCCTTCTTCTCCTGGAAAAAATTATAGAAGTACAGATATCAACTTAATTAAAAAAAAAAAAAAAGAATTGACTATAAGATGCCAGTGCTTCCAATTAAAAAAAAAGAAGCAGGAACACTTGAGATCAATTAGAATATTAAGTCCCATGACAGCACTGGCTTCTTCTTATGGAAATTCATCTTCATTTCTCTTTTCCCTAAGCACGGCATCTTTTTAGATACACCTACCCCATCATGACTTCTGTAGAGAATGGTTTTTAAATAGAGAGCCGTATACATTTTTACTGTTAAGAAAAGATAACTGAATTAACAGACTTCATTTTCATTCCTAAACAGTTTTAATTCTATGGAAAGTATTTCAAAAGTTTCATTTTAAAGGAGCAGCTGTCAACTAAATGTGTTTTCATTCTTACTTTCATTTCCATTCTTACTAATATTGTCCTGATCCATTACACAAGTCATGGTCACTTTGAACAGAGTTATTACATTATTATATTGTTGGGATGAAAAATGTTTAATAAGACAATATAGTCACCTCCCAATGAAGGGTAAAAATGTATAATCCAAAGATAAGGAAACCCCAAAATGTTTATGTTCACTATTTGATATATGAGTTCCAGCTTCTAAGAAATCATATACAGTAAAACTGGTTTTAATTCGTTGAGGTCCTCCTGTGTGCCAGCTTATATTCCCACTCGACCAAGTAAGTTAAGAGAGGCCAAGGAGCCAGGCCAATGACTAGTGGTTTCTGGAGGCAGCCCAAGTCTGTCTGATTCCTAAGTCCACACAAGTCTTCCCACTCAGCAGTTGCCTCCCAGCCTCCCTCTAAAACTGCCCTGTGCAGCTCAGATTCAGGAGCAGCTGGAAATAGATTTGCCTAAGCCCTTCGTTCTGGACTCTGCAGGATACTTTGTTTCCCACTGCCTTGCTGGGGATTAAGTAGAAGTAGAACTAGTAGCTGAAAAATCTAAGTAACTGAAAGTACACTTTTTTAAAAACTGAAACCACAGTATAATTTAAACTACAAATGATCTTACGCTGTTAAGAAAATTCAGAGTTGACCATTTCCAGAAGTACTGCTTTCTAAATTAACAACAAAGCTTGATAGATTCTATGTGTGTGTTAGTTGCCCAGTTGCGTCTGACTCTCTGCAACCCCATGGACTGTAGCCCACCAGGGCTACATATTTTTAAAATACTTACTACATGCATGTACTGACCCAAGCTCTCAGTCCTGGTGAGTTTTTCAGAATTTTATTTTCAGAATTCAGAATTTTATTTTCCTAGTTGTATTTGTCTCAGGGCCAGTGTCAGTCATGTTTAGTATTTACAGATATTCAGGGCTCTATCAGTAAGTTGTGCTGTCTTATTCACTTTATCAGAGAGCAAATATATGCATGTCTGGTCGATATCATTTAATGTGTTGTATTCCAGGACTTTTTGTGGTTGCTCCTTTTTTACAAACAGGGTAAAATCCCCATAATAAAGAGTCTTGAAGTCAGGAACATGTGCTTGATATGTCTTCTCCCACACATGATATTCTCTATAGATACCGCTTGTTTTAAACAGAAAGTCAGTATTATAGCAATCATCCTCATCCCCCAATGCCAGCAATATAAATGGGCTTTTACAACAATGTCAGGATTTGTATTTGTAACCAGTGCATTCCATTTATCAGCATACATTTGAGAAGTAATAGTGGTAATGTTAAAGAATAAAATCTAACTCTCAGATATAAAAATGAACATGTGTCAAGAAAAGTTGAAAAAGATACTACAGCCAATTCAAAGCGGAAATCAAAGAGCCATCCATTTTTATGTAGTAGGGGATACTGAAATGAATTTGCAAAAATTGGTGTATCCAGACGGTGATAATCATATTCTGCTAGAATTCAACAAATTTTCATTTTTATACATAAGAATCATTTGAATACTGTCAGTTTCCTACACGTCAGTTTTGTCCTTACAGAGTTGTAACATGTCAAAGATGAAGGGACATAGTGTCCTATAGGATTACACAATCCTGGAGGCTCCAGCATTCCACTGAAAGGCTATCCAGGAACTCCTTTGCCATTCCGAAGTCTTCTGTTTCTCCTTATAGTAGCAGTTGTTCAGTTTTGAAATTCACTTTGGCTTCATACGATTTCTACTTCTGCTCCTCAGCGACAGCCCATACAGTGAGCACGGTACGCTGGAGGAAGTGGATCAGGACGCTGGTACAGAGCCGCACACCAGTGAAGACGGTATGCACTTGTGCTCATGCTATTATAAAACTAGTCTTTATAGCCATTTTTATAACCATTTTTAAAGAATTACTTATATTGTACTCACTTTGGCCCCACGTATACCAAGAATTGCTTGTGTTAAGAATTCAGTAGATACAAAATAATATTTACTAAATATGTGTAAACTACAAAAAATACTACTACAGGGAACACCTGTGAAACCACCACCAAATTTAAGAAAAAGGTATCATTACCGTTTTACTTTCCTGAACCTATTGTCTTCCATACCCCTCAAGGTAAGCTCTGTGTGCTTTTAAAAGAATTGTTGTTTCATTTTCTGTTTTCTTGAACTTTTTATAAATGGGATCATACTATATATACTTTCACTGTTTTCTATTCAGTATTATATTCCTGAAGTTCATCCCCATCGTTGCATGCAATTCGAATAATTTATTTACCACTGTATAGTATTCCATTGTATTTTTTTTTATTATTGGTGAATACATGAGTTGTTTTCTGTTTTTTGCCATTAAAAACAGTTCGGGTATGAATATTTTGAACATGTGCCTTGCCGCAGGTGTACAGGAGTTTCTCTCAGATATACACACCTAGGAGTAAGCATGTCTTCAACCTTGCTACATACTGCCAAACTATTTTTGAAAATGGTTGTAAGGGCAGTCCAGTGGTTAAGATCCCATGCTTACACTTCAGGAGGCATGGGTTCAATCCCTGGTCAGGGAACTAAGATCCCACCTACCACAAGCAGCCAGAAAATAAGAAAATGGTTGTAGGGCTACCCACTCCCACCAGCCGTGTCTCAGCCTTTCAGTTGTATGTAGTCATCAACACTTGCGTTTATCAAATATTGTCTTTGCCAATACTGTCAAGTGTTTAATGGTATCTCATTGTGATTTTAATGTGCATTTCTCTGCTTACTGATGAAGACGTTTTAAAACATAGTATATTAATAGAAAACTTCTGGTATGGTAAGGGTAAGGGGGTATTATAAGACCAACAGATCAGGAGATGATCGCCATTGAAAAGATAATCTGATGCCCACAGTTCCTAAGAGGAGGGGACACATCACACCTCAGGGGGCCAGGGAAGGCACCAGGGTCAGACGGGCAGGAGAACAATTGGCCAAGAGTTTTTATGGTGGTTTCCACAGGAAGGAACAAGCAAGGCAGGGTAAGCAGGGTTAGGATTGCCTAGTTTTAATAATTTCAGAGGGCTCTGTGGCTGTCTGTGGTTGGTACCTGGCCATGAAGTGATTGGGGCAGGGAGATAGTGGCCTAAAGTATGGGAGCCCCAGAGAGGAAGTGGCTGGAGTATGAGCCCTGGGTTGGTTGGTTTGCATTTGAAAAGCACATTCCAGATGAGTTGTTTACTAGGAATTTGCCAACCCTGGAAGGGACAGTCCCTCCAGGGGGGGCAAAGCCCCAGAGGTCATACTATGGAAAATGAAAAACATGGTTATTACAGATACACTAATTTTTGTATGTTTAGATTTATTTTTGCAAAATTCCTATCAAATGTTTTTCCATCTTAGGGCCTATTTGCCCACTGTTAGTTTCTCTGGGCTTTTTTTGCTTGGTTTAGTTTACTTTGGTTTGGCTTTGGTTTTTCCTTGTAAAAGTTTATGAAGCTGGATCAAGTCCTTTATTGAGTATCAGTTCAGTCGCTCAGTCGTGTCCGACTCTTTGTGACCCCATGAAACACAGCACGCCAGGCCTCCCTGTCCATCACCATTTCCCAGAGTTCAGTATAGGCTTTGCAAATATTTTCTGCTCTGTAGCCCATCTTTCATGTGTCTATTATGTCTTTTGCCAAACAGAGGATCTTAATTTCAAAGGAGCTGAATTTACCCATCTTTTCCTTCATGGTTGTTTCACTTTGTGTCTCCTTAAAGAAATCCTTATCCTTCTGTGCCTTGATGTTAATGCAGAAGTTCTTCTATGGCCTCTTTTAAATCCTTTCAGGTTTTGTTTTTCACACATAGGGCTTAATTCTACCAGGAATTCATTTGGAGGTATGGTGTGAGGTAGGGATCTGTGCCTCTTTTCTCCATATGGATGTGTAGCTGTCCCCACTGTCCCAGCCTTAATTGTCCTTTCTCTACTGCCCCACACCTTAATCATAAGTCAAGTGTCCTCTCTGTGTGAGTCCATTTCTGGTCTCTCTTTTCCGTGGGTCTACTTGTTTATCCCTACACTGCTGTCTTCATCTTGATACCTTTTAATAAATCTCAATGTTTGTAAAATCAAGACCTCTGACTTTGTTCCTCTTAACAATTCTTTGCCTTTTGCAATTTCACTTAAATTCCAAATTCAGGTTTTCAAGTTCCTAGAAACAAACAAGAAAAAGCTAAAAACCTATTGAGGTTTAGATTGCAATGGCACTGATTCTACATATATTAACATGGAAAGAATTGATATTTTTATAATATACAGTCCACAAACATCTTTCTAGTTACTTAATGTCACCCAATAAACTTTTATACGTTTCTCTGTAGGAATCATTTTTTTCTCTAACTTCTTAAGTTTGATGTTTAACGTTACTTTTTGACATTTTTAATATGAACATATAAAGCTGTCAGTTTTTTCTTAATACCTCTTCAGCTGTAAGCATAATCCTTTTATTCCCTCTTTAACTATGACTAACGTGCTTTAAACTTATTCAGTTTTATTTTTGATTATTTTTCCTCCCAAGTTCAGTTCACTTTCATACCCGCTTGGTCATTTGCTCTTTACTCATAATACTAATCCTTTCTATTGTTTTAGATTATGTGTCTAATTATTCTAAAAAGCTGAAGTCTTGCTGGATTTGTTTTTGTTGGCTTTTGTTCATCTGAGTCTTATTTCCAATGTGTTTTATATATTTTTTACATATTTCTTAGAACTTTATGGAATTCATTTACGTTGAGATAAAGGTATGTCCCTCCAGAGAGGGTTTTCGTTTACTTCTGCCTGGGGCATAACCAGCTTGGAACCACAGTAGATTTTTAGTTTGAGGTTTTTTTCAGGCCACCCGGTAGTATCAACTTAAAATGCAAACCTGCCTGAGGGCTAGAATGTGATTGGGATTCTGAGGTGATTTTTTTTTCCCCCCCAAGCCTTCAGATAGATTTTTTCCCTTAAATTCAAGGTCAGAGTGGTTACATCTATGGAGAAGTGTGGAGAGTGAGAAGGGAGGAGAATTGCAGAACTAGAAATCCACTGTGACACTGAGAATTTGATACTTGGTGGGGCTTAGAGTCTCCATACTGGGCAGCCCCTGGACCTAGTCTTTTGTTTAAAATAAAGCTTAAGTTAACCAGGCAGGGGAAAATGCTCTCAAGGCAAACTCTGACTTACATATTCTAGTGTTCATAATTCTGGTGTCCTGTTTAAGTCCGTAGATTCCTTCATTCATCAAGTTTAGTATTCCTCACTGTCATGATTAACGCACTTACGAAGTTGGGTTTTTTTTTAATCCAGCATTTTTAGTTGATTTCAGCAGGAAGGTTATCAAGATGTCTAGAGTCCACCCTCTGCTTTAAAAAAAAAAAAATTGACATTTTTCAGAAACTTAAGTTGGAAGAAACTCTTTGAAGTGACAGCTTCTATTTCTGTGGGGTTGCTTTTGAAAGTCTGAGCCCACCCTCTGCCATTCTTCTCTCCTTTCTTTTGTCTTGAGTTCCGTTTCTCTGTAATTCATTCCTTTTTCACTGGTGACTTTTCTCCGTGTTTCCTTGCTTGTCTCAGTGGCAGGAAAAGCCCATGACAGAGCCCTAGCCATCTCTCTTCCCAAACCTCAGTCTCACCTCTGTACCATCTGTCAGTTCTTACCTGTTCTTACCTCTTGGCTACAAAAGAGAGCTCTGTGTTTGAGATAACATTTTGATCTTGTTCACCTGATAGTGCTGGAGAGAAAAGCATTGCTTACAAAGAACAGATGTTCTTGCCTGCAGCCAGACTCTTCCTGTAACTAAATTAACCAGAGTATTGATCTGTCTCTTTGATCACCCAGGTATTGCATTTTCTTCCCTCTGTCACGGTATCACTAAAGAGAGTAACTTCTGTTTCCAAAAGAGAGGCTGTCACAGAACAGAATCATCATCTGCAAGGGCAGGGGTAGCAGATGTAGCAGAGACAGTGTCAGGGACAGCAAGGTCCCAAAGGGATAGCGTGATATACTAGCACTTTGTATACGATTACAAAAAAACGGATATCTCTTGCACAAAATTGTAATAGCCATGTAGGAAAATGAACTTATCACGTTCACCCTCATTGTTGTTATTGGTAGCAGTAGCATTCTGCTAAGCCTCTGCAGGACTTTAAAGGGCTGTGTGACCCTACATGAAAGGGGCGTGGTGCATCGCCATGCCCTGAGATCGATTTGCTCTGCAATGACTAGACTGAGACGTGTATAAATAGCTTATCGATTGACACTTGACTGTGAGATTTCTCTCATGGGAGTAGAAAGAAGTCAAAATAATGAAATTGCTCAGAATTACTAGTTGATGTAGTAAGATCACCAATGAAGTATACTTCTGATTCATCTGGTCATTCGTTCATAATGTCTGTACCTTTGAACTAAATAAGCAAAGTCTGATCATCTTGCTGCTGTTTCCAAAAAGAAAGAGGTAATCAGCATAGAGGGCATGATGATGAAATTATGATAAAATATGTACATAGCTATGAAACAGTTTTAAATGGCCCTTGGCCAGTGATGACAGTATATGACTGAATGGCATTAAAGAACATGAATAACTCTCTCTTCCCTTTGACAGATATATGGGTTGTGTACTTTGTTATGCTATTGTTTCCATTTTTTCAGTAAAACAGTTTAACCGTGTGGGTGTAGCACATAAGAATTTGCAGACTGCATATCATGATACTCTTTTCAATCAATTGGCATGCTTTCATTCCTCCATGAATGTTTATTTGTGTCCCTTACACCACAGGTATGTTTATTTCTGACCCTCAGGGAGACCTGGGGTGAAAAATTTGGTATCTGTCATCTCGGTTCAAGCAGGATTTACTTTTTATGTGCAAGTTTAGAACAAGGTATAAAGTCAGTCCCAGAGTTCTATTTCCTCCTCTATGAGCAGACTTGTGGATATTTAATAAAACTGCTATTTATATTAAAATAGTTTCAGGATAGAATAATGGAGTGTTAACATATGATCTATAAGTTATTGTCAGTTGTTAAAGAACTTAAACTATTGTTTTAAAATTATTTTTACACCTACCTTTTTGAGAAGTATACCATGTACAGATTATAGTGTTTGATTCTTCCATATGAATTATTATTTACTTAAGCATCTACTTATCTACTAGCAAAGGATGGGACTTTTTTTCTCTTTATGTTAAATATATAGCAGAAATTCACCCCGGTCCTTCATAGAAGATAAATCCTAGGCTTTTTCAATATGTTTGTTGATTTTTATGTTCATGCTGTCCCAGAGAATGTTTGCATTTTTCAAGTGAGAAAAAAGCTTAGCTGACTATCCAGAGATTTCATTTTGTAGTTATTTCATATAACAGATATTGAAGATATTAAACTTTGGGAAGAGATTAACTCTTTTAAATGAAAAGGTTTGTCACCAAGGGAAATAGAAGATAATAAGTTCCTGACAAAATATTTGACAGTTTTTAATCTATTATGTGTACATATATTCTACAGCATTTCTAAAGTAACAGCACACATGTTCAGTTTTTAACAAATGAGGTTGCTCACTGCATAGAGTTCTCTAAGCATAATACCACTTGTACTGACCCTTTTTTGTTCTGTTTCTTATTGATTAGAAGTTGACTCACCTGTTGTTGGTAGCAGGGATAAGGATGGGGTGATGGTGAGAGAGGAGAGAAAAGACCACGGAGCCACCAGTTCTGGGCTTTTTGCAGTAACCTGAATCACAAAATGCAACTCTTGTTGTTTTGAGTGGTTTGTCCTCTTATTTGCCTTCAATATTTGTGGTCAGAATTAAAATAGAGCTGAAATTCCAAGTCTAGGCCCATAGTTTGATATCTCTTTTCAACTTTTGATTTTGAGATCACTGTAGATTCATATGCAGCTGTAAGAAACGCTACAGACAGTTGCCATACACCTCCTGCCTCCCCACTTCCCCCCAGTAGTAACTAACATCTTACATCACGGTTGCTACTATCGCAAGGACACTGACACTGATACACTCCATCCACTATATTCACATTTCACCAGCTTTACATGCACTCACTTGTGTTGTTTACTTAGTTCTACACAGTTTTATCACGTAAGTAGATTTGTGTGACTACAGTCAAAATCAAGAACAGTTGCATCATAGGGAGCCCTTTGTGCTACCCTTTCATAGCCAAAGCCACTTCCTTCCATCGCTTCCCCCAACCCTAGCCTCTGGGAATCACTAATCTATCCTCCATCTCAGTTATTAGGTCATTTCAAGTATGTCATATGAATGGCCTTGTGCAACATGTAACTTTTTGAGGTTGGCTTTTTCTCACTCACCATTATTCCTTTCAGTACCTTTTGATCCTAGAAGATATTTTTGAATCTGGTCTCTTAAGTAGGTATGCTTGTTTCACAAATGATATCTAGAATTTGGTTTCGATACTAGAAAAAAATTAAGTTGTCTTTACACTTGTTGATAAGATTTGATAGTGCCAAAAAAATACCTAAGGAACTTAAATATATTCAAACAGTATTTAATGTGGTGATATCTGTAAACTTGTTTTTAAAATTGGCAAATAAAGCATAAACTTCTAGAATAGTGACTTTTACGTGTTATAAATAGTATTAACATGTTGCCTGGGAACTTCATCAATGTCAAAGTAATACTGGAACTATTGCAGAGAACATTACAACCCAAGGAGCGATTTTATATATCACAGAGTTTTAAATATTTTTATTAGACTGTCATGATCTAATACATCTAGTACAAGGCTATAGAAATTAAGATCGAATTTTCACTTTTTCTTTGCCTGAGAAACCGATGACAGAAAGAGAATGCTTTTCTTTATCCCTTTTAACAGCATTGTTTTCTCACCATCTTGATTTGTGACCTTGTTCTGTCTGGTTATTAAAATGACCTTGTTTCTCTCTAAAGCCTCATATAGACCTTTCAGTGAGTGTATCATGCCTTCCTGACAACCCTGCCCACACTGTTTTCTGGTGTGTTCTTTGTAGAATGTGAGCCAATAGAAGCGATAGCCAAGTTTGACTACGTTGGGCGGTCTGCCAGAGAATTGTCCTTCAAGAAGGGTGCTTCCCTACTGCTGTATCACCGCGCATCGGAGGACTGGTGGGAAGGAAGGCACAACGGGATTGACGGGCTTGTGCCCCACCAGTACATCGTGGTGCAGGATATGTGAGTAGCGCCAGCTTCCATCACCTGAGTGCTCCCAAGAGAAGACTCCAGCTGTTGTTCTTACATTGTTCTTACCTTGGTCTTGTGAGAAAAGAGAAGGGATTACAGAGCAAAAACTTCTGATCTGGGCTCAGTTCTTCACCTTGCTGATGGAAAGTGAAAACCTGTTGGCCGGGAAGTACTGTTAGCAAGGACCCATGCTCTCCCAGCAGGTCTGGAGCAAGGACTAGTGAGAGGTGCCTTCTGAAGCTTTCAGGTTCTTAGAAAAATACCCTGTGCAGAGGCTAGTTTTAGGAGCTGAAGTGGCATGGCTAATTCCTAAAACAGTGGTACCTCTTCCTTTGGTGTCTATTTTAATTCCAATTTCTCCAAAGGGAGGCTACTGACTTCAGGTCTAAAGAGAATCATCTCCAGGCTTCTTTTTTAATTTTGCTTATGAGAAAGCTCTACTTTCAAAAATACTTAAAGTGGTATCTTCCCATGTGGTCTTAATATTAAGTGAAAGAAACAAGTTACAAAATAACATGTACAGTATAATCTTAATTTTGTGACTATGGTATTTCACAATACAGCACCAATTTACGAACAGCTTTTCAAGGAAAAGAGAAAAATACCACATAAAATGGATACAGTGATTGATTCAGCCTAATTTTAAACTGTTAAAATGTCTCTCAGAATCCAAGAAATACTATGTGTGTGTGTGTGTGTGTGTGTGTGATGCAGACATACAGTCCTAAAGTACACAAACATATATACAGTAAATACTATACATACATGTGGACATTCTTATAGATAGGTATGCCAGGCAGAGAAGAAAAGCAGAGAAAGATATCTTCTAGAATTCAAAAAGTGGTTTTCTCTGGATGTTATATTATGGGTGATTTGTCATCTGAATTTTCCAGTTTACCTGCCATGAAATGATGCTATATTTATAGCGAAAAGAAGCAAGTTAGGTTAGTAAGAGAAAGACTTACATACAGAAATGCCATCACTTATTCTTTTGTCCCCATTCATCAAGCAAAAGACCCTCACTCTTGATTCTTACTGTCTCAGGGATGATACATTTTCAGACACTCTGAGCCAGAAAGCCGACAGCGAGGCCAGCAGTGGGCCGGTAGCTGAAGACAAGTCTTCATCCAAGGACATGAACTCCCCAACAGACCGACATCCTGATGGCTATTTAGCCAGGTAGGTGGACTCCCAAGCCTCCACTTCTCCAGGGGTTCTGAGGAGCTGTGGCGTCCACAGCCTTGCAGAATTACCCAGTGTGACAACCTCTGCTATTCTCTCTGTCTAGACAAAGAAAAAGGGGAGAGCCACCCCCTCCAGCAAGGCGTCCTGGCAGGACCAGTGATGGCCATTGCCCCCTCCATCCCCCACATGGTCTTTCCAACTCCTCAATTGACCTGGGGTCCCCAAGCCTGGGCAGTCATCCCCGGGGCCTGCTGCAGAACCGTGGCCTCAACAACGACAGTCCTGAGAGGAGGCGTCGGCCAGGCCACGGCAGCCTGACCAACATCAGCCGCCATGACTCCCTCAAGAAGATCGACAGCCCTCCTATTAGAAGGTCCACTTCATCAGGGCAATACTCAGGCTTCAACGACCACAAGCCGCTGGACCCAGAGACAATCGCTCAGGTAGGCTACTTTGAAGAGAATATTGCATGCCAAGTACCAGGGTATGATGAAGGAGGCATTACAGGAGTTACTTTCTAGAGCCATATCTTTTGTATAGAACCAACTAAAGACAACAGGAATTAGCTCATTCTTTGAGGCCATTTGTTCATCCTAAAGGAAATGAGTCCTGAATATTCATTGGAAGGACTGATGCTGAAGCTGAAACTCCAATACTTTGGCCACCTCGTGCGAAGAGCTGACTCATTTGAAAAGACCCTGATGCTGGGAAAGATTGAGGGCAGGAGGTGAAGGGGACGACAGAGGTTGAGATGGTTGGCTAGCATCACAGACTCAATGGACGTGGGTTTGGGTGAACTCCCAGAGTTGGTGATGGACAGGGAAGCCTGGCGTGCTGCGGTTCATGGGGTTGCAAAGAGTCAGACACGACTAAGTGACTGAACTGAACTGAGGCCATTTGTTACAAGAAGGGCCCAAATATTGGGTTGGCCAAAAAGTTCATTCTCGCTTTTCCGTAATATCAGAACGAAGTTTTTGTCCAGCTCAAGGTACTGGGCTCACAGTGATTTAAACAGAGACATGGCAGAAATGTAAGACCCAGGACAGTCAAACCCATCATTCCTAAATTGCCAGAAAGACTCAGAAAAAAAGAATGAGGAAAGACTAGCCCTCCCAGATCTTGAACGCATGCTTGAGCTAGTAAAACAGACAAATCAAGGGAACAGAATGAAGAACCGTGAAACAGAACATTTTTAGTGTATGATGGTGACCCTTTCAACTTAGGGAATGAAGGATTAGTCAATAAAGGAAGTGAAAAATAATGGTTGGCTGTTTGAAGAACAACAAGTCTAGCTACTGTGTCACTCCTGAATGCATGTGTATCTTCACTTCCCAACAGTGACTGCAGAGAAGGGTTTTATAGTTTTTTTCCCTAATGATTAGAATTGGTAAAGTGTAAGTAAAATAATAATAATGGATTTTTCCATCATTCTACCATTTTTTTCCTCTGGCTCTTTTTAAAGCACAAGCCATCAGAAAATATATGTATGACAGAAAAAAAAAAAAACTGAATCACTATCCTGTACATCTGAAACTAACACAATATTGTAAATCAAGTATACTTCAATGAAAAAAGAAAACGTGTGTATGGCCAGTGAAAAAGGAGGTGAAGGAGATTCAGGGTTTGCCATTAGAGTAATCTTAAAGTGTCTTATAGCTATCACTGAAGCTTAAAAAAGTGAGTGAGAAATTAATGAAACAAACATGGGGATGTATTAAAGATGGGTCATTTTTAATAAAGAACACTCCAGGAAACCTGCATTTTGATATGACAAATTTCCAAGCTATTTTCATTGTCCTGACTAAAAAGAATTTTGGAAAGCAATTAGATTACATGGAGAGTTCAATGTATTTTTTACAAAACTAATCCAATTTTAAGTGCACAATAATTTTTCAGCAAAAATCAAAAAGGATTTTAACCTTTTTGGGTTTTTGTCTGTTTTAAAGGCAATGCAGAGTCCTTTGAGATGTATTTAGAGCCAGTGATATTTGACTATAATTGAATTTAATGATTTGAAAAATCCATAACATCATTGCTTATAAAAAGCATATGAAACACTATTTAGGTTAGAGAGACATGGAATTAGGAGCTTAATAGTGGAAAGGCATAATAAGGTCTACTTTAACCCTTTTGCTTCTAGAACCAGGAAATCCTTTAACTGTAAATCATAAAAACAAAACCTCAACAGATAAACCAGGCTCTGCATGTTTTCTCTGGGGCTAATACTTGTAAAAAACAAACCCATATATTTAGCATCAAATGGAAATCACATATGAAAATAATCACTTGTAAAGTGATGTCATCCTCACAAAATGGCTTCCAGCTGTATCCTTTATTTATCTTTCCATCTCTCATCTTCAGATTTTCCCATGAGGATAAGTGAGCCTGCCATCATAGTATTCATACCAAAAACACACAAATTCTTTCAGTAAATAAGTGGAACCCCTGATAGAGCTTTTTTAAAAATGCAACTTATCCTTATGTGATCACTGGATCTTTGTTTATTCATTTAGCAAATCTTTATTGAGCACTTACTGTATGGCAGCTCCTATGATAGACGTTATAGACAGAGTTAAATCAGTGGTCAGTCGCTGCATGAAGGTACTTGTAAATCAGTGGAGGAGGTGGGTGTGGAAATCAATTCCTGCTCTCCAGAGCTGCAAGCTAATGCTCAAGGTGAGTGGAAGTCCTCAAAATGTAGAGAAGGGGCATTTCAATCACACTAGTTCAATGGCCCTCTACCTACCTCACACAATACTCGTGTGTGTGTGTGAATAAACAATGTAAAACAGATCCTCTTAACCTTTTTTTTTTAATTTAGTTGTTTTACAATGTTGTGTTAGTTTCTGCCATAAAGCAAAGTGAATTAGCCTCACATATACATAAATCCCCTTTGTCACCAGTGAGCACTGAGTAGAGCCCCCTGTGCCACACAGTAGGTTCTCACCTTAACCTTTTCTAAGTGTTCAGTTCAGTCCAATTCAGTCACTCAGTCATGTCCGACTCTTTGTGACCCCATGAATTGCAGCACACCAGGCCTCCCTGTCCATCACCAACTCCCGGAATTCACTCAAACTCACGTCCATCGAGTCGGTGATGCCATCCAGCCTAAGTGTACAGGTCAGTAAAGTATTCACATTTCTGCGTAACAGATCTCCAGAACTTTTTCATCCCGCAAAACTGAAAGTCTGTACCCATTTGAGAATAATGCCTATTTTCCCCTCCCCCCAGCTCAGGCCGTAGCCACCACCATTCTACTTTTTCCTTCTGTGAATTTGACTACCTCATATAAGTGGAATCATGCAGTGTTTGTCTTTTTGTGACTGGCTTATTCCATTTAATACCTTCAAGATTTATCCATATCATGGCATACCTTTTTAAGGCCCGGTAACAATCCCTTGTACATATACAGCACATTTCACTTTACCCATCCCTCTGGCAGTGGCGCACATTGGTATACACTTACCTTTTTACAACAGATACTTTATAATTTCCCCTTTATTATCTGAAATAAATGGATAGATGATATACCTAATTTTTTTTTAAATATATAAAGCCCTAAATACAATAAAAAGGAAAAAATAGAAATATTAAAACAAATGTATTTCAGTTAATGATTAACTAAACTAGAAGATGGGCTTCCCAGGTGGTACCAGTGGTAGAGAACCCACCTGCCAGTGCAGAAGATTTGAGAGATACAGGCTCAATCCCTGGGTCACGAAGATCCCCTGGAGGAAGGCATGGCAACCCAGTCCAGTGTTCTTGCCTGGAGAATCCCATGGATGAGGAGCCTGGAGGGCTGCAATCCATAGGGTCAGACACAACTGAAGTGACTTTAGCACACACGCACACTAGAAGACAAATGAAATAGTGAGATGCTTTCACTTACATGTATACTTACCATAAATACAATTAAAAATGAACATTGAGGGGCTTCCTTGGTGGCTCAGTAGTAAAGAATCTGCCTGCCAGTGCAGAAGACACGGGTTTTATCCCTGATCCAAGAAGCCCCCACATGCTGCAGAACAACTAAGCCTGTGCACCACTACTGTTGAACCATTGCTCCAGAGCCCACAGGCTGCAATTAGTGAGCCCATGTGCTACAGCTGTTGAAGCCTGCATGCCCTAGAGCCTGTGCCCCACGACGCGAGAAGCCGCTGCAATGAGAAGCTGCACACCACAAACAGAAAACCTCGAGGAGCAATGAAGACCCAGGACAGCCATAAGTGAATGAATCTTAAAAGTTCTTAATGTACATTGAAATGAGTATTAACTAGTCTCAACTCAGTTTCCACAATGGTGTTCCCATGAGTGATATGATTTTTGAAAGTGGTGGCCCATCCTCTGTCAAACATGCTAAGTCACTTCAGTTGTATCCCAACTCTTTGCGACCCTATGGAATGTAGCCTGCCAGTCGCCTCTGTCCATGGGTTTCTCCAGCAAGAATACTGAAGCGGGTTACCATGCACTACTCCAGGGGATCTTCCCTACCCAGGGATTGAACGTGTGACTCTTTCGTCTACTGTATTGGCAGGCAGGTTCTTTACCGCTAGTGGTCATACAGTTCTAATCAAAGCAGAGTATAATTTACATGATGGTTTCATTCTTAGAAAACTCAACACTATAAAAAAATATATATATATAAGAAAAGAGTTAAGATATATAAGGTAGGTATCTAAGAAAGAGTTAAGTTCTAGACTCAGATTATTATAAAAAAAATTTCACCTACATAAATGTCTGGGGGATATTAAAAAGTTGAACAAGATCTGGGGCAATTCATTGCATGTAAATTATCCAAGATACTTGCAAGATATCCAATACCTCTGCTCACGAAATGCCATCCAGTTATTTTGACATTTAAAAATACACAACATACCATATTACAGAAATGCTCTCTATGGAGCAGTACCACTAGCATTGAGACCTACTGAATAGAAGCATCAGGGAAGGCTTGGAGTGAATTTTGAAGAACTAATAGAAGTTAGCCAAGTATATAATGCGTGCTCAAAAATTATTTGTTGAATGAATGAAAAAAATGTGATTTTTCATGCCTATTCTCTTTTCTTAAGAAATCGCTGGTCTAAATTTAAGCTACCTTTTACCATAGATTGAAACAGAATTCTATATAAGATGTCAGCATGTAAGGTCAAAACCGCCAGAAGACTGCCAAGTGCCTCAGAGTGGCCAGTGCTTGCTCTGTGGCTCCATGAGCTGTCGGAGCCATTTCATCTGTCTCCTGCACCTTCAGAGTCACAGTAGTTATGTGAAATAGCATTGAGTTTATACACATTACACACTGCTGTTAAAACAGCCATGCTTTTTGCTAGTCTGCTTGCTTTGAAGTATGTGAGTTTCTGTGAGGCTTAAAAAGAAGAAAGTAGGGAAAACCACTAGACCATTCAGATATGAACTAAATCAAATCCCTTATGATTGTACAGTGGATGTGACAGATTAAAGGGATTAGACCTGGTAGACAGAGTGCCTGAGGACTATGGATGGAGGCTCGTAAAGTTGTACAGAAGGCAGTGACCAAAACCATCCCCAAGAAAAAGAAATGCAAGAAGGCCAAGTGGTTGCCTGAGGAGACTTTACAAATAGCTGAGGAAAGAAGAGAAGTGTAAGGCAAAGGAGAGAGGGAAAGATATACCCAACTGGATGCAGAGTTCCAGAGAAGGAGAGATGAGAAAGCCTTCTTAAATGAACAATGCAAAGAAATAGAGGGAAACAATAAAATGGGAAAGAAAGACTAGAGATCAAGAAAATTGGAGATAAAGGGAACATTCATGCAAGGATGGGCACAGTAAAGGACAGAAATGGTAAGGACCTAACAGAAACAGAAAAGATTAAGAAGAGGTGTCAAGAATACATAGAAGAACTGTACAAAAAAGATCTTCACAACCCAGATAATCACGATGGTGTGGTCACTCACCTAGAGCCCGACATCCTGAACTCAAGTGGGACTTAGGAAACATTACTACAAATAAAGATAGTGGAGGTTGTGGAATTCCGGCTAAGCTATTTCAAATACTGAAAGATGATGCTGTTAAAGTGTTGCACTCAATATGCCAGCAAATTTGGAAAACTCAGCAGTGGCCACAAGACTGGAAAAGGTCAGTTTTCATTCCAGTTCCAAAGAAGGGCAAGGCCAATGAATATCCACACTGCTATACAATTATGCTCATTTCACATTCTAGCAAGGTAATGCTCAAAATCCTTCAAGGTGGATTTCAGCAGTATGTGAACTGAAAAATTCCAGATGTACAGGCTGGATTTGAAAAAGCCAGAGGAACCAGAGATCAAATTGCCAACATTTCTTGGATCATGGAGAAAGCAAGGAAATTCCAGAAAAAAAAATTTACTTCTGTTTCATTGACTACGCTAAAGCCTTTGTGTGGATCACAACAAACTGTGGAAAATTCTTAAAGAGATGGAAATACCAGACCACCTGACCTGCCTCCTGAGAAACCTGTATGCAGATCAAGAACCAACAGTTAGAACTGGACATGGAACAACAGACTAGTTCAAAATTGGGAAAGGAGTACGACAAAGCTGTATTTTGTCACCCTGCTTATTTAACTTACATGAAGAGTACATCAAGCGAAACTCTGGGCTGGATGACTCACAGGCGCGAATCAAGACTGCCAGGAGAAATACCAACAACCTCAGATATGCAGATGATATCACTCTATGGCAGAGAGTGAAGAGGAACTAAAGAGCCCCTTGATTAGGGTGAAAGAGGAGAGTGAAAATGCTGGCTTAAAACTCAGCATTCAGAAAACTAAGATCATGGCATCCAGTCCCATCACTTCATGCACATAGATGGGGAAACAATGGAAACAGTGACAGACTTTATTTTCTTGGGCTCCAAAATGACTGCAGATAGTGACTGCAGCCATGAAATTAAAAGATGCTTGCTCCTTGGAAGGAAAGCTATGACAAACCTAGATAGCGTATTAAAAAGCAGAGACATTGCTTTGCTAACAAAGGTCCGTCTAGTCAAGGCTATGGTTTTTCCAGTGGCCATGTATGGATAGTGGAGGACAGAGGAGCCTGTCATGCTACAGTCCCTGAGGTTCATAGAGCCAGACACAACTTAGCAACTGAACAACAACAACAATATGGGTTCTGTACATTAGTATTAATTATCAACTTCATCTGTGTCTGATTACTTTTTTCCAGTTAATTATTGAGTTATTGACACACAATACTGTACATAAGTTTAAAGTGTACAGCATACTGATTTGACTTTTACACATTATAAAATGATTAGCACAGTGGGTTTAGTGAACATCCATCATCTCATAGAGATGTAAAATTAAAGACACAGAAAGAAAATGTTTCCTTATGATGAGAACCATTAGGATTTTACTCTCTTATCTCTGTCATATATAGCCTACAACAGTATCAATTATCATGTTGTAAATTACATCCATAGTACTTATTCATCTTATAACTGGAAGTTCGTTTCTTTCAACTGCCTTCATCCAGTTGCCCCAACCCCGCTGCCTCTGGAAACCACAAATCTGATTCGTTTCGCTATGAGTTTGTTTTTGAAGTATACTTGACCTGCAGCACTAATTCTTATAACACAGTCTGTGCTGATGTGCTCAGTCAAGGCCAACTTTTTGAAACCCCATGGACTGTAGCCCTCCAGGTTCCTCTGTCCATTGAATTTTCCAGGCAAGAATACTGGAGTGGGTTGCCATTTCCTTCTCCAGGGATAACACGATCTAGTGATTGCACATTTCTGTACATTTCAAAATGATCACCATGTTAAGTCTAGGTTACCATCTGTCATTTGTTTTTCAACAGGATATCGAAGAGACGATGAACACTGCTTTGAATGAACTCCGAGAACTGGAGAGACAGAGTACAGCAAAGCATGCCCCCGACGTGGTGCTGGATACCTTAGAACAAGTGAAAAACTCTCCCACCCCCGCCACCTCCACGGAATCGCTCAGCCCTTTGCACAACGTTGCCCTCAGGAGCTCAGAGCCTCAGATCCGTCGGAGCACTAGCTCCTCCAGTGACACGTTGAGTACTTTCAAGCCTGCGGTGGCACCCAGAATGGGCGTGCAGCTGAAGCCCCCAGCCCTTCGGCCGAAACCTGCTGTTCTTCCAAAAACAAACCCGACCGTGGGACCCGCCCCGCCTTCCCAAGGTCCAGCAGACAAGTCCTGCACGATGTAACACCCAACTGAACGTGGCCATCTGGGGTGATGATTAAAGAGAGAAGACGGATTAGTGACAAAAGTCAACGATCCATAACGTGCGTTAGTCGTGTGCTTATAACTGGAGATCTTTTGGCTTTTCTATGTTCTCGAATGTAATGTCTAAGATTAGCTAAATTAACACGGGCATTTGTATTTTGTAATTTTTTTTTTTAATAACTGGACATATGCCATTTTAAAGACAATAGAAACACTTAGACTTACTTGAAAATCCAATGCTGCACCGTTTGTAATGAACACAGCACCGCTCTGCCCTGCACACTGCACAGTGCTTCAGGCTTAGTGTAGCCCGGTGAGTCAGAAACACCGGCCTCTCAAAGCAGGAGAATCTAAGTAAGTGCCAGGCCCTGGAGTGTAGCCTGTGTTGGTTGGTGGCACTTGGGGTGAGGCTGAAAGGTGACAATGGTATTGTTTAGTAGCTGACAGTGAGTACCTCTGATCTCATGCAGCGGGGCTGAGACCAGCCCTTGCTGCATACTTGCTGTTGTCACAGTGGGTTGTTCCCAGTGGGATTTGCAGCCCACTGCCCAAATGAGTAGGATTGTCTTATTCCTAACAGTTAAATCTTAGCAGGGGGGCGCTAGAACCTCTGCAGTTATTGCGCCAACTAAATCTGGGAAAGAGGAGGGGCAGTCCTCCAGAGCTCCTGCTGGACTCTTTCCCTGAGCCTGATCAGGCCGCAGGAGGGTTTCCAAGTTCATCCGCTGCATTTAGCACAGACTAGAACAGTCTAATTTTCAAGACTGTCTGGTTACCCTATTCTATCCACTCCTTCAGAGATCTGTTGTTGCCTAGAAAATAACTTCCAGCTCCCATGAAGCCCTGTGTTTTCCTCTTCAGCAATGGAGAAAGTGCTTGGTTCACCTGGCCTTCTCTTCCCCTGACTAGAGGATCTGGGTTCCCCTAAACATGCTGCAGAGGCCTGTTGATCCTAAATTGAATCCCCAGCTTCCCTTGCCAGCTGTCTCTTCAAGCTGTGGTCTGGTAAGAGCCAGACCAAGGCGGGAAGACAACCCCATGGTTCTAGGATGATCTCCTCCCAGTTGTTCAGCCTGGAACCAGGGCTTGCTTTGTTTTTCCCCAACTCGTCTGTACATCACTCACATAATCAGCTGCAATCCATCGGGATCCTCTTTCTCTGACATCTCTGACCCATAGACAGTTTTTCTTTAGCCCATATTTTTGCTCTGTTTCCCCTCTATCTTAAAAAGAATACCGTGAACTCAATTTGCTTTTTTCTAAGGTACAGATCACCGCTGTTCTTTCAGCAGCCACTTAGACCATCTGTAAGCCTTTTATCTACTCTGTCACTGAATTTATTGATGAAGAGGGTTTGTTTGTTTGCTTTTGGGGTTTTTCCCCCCTAAAAATGGATAGCCAGAACTAATCCCTCTGGACCACTTTGATTTTAAACTGGCAACCAATCGCATGCCCACCTAAGAGTTACAGTATGGACTTTGATTTCTCAGCTCAATGGGGAGTCCATCAATGTGGAAAAAAATGGGGATCTGTACTAAAATCAAGATCGTTACTTTGATCTCTACCTCAGTTTGCCAGTCTGATCATTCTAATGCAAAGAGAGGTTTTATTTATGAGGTATTGTTACCTTTGAAAGTCACACTGCTGGTTGCTTGCCTGCAGCCTGATTTCACAAATGGACTAAAAAGTGAAAAAAATTACTTCAGGTATTTCCAGGTATTGTAAACCTCTGAATTTTTGCAACCATCCTTTTTGCCCATTTTGATAGAGAGACCCAGCTCAGCATCTTTGCAACCCTCCCAACCTTTTCCTTGAGCTTTATTAGTCTTTCAGCACCTTTGGAAACCATGGAAACTCAGCCAGGACTGAGTTCTGAGTAGCACCAACCCTTCTAGACAATCTTCCCAAATGTCTGGAACATTGAAACTTTTAAGAATAATCTCCCAGTTCTTTCTCGATTCCACTTTGGTCTCTTGATTCTCTATTGTCCAATAGGGAAACAGAAACAGAGAAAGGAGTGGAAGTAATTGTGGAGGAAACTTTAAATCTTTTAGCAATTAAAATAAAGATTCTTATAAAACCACTTCCTTATTTGATGGACGAGACATCAAAAGAGAAGAGGTGTTTTGAACTTACTCATTTGGGGAGGGTTCTTGTACAAGCTTTAACTTAAGTGTTCCAGATCTTGCTCGTGCAACGCCATTTCTTCAGACTTCTCCCTGGTAACCTTCCCCAGTGTCTCGTCCCTTTGGTGTTGACACCTGTGATGGAATGAGGACTGCCTTTGCACCCTCCACGTCAGGACTCTGCTGCCTTGGAAGGCAGAGGACACGCTGCTCCAGACCTCAGAGCCTCAGAGGCTGTGCCTTCTTCCAGGAAACAGCTCCTAACACTCTCCCATCACTCCCTTTCTTTACCTGTCTCTGTCTTCTCTCTATTACTCTGTTGTCACCTGAGGCTTTCTTTCCCTTCAATTCCCAGGAAAGGATGTGACCTCAGAGTGAGTAAGGACTCACTCAGGACTCACTTATCCTTACTAGTAAAAGTCTAAGATTCCAAGGATAAGACAAGGTGGCCCCTTCACAAAGGATCAAAAAAAAAAACACCCAGTGAGTTCCTTCAAGGGTTTACCTGCAAGCGGTCCTCTTGACAGCCACAAGTGTAGCCCACAGTGGGGAAGTGGGAAGGCACAAGGAATGGGAAGAGAAGAAAGAAAATAAGTTCCTAAAAGGTTCTACCCTGGCTTTAGGAACCTTATCATCGATCCTCATGTGCAGTCTGGGAAGTGAGTCATTTTGGTGATGGGTAAATGAAGTTCTACAAAGATTGCCTGACTCCACTTACACAAGAATATGTATTCACAGCTGATATAACTGAATGTTCACATCCCATCCATAGAACTCACTTGAGTAGATTTACCAAATTGGCCTTTGGGTTTGGGTGAGGATGCCTGCAGTGAATCATTAGCATAGAGTGAGTGGTTCTTAAAACATATTTTCTGATGAGTGTTCTGTAAATTATTTCAGTTTGTTGAATGGCCCTTTGTAGAGCTCCATGTTCAAGTTGGGCATAAATGTCATCGTTTAACAATTTTGCACGTTTTCACACAATGTAATCTGACTTTGATGCCCCTTGAGCAATCCATAGCATAATGTACAGCAGGGTCCCACTTAATCTACTGAAATGAATATAAGCAGTGATCAATGGATATAGAGCACCAAGGGTCAAATTGTATGAGTTTTCTGTCTTTGTTCTTTTGCCATTCCCAAAAATGGGTTCATAATTTAAGAAAAAGGAAAAAAAAAAAAAAAAAACCAGGGACATGGAGGTCTCCTTAGTATTCGGGAATGAGACATAGCCTCTAGGGTCTATGAACTAAAGAAACTTTAGTTTGGTAATTACAGTCTCTGAAATCCAAAGTTTAAGAGCCTATGGTTCTGTTGGGTTTGGAAGACTTCAGATTTAGGATGTCATTCCTGACCACAGTAATGAGAGACCATGAATGCAAGAAATGTGCTGGGGGCTGAGTCTTGGCTCTGAGTTACTTCCCATAGAGACTTGGAACTGTGGGGCAACTTAGAAGTGAAGACTCTTCCCACAGAGCTCCCTAATGGAGGCTAGCACCTGAACTAAAAGCCAACCTCCAGCTGGGCTGGGGTGTCAGGCGTGGAGCAGGGTGACTCTGGCACAGCTTTGTTCAGATCAATGAAACAAACTGGAAATTGAGCTTTCACTTACCCACCCTAGTATACTTTCTTTAAAAAAAATAGAGTCTGTATTATAATCAAAATGGTACCTGTATCTTAAAATTATGTAGGGAATTTTGTATGTTTAAATAATTGTACTGGGTTCCATAATGCTTATCTTAGAAACTGTTTAGTAAAAGAAAATATATAAGCCGTGCATTTGTGAATGCCCCCCTTTAGAACATTCATCCAAGTTTGATGTATAGTGTGATGGTTATTATAGACGTTTAAAGTATAGTAAGTGGCTGTGTGACAGGAAAGACTGCTATTTACCTATTGACGTAAGAGTTAACTCCTGCCCACGTAATTAAATCAGTATTGTCCTTCCCTGTTGGTTTGATCAGTTGCAGTACTGGTGGCTTCCTGCTTGTGACTGTTACCTAATCGTGTCAATGTACATCTGTAGTATGTACATGTGAAAGTGCCTTTCTATTTTAGAGGAATCTTAGCCTTGCTCTTTACTGTTGCCCCACACCCAGTTCCTCGCCCACTCGAGTGTTTTGAAGCTTAACTCCCCTGTCTCCCAGCGTCTTCGCCATGCCCGCCTTCCTATGCCTCGGTGCTCAGTACTGTCCAGTCTTGCGTCCTCATCCGTCATGGTCAGTCATGGTCATCAGACATCGTTTTCCTCTTAGCCGTGACTGTGCCTTTCCCTCCCTACAGTCACTCTCTGGGTCCCCGACACCTCACCCTCCTCCCTCTCCCGCTCGCGTGCTGCTGATGGCCATCCTGCCCTCCTGGGCTCTGTACTGCCTCTTACCATGACATTTCCTCGTCTCTGAGGTGAAAGTAGAGGGGGATGCTTTTCTAGTTCTGGAAGGAAAAAAAAATGTTTTGTTGATCTGTTGTGACAATGCACTTTTCTGTATAGTACTGTACATTTTCGCATGTACCATTCCAGGCTTCAGTATCCAGTCAGGTCTGTTCTTCACGGTGTATCTTTATAATAAATAAGATAGTGCTGGCTGCGTTTGTCTGCTTCCAGTTTGGTCTGATTCTCTGCACTCTTCCATTTCTTTTTTTCTCATCACTATTAACCCTTTAGAGAGCTGAGTTGCCTTGAATTGTTAAATCACGTGAAACTGCCTTTTTAATGTTTTTAATCTCACTTTCATTTTTGTTTGTGAATTTGAAAATGGTGCCTCATTCACAGCGCCTTGTCCATGAAGCCAGGGTTTTTTAGAATAGTTTGGACAACCCTGTGTAGTGAGAGAACAGGTCAGGAGGATCTTAACTAAGCAGCTAAGAAAGCACAGTCCTAAACATTCCAGATTGAATTTTTTCCTTTGAGAAGGAATTTTTGACATAGTGAACCTTGTCAAGCTGACTTTGGGATTCATTTGAATATGCAGAAATGCAATCCTCAGGTTTAGACTATGTTTAGAATTCCCCCATGTATAGATATTTTATCTTCAATCTTACCTTTTTTTGCCCCAAATTCTTGAGGACTAGCAATACATAATATAGCTTTGTAAAACTGTATCAACAATGTGCAGATTATATCAGCAAAATGTCAGATTGGAACATTCATGAGATGTAAAAAAAAAAAATGGAGGGGAATAAACTTTTATCAAATCAGAAAATACATAGAGAAAAATATAGAAATCATTAATATAAGAGTTTTCACAAAGTGATACCCTATTGTACCCACCCCCAGATCAAGAAACAGCATTGTAACAGCTTCCTAGAAGCTAGGCTTGTGCCTCTCCAAAGTTAATCAACATCCTGACGAGTAACACCATAGTTTGGTTTTGTCTGTTGTTTTGACTTTCTACAAATGGACTTGCAATATTTAGATTTTCTCTGGCTTCTTTTCTTGACATTTTATGTTCAGGAGAGTCCATGTTGCTAAATATAACTGTGTGTGCTCAGTCATGTCCAAATCTGGTGTGACCCCATGGACCGTAGCCTGCCAGGCTCCTCTGACCATGAGATTTCTTAGGCAAGAATACTGGAGTGAGGTACCATTAACTACTCCAAGGGATCTTCCCAACCCAGAGATTGAGCTGCCGTCTCTTGCATCTCCTGCATTGGCAGGTGGATTCTTCACCACTAGTGCCATCTGGGAAGCCCTATAATGGCACCAAATGGTCAGTACTGAAATCAGATCGATCAGGTTCTTTGCAGCCAAAGATGGAGAAGCTCTATACAGTCAACAAAAACAAGACCTGGAGCTGACTGTGGCTCATATCATGAGTGCCTTATTGCAAAGTTCAGGGTTAAACCGAAGAAAGTAGGGAAAACCACTAGGCCATTCAGGTATGACCTAAATCAAATCCCTTATGGTTATACAGTAGAGTACAGGGGTTAGATCTGGTAGACAGAGTGCCTGAAAAACTATGGACAGAGGTTTGTAACATTGTATAGGAGGTGGTGGTGACCAAAACGAACCCAAGAAAAATAAATGCAATAAGGCAAAGTGGTTGTCTTAGGAAACCTCGTAAATAGCTGAGAAAAGAAGAGATACAAAAGGCAAAGGAAAAAGATATACCAAACTGAATGCAGAGTTCCAAAGAACAGTAAGAAGAGATGAGAAAGCCTTCTTAAGTGAGCAAAGCAAAGAAATAGAGGAAAACGAGAGAATGGGGAAGACTAGAGATCTCAACAAGAAAACTGGAGATACCGAGGGAACATTTCGTGCAAAGATGGGCACAATAAAGGACAGAAACAGCAAGGACCTAATAAGAAGAAGAGATTAAGACAAAGTGGCAAGAATACACAGAAGAACTATACAAAAAAGGTCTTAATGATCCAGATAACCACAGTGGTGTAGTCACTCACCTGGAGCCAGACATCCTGGAGTGTGAAGTCAAGTGGGCTTTAAGAAGCATTGCTATGAACAAAGCTAGTGGAGGTGACAGAATTCCAGCTGAGCTTTTTAAAAATCCTAAAAGATGATGCTGTTAAAGGACTGCACTCAATATGCCAGCAAATCTGGAAAACTCAGCAGTGGCCACAGGACTGGTAAAGTTCAATTTTCATTTCAGTGTTCAAACTACCATACAATTGCACTCATTTCACATGCTAGCAAGGTAATACTCAAAATCCTTCAAGGTAGGCTTCAACAGTACATGAACTGAGGACTTCCAGATGTACAAGCTGGGTTTAGAAAAGGCAGAGGAACCAGAGATCAAATTGCCAACATTTGTTGGATCATGGAGAAAGCAAGAGAATTCCAAAAAAAATCTGCTTCATTGACTATGCTAAAGCTTTTGACTCTGTGGATCACAACAAACTGTGGAAAATTTTTCAAGACATGGGAATACCAGACCACCTTACTTGCGTCCTGAGAAATGTGTATGCAAGTCAAAAAGCAACAGAACCGACATGAAACAACAGACTGGTTCCAAATCGGAAAAGGAGTACATCAAGACTATATATTGTCACCCTGTTTATTTAATGTATATGCAGAGTACATCATGTGAAATGCTAGGCCTGGACCACTCACAGACTGGAATCAAGATTGCCCTGGAGAAATAGCAATAACCTCCGATATGCAGATGATACAATTCTAAAGAGCCTCTTGAGGAGAGAAAGAGTAGAATGAAAAAGCTGACTTAAAACTCAACCTTCAAAAAACTAAGATCATGGCATTCAGTTCCATCGTTCCATGGCAAATATATGGGGAAGAAGTGGAATCAGTGACAGATTTTATTTTCTTGGGCTCCAAAGTCACTGCAGACAGTGACTGCAGCCATGAAATTAAAAGATGCTTGCTCCTTGGAATGAAAACTATGACAAACCTAAACAGTGTATTAAGAGAGACGTCACTTTGCCAACAAAGGTCTATATAGTGAAAACTATGGCTTTTCCAGTAGTCATTTATGGATGTCAGCATTGGACCATAAAAAAGGCTGAGCACCAACAAATTGATGCTTTTGAACTGTGGTGCTAGGGAAGACTCTTGAGAGTCCTTTGGACAACAAGGAGATCAAAACAGTCAATCATAAAAGAAATCAACCCTGAATATTCATTGGAAGGACCAATGCAGAAACTGAAGCCACTTTGGCCACCTGATGCAAAGATTCAAATCATTGGAAAAGACCCTGATGTTGGGAAAGATGAGGGCAGGAGGAGAAGGGGACAACAGAGGATGAGATGGTTGGATGGCTTCACTGACTCAATGGACGTGAGTTTGAGCAAGCTCCAGGAGATAGTGAAGGACAAGGGAAGCCTGGCCTGCGGCAGTTAATGGGTTCTCAAAGAGTCAGACATTACTTTGGGACTGAACAACAACAATAAATATGAACATAACATGATAACTGTAGTTTTCTCCATTTCTGGGGCTGTATAGAATTCTATATGAATATGCTTAGGTTATACTTCAGTACTTCCTGATTAAACTTTTGGAATGATATGCAGAATCTCTAAACATGGACAAATTTATGAGAAAAGAAAGGAAGATCACCTGTTCAAAGAAAATGTTTCCCCAAACATAATAGAATGATTTTGAACTTAGCCATTAAATGGAACACCTATCTGAAAGCAGGTAAGTACCACTTCTGGACCTGAGAGGTGGATTTAGAGGCTGGTCCACAGAACAAGGACTTTCCAGGTGGCACTGGTAGTAAAGGACCCCCCTGCCAATGCAGGAGACCTGAGTTTGATCCCTAAGTCAGGAAGATCCCCTGGAGGAGGGCATGGCAACCCACTCCAGTAGGTCAGGAAGATCCCCTGGAGGAGGGCATGGCAACCCACTCCAGTATTCCTTGCCAGGAGAATCCTATGGACAGAGGATCCTGACAAGCTACAGTCCATATGATAGCAAAAAGTTGGACACAGCTGAAATCACTGAGCATACACAGGAACAAATGCCCAAAGCCAATAGGATTGTCCCAGAAAAGCCCCACTGTCCTGCTTACCCTTCACTATTATCCTCAAATCCACGAGCCTCGACCAGCCACAACCCTCCCAATCTGTGCCTGCATCCCTCACTCCTGAATTAGAGTTCCACGTGGGGATGTCTGGTTGTCACCTCCCACTGCTCATATGCCAGCATCCTGTGAGAATAAGGAAGGCAAGGAAAGGAAGTTTTCTGGCTCCTACCTTGAGTAGTTAGAACTCAAGCACAAAGTTCCCAAGCTTGATCTGAAATGCCCAAAAGTCTGGAAGCCAAAAATTATGGCAAAGTCCATTCCATGGGTCATATATCCCCTTTTCGATTTTGGAAAATAGGGTTATGATCCCTTTGGGAAATAATCAAGGTGAGGTTCATCATTCTTCAGTAGACTTTTATCTCTACAGTGGATAGAAAACATGCCTTCTACAGTGAAAAATGGTGATTTTTATTAAGATTACTCCTTAGTTATTCCTGGAATGTTAGGTCCATGAATCAAGGCAAAGTGAAAGTGGTCAAACAGGAGATGGCAGGAGTGAACATCAACATTCTAGGAATCAGTGAACTAAAATGGACTGGAGTGGGTGAACTTAACTCAGATGACCATTATATCTACTACTGTGGGCAGGAATCCCTTAGAAGAAATGGAGTAGCCATCATGGTCAACAGAAGAGTCCGAAATGCAGTACTTGGATGCAATCTCAAAAACGACAGAATGATCTCTGTTCGTTTCCAAGGCAAACCATTCAATATCATGGTAATCCAAGTCTATGCCCCAACCAGTAATGCTGAAGAAGCTGAAGTTGAACGGTTCTATGAAGACCTTCTAGAACTAACACCCAAAAAAGATGTCCTTTTCATTATAGGGGACTGGAATGCAAAAGTAGGAAGCCAAGAAACACTGGAGTAACAGGCAAATTTGGCCTTGGAGTACAGAATGAAGCAGGGCAAAGGACAATAGAGTTCTGCCAAGAGAACGCACTGGTCATAGCAAACACCCTCTTACAACAACACAAGAGAAGACTCTACACATGGACATCACCAGGTGGTCAATACTGAAATCAGATTGATCATATTCTTTGCAGCCAAAGATGGAGAAGCTCTATACAGTCAGCAAAAACAAGACTGGGAGCAGACTGTGGCTCAGATCATGAACTCCTTGTTGCCAAATTCAGACTTAAATTGAAGAAAGTGGAGAAAACCACTAGACCATCCAGGTATGACCTAAATCAAATCCCTTATGACTATACAGTGGAAGTGAGAAATAGGTTTAATGGACTAGATCTGCTAGACAGAGTGCCTGATGAACTATGGATGGAAGTTCGTGCCATTGTACAGGAGACAGGGATCAAGACCATCCCCAAGAAAAAGAAATGCAAAAAAGCAAAATGGCTGTCTGGGGAGGCCTTACAAATAGCTGTGAAAAGCAAAGGAGAAAAGGAAAGATATAAGCATCTGAATGCAGAATTCCAAAGAATAGCAAGGAGAGATAAGAAAGCCTTCCTCAGTGATCAATGCAAAGAAATAAGGAAAACAATAGAATGGGAAAGACTAGAGATCTCTTCAAGAAAATTAGAGATACCAAGGGAACATTTCATGCAAAGATGGGCTCGATAAAGGATAGAAATGGTATGGACCTAACAGAAGCAGAAGATATTAAGAAGAAGTGGCAAGAATACACAGAAGAACTGTACAAAAGAGATCTTCGCGACCCAGATAACCACGATGGTGTGATCACTCACCTAGAGCCAGACATCCTGGAATGTGAAGTCAAGTGGGCCTTAGAAAGCATCACTATCAACAAAGCTAGTGGAGGTGATGGAATACCGGTTGAGCTATTTCAAATCCTGAAAGATGATGCCGTGAAAGTGCTGCACCTAATATGCCAGCAAATTTGGAAACCTCAGCAGTGGCCACAGAACTGGAAAATGTCAGTTTTCATTCCAGTCCCAAAGAAAGGCAATGCCAAAGAATGCTCAAACTACCACACAATTGCACTCATCTCACACACTAGTAAAGTAATGCTCAAAATTCTCCAAGCCAGACTTCAGCAATACGTGAAACATGAACTTCCAGATGTTCAAGCTAGTTTTCGAAAAGGCAGAGGAACCAGAGATTAAATTGCTAACATCTGCTGGATCATGGAAAAAGCAAGAGAGTTCCAGAAAAACATCTATTTCTGCTTTATTGACTATGCCAAAGCCTTTGACTGTGTGGATCACAATAAATTGTGGAAAATTCTGAAAGAGATGGGTGTACCAGATCACCTGACCTGCCTCTTGAGAAACCTGTATGCAGGTCAGCAAACAACAGTTAGAAGTAGACATGGAACAACAGACTGGTTCCAAATAAGAAAAGGAGTACGTCAAGGCTGTATATGGTCACCCTGCTTATTTAACTTATATACAGAGTACATCATGAGAAACTCTGGGCTGGAGGAAGCACAAGTTGAAATCAAGATTGCAAGGAGAAATATCAATAACCTCAGATATGCAGATGACACCACTCTTATGTCAGAAAGTGAAGAACTAAAGAGCCTCTTGATGAAAATGAAAGAGGAGAGTGAAAAAGTTGGCTTAAAGTTCAACATTCAGAAAACTAAGATCATGGCATCTGGTCCCATCACTTCATGGGAAATAGATGGGGAAACAGTGTCAGACTTCATTTTTGGAGGATCCAAAATCTGCAGATGGTGGTTGCAGCCATGAAATTAAAAGACACTTACTGCTTGGAAGGAAAGTTACGACCAACCTAGATAGCATATTGAAAAGCAGAAACATTACTTTGCCAACAAAGGTCCGTCTAGTCAAGGCTATGGTTTTTCCAGTGGTCATGTATGGATGTGAGAGTTGGACTATAAAGAAAGCTGAGCACCAAAGAATTGATGCTTTTGAGCTGTGGTGTTGGAGAAGACTCTTGAGAGTCCCTTGGACTACAAGGAGATCAAACCAGTCCATCCTATAGGAGATCAGTCCTGGGTGTTCATTGGAAGGACTGATGCTGAAGCTGAAACTCCAATACTTTGGCCACCTGATGCGAAGAGCTGACTCATTTGAAAAGACCCTGATGCTGGGAAAGATTGAGGGTAGGAGGAGAAGGGGACGACAGAGGATGAGATGGTTGGATGGCATCACCTCAGTGGACATGGTTTGGGTGGACTCCAGGAGTTGCTGATGGACAGGGAGGCCTGGCATGCTGCGGTTCATGGAGTTGCAAAGAGTCGGACTTGACTGAGCGACTGAACTGAATCTAACTCCTTAGCAGGAGTGGCTAGAGAGCTTGGACCAGGTTGAATATCTAAATGAGTGTCTGTGTCTTTAAAGGAGAGAAACCAGTCCTCCTGGAGCCCTGAGACAACATTCTTTATTCAATGTTAACATCTTGAAGAAGGTCAAGGTATTTGCGATCTAGTCTGGCAACTAGTGGGTGCCTGCTTCTTACCAATCAGCTTTCTATCCAATGTATTCCTGGGGTGATGGGCTCTCTTTTAGCTGTTTGGGTATGCAGCTGAAGGAAGAACTACTAATGAATTATCCTGCCAATGATGATGCATTGTACTAATCTTTTTGTCTTTGATTTATCCAGGGAATCTCTGGTATAAAAATCCATGTCCCTCTAAATGAAAGTGAACAATCATGTCTGCAAGGGGAGAGAGAAGCATCATCAATAGTTGGTGAAATATTCTAAATTATACAATGATATAATATTAACTAATTTGAAAATGAGATTTGAGGTTCTAACCCTTTGGTGGATGGACTGCATACATTTTTTTTTAAGGCAACATGGTCAGGTTTTATAATAGAAGGTATGGTCTGTGAGCCAAAGATGATTGCATTAGTAACAGTATTAGCATATACAATAGAAGAAGAGGGAAAAATTTTAATAAGATAAAAATCTATTATCTGATCCTAATTCACCCTCAGTTACTGGATTTCTACAAATCATCAACCCATGCCTCAATTTCCCAGTCAGAAATAATCCCAAGCAGCATTTTAGTACAATGGTCTCTAATCCTTACACTATGCTTATTTTTAGCAGAGCTGACTTTGTATTCTACATGTAATTGTGTATCCTCGTAAGGTTTATCTCCCTCAAATCAGTTCATATTACAAGTCTCAGTAAACATGAGTTTTTAAGGGCTGCATAGTATTTTAGCATACAAATGTGCCATAATTTAATCATTTCCTATCACTTGTTTGCAGGTTTTTTCAATTGAATGTTCTGCAAAGTAAGCAGCTCTGTACATAATCACTGTCTGCATTTTGAATCATTAATTTGGCACTGATTCCAAAATGTGAAATAACTGGGTCAAGGGTATAAGCATCTCTAAGGCTCATGATAAATGTTGCCAACCTATTTTCTAGAAAGACTGCACAAATTTATACTACTGCCAGCAAAGTATAAGAGTACAGAACACAAGCTTACAATCACGTCATTTGTTTCTTTGCCAAAGGCACTTGCCCAGTCATATCTGACTCTTTGTGACTCCATGGACTGTAACCTGCAGGGCTCCCCTGTCTGTAGAATTTTCCAGGCAAGAATACAAGAGTGGGTTGCCATTCCCTCTTCCAGGGGATCTTCCTGACCAGGGATCGAACCACTGTCTCCTGCATTGGCAGGAGGATTCTTTACCAACTGTGCCACCACCAATGTAATAGGTAAATGAAAATTTTGATCTAAATTTTTCAGTCTTTATTAAAGTGTACTTCCTCATTTCCAGAGTGGAAACCCCTGTGTTACTCACCTCTTTGTCCTCAGTCTCAGATTTCTCCCTCCCTATCATTTCAGCTGAACATCAGCAGACAGATTTTTCCTTTAGACACGTGAAACTCAGGAGACCCAAAAACTAAATCCAATTTCTTGTATTCCAAAACATATTCCACCCCCCTCCCCAGTATTCAGTGTTTTACTAATTTTTATCTCAGCTTTAACCTAGTTCTGGGCTTCATTCCTTTTTGCTATCTTTCCACATAGTTTTCCTGGGTGCATTGTCTCCCCTTTGCAAGGATTATACACTCCTGCTAATCATCTTTCTTAAAAAACATAAACTAACAATCTAATGAACTAATGAGAAAAAAACTAACATGCAAGCAAGCACAGAAGACTCACTATCTACTAGATATTGTTTGATAAAAATAAACTTCAGTGATGCCTCAGCGGTAAAGAGCAATGTAGGAGACATGGGTTCAATCCCTAGGTGGGGAAGATCCCCCAGAAGAAGAAATAGCATCCCACTCCAGTATTCTTGCCTGAAAAATTCCATGGACAGAGGAGCCTAGCGGGCTGCAAATCCAAAGGTTTGCAAAGAGTTGGACATGACTAAGCAACTGAGCACACATATAAAAATAGCTAATTAGTATTAAGTGTCAGACTTATACATTCATTCATTTGATCCTTACAAGAAAGCCAAGCAGGAGCTACAATTATTATCATCCTTACAAATGAGAAAATTAAACCAGAAGGGGTTAAGAACTTGCCTGGGTCATAGAGCTAGCCAATGGTAGAGCCAGAATTTGATTCTGAGCCACCTGGTCCCAGAGATTCTGCTTATGATCACTGCTGCATTCTGACTCCTGTACAATGCTCACGTCATTCCGCTGCTCCAAAACCATATGTTGCTCCCCATTACAGACCCCAAACTATGTCTCATTCACCTTTGCATCTTCAAACCTAACACATCATTAACTAAGTAATGAAACTGAAATGAATGCAGTATTTGCCACCTTTGCAGTCTGCCATTTCAGCCTTACTGCCTACCACTTCCTCTCAAGAACCTTTATGTTCTGCTGTAACAGGCTACTTTGCCTGAGTAGGCTGGGCTACAAGCTTCCTCTCCATAGTTGAGGCCATTCCTAAGCCTAACACGTCCTCTGTTAAAGTGACTCAGTCCTGTCCGACTCTGTGACCCTATGTACTATAGCCTGCCAGGCTCCTCTGTCCATGGAATTCTCTAGGCTGGAATACTGGAGTGGGTTACCATTCTCTTCTCCAGAGGATCTTCCCAACCCAGGGATCAAACCCAGGTCTCCCACATTGCAAGCAGAGTCTTTACCAGCTGAGCTACCAGGGAAGCCCAGCATGTCCCCTATCTCACTTATACCTACCTGATGAAACCATTTATCCTTGAAAACACGACTAAAATATATCTTACATCTCTTGGCTTGTGTTTACCACTCCATTCTCCATGCTTCCACTGCATTTCTTCACTCATTTAATCAGGCTCACTTCTGGACATATGGCCATGAACAAGACAGCTAGGCTTCCTGGTCTCGTGAAGTGTAGTGCTCAGTTGGGTAACAAGCACTGAACATGCCAACAAACTATTTTGGTAAAACAATTCCAGGTGCTGATAACTGCTAGACACACACACACACACACACACACACACACACACATGTACTTCTCTAGGTGGAAAAGAAAAGACCGCAATTAGAAATAAGACAATTATGAAAAAAACTCACCACTAAAGGGAAACATACCAAAAAAGGCAGGAAATCATCCAAACACAAAGCTAGTAGGAAGGTTAAAAGACAAAGGTAGTAAAATTACCTATATCCACAATAAGCAGTTAGTTCAGTTCAGTTCAGTCACTCAGTCGTGTCCGACTCTTTGCGACCCCATGAATTGCAGCACGCCAGGCCTCCCTGTCCATCACCAACTCCCGGACTTCACTCAAACTCACATCCATTGAGTCATTGATGCCATCCAGCCATCTCATCCTTGGTCGTCCCCTTCTCCTCCTGCCCCCAGTCCCTCCCAGCATCAGAGTCTTTTCCAATGAGTCAACTCTTCACATGAGGAGGCCAAAGTACTGGAGTTTCAGCTTTAGCATCAGTCCTTCCAAAGAAATCCCAGGACTGATCTCCTTTACAATGGACTGGCTGGATCTCCTTGCAGTCCAAGGGACTCTCAAGAGTCTTCTCCAACACCACAGTTCAAAAGCATCAATTCTTCAGCTTTCTTCACAGTCCAACTCTCACATCCATATATGACTACTGGAAAAACCATAGCCTTGACTAGACGGACATTTGTTGGCAAAGTAATGTCTCTGCTTTTGAATATGCTGTCTAGGTTGGTCAGAACTTTCCTTCCAAGGATAAGCATCTTTTAATTTCATGGCTGCAGTCACCATCTGCAGTGATTTTGGAGCCCCCAAAATAAAGTCTGACACTGTTTCCACTGTTTCCCCATCTATTTCCCATGAAGTGATGGGACCAGATACCATGATCTTAGTTTTCTGAATGTTGAGCTTTAAGCCAACTTTTTCACTCTCCTCTTTCACTTTCATCAAGCAGTTAAGGGATACACAAAACAACTACCTGGAAAATATGATTTCAAACCAGTAATCTTGAGGGGAAGAGAGTACATATGTAGGGTTTTTAAAACCACACTTGAAATTAATAGATCAGCAGGTTAATCCACACACATACATAGAGAGTGCTAGATAAAAACCTCACGGTAACTGCAAACCAAAAATCTATACTATACACACAAAAAGAAAAATAAATCCAGACATAACACTGAAGATAATCATCCTCAGAACTGCCAAAGCAATCCTGAGAGAAAAGAATAAAGCAGAAGGCATAACCCTCCCAGACTTCAGACAACAACACAAAGCTATTTTGTTGTTATTCAGTTGCTTAGTCGTGTCCAAGTCTTTGTAACCCCATGGACTGCAGCACTCCAGGCTTCCCTGTCCTTCACTATCTCCCAGAGTTTGCTCAAACTCATGTCCTTTGAGTTGATGATGCCACCCATCCTCTGTTGCCCCCTTGTCCTCATGCCCTCAATCAATTTTCTGCTGGTGGGTGGGGCTGCACTCCCTCCCTGTAGCTTGGCCTGAGACGGCCTAGTCCTGGAGTCTGTAGTCTCTGTGGTAGGGCTAGCGGCGCCCTCCTCCAAGAGGACTTACACCAACACACCCCACCTCCGAGGACTGCTGCTGCCAGTGCCCCTGACCATGCAGCAGGCCACTGTTGACCCATACCTCCGCCTGGGACTCCCAAACACTCACAGGCAAGTCTGGATCAGTGTTTGTGGGATCACTGCTCCTTTCCCATGGGTCCCGGTGTACACAAGGCTTTGTTTGTGCCCTCCAAGAATCTCTGGCAGGTATGAGGTTTGATTTTAACATGATTGTGCCCCTCCTACAATCTTGTGGCTTCTCCTTTGTCCTTGGACATAGGTTACCCTTTGGAGGGGGTGTCCAACATTCTCCTGTCAATGGTTGTTCAGCAGCTACTTGTGATTTTGGTGTTCTCACAGGAGAAGATGAGCGTACATCCTTCTACTCCGCCATCTTGGAGGATTAGATCTGATAGGGTGCCTGAAGCACTATGGAGGAAGGTTCATAACACTGTACAGGAGGTGGTGACCAAAACCATACCATGAAAAAGAAATGCAACAAGGCAGAATGCTTGTCTGAGGAGGCCTTACAAATAGCTAAGAAGAGAAATGAAAGTCAAAGGAGAAAGGGTAAGATATACCCAACTGATTGCAAAGTTCCAAAGAACAGCAAGGAGAGATGAAAAAGGCTTCGTAAGTGGACAATGCAAAAAATAGAGGAAAACAATAGAATGGGAAAGACTAGAGACTTCAAGAAAATTAGAGATACCAAGGGATTATTTCATGCACATATGGGCACAATAAAGGACAGAAATGGTAAGGATGTAACAGAAGCAGAAGAGATTAACATGAAGTAGCAAGAATACACAGAAGAACTATACAAAAAAGGTTGTAATGACCCGGATAACGACAATGGTGTGGTCACTCACCAAGAGACAGACATCCTGGAGTGTGAAGTCAATTGGGACTTAGGAAGCATCACTACAAACAAAGCTAGTGGAAGTTACGGAATTCCAGCTGAGTTATTTCAAATCCAAAAATAGGATGCTGTTAAAGTGCTAAAATCAATATGCCAGCAAATTTGGGAAACTCAGCAGTGGCCACAGGTCTGGAAAGTTCAGTTTTCATTCCAATCCCAAAGAAGGGCTATGCCAAAAAATGTTCAAACTACCACACAATTCCGCTCATTTCAGATGCTACCAAGGTAATGCTCAAAATCCTTCAAGCTAGTCTTCAACAGTACATGAATTTAGAACTTCCAGATGTACAAACTAGGTTTAGAAAAGGCAGAGGAACCAGAGATCAAATTGCCAACATCCACTGGATCTTAGAAAAAGAAAGAGAATTCCAGAAAAACATCTACTTCTGCTTCATTGACTATGCTAAAGCCTTTGACCCTTTGACTCTGTGGATCATAACAAATTGTGGAAAATTCTTAAAGAGATGGGGATCTTAGAACACCTTTCCTGCCTCCTGAGAAACCTGTATGCAGGTCAAGAAGCAACAGTTAGAACCAGACATGGAACAATGGACTGGTTCCAAATTGGGAAAGGAGTATGTCAAGGATGTATACTGTCACCCTGCTTATTTAACTTATATGCAGAGTACCATCATGTGAAATGCCAGGCTAGATGAACCTCAAGCTGGAATCAAGATTACTCAGAGAAATATCAGTAACCTCAGATATGAAGATGATACCACCCATAATGCAGAATGTGAAAAGGAACTAAAGAGCCTCTTGATGAAGGTGAAAGAGGAGAGTGAAAAAAAGGCTTAAAACTCAACATTCAGAAAACTAAGATCATGGCATCTGGTCTCTTTACTTCATGGAAAATAGATGGGGAACCATGGAAACAGTGACAGATTTTGTTTTCTTGGGCTTCAAAATCACTGTGCATGGTGACTGCAGCCACGAAATTGAAAGACACTTGCCTCGTGGAAGGAAAGCTATGGCAAACCTAGACAATGTATTAAAAAGCAGAGACATCACCTTGCCAACAAAGGTCCGTCTAGTCAAAGCTATCGTTTTTCCAGTAGTTGTAAAGAAAGCTGAGTGCCAAAGAATTTATGCTTTTGAACTGTGGCAATGGAGAAGACTCTTGAGAGTCCTTTGGACAGCAAGGAGATCAAACCAGTCAATCCTAAAGGAAATCAACCCTGAATATTCATTAGAAGGACTAATGCTGAAGCTCCCATACTTTGGCTACCTGATGAAAGCAGCAAAATCATTGGAAAAGACTCTGATGCTGGGAAATATTGAAGGCAGGAGAAGGGGACAACAGAGAATGAGATGGTTGGATGGCATCATTGACTCAACGGACATGCATTTGAGCAAACCCTGGGAGATAGTGAAGGATGGGGAAGCCTGGTATCCTGCAGTCCATGGGGTCACAAAAGGTCGGACAGGACTGGGCGAATGAACTACGACAAATAGTAATTAAGACAGCATAGCATTGGCATAAAAGCCGACATGGATCAATGGAACACAATAGAGAGCCCAGAAATAAACCCACGCACCTATGGTCAATTAATCTTTGACAAAGGTGGTAAGAATGGGGAAAAGATAGTCTCTTCAGCAAATGCTGTTGGGAAAACTGGCTAGTGGCATGCAAATTAATGAAGTTAGAAAACACCCTTGTGCCACTAACAAAAGTAAACTCAAAGTGGCTTAAATAGTTAAATATAAGACAAGACAAAATAAAACTCCTAGAAGAGAACATAGGTAAAACATTCTCTGACATAAATAGTACCAATGTTTTCTTAGGTCAGTCTCCCAAGACAATAGAGAAAAAAAAAAAAGCAAAAATAAACAAATGGAACCTAATTAAGCTTATAACTTTTGCAGAGCAAAGGAAAGTAACCATAAGAAAACAAAAAGACTACCTATGCATTGGGAGAAAATATTTGCAAATGATGCAACCAACAAGGGCTTCATTTTCAAAACATACAAATATACAAAATATACATTTCAATAACCAAAACCAGTTTCAGTCGAAAATGTGTAAAAGATCTAAATAGGTATTTCTCCAAAGAAGACATACAGATTGCCAAAGAGCATATGTAAAGATATTTAACGTCGCTAATTGTTAGAGAAATGCAAATGAAACTACAACGATGTACCACCTCACACCAGTCAGAATGACCATTATTAAAATGTCTACAAATCATAGATGCTGGAGGAAGTAAAGAGAAAAGGGGAACCTTCTTACATTGTTGGTAGGGAATGTAAGCTGGTGTGGCCATTATGGAAAGCAATATGGAAGTTTCTCAAAACACTAAAAACAGAATTACCACATGATCCAGCAATCCCATTCCTAGGCATATACTCACATAAAACTATAATTTGAAAAGATGCATGCACCTATGTTCATTACAGCACTATTTACAATAGCTAGGACATACAAACAACCTAAGTTTCCATGGATCGATGAATAGATAAAGATGGTATGGTACATATATACAGCAGAATAGTACTCAGCCACAAAAACAAAGCGTGAAATAATGCCATTTGCAGTAACATGGGTGGACCTAGAGATTATCCCACTAAGTAAAGTCTGTCAGAAAGAGAAAGAAAAATACCATACATATGACTTAAACGTATAAACTAAAAGATGACACAAGTCAACATATCTACAAAACAGCAACAGATTCACAGACATAGAGAGCAGACGTGTGGCTCCCAAGGGGTAAGGGGATGGGAGAGGGAAGGATTGGGAGTTTGGGATTAGCAGATACAAACTATTATATATAGAATGGATAAATAACAACATCCTACTCTATAGCACAGAAAACTATATTCAATATCCTATGATAAACCATAATGGAAAAAAATATAACTGAGTCACTTTGTTGTACAGCAAAAATTAACATTGTCAATCAATAAAATTTCAAAAAATATATAGTCAAATCATAAGAGAACAAGAAAGGAAAGGAAAAAAAAAAAAAAAGACCTCCAAAAACAAATACAAAGCAATTAACAAAATGGCAATAAGACCATACATAAAAATAATTACCTTAAATGTAAATGGACTAAATGCTCCAACCAAAAGATACAGAGTGGCTGAATGCATACAAAAGCAAGATCTATATATATGAAATGGAAACCACAATCACAGAAAACAAACTGATTACATGGATCACAACCTTGTCTAACTCAATGAAATTATGAGTTATGCCAAGTAGGGCACCCAAGATGGACAAGTCATAGTGCAGAGTTCTGACAAAATGTGGTGCATTGGAGAAGGGAATGGCAAATCACTTCAACATTCTTGCCTTGAGAACCCCATGAACGGTATGAAAAGGCAAAAAGATGAACTATGACACTAAAAGATGAACTCCCCAAGTCGGTAGGTGCCCAATATGCTACTGGAGAATAGCAGAGAAATAACTCCAGAAAGAAGGAAGAGGCTGAGCCAAAGCAGAAACAACACCCAGCTGTGAATGTATCTGGTGGTGAAAGTAAAGTCTGATGCTGTAAAGAATAATATTACATGGGAACCTAGAATGTTACATCCAAGAATTAAGGAAAATTCTAAGTGGTCAAACAGAAGATACCAAGAGTGAGCATCAGCATTTTAGGAATCAGTGAACTAAAATGGACAGGTATGGGCAAATTTAATTCAGATGACCATTATATCTACTACTTTGGGCAAGAATCCCTTAGAAGAAATGGCGTAGCCCTCATAGTCAAAAAAAAGAGTCCAAAATGCAGTACTTGGGTGCAATCTCAAAAGCAACAGAATGATCTTGGTTTGTTTCCAAGGCAAACCATTCAGTATGACAGTAACCCAAGTCTATGCTCCAAGCACTAATGCTGAAGATGAAGCTGAACAGTTCTATGAAGACCTACAAGACCTTCTAGAAATAACATCAAAAAAAACATGTCCTTTTATCATAGGGGACTGGAATGCAAAAAGTAGGAAGTCAAGAGATACCTGGAGTAACAGGCAAGTTTGGCCTTATTGTACACATGAAGCAGGGCAAAGGCTAACAGAGTTTTATCAAAAGAATGCACTGGTCATAACACACACTCTCTTCCAACAACATAAGAGACAACTCTACAGAAGGACATCACCAGATGGCCAATACTGAAATCAAATTGATTATATTCTTTGTAGCTGAAGATGGAGAAGCTCTATACAGACTGGGAGCTAACTGTGGCTCAGATCATGAACTCCTTTTACAAAATTCAGACTTAAATTGAAGAAAGTAGGAAAAACCACTAGGCCATTCAGATATGACCTAAATCAAATCCTTTATGATTATACAGTGGAAGTGATAAATAATTTCAAGGGATTAGATCTGGTAGAGTGCCTGAAGAATTACGGATGGAGGTTGTTACTTGTACAGGAGGCAGTGATCAAAACCATCCCCAAGAAAAAGAAATTCAACAAGGCAAAATGGTTGTCTGAGGAGGCCTTACACATAGTTGAGAAAAGAAGTGAAAGGCAAAAGAGAAAAGGAAAGATATACTCATCTGAATACAGAGTTCCAAAGAATAGCAAGGGAAGATAAGAAAGCCTTCCTAAATGACCAACGCAAAGAAACAGAGGAAAAGAATAGAATGGGAAAGACTAGAGATGTCTTGAAAATTAGAGATACCAAGAGAACATTTCATGAAAAGATGGGCACAATTTCTGTCCTTAAGGACAGAAATGGTAAGAACCTAACAGAAGCAAAAAGTATTAAGAATAGGTGGCAAGAATACACAGAAGAACTTTACAAAAAAAAATCATAATGATCCAGATAAGCATGATGGTGTGATTATTCACCTAGAGCCAGACATCCTGGAGTGTGAAGTCAATTGGGACTTAGGAAGCATCACTACAAACAAAACTAGTGGAGGTGATGGAATTCCAGCCGAGTTATTTCAAACCCTAAAAGATGATACTGTTAAAATGCTGCAGTCAATATGCCAGCAAATTTGGAAAACTCAGCAGTGGCCACAAGAACTGGAAAAGATCAGTTTTCATTCCAATTGCAAAGAAGAGCAATGCCAAAGAATGTTCAAACTACCACACTATTGCACTCATTTCACATTCTACCAAGGTAAAGCTCAAAATCCTTCAAGCTAGGCTTCAACAGTATGTGAACCAAGAACTTCCAGATGTACAAGCTGGGTTTAGAAAAGGCAGAGGAACCAGAGATCAAATTGCCAACATCAGCTGAATCATAGAAAGAGCTAAAGAATTTCAGAAAAACATCTACTTCTGTTTCAATGACTATGCTAAAGCCTTTGACTGTGTGGATGGATCACAACAAACTGAAAAATTCTGAAAGAGATGGGAATACTAGACCACCTTATCTACCTTCTGAGAAACCTGGACGCAGGTCAAGAAGCAACAGAACTAACATAGAACAATGACTGGTTCCAAATTGGGAAACGAGTATATCAAGGCTATTTATTGTCCCCTTGCTTATTTAACTTATATGCAGAGTACATCATGTGAAATGCTGGGCTGGATGAAGCACGAGCTGCAATCAAGATTCCTCGGAGAAATATCGACAATCTCAGATATGCAGATGACACCACCCTTATGGAAGAAAGTGAAGAGGAATTAAAGGGCCTCTTTAGGAAAGTGAAAGAGGAGAGTGAAAAGCTGGCTTAAAACTCAACATTCAAAAAACTAAAATCAAGGCATCTGGTCCCATCATTTCATGGCAAATAGATGGAGGGGGAAATGGAAACAGTGAGATACTTTATTTTCTTGTGGGCTTCCCTCAGTTGGTAAAGAATTCACTTGCAATGCAGGAGATCCCAGTTCAATTCCTGGGTCAGGAAGATACCCTGCAGAAGGGATAAGCTACCCACTCCAGTATTCTTGGGCTTCCCTTGTGGCTCAGCTGGTAAAGAATGCTCCTGCAATGTGGCAGATGTGGGTTCCATCCCTGGGTTGGAAAGATCCCCTAGAGAAGGGAAAGGCTACCCACTCCAGTATTCTGGCCTGGAGAATTCCATACAGTCCATGGACTTGCAAAGAGTCAAACAGGACTGAGTGACTTTCACTTTATTTTCTTGGACTCCAAAATCAATGTGGATGATGACTGCAGCCATGAAATTGAAAGACACTTGCTCCTTGGAAGGAAAGCTATGACAAACCTAAACAGTGTAATAAAAAGCATAGACATTACTTTCCCAACAAAGGTCCATCTAGTCAAAGCTATGGTTTTTCCAGTAGTCATGTATGGATATGAGAGTTGAATAATAAAAAAGTCCGAATGCCAAAGAATTGGTGCTTTTGAACTATGGTGTTGGAGAAGACTCTTGAGAGTCCCTTGGACTGCAAAGGGATCAAACCAGTCAATTCTAAAAGAAATCAATTCTGAAAATTCATTGGAAGGACTGATGCTAAAGCTGAAACTTGAATACTTTGGCCTTCTGATGCGAAGAGCCGATTCATTGGAAAGGACCCTGAAGCTGGGAAAGATTGAAGGCAGGAGAGGGGTATGACAGAGGATGAGATGGTTGGATGGCATCACCGACTCAATGGACATGAGTTTGAGCAAACTCAAGGAGATGGTTAAGGACAGGGAAGTCTGGCATGCTGCAGTCCTTGGGGTCACAAAGAGTCGGACATGACCGAGCAACAATAACAGATTGACTTCAGATCTAGAGACCCACATAGACTGAAAGTGAAGGGATGGAAAAATGTATTCCACACAAAAGGAAGTCAAAAGAAAAAGTAACAATACTTATATCAGCCTAAACAGATTTTAAAATAAAGACTATTACAGAGACAAAAAAGGACACTACATAATAACCAAGGGATCAATCCAAGAGGATGATATAACAATTATAAATAAATATGCACCAGTATAGAAGCACCTAAGTATATAAAGCAGATATTAATGGACACAAAAGGAGAAATTGACAGGAACACAGTTATAGTCGAGAACTTAAGCACCTCACCTACACCAATGGATAGATCATCCAGATATAAAATTGATAAAGAAACATGAGCCTTAAATGACACATTAGACCAAATGGACTTAACATATAGAACGCATTCCATCCAAAAGCAGCAGAATACTCATTGTTTTCAAGTATAAATGGAATATTCCCCAGGATGGATCATATGCTGGATGACAAAATAATCCTTGGTAAATTTTTAAAAGTTGAAATGATATAAGCATTTTTCCTATCATACAATATGAGACTAGAAATCAACTAAAAGAAAAAAAGACTGCAAAAAAAAAAAAAAAAAACACACAGTGGAGACTAAACAATATGCTACTAAATACTCAATGGATAACTGAAGAAATCAAAGAAGAAGTTAAAATAGACCTGAAGTAAGTGAAAACAAAAACACAGTGATACAAAACCTATGGGGCAGCAGCAAAAACAGTTCTAAGAGGCAAGTTTAGAGTAAAGAAGAGACATTACTTTGCCAAGAAATGTCCATCTAGTCAAAGCTATGGTTTTTCCAGTAGTCATGTATGGATGTGAGAGTTGAACTATAAAGAAAGCTGAGCGCTGAAGAACTGATGCTTTTGAACTGTGGTGCTGGAGAAGATGCTTGAGAGTCCCTTGGACTGCAAGGGGATCAAACTAGTCAATCCTAAAGGAAATCAGTCCTGAATATTCATTGGAAGAACTGATGCTGAGGCTGAGGCTGAAACTCCAATACTTTGGCCACCTGATGCTAAGAACTGATCCATTGGAAAAGCCCCTGATACTGGGAAAGATTGAAGGCAGGAGGGGAAGGGGACAACAGAGGATGAGATGGTTGGATGGCATCACTGACTCTATAGACATGAGTTTGAGTAAGCTCCAGGAATTGGTGATGGACAGGGAAGCTTGGTGTGCTGCAGTGCATGGGGTCGCAAAGAGTCAGACACGACTTAGCAACTGAACTGAACTGAAGCTTACCCCAGGAATCAAGAAAAACCTCAAATAAGCAACCTAAACTTATACCTAAAGGAAGTAAAAAAGAACAGACAAAACTTAAAATTAGGAGAAGGAAAGAAATAATGGAGACCAGAGCAGAATTAAGTGAAATTAGGCTGAAAAGAAAATAAGAGAAAAGATCAGTGAAACTAAAATCTGATTCTTTGAAAAGATACACAAAATTAATAAACCTTTAGGCAGACTCAGCAAGAAAAGAAGGGAGATGATCCAGATCAGTAAAATCAGAAATGTAAAAGAAGTTACAATCAACATTACAGAAATATAAAGGATCAAGAGACACTACTATGAATAATTATATGCCAATAAAAAGGACAACCTAAGAAGAAATGGACAGATTCTTAGAAAGGTACAATCTCCCAAGACTGAACCAGGAAGAAATAGAAAATATGAAAAGGCTAATTACCAGTAATGAAATTCAATCAGTAATTTTTAAAATTCCCAACAAACAAAACTCCAGGACCAGATGGTTTTACAGGTGAATTATACCAAACAAAGAGTAAACACCTATCCTTCTGAAATTATTCCAAAAAACTGCAGAGGAAGAAACACTTTCAAACTCATTATATGAAGCCATCATAGCCTGATACCAAAACCAAAGATATCACAAAAAGAGAATTATTCAGCAATATCACTGATGAACACTGATGCAAAAATCCGCAACACATACCAGCAAACCAAATCCAACAATACAATAAAAGCATTGCATACCATGATCAAGTAGGATTTATTCCAGTGATGCAAAGGTTTTTTTAATATTTACAAAATCAATGTAACATATCACATCAACAAATTGAGGAAACTATATGATCATCTCAATAGATGAGGAAAAGTTTTTCATTAGATTCAACATCCATTTATGATAAAAACTCCAGAAAGTAGGCATAGAGGGTATATACCTCAATATTAATAAAGGCCACATTTTTCAAAACCACAGCTATCATATTCAAAAGTGAAAAGTTGAAAGCATTTCCTCTAAGATCAGGAACAATGCCCACATTTTATTCATCACTTTCATTCAGTTTTGGAAGCCCTAGCCACAGCAATCAGAAAAAAAAAGAAATAAAATAACCCAGACTGGAAGGGAACAAGTAAAACTGCCATTGTTTGCAGATTACATGATACTATACATAGAAAATCCTGAACACAACACCAAAAGGCTATTAGAGCTCATCAACAAATTTTGTAAAGTTATAGGATACAAAATTAATATACATACTAATCTACATAAATCTGTTGTATTTCTATATACTAACAATGAACTATCAGGAAAAAAAAATAATAAAGTAATCTCATTTACCATCTCATCAAAAGGAATAAAACAGCTAGTCATAAACCTACCTAAAGAGGTAAAAGACCTATACTTAGGAAACTATGAGACACTGATAACAGAAACTGAACTCACCACAAACAGCTGGGAAGACAGACCATGTTCTTAAATGGGAATAATTAATAGTGTTTAAAATGACCATATTATCCAAGGCCATCTACAGATTCAGTGCAATCCCTGTCAAAATATTATACCAACGGCTTTTTTAACAAAACTAGATTAATTTCGAAATCTGTATGAAAACACAAAAACTTGAATAGCCAAAGCAATCTTAATTGAGAAAGAACAGGGTTGGAGGTGTCATGCTCCTTGACTTTAGACTATACTGTAATGCTACAGTTCAAAATAGTACAGCATTAGCACAAAAACATGCACATCAATCACTGTAACAGAACAGAGAGCCCAGAAATAAACCCATGCTCTTATGGTCGATTAATCTATGACATAGGAGGCAAGAATATACAGTAGAGAAAAGACAATCTCTTCAATAAGTGGTGCCGGGAAAATTGGCCGGCTATGTGTAAAAGAATGAAACTAAAACATTTTCTAACACCATACACAAAAATAAACCCCAAATGATTTAAAAACCTAAATGTAAGACCAGATACTATTACAAAACTCTTAGAGGAAAACATAGGTACAACACCTTTTGACACAGATCGCAGCAATATCTTTTTGGTTCCAACTCCTAGAGTAATGAAAATAGAAACAAAAATAAGCAAACAGGACCCAATAAACCTAACAGATTTAAAAATATTTATTTGGCTACACCGGGTCATACTTGCTGCTTATACAGTCTTCATTGGTGCATGTGAGATTTGCAGCATGTGGGATCTAGTTCCCTAACTAGGGATCGGACCCAGGCCCCTGTGTTGGGAGCACAAAGTCTTAGTCAACGGACAACCAGGGATTGGACAGACCTGAAACCTTTTTGTACAGCAAAAGAAACCATAAACAAAATGAAAGGACAACCTACCGAATGGGAGAATATATTTGCAAAAATGTGACCAACAAAGGAGTAATCTCCAAAATATACAAACAGCTCATGCAGCTCAATATCAAGAAACAAAAAACCTAATCAAAAAATAGGCAGAAGATCTAAACAGATATTTCTCCAAAGAAGACATATAGATGGCCAAAAACCACATGAAAAGATGCTCAACATTGCTAATTATTAGAGACATGCAAATCAAAACTGCAATGAGGTATCACCTCACACCAGTCAAAATGGCCATCATCAAAGTCTGCAAATAATAAATGCTGGAGAGGGTTGAGAGAAATAGGAGCCCTTTGACACCGTTAGTGGGAATGTAAATTGGTACAGTCACCATGGAGAACAGTATGGAGGTTCCTTAAAACACTAAACATAGAACTACCTATGATCTAGCAATCCCACTCCTGGGCATATGTCTGAATAAAACCATAATTTGAAAAGATACATGCACCCCAATTTGCATTGTAGCACTATTTAGCCAAGTCATGGAAATAACCTAAATGTCCATTCACAGAATGGACATCCAGAGGAATGAATAAAGAAGATGTGGTATACAAGGGATTATTAGTCAGCCATAAAATAGAATGAAATAATGCCATTTGCAGCAACATGGATATACCTCAAGATTACCATACGAAGTAAGTCAGACAGAAACAGAGAAGACAAATATCATAGATATCACTTACATGTGGAATCTGAAAAGATGGTACAAATGCAGTTGTTTACAAAAGAGAAAGAGACTCATAGACTTCAAAAACAAACTTGTGTTTACCAAAGGCAAAAGATGGGGGCTTTGGATAAATAAATTAGGGCTTTGGAACTAACATATACATAACAAAAGATAAATCAGGGCTTTGGAACTAACGTATACATACCACTTCATATAAAATAGGAAATCAACAATGACCTACTATATAGCACAGGTATTTCTACTCAATAATTTACAACAATTTATATGGGAAAAATAATCTGAAAAAAGAATGGATATATGTATTCATTTAACTGAATCACCTTGCTGCACACAACTGAAACTAACAACACTGTAAATCAACTATACTCTAACACATAAATTAAATTTTAAAAGCTTCAGATTAAATCTCACCAAGAAGATGAAAGACACAGGCTGACAACTCTAAAAACATGAATAAAGGAAACTGAAGATGATTCAAAGAAATAGAAAGATATCCCATGCTCTTAGACTGAAAGAATTGATATTATTAAAATGGCCATAATACTCATAGTACTTAACATACTATGGATTTAATGTAATCCCTATCAAAATTACCCATGGCATTTTTTTACAGAACTACAACAAATAACCCCAAAATTTATATGAAAACATAGAAGACCAGAATTGCCAAAACAATCCTGAGAAAAAAGAACAAAGTAGAAGGCATAGCCCTTCCAGACTTCAGACTATACTACGAAGCTACAGTAATCAAAATAGCATGGTATTGGCACAAAAAACAGACATATGGATTAATGAAATAGAAATCCCAGAAGTAAATCCATACACCTATGGACAACTTGCCTGGAGAATCCCAGGGACGGGGGAGCCTGGAGGGCTGCCGTCTATGGGGTCGCACAGAGTCGGACACGACTGAGGAGACTTAGCAGCAGCAGCAGCATGGACAATTAATCTTCAATAAAGGAGGCAAGACTATATAAGACTATATAAGACTATAAGGGAAAAGACAGTCCTCTCAGCAAGTGGTATTGGGAAAGTTGGACAGTTACATGTAAATCAATGAAGTTAGAATACACCTTTATACCATACACAAAAATAAAGTCAAAATTGCTTAAAGACTTAAATATAAGGCAAGATATCATGAAATTCCTGGAAGAGAACATAGGCAAGACATTCTCTGACATAAATCATACCAATATTTTATTAGTTCAGTCTCCCAAGGCAATAGAAATAAAAGCAAAAATAAACAAATGGGACCTAACCAAGCTTATAATATTTTGTACAGCAAAGGAAACCATAAGCAAAATGAAAAGACAACCTATAGCCTGGGAAAAATTATTTGCAAATGATGCAACCCATAAGGGCTTAATTTCTAAAATATACCAACAGTTAATACAATTCAATAACAAAAAACAAACAGTCCAGTCAAAAAATGGGCAGAATATCTAATAGACATTTCTCTAAAGAAAATATACCAATGGCCAATATGCACACGAAAAGATACCTATCATTGCTAATTATTAGAGAAATGCAAATTAAAATGATGATGAGGTATCACCTCAAACCTGGCCGAATGGCATAAATGCTAGAGAGGGTGGAGAGAAGGGAACCCTTGTACACTGTTGGTGGGAACATGAACTGGTGCAGCCACCATGGAGGTTTCTCAAAAAACTAAGAACTGGGCTTCCCCAGTGGCTCAGTGGTCAAGACTTTGTCTGCCAATGCAGGAGACATAGGTTCAATCCCTGATCCAGGAGGATCCCACAGGCTGCAAGGCAACTAAGCCTATGGGCCACAACTACTGACCCTATACTCTCAAGCCCAGGAGTCACCACTACTGAGGCCACGTGCCACAGCTACTGAAGCCTGAATGCTCTAGAGCCTGTGTTATGCAACAAGAGAGGCTGCGGCAATGAGAAGCCTGCACACCACAAGGAGAGAGCAGCCCCCACTTACTGCAACTAGAGAAAGCCCGCATGCAGCAACAAAGACCTAGCACAGCCGAAAAATAAATAAATAAAATTACTTTTAAAAAAACTAAAAAGAGAGTTGCCCTATGATTCAGCAATTCTACTCCTGGACATCTATCCAGACAAAATTACAATCTGCAAAGATACATGCACCCATATGTTTAGAGCAGCACTATTTACAGTAGCCACAACATGGGAACAACCAAAATGTCCACTGACAGATGAATGAATAAAGAAGATGTGGTACATGTATGCATTGGAATGTTTCCTAGCCATTAAAAAGAATGAAAGTACGCCATCTGCAGAAACATCGATGGGCCTAGAGGTCATCATACGCAATAGAATGTTTCCTAGCCATTAAAAAGAATGAAAGTACGCCATCTGCAGAAACATGGATGGGCCTAGAGGTCATCACACTTAGCCAAGTCAGTCAAAAAGAGAAAGACAAATACCATATGTATCACTTACATGTGGAAACTTAAGGACAGCATAAATGACCATATCTATGAAATGGACTCACAGACATAGAGAACAGACTCATGGCTGCCAAGGGAGAGGGGAGTGAAGGAAGGAAGTGTTGGGAGATTGGGATTAGCAGATGCAAGCTATGATACATGTGTGTGCTATGTGCTTAGTCGTTCAGTCATGTCCGACTCTGTGACCCCATGGACTGCAGCCCACCAGGCTCCTCTGTCCACGGGGATTCTCCAGGCAAGAATACTGGAGTGGGTTGCCATGACCTCCTCCAGGGAATCTTCCTGACCCAGGGACTGGACCCAGGTCTCCTTCATTGCAGGCGGATTCTTTACGATCTGAGCCACCAGGAAAGCCCAACTATGATACATAGGATGGATAAACAATAAAGACCTACTACATAGCACAGGGAACTATATTCAATATCCTGTGATAAACCATAATGGAAAAGAATACGAAAAAGAAATATATATGTGTGTGTGTGTGTATATATATATATATAAAACTGAGTCACTTTGCTGTACAACAGAAATTAACACATTGTAATTAACTATACTTCAATAAGATTTTTAAAAATCATAATGTGGTATAACCATACAATGGAATAGTATTCAGCAATAAAAAAAAGTGAAGTACTGATACTTGTTACCACATGGATGAACTTTTAAAATACAATTCTAATTATATGAAATTCAAGATAGCCAAATCTAGAGAGCCTGAAAATAGATTCACAGTTGCCTAGAGATTAGAGGACAGGAGTTGGAGAATGACTACTAAGGGAAGTAGGATGTTTGGGAGAGGTGATTAAATGTTCTAAAATTAATTTTGGTGATGGTTGCACAACTCTGAGTATACTAAAAAACCACTGAACAGTACTCATTAAAGTGGTGACTTATATGACATGTGAATTATATCTCAACTAATCTATTACCCCCCACAAGCCAGCTGAAACCTCTGTTTCATAAGAAGAAGTAAACCAATAGCTCCTTTAAGCCACTGAATCATTCTCAGCTCTGTCACAGCAGCCTCACTTTGTTCTGACTAATGCACTCTGCCTTCCTCCCTCATGAGAGTAATAAATCTTCTGCTGAAGCAGGAAGGAGCATGTGGGGCTGGGGAAACAGTAGGACCTAACTGCTTCTTGTATCCACAAATCTCCCTGATACAGCCTCACCTCAGAAATAACAAGTACAATCAAGAAGTTTCTTTAGTGCCAGTCAGTTTTCCAGGTTAGGATTCAGCTTTTTCCAGATGCTGAATGTTACTGTTTCCTTTCTGTTTTCCAAAACTCTGTTACTGCTGTTGCCTCTCTTAGACTCTGTAGTTGGGGGGTTATGTCATTTTTAAAATGTCCTCCGTTGTCATTTGGGGCTTCCCTGGTGGCTCAGACAAGAATCTGCCTGCAATACAGAGACTCAGGTTCCAGGTTCAATCCCTGAGTCAGAAAGATCCCCTAGAGAAGGAAATGGCAATCCACTCCGGTATTCTTGCCTGAAGAATTCCATGGACAGAGGAGCCTGGTGGGCTACAGTCCATGGGGTCTCAAAGAGTCAGACATGACTGAGTGACTAACATTTTCACACTGTCATTTAGAGAGGTGTTAGGAGGCAACAGAAGTAAATGTCCTGTCTTCAAATTAAGAATTTAGAATTCAGGCTTCTTCTTCAGCCTCTCAAAATCCTTTCTGCTTAACTCAGCGAGAGCTGGTTTCTGTTTCTTGCAATCGAAAGCCCTAATAAACACATTCAGAAAGAATTTCCTTCCTAATAAAGGTCTGTTTAACATCTCAAATTCTGCAAACCACAACAGTTGCAAATGGTACCTGTTTCCATCAGGGGGATGTAACCTTCCCATATGCTACCTCAAGGGAAGATGACTTGGAAAAAGACACAGCCAGAACTTACCTTTGCTTTACTAGGTTTAAAACTTTATTGTTTAGGAACAAAACAGTAGGAGAAAGTGTTTCATTTTATCTTGGAATATTTTAGGTTTTCTTTTTTAAAAAAATTAAGAAAAATAATCAATGAGGAATACTTTTTTCATGTGGTATGAAGCAAAATACATAACAAATGCTTGCTTAAGAAATTAAACATCTTACCAAAATTAGTGAGTAAATTGACCATCCATTAGAGTTCAGAAATTTACACTTGGAAAAAAGTACATTAGAATGGGAGTATGTTAATGACAGGAAAAAAAAGATAGTAAGCTTCATGGTCAGAGAACCAAGTGTCTCCAGTAATCTATGTGGGGGAAAAGGAAAATTCAATTGTACTTGATTATGTGCTGGAAAAAAATCACCTATGGGCTCTGGAAATAGTTTACATTGACTAGAGGAAATTTCAAAATAGGAATTCATATGTAGGTCAAATGCAGGTCATGAGTTTTAAAAGTCTACTGGAATGGAGAAATATATATGGAATGAAGACATTATAATTGAGTTTTGACAATGCTGCTTGAGGGAGACTATTTACCAAAGTTATACACCTGAAAATAGTGGTCACAGTGAGGAAAGGAGGTAATTGATAAACAACAATTGGATGGTGCAATTCATTCTTACTTGTTTTTAGATGTAAATTGCCTGAGCCCCAACCCCCAACTGCCAGAGAAAATAAAATTTCCCGAAATCCCTCTGTTCCCTTCCAGACTCCCATTCCTCCCCCTAGATGTCCTTGTTTGTTTCCAAACGCCTCAAGGGATGCAGAAGTTGCCTGGATCCATCCAGTGTCAATACCCTAGGTGTGCAGCAGAGAGGCCGACAGCTGAGCAGCTGCTGCCTTTGAGTCATGCCCAAAGCATAGCACTGGACAAAGTCCCTAATCTCAGAGCAGACACACGTGCTAAGGTAGCTGTATCCTCTAAAGGAGCAAGTCTGAAATGGACAGTGCTGACACAGACAGAGGCTCATGTTGGCACATGGTTGAGGTGTCCAAGCTACTTCACTGAAAGAGTAAATAAGCCCTTCAGTAAAAACAGATGCCAAAGGTAATATATGTCAATACCTACCCCTTAACTGGACCTATTGGGTGGACAAAGTTCTTTTTCCCTCAGCGGTTACTTGCTGGTGATTATTTGCTAACTTGTCCAACCACCACCACAGAAGAAATCATTTGATTTCCAGCTAATCTAGGGATAAGTCCTAAACTAAAATTTAATGCTGTTTTAAATGATGCAAGATACTTATTGCCAGCTATTCTAGGAGAAAGTCCTAAACTAAAATTTAATGTTGTTTTAAATGATGCAAGATATAGAAAGTTAACTTATTAATATGGAAGTTTTCTGTTTGTCCTTTTGTCACTGTATTATAGATACGGCAAACAAGAGGAAGAATCAGGTATGCTCCAGTCAAGCCCTCCCCTGAACTACAAAATCTCTGCCTTCATTTAAGGAATCAAGTACCCAGGGAATAAATGATAAAAAACATTCATGTTACATTTCTATGTGCAGTTGGAAGCAGGCCGGGTTCATAATGGTCTTCATAATAGGTCTTCACTATTCATGGAGCCATCCTTTTCCTTTCTCTAAAAATTTTTTTATTTATTTATTTATTTATTTTATTTTATTTTATTTATTAATTCATTTATTTATTTTTGGCTGTGCTTTGTCTTTACTGCTGCACAGGCTTTCTCTAGTTGTGGTGAGCAGGGGCAGCTCTCTAGTTGTGATGCACAGGCTTCTCATTGCAGTGGCTTCTCTTGTTGCTGAGCACAGACTCTAGGGCACTCAGCTTCAGTAGCTGGGGTTCCTGGGCTCTTGGAGCACAAGCTTGGTCATTGGGGCACACAGGCTTATTTGATCCGCAGCATGCGGACCAGGGATTGAAACCCTGTCTCCTGCACTGGCAAGCTAATTCTTTACCCCTGAGCCACCAGGGAAGCCCTCCCCCCACCTTTGTTTTTAAGTTACGTAGTTGGGATCTACAGTGTGACATAGCTCTTGGTGTGTGTGTGAGTGAAGGTCCCTCAGTCGTGTCTGACTCTTTGCGACCCCATGGACTATATAGTCCATGGAATTCTCCAGGCCAGAATAGTACCTCACCTGGATCTGTTTGTCTTCAATTCTCTGTATCTACAGTTTTCTTAGATCTTTGCTGCAGCTGCTAAGACACGTCAGTTGTGTTCAACTCTGTGCAACCCTACAGACAACAGCCCACCAGGCTCCTGTCCCTGGGATTCTCCAGGCAAGACCACTGGAGTGGATTGCCATTTCCTTCTCCAATGCATGAAAGTGAAAAGCGAAAGTCAAGTCGCTCAGTCGTGTCCAACTTCACGATCCCATGGACTGTAGCCTACCAGGCTCCTCCATCCATGGCATTTCCCAGGCAAGAGTATTGGAGTGGGGTGCCATTGCCTTCTCCTCTAGATCTTTGCTGAGAAGAGGCTTTTAGGATGAACATTTATGTTGCGCTTAACAACTTGGTCTCCTCTGACAAACAAGATGAACAGTTCAAGACTTTTTTTTTAAAGCAGTTAATATAGTCTTCTAAAATAGAAAACATATCATCTCATTTCCCACTTAAACCCCTTACAATGACTTTCCATGCCACCTAGAATAAAATTCAAACTCTCAACCTGAGTCCACATGATCCAGCTTCTGTTTTTGCCGTGGCCTTTCACCTTGTATTGTGCACAGTGCCCCCTCCTATTCATGACACATTTGCCAAACTGGCAGTTTTGCTGTTTCTCTAATTCGCTCAATCTTTGAACCCATGCCCCCTGCAGGGGAAGCACGGAGTCTTAACCTCTGGACCACCAGGGAAGTCCCTGCCTCAGACCTTTACTCTAGCCCCCTTTACCTAGGATGATCCTCCCTTAGGTTTTCATACAGATGGCTTCTTTTTGACAATCAGAGTACTGCACAAATGTCAGCTCTACAGAGAAGCAATGCCAACCCTGCTAAATTAACAGCCTAGATACAGGTAGATGGATGTGCATTTGTTCTGTCCCTTTGCAGGGCAATTTGACAACAGTGATCAAAATCACAAACACATATCCCCTTTACCCCTGTAATTCCAGCTTTAGAAATTTATCCTACAGACAAATTCCTATACATGGGAAATGATATATGAATAAGGTTATTCACTGCAACATCATCTGGAATAACAGAAGATTGCAAAAAACCTAAATGTTCATCAATAAGGCACAGGTTAAATAAATTAGAGAACATTCACACAATGGGCTACTTACTTTTTGGCTACAAAGGAGAAAGAGGAAGATCTGCAAGTACTGATATGAGAAGCTCTCCAAGACATATGATTTTGTACAACAGCAAATGCAAAACAGTGTATGTGGTATATACTACCACTTGTGTCAAGAGCAGCTAAAATAACATTATATGCTTGTCTTGGGTTGGCCAAAAAGTTCACGTGGGTTTTTCTGTAATATGTTCTGGAAAAACCCCAAACTTTTTGTCCAACCCAACATTTGCTTGTTTATATAAAGAAATTCTGTAAGAAAACACACAAAGCATATTTACAGAGGTTACCTAGGTGGAATGAGTGGGGAAAAATAGGTGGATGGTGGACAGAGATGTGAAGAAGACTTTCTGGACATTTTTATCTCTGATTCATGTGACTGTAGTCTGATTCATGTGACCTTTCAAAATTAATTTTAAATGGTTTTTACTTTGCGATAAAACAAAACTAGTTCCCAATCCCCTGTATTCTATTATTCTTTATTTCCTTTTTATTTCTCAGTTCCTCTGCAATGAGAAGCTGGTGCGTCACCACTAGAGAGTAGCCTTTGTTTGCCACAACTAGGGAAAGCCCAAGCGCAGTAATGAAGACCCAGTGTAGCCAAAAATAAATTTAATTTTTTTTTAATTGGGACTTATTTGACATAACATTATATTGCTTTCAGGTATGGAATATGATGATTTGATATGTGTATATTGCAAAATGATCACCACAATAAGCACAGTTAAGATCCAACCCCTTACATAGCTACAAAAGGCTTTTCTTATGATGAGAATTTTCAAGATCTACTCTCCTAGCTACTTTCAAATATGCAGTATAGTAGTTATTAGCTCTAGTTGTCATGCTGTAAATTACGTCTCCATGACTCCCTCATTTCATAACTGGAAATTTGTACCTATTGACCCCTTCCCCCATTTTGCCCACAATCCCCACCGCCACCTCAGGTGACCACCAATCTGTTCTCTATAAACATCTGCTCAGTTTTCTGGTTTGGGTTTCTATTTTTAGATTCTGTGTATAAATGAAATTATATGGTATTTATCTTCTTTCCTTTCTGACTTATTTCATTTAGCAGAATGCCCTCAAGGTCCATCCATGTTGTCACAAATTATCCTGCTTTGTTTTGTTTTTAAAATGTTAACCATATTCACCATACAGTTCAGTGATACTAAGTAAATTCACATTGTTGTACAACTCTTACCACTATCCATCTCTTGGATTTTTCACCTTCTTAAGCTGAAACTCTGACACATTGAACACTAACTCCCCCTCCCCCTCTCCATCCCCAACACCTGGCATCTCTTGATGTACTTTCTGACTATGAATTTGACTGTTCTAGGTACCTCATATAAGTACAATTAAACAGTATTTATCTGCACATAATGTATATTGGAATTCCTGCTTTCTTTTCTCCACGGCATTCACTACTATGCTGTTGTTGTTTAGCCACTAAGTCATGTCCAACTCTTTTGCAACCCCCATGGACTACAGCCCTCTCGGCTCCTCTGTCACTGGGATTTCCCAGGCAAGAATACTGGAGTGGGCTGCCATTTCTCCTCCAGGGGATATTCCTGACCCAGAGGTTGGACCCGTGTCTCCTGATTGGCCGGTGGATTCTTTACCACTGAGCCACCTGGAAGCCCCTACTCATATAACAGGATATAAAGTGGAAGTTCCACAAGTACCTCAGATTCTATTGCATGAGACCAAATCAGCATCCAAGTTTTTAAAGGATTTTACTAAAAGCTCGTGAATGCCTCACTCTCATTTAGTGATACAGAGACTATGGATAATAAGTGAAGTGAAGTCACTCAGTCGTGTCTGACTCTTTGCAGCCCCATGGACTGGAGCCTACCAGGCTTCTCCATCCATGGGATTTTCCAGGCAAGAGTACTGGAGTGGGTTGCCATTGGACAATGATTTACGAAGATTTTTAGAGAGAAGCATGAATGTGCTGTGAGCTCCCCTCATAGGAGAAGAGTGGGGGGACTGCATGGTCTTCACCTCGACCCTCAAGAGAAGGGCATCACTGGGAATCCCCAAAAAGTGTGGTATATATCTCCTGCAGTTGAAGGACACATGCTGATGGAAGAGAGGAAGGAGAGGTGGCAGCACAGGGTGCCTGCACTGCCAGAGGGTGTCAGGTGTGCATGAGGTGGGCCAAACTGTATGCAGAAGAAAACTGCACTAGTGGTACCTTATGTCTTGGTCTAAAGACTGCCTGGAGAGAAGAATAGAATGTAGCCGAATGGAGCTGGATTCCTGAGTGCTAAGGAAGCAGTAACCAAACAGCTAGAAGAGAGACATATTGAGGGGATTTCTGGGAGAGATCCTACAGAGATGATGGGGTTGGAGTCTCTGAAAACTCAAAACACTTATCTAAGGAAAGATTTCATTTCAATCTGTGCCTTAAGCACAAAGCCAGTTTAAGCAGATGGTACCCATCAAGTAAGAACCTTCCTGCTCCCTTTCTCCTCCTGCCTGACTTCTCCACTTGATCTAGCTCCCCCCTCTGCAGCTGACCCCAGCTGGAGCTGGAAAAGAGAATGTTTAATTCAAAATAAATTTGGAGTTGATATTATTTATCAGGGACTAAACACTAGAAATGACTGAATCAAGACTGTAACTGAAAGGGATCACAGGATTTTCATTACCTAGTAATAACCAGAATAATCACCATGACAGAGAATAAAGCAGGTGGCAAGGGGCACTGTTTTAGGCAGGGGATCAGGAGAAGCCTGTCTGAGGAAACAACCCTAGTGAGGTAAGAAGACAAACCACACTGATATCTAAGCAATTTCTAAGATTTTCCAAGGCAGAGAGAACAACCAACAGAGTTTCCTGAACTGGGAGCATGCCTGAAAGTTCAGCCAAATGGCAAGAACCCAACTTGACTGGACAGAGTAAGACGGCAGGAGTGGAGATCATGAGGCAGGAAAGTGAGACAAGAGCCAGACATGGGGGGCCTTGCTGGCTACAGTGAGGAGTTTGGTTTCTCGTCTAAGGGGATGGAAGATTTATAGAGGGCAGGAGAGTTGACCCAGCATGAGCTGAATGTGTAAATGGTACAGGACCTAATCCTACCCAATCACCATTTTCTATCCCTCTCACACGTTAAATGATTTGAGGGTGAATACATTGCCCAAACTGGGCCAAATTAGGATCAGTTTGGGGATTTGTGTTTCACTCATGTTAAACACTTGCCCTCTTTTCCCCTGCGGTTGCTAAGCCAATAGAATGTAAGGCCCACCATCCTCAGGGAGCCTTATCTGAGAATGACACCAATACCAAGGGAAACAGACACCAGGAGGGAAAGAAAAAGGGACAGAGGAACCAGATTTTAATGGTATATTATGAGCCCTTGAATGTGGTGAGCTAAACATATAACCCTGGATTTATCAGCTTTGAAAACTGATATATTTCCCTTTTTTTCTTTTTTAATTTAACTCAATAGTTTGAGTTGGGTTTCTGCCATTCTCACTAGTTTGAGTTAGATTTCTGTCCTTAGCAAGTTGGGTTTCTGTCCTTCTCAGTAGTTTGAGTTGAGGATCTCTCATTAGTAAGAATTCAGATTAGTACAGACACCAAATCATTAACAGCAATTCTCTTCAGTGGTGAGACTATGGGTTATTGTTTCTTTTCCTTTTCTGCTTACATGTACTTTGTTTTTCAGGATTGACAAATTTACTAACTTTGCAATAAAAGAAAAATTAAAGGGTTACTTAATGAATGGAGGGGAGAGTTAGAATGTCTTTGAGGTTGTAGAATCAACAGATAGACCCTCGCTGGCAGTCTCCAATTCCCTACTTCAATAATAGGGTTCTTCTGTGTGCCACACCCCCTGCTGCTGCTGCTGCTGCTAAGTCGCCTCAGTCTTGTCCGACTCTGTGCGATCCCGTAGACGGCAGCCCGCCAGGCTCCCCCGTCCCTGGGATTCTCCAGGCAAGAACATTGGAGTGGGTTGCCATTTCCTTCTCCAATGCATGAAAGTGAAAAGTGAAAGTCAAGTCGCTCAGTTGTATCTGACCGATAGCGACCCCATGGACTGCAGCCCACCAGGCTCCTCTGCCCATGGGATTTTCCAGGCAAGAGTACTGGAGTGGGGTGCCATTGCCTTCTCCAGCCACGCCCGCTACCCCGACTCATATTACTTGCACAGTCTGCTTTTAAAAATCCACAATATGGGAACAGCACTGATGATTTCTGAAAGTCTCTGCATGTCTATAATTTTTCAGAATGACTTCTATTCCTGCATGGACCATAATTGTACTCCAGTTAAAGCTGATGTTGGTGCTATATTTTTCTTTGCAAGAGAAAAGTGTGAAACATGAGAAATTCTTTTCTTTCCTGAAAAGATTCTTATACTTACTTACAGAAAAAAGAAGAAAAGGCTATTGATAAGACCTTGGACATTCATGGCCAGAAACTCCATGGTGAGCATGTTCCAAGTATAAAGAACAAAGGAAAATGGGCTTCACTTGCTGTTGGAGGGAGTTGTTCACTTTAAGGAAAAACCCTGGCTCCTCAGTCAAGGAAGTGATGCTATTACCAAGAAGAGTGATGGAATTAATCTTGGGACTGAATCCTCTAGGGTTCCTTAAGATATGGTCTGATCTTTCTGGAAATTTGGATATCAATTTTCCTAGGCCTGTGACACTGCCAGTGCTGCTGCTGCTGCTAAGTTGCTTCAGTTGTGTCCGACTCTGTGCAACCCCATGGATGGCAGCCCACCAGGCTCCTCCGTCCCTGGGATTCTCCAGGCAAGAACACTGGAGCAGGTTGCCATTTCCTTCTCCAATGCATGAAAGTGAAAAGTGAAAGTCAAGTCGCTCAGTCATGTCCGACTCTTCGCGACCCCATGGACTGTAGCCTACCAGGCTCCTCCGTCCATGGGATTTTTCCTACCCCCAGCCCAAGTACTTCTTTTCAGTGATCAGTAAGTCTGTGCTGAACACAAAGGATATATGTTAAGAGTTCATCATCACAAGCAAAAGAAACACTCTGGATGACATTAGCAAAAGGGGAATTTACTTAAAGGTGAATAGTTAGCTTGGAGAACCTATAGGAAGTCCAGATAATCAGTTTGACGGTTACCTATCTAGGAACTCCATCAGAGTAATGCCACAAAAATGACTGGGTCAAGAGACCACTGCCGCTTCCACTGACACTGAGCTCATATCTACAACCTCCCAACACTGCGCTAGGAAAGAAGGAAAGAGGGATAGTGGGAGGGAGGGAACTAGGAAAGGAAGGAATATGGATCTTAGATAACAATATGGAAGCCATTTGTTGAGTATAGCAGAGCAACAAGGTACGGGGAGCCATCTCAACCTAACTAAGGTACTGTTATGTTGGCCTCTGATTATAGGAGATGAATTTGTATCCCAACTAATCTTCTTGGGATTTATCAAAATAGCTTTCTTTGCCTTCAAAGAAGGTATAGCAGACTGGCTTCAGCCAATGCTGGCTGTAAGACACCATGCTAGAAGGTCCCAGCAGGAAGTGAGGGGTACTAATGATATGAGAACCAATCATCTCAGTTAGGCTGACTTGGTATGTTTAGGGCTCCGAATGAACCTGTAAGAAACAAATCTATCAGAAAAATATCACCTGAAACATCTGCTAAGGGAAGAAAGAACATAAAGATACAACTTGGGTTCATCATTTAGAGGAAGGAACCCTTGTGGTTGTTGGTGAAAGCTCAGGTGCTGTCCTCAGGCCAGATTGACCAACCCTCTCACCTTCCTGCATGTGCTGAGGAAGGCACACAGAGGGAGGAGGATTCCCTCCACATACAGCATCCTAAACCCTCCACTTGAGACACATTTTCCCTCCCACTTCAGTTAGTTAGTGATCATGTGGACCACATACTTCCTCAGAATTATCTGGGATATTTATGTAAATGAAAATTCCTGGCCTCAGCCCCCCAAATCTGATTCAATAGGTCTGGAATGCTTATTGTAGTGGTCATTGCACTACATATATATATATATATATATATATATATATATATATATATATGTATGTATATATATACACAGTTATCTTGTACACCTGAAACTAAAACATGTTATTGTTAATTATATTTAAATTGTTTTAATCTGGAAATTTTTTAAAAGGGACTTGCATTTCACATACTCTCAAGGGGATTTTCCTGTGATCATTTGAGAATTACTGTCATAAATAACATGAAAAAATTGCATAGAAGCAAATTCTTAATATAAAAATATAGCAAAAAGCTTTTCCCACAGAGTTCATGTTCATATACCAAATGTAACTTCAGAAAAATGGAAAAGTCCATGAATTCAGATTTGTTCCAATGTATTTTCCCTAAATTCTCTAATGAGAGTAAAATTGAGCCAAATGTTAATATTATCACTTTTTCCAGAACCCCTAAATAAATGTCTAAATGAGTCATTTAGCAGCATTCAACAAAGAGGTCAATCACATCTCTGCAACATGTGGACAAGCACACATTTCCCACTGATCCTGTAGGGCAGACTCTAAGCCAAGAGGAATGAAACCACCATCAACATAAGGAGGGGAAAAGAGCCAGGCTTCTGCCGCTTCTGAAAAGGATTCGCTTCCATGTATGATTCTAATAAACACAGCAGTGACAAACACATGATTGGATTGAATACAAAGTTTCCCTATATATGGAGTCCAAAAAGTTGAACTCACAGAAGTAGAGAGGTGGTGAAACTAAAGTCTTATACTGTAAAGAACAATATTGCATAGGAACCTGGAATGTCAGGTCCATGAATCAAGGTAAATAGGAAGTGGTCAAATAGGAGATGGCAAGAGTTAACATTGACATTTTAGGAATCAGTGAATTAAAATGAATGGGAATGGAATTTAATTCAGATGACTATTAAATCCATTACTCTTGGCAAGAATTCCTTAGAAGAAATGGAATAGACCTCATAGTCAACAAGAGTCCAAAATGCAGTACTTGGGTGCAATCTCAAAAATGACAGAATTATCTCAGTTCATTTCCAAAGTAAAGCATTCAGTATCACAGTAATCCAAGTTTATGCCCCAAGCAGTAATGCTGAAGTTGAATGGTTCTCTGAAGACCTATAAGACAGTCTAGAACTAACACCCCAAAAATATATCCTTTTCATCACAGGGGACTGGAATGCAAAAGTAGGAAGTCAAGAGATACTTGGAGTAGCAGGCAAGTTTGGCTTTGGAGTACAAAAGGAAGCAGGGTGAAGGCTAACAGAGTTTTGCCAAGAGAACACACTGAGCATAACAAACACCCTCTTCCACCAACACAAGAGATGACTCTACACGTGGACATCACCAAATGGTCAATACCACAATCAGATTGATTATATTCTTTGCAGCCAAAGGTGGAGAATCTCTATACAGTCAGCAAAAATAAGACCCGGAGCTGACTGTGGCTCCAAGCATGAGCTTCTTATCGCAAGTCTTAAATTGAAAAAAGTAGGGAAAACAACTACTCCATTCAAGTATGACCCAAATCAAATCCTTTATGGTTATATAATATAGCAAAAGTGACAAACAGATTCAAGGGATTAAATCTGATAGACAGAGTGCCTGAAGAACTATTGACAGAAGTTTGTAACATTGTACAGGTGGCAGTGATCAAACCCATCCCCAAGAAAAAGAAATTCAAAACCACAAAATGGTTGTGTGAGGAGACCTTACAAATAGCTGAGAAAAAGAGAGAAGTGAAAGGCAAAGGAGAAGAGAAAAGATATATCCATCTGAATGCAGAGTCCCAAAGAATAGCAAGGAGAGATAAGAAAGCCTTCCTCAGTGATCAATGCAAAGAAATAGAGGAAAACAATAGAATGGGAGAGACTAGATATCTCTTCAAGAAAATTAGAGATACCAAGGGAACATTTCATGCAAAGATGGGCTCGATAAAGTACAGAAACTGTATGGACCTAACAGAAGCAGAAGAGATTAAGAGGTGGCAAGTATACACAGAAGAACTGTGCAAAAAAGGTCTTAATGACCCAAATAACCATGATGGTGTGATCACTCACCTAGAGCCAGACATCTTTGAATGCAAAGTCAAGTGGGCCTTAGGAAGCATCACTACAAACAAAGCTAGTAGAGGTGATGGAATTCTAGCTGATCTATTTCAAATCCTAAAAGAGGATACTGTTAAAGTGCTGCACTCAATAAATCAGCAAATTTGGAAACTCAGCAGTGGCCACAGAACTGGAAATGTTTAGTTTTCACTCCAATCCCAAAGAAGGGCAATACCAAAAATATTCAAACTATTGCACCATTGCACTCATTTCACATGCTAGCAAAGTAAAGCTCAAAATCCTTCAAGCTGGGCTTCAACAATATATGAATCTAGAATTTCCAGATATATGTAAGCTGGGTTTAGAAAACGCAGAGGAACCAGAGATCAAATTGCAAATTGTCCACTGAATCGCAGAAAAAGCAAGAGAATTCCAGAAAAACATACACTTCTGCTTCACTGACCACACTAAAGCCTTTGACTATGTGGACACAACAAACTGTGGAAGATTCTTAAAGAGATGGGAATACCAGACCATATTACCTGTCTCCTAAGAAACCTGTATGCAGCTAAAGAAGCAACAGTTAGAACTGGACATGGAAAAATGGACTGGTTCAAAATTGGGAAAAGAGTATATCAAGGATGTATATTGTCATCCACTCATTTAACTTCTATGTCTGCATAGAAGTTAAATACATGTACTACATCATGCAAAATGCTGGGCTGGATGAAGCACAAGCTGGAATCAAGATTGCCAGAAGAAATATCAATAACTTCAGATATGCAGATGACACTACTCTAATGGCAGAAAGCAAAGAGGAACTAAAGCTCTGTTGATGGTGGAGAATGAAAAAGCTGGCTTAAAACTCAGCATTCAACAGACAAAGATCATGGCATCCAATCCCAACTTTTCATGGCAAATACATGGGGAAACAATGGAAACAGTGGGAGACTTTATTTTCTTGGGCTCCAAAATCACTTGCAGATGGTGACTGCAGCCATGAAATTAAAAGTGTCTGCTCCTTGGAAGAAAAGCTATGACAAACCTAGATAGCACATTAAAAAGCAGAGACATTCCAACAACAGTCCATCTAGTCAAAGCTATGGTTTTTCCAGAAGTCATGTATGGATGTGAGAGTTGGACCATAAAGAAAGCTGAGTGCTGAAGAGCTGATGCTTTTGAACTTTGGTGTTGGAGAAGACTCTTGAGAGTCCCTTGGAAAACAAAGAGATCAAACCAGTCAAGCCTAAAGGAAATCATCCCTTAGTATTCATTGGAAGGACTGATACTGAAGCTCCAATACTCTGGTTACCTGATGCGAAGAGCCGACTCATTGCTGGACAAGACTGAAAGCAGGAGAAGAAGGGGACTACAGGAGGTGAGATGGTTGGATGGCATCATCAACTCAATGGACATGAGTTTGAGCAAACTCTGGGAGATAGTGAAGGACAGGGAAGCCTGGCAAGCTGCAGTCCATGGGGTCACAAAGAATCGGACACAACAGAGGGACTGTGCAACAAACAAGAGAGTAGAATGGGCATTGCCGTGGGCTGGGGTTCAGGGACATGTGGAGATGCTGGTCAAAGGGTATAAATTTTCATTGATAAGATGAATATAAGGACTTCCCGGGTGGTCCAGTGGTTGAGAATCCACTCAAGCAGGGGACACAGATTTGATCCCTGATATGGGAAGATCCCACATGCCATGGGGCAACTAAGCCCACGCGCCACAACAACTGAAACCTGCGTGCCTGGCACCTGTGTTCCACAGCAAGAGAAAATACCACAGTGAAAAGCCCGTGCACCACAACTTGCAAGAGTAGCCCCTGCTCACTCAACTAGAGAAAGCCTGCCCGCAGCAACGAAGACCTGGTGCAACCGGTAAATAAAGAACATTTTTTAAAAAGATGAACGTAAGTTCTGGGGATCTAATGTACAGCATAGTGACTATAGTTAATCACAGGTAGTGCAATGGTAGAGAATCTGCCTGCAATGCAGGAGACAGAGGAGAGGCGGGTTTGATCCCTGGATCAGGAAGATTCCCTGGAGGAGGAGATGGCAACTCATTCCAGTATTCTTGCCTCGAGAATCCCATGGACAGAAGAACCTGGCGGGTCACAGAGTCAGACACGACTGAAACAACTGAGCACACAATGTATTATGTACTTAAAACTGCTGAAAGAATCGATCTTAAGCGCCCTCACCACATACACAAAAGGCAACTATATGAGATGGCGGACAGGTTAACTAGCTTGATTGTGGTAATTTCACAATGGATAATTATGTAAAACATGGCATTGTTCACCCTGAACATGTACATTGTTACATCAATTATACCCCAATAAATCTGGAAGAAAATATATTTTAAAACTTACAGTCCACTATATTGATTTTGACCCTGTTCTATTTCACACCAGATTAGCTTTGGAGGAATTCAGTGGAGTTTGGCAGAAACGCTTTGAGGATGATAAAAAGAAACCTAGCTTCTGTGGTGTCATTCTTTAACATGAGCTATAAAATACTGTGGGAGTGGGGGTAGCATGTCTATTCTCAACATAGAGTTGAAAAGACTTAAGCCACGTGATCTAAGAATATGAAAATATAAATCTTGAAATGTATGTACAGAGTTTGAAAATGGACCCCCTCTTAAAAGTACTGTACAATATGGTCAAGTTTTAAGGAAAGAGGAAAAGACAGGGCTTAATGAATCCACCTCCTCTAAAGAGATTGGTCCCCTCAATTTCCATTTCATCGTCATGACAACTAGTATTCCATCATTGCCATAGTAACCAGCTGAATAGCATTAGTCTAAAGACATGCTCTCTGATTGGGTGACCAGTGGAAGCCATTGGGTGCCTCACAACAATGCTGAAAAGGGTGTTCTGCCATCACATTGACCCATTTCTAGCTTTCCAATGTGTTTCAGTTCTCCCGTGTGTTTCTCTAAACCATTTTTTTTGGAATGAGACCATTTCAAGAAGTGTATAACAATTATATTCCCCTATGGCACTGCTACATTTGAGACCATGTGTTTTCTCATTTTCCAAAGTGTGGTAATAGCTGACAGATACTCCCTTCACCATGCCTCACGGTTTAAAGGCAACATTCCCTCTGCTGAAGCAACAAGGCACGCCACCCACATCTAAACCAGATGTTGGTCACTGGTGACAACAAGCTGCCTTCTTTGTTTGACGAGGTCACTGACAAGCTGAACTACAAGAAAGATTGAGGCTGGGGAGTGCCACTCCTGTAAAATAACAGAGTGAGGGGGAAGGACTCATGCACGTGGCAGCACTCTTATTTACATATGCACATAAACTATGATTTACAACACAAAAATGTTTTTTTAAAAAAATGTCCTTTCGAAAAGCTGTTGAGTTTTTAAAAGATAAACATTTTCCAACTGATATTCTTGCTTGGTGCTTGCTCAAAGCAGACTGCTTATATATTCATGAGCCTTCCTGGCATGCTCTTGGAAGCAGAGATACCTTGAGAAATCTATTCCAGCCCCAGCCTACCCTCCTCTCTAGCTGGTCCGGGCTCTTGTTTACTGTTGAGAAACTTTCTTGATGTTTTCCAGCTCTGAGTTCTCATTAAATATTGAGAAACTACCAGTGGACAACACCAAAGTTGCAAAGGGAGGAGTCTGAAAGTGCAATACAGTTGGAAGGTGGGGAATTGGGGAAGGGAGGAGGAGGACTTGTCTCCAAAATGGGTTTGCAGAACATGCACAACTGAATGTTACAGACCAGTGAAAATAGTTTTCTCAAGAAGTTTTGATTAATTCAATGAATAGTTCAAAGCACCTGCCACCTGGCAGCACTCTTCCAGATCTTGAGACACAGAAGTGAACAGATAGATAATGAGCTCAGCACTCGTGAAGTTTTACATATTAGATTGGTGCAAAAGTAATTGCAGTTTTGCATTGTTGAAATTTGCCATTTGATATTGGGATGCATTCTTAAATAAATGTGATTATGTTATACATCATGTTAATGAGCATTTCCTGCTTTATGTTTTTTGCTAATGACTTATTACTTGCTGTTAATTTTATGTTTATTTTAGACTATAGAACTCATGTTAGACATAAAGCAAATTCGAGTAATTTTTTTTATTCAGGTTCAAAATGGGTCATAAAGCAGCAGAGACAACTCACAATATCAACAATGCATTTGGTCCAGCAACTGCTAATGAACGTACAGTGCAGTGGTGGTTCAAAAAGTTTTGCAGAGGAGACAAAGGCCTTGAAGATGAGGAGCATAGTGGCTGGCCATCAGAAGTTGACAACGACCAACTGAGAGCAATCATCATAGCTGATCCTCTTACAACTACACTAGACATTGTCCAAGAACTCAGCATCAACCAGTCTATGGTCATTTGACTTTTGAAGCAAATCAGTAAGGTAGAAAAGTTCAGTACAAATCATTGTTTTGAAGTGTCATCTTCTCTTATTCTATGCAACAATAACGAACCATTTCTCACTCAGATTGTGATGTGCTACAAAAAGTGGATTTTATAAAATGATCAGCGACAACTAGCTCAGTGGCTGGACTGAGAAGAATCTGCAGAGTGCTTCTCAAAGTCAAACTTGCACCAAAAAAACAGTCATGGTCAGTTTGCTGGTCTGCTACCCTCAAAACCATTACATCTGCGAAGTATGCTCAGCAAATCAGTGAGATGCACGGAAAACTGCCACACCCGCAGCTGGCACTGGTCAACAGAAACGGCCCAGTTCTTCTCCATGACAACGCCTGACCACACATTGTACAACCAGCCCTTCAAAAGTTAAACTAATTGGGCTCTAATTGTGGAGTTTGCTCATCCACTGTATTCACCCTTCCTCTCACCAACCGACTACCACTTCTTCAAGCGTCTCAACTTTTTGCAGGCAAAACACTTCTACAACCAGCAGGAGGGAGAAAATGCTTTCCAAGAGTTCTTTGAATCCCAAAACTTGGATTTTGTTTTTTTTTGCTACAGGAATAAACAAATTTATTTCTCATTGGCAAAAATGTGTTGATTGTAATGGTTCCTTTTTGATTAACAAAGATGTGCTTGAATCTAGTTACAATCATTTACAATTCATGGTATGAAACCACAATTTATTTTGTACCAACAAGGTCCAATACTGTACACAGCAGTATTGCATAGGAACCTGGAATGTTAGGTCCATGAATCAAGGCATATTGGAAGTGGTCAAAAGGAGATGGCAGGAGTGAACATCAACATTCTAGGAATCAGTGAACTAAAATGGACTGGAATGGGTGAATTTAACTCAGATGACCATTATATCTACTATTGTGGGCAGGAATCCCTTAGAAGAAATGGAGTAGCCATCATGGTCAACAAGAGTCTGAAATGCAGTACTTGGATGCAATCTCAAAAACAACAGAATGATCTCTGTTTGTTTCCAAGGCAAACCATTCAATATCATGGTAATTCAAGCCTATGCCACAACCAGTAACGCTGAAGAAGCTGAAGTTGAACAGTTCTATGAAGACCTACAAGACCTTCTAGAACTAATACCAAAAAAAGATATCCTTTTCATTATACGGGACTGGAATGCAAAAGTAGGAAGCCAAGAAACACTGGAGTAACAGGCAAATTTGGCCTTGAAGTACAGAATGAAGCAGGGCAAAGGCTAATAGAGTTTTGCCAAGAGAACGCACTGGTCATAGCAAACACCCTCTTCCAATAACACAAGAGAAGACTCTACACATGGACATCACCAGATGGTCAAAACCGAAATCAGATTGATTATATTCTTTGCAGCCAAAGATGGAGAAGCTCTATACAGTCAGCAAAAACAAGACCAGGAGAGGACTGTGGCTCAGATCATGAACTCCTTATTGCCAAATTCAGATTTAAATTGAAGCAAGTAGGGAAAACCACTAGACCATTCAGGTATGACCTAAATTAAATCCCTTATGATTATACAGTGGAAATGAGAAATAGATTTAAGGGCCTAGATCTGATAGATAGAGTGCCTGATGAACTATGGAATGAGGTTCATGACATTGTACAGGAGACAGGGATCAAGACCATCCCCAAGAAAAAGAAATGCAAAAAAGCAAAATGGCTGTCTGGGGAGGCCTTACAAATAGCTGTGAAAAGAAGAGAAGTGAAAAGCAAAGGAGAAAAGGAAAGGTATAAGCATCTGAATGCAGATATTTAAAGAATAGCAAAGAGAGATAAGAAAGCCTTCCTCAGCGATCAATGCAAAGAAATAGAGGAAAACAACAGAATGGGAAAGACTAGAGATCTCTTCAAGAAAATTAGAGATACCAAGGGAACATTTCATGCAAAGATGGGCTTGATAAAGGACAAAAATGGTATGGACCTAACAGAAGCAGAAGATATTAAGAAGTGGCAAGAATACACAGAAGAACTATACAAAAAAAGAGCTTCACGACCCAGATAATCACGATGGTGTGATCACTCACCTAGAGCCAGACATCCTGGAATGTGAAGTCAAGTGGGCCTTAGAAAGCATCACTATGAACAAAGCTAGTGGAGGTGATGGAATTCCTATTGAGCTATTTCAAATCCTGAAAGATGATGCTGTGAAAGTGCTGCACCTAATATGCCAGCAAATTGGAAAACTCAGCAGTGGTCACAGGACTGGAAAATGTCAGTTTTCATTCCAATCCCAAAGAAAGGCAATGCCAAAGAATGCTCAAACTACCACACAATTGCAATCATTTCACACGCTAGTAAATTAATGCTCAAAATTCTCCAAGCCAGGCTTCAACAGTACATGAACTGTGAACTTCCAGATGTTCAAGCTGGTTTAGAAAAGGCAGAGGAACCAGAGATCAAATTGCCAACATCCACTGGATCATGGAAAAAGCAAGAGAGTTCCAGAAAAACATCTATTTCTGCTTTATTGACTATGCCAAAGCCTTTGACTGTGTGGATCACAATAAACTGTGGAAAATTCTGAGAGAGATGGGAATACCAGACCACCTGACCTGCCTCTTGAGGAACCTATATGCAGGTCAGGAAGCAACAATTAGAACTGGACATGGAACAACAGACTGGTTCCAAATAGGAAAAGGAGTACATCAAGGCTGTGTATTAAAAAGCAGAGACATTACTTTGCCAACAAAGGTCCACCTAATCAAGGCTATGGTTTTTCCAGTGGTCATGTATGGATGTGAGAGTTGGACTATGAAGAAGGCTGAGCGCCAAAGAATTGATGCTTTTGAATGGTGGTGTTGGAGAAGACTCTTGAGAGTCCCTTGGACTGCAAGGAGATCCAACCGATCCATTGTAAAGGAGATCAGTCCTGGGTGTTCATTGGAAGGACTAATGCTAAAGCTGAAACTCCAGTACTTTGGCCACCTCATGCGAAGAGTTGACTCATTGGAAAAGACTCTGATGCTGGGAGGGACTGGGGGCAGGAGGAGAGGGGGACAACAGAGAATGAGATGGCTGGATGGCATCACCGACTCAGTGGACATGAGTTTGAGTAAACTCCGGGAGTTGGTGATGGATAGGGAGGCCTGGTGTGCTGCAATTCATGCAGTCACAAAGAGTCGGACACGACTGAGTGACTGAACTGAACTGAATAAGGTTGAGAAAACGGCAAGAATTGCTAACCAAAAACAGAACTCCTTTGTGGCAGATGTTGGAAATTATGAGAGAGCCCCAACCCTGAACCTTCCTAGGTACTGCCACTGGTACATGTTACATCCCAGCCTTTGTGCTCGGAGAAGGCAATGGCACCCCACTCCAGTACTCTTGCCTGGAAAATCCCATGGACCGAGGAGCCTCGTAGGCTGCTGTCCATGGGGTCGCTAGGAGTCGGACACGACTGAGCGACTTCACTTTCACTTTTCACTTTCATGCATTGGAGAAGGAAATGGCAACCCACTCCAGTATTCTTGCCTGGAGAATCCCAGGGACGGGGGAGCCTGGTGGGCTGCTGTCTATGGGGTCGCACAGAGGTGGACACGACTGACGCGACATAGCAGCAGCAGCAGCAGCCTTTGTGCTAAAAACACAAAGGTTAACAAAAACAGGCTCTCTAGCCTCAGGAAGTTTACAGAACAGAGGTGAGAGTTGCTTAGGAATGAAATGACCATTTATAACAGAGATCAGGGCACCTAAAAGAAAAGGAACTGAAGAGCCCTCAGCCAAAGGAGACTGAGCAAGGCGGGGCAGAGAAGGGGCCAGGACTTCCAGAGGAAACGATGATTGGGATGAGGGCTGGATGATGAAGGGATGAGGGGGTGACATAGGGTGGAGTGTAAGGAAGAACATTCAAGACACAGGCTGTCCAGGGCCCAAAAAGAACCCCTGGAAGAATGAGTGAGATGAGGCTAAGGAAGGGGGCAGGGCACACACCCCTGACAACACCCAAACTGCAGTATTTACTAAAAGATAAATCCTTAGCTCTTCAAACCATGTTTTTGATACTAAGAACTCACTCCTTAATTAATTTAATATAGTTCTACTTTAAATCTATGCATGGAAAATAATTCTTTGCTTTTGGTTGGGGATTGTAATCAAGGGAATTCAGTTTGGTTTGGGACTAGAATAAAAAAGGTTTTAATTCAACAAACAGTTCTCAAGCACCAATCTACATGGCTGGCACTAATTGAAAAGAGATACCAGACCACTCAGATGGTCCTCAGGGTCTATTCATACATCCAGAACTATACAAAACCATCTAGGACATTCAGAAAATAACCAAAGAGAGCAGTGCACACATGGGGCAACATTCACTGAACATTTGCATCTAGCTGAACTTGAGAAATCTGTATGCAGGTCAGGAAGCAACAGTTAGAACTGGACATGGAACAACAGACTGGTTCCAAATAGGAAAAGGAGTACATCGAGGCTGTATATTGTCACCCTACTTATTTAACTTATATGCAGAGTACATCATGAGAAATGCTGGGCTGGGAGAAGCACAAGCTGGAATCAAGATTGCTGGGAGAAATATCAGTAACCTCAGATACACAGATGACACCACCGTTATGGCAAAAAGTGAAGAAGAACTAAAGAGCCCCTTGATGAAAGTGAAAGAGAAGAGTGAAAAAGTTGGCTTAAAGTTCAACATTCAGAAAACGAAGATCATGGCATCTGGTCTCATAGCTTCATGGCAAATAGATGGGGAAACAGTGGAAACAGTGACTGACTTTATTTTTCTGGGCTCCAAAATCACTGCAGATGATGACTGCAGCCATGAAATTAAAAGATGCTTACTCCTTGGAAGGAAAGTTATGACCAACCTAGACAACATATTAAAAAGGAGAGATATTACTTTGTCAACAAAGGTCCATCTAGTCAAGGCTATGGTTTTTCCTGTGGTCATGTATGGATGTGAGAGTTGGACTGTGAAGAAGGCTGAGCGCCGAAGAATTGATGCTTTTGAAGTGTGGTGTTGGAGAAGACCCTTGAGAGTCCCTTGGACTGCAAGGAGATCCAACCAGTCCATCCTAAAGGAGATCAGTCCTGAGTGTTCATTGGAAGGACTGATGCTGAAGCTGAAACTCCAATACTTTGGCCACCTGATGCGAAGAGCTGACTCATTTGAAAAGACCCTGATGCTGGGAAAGATTGAAGGCAGGAAGAGAAGGGGACAACAGAAGATGAGATGGTTGGATGGCATCATCAACTCAATGGACATGGGTCTGGGTGGACTCCAGGAGTTGGTGATGGACAGGGAGGCCTGGCGTGCCGTGGGGTCACAAAGAGTCGGACACGACTGAGCAACTGAACTGAGAGCCTCAAAATTGTAAACTTCTTCAAGGCAAGGCATGCCTTACTCACCCCCATAACCTGGAGTACTTAACAGTATAAAGAAGTAGTTAGAAATTCAGATTGTGGAGTCAGGTAAGAGCAGATTCTCGGCCCAGCTTTGTTTCCTTACTAGCAGTATAACTTTGGGCAAGTTATTTAACTATTCTGTGCCTCAGTTTGTCTACCTGAAAAATGAGATTAGTTTCCTATCAAATATGGTGGTAGGAAGATTAAGATAGAGCACATAGAGCTTTGCACAGTGCCAAATTCATAGTAAGCACTCAAGAAAGGTTAGTCATCATCATTAGTCCACTGCCTCAAGGAAGTAGGGGTTCAAAATGTGTGCTGAGAAAATTCCCTGGAAGTCCGGCACCAGGGAATGGAATTGAACCAGGTCTGGGTTCAATCCCCAGTCCAGGAACTAAGATTTCCACAAGCCGAGTGACACAGGAAAAATAAAAATTGCTGAATTACCGAAGATCAGGATTTTATTCTCGGTTCTATTCAAAGCCTTCAAATAGTTTCTGCTTTTTTCCCTTATGGTAAAGAATTTATTAATAGTGGTTTCCTATGTAAGCACAAGAGTAGGATAAATTCATTTTAAAGGCATATGTTTGGAGAAGGCAATGGCACCCCACTCCAGTACTCTTGCCTGGAAAATCCCATGGACGGAGGAGCCCAGTAGCCTACAGTCCGTGGGGTCGCTAAGAGTCAGACACGACTGAGCGACTTCACTTTCACTTTCATGCATTGGAGAAGGAAATGGCAACCCACTCCAGTGTTCTTGCGTGGAGAATCCCAGGGACGGGGGAGCCTGGTGGGCTGCTGTCTATGGGGTCGCATAGAATAGGACACGACTAAAGCAACTTAGCAGCAGCAGCCTTTAGCAGCAGAGAAGCCATACTGTAGTCAAGGCCTCAATGGATCCATTCTGTCTTCAACAATAACTGGAGTGCTACACTGGAAACTTTGTGTTAGATAACCCAGGTCTCTGATTTACACAGAATTCTTAACCAGTTACCTGGGTAAGGCCGTATGCTACACAATCATCATGCGCCAATGGATATCTTTCTGAACTTTTATTGGAAGGCCCAATAGGAAACCTACTTTGCTATAAATGTTAAAATCAGGATAAAGGATATTTCAACACGTGACACTCAGTAAGAGTATTAGGTGAATAAAATGGGTGTTCTCTTCCTTTACTAATTTCTATGCTGCTAAATCTCCCTAATGAGCAGTTCTCCATTGGAACTTCCCTTCTTCCCTCACTTTCAAACTCCTCCCTCCCACAAAATATAACACATTTCAAACTAGAGAAGATCTCATAGTCTAATGAGTGGAAAAAGACATTTACTCCCTCATGAAGGTTTGAAGTATCACAGCCCTTGCCAGTCGCATGAATGAATTGGAGACTGGTACCTTGCACCCCAGGGACCATTAAACAAAGCAGGCAGCTAAATGCCATGAGCGCGGTCTGCATAACCTGGGGCAAGAGCCCTTGAAAGGGAAGAGCTCTCTTCCGATAGGGGAGCTGAGGGAAAGCCTCATACAGAAGATGGAGTCTTCCAGGGTTTAGGGAGGCATAGGATTTTGGTAGGTAAAGATAGCATGAAGTAAAGATCTATTGTTGATTGGAGATTTTTAAAGTGTAGACCCTGGGCCTGCAACATCAGCAACACCTGGGAACTTGTTAGAAATGCAAATTATAGAGTCCATGCTTGCCCTATTCAATCAGAAATGAGTCATAGCATTCCGTGGTTACAAGTATCCAGGTGACTCTGGTACATGCTCTTGTTTGAGTTCCAATGATCTAGATTTAAAACTGGAGTCAGCGAACTTAATTAAGGAAAGCAATACATCTTTATTTTCACTAATCTCTAGCTGATACTTAATATCTTTTTCCAATGCAGATGTCGGCAATTAACTGCTGTGATAATAATTAGGACCAATGCAAGGTCCTATTATTTACAAATGAATCTATAAACACATATGATATCACATATTTTAAAATATTTTTATAACTGTATTGTAATATAACTGTTTTCCTTTGTAATTCCGTGTATGTAATTTGAGATATTAAAAACATTCTGAGAAAGTGTCCATCAGCTTCACAGACTTCACAGCCAGAGATCCATCCCATTGTACAAAAAAAAATTAAGAATTCCTAGACTAGAATTAGTCTAGACAAAGAAAACTGAGCAAAGGTTAAGAGGTAAGAAAATACAGGGCAGAACCCATCCTCTACTTTTTTTTTCTCCCGTATTCCATTTTGACTGAAATGTGAGAAATAGTGAGGAGGAAAAAAAAAAAAAAAAGTGGGATAAGGATCAGAGCGCGAGAAATCCCATCAACCCAGAATTTTAAAATAATTGCCTAGTGAAGGTAAGAAGGGTGGACTGGAATACAAAGAAACGGAAGGAGAGAGATTAAATTTCTAATCCAGGCTTGACTAATGAAAGCCCCAAATGAAGATCAAAATGGAGAAAGGAAATAACCGTGAAAGTGCTCTGAAGGTTTGATGTTGAGTATGACAGAGAGGAATCAAAGATGACCCCAAAGTTTAAAGTGAGGCTCGCTGGAACAGAAGTCTTCCCGAGAAAAATCAGGGAAGCCAAGTAGAACAAGTTTGGGTAAGAAAAGTGCTAAGTTGCCTATAGGATACCCAAGTGAAAACATTCAGTATTTAAGACCAGGCTTCTCTGGTGGGTCAGTGGTAAAGAATCCACCTGCCAATGCTGGAGACAAGAGTTTGATCCTCTGGCAAAGGAAATGGCAACCCACTCCAGTATTGTTGCCTAGTGAGTCCCATGGACAGAGGAGCCTGGTGGGCTACAGTCCATGGTGTCACAGAAGAATCGGACATGACTTAGTGACTAAAAAACAACAATTTATTTGAGGTACTAAGGTCCTAACCTTCAAGACAATTTGCACTTCCTGAATAACTTTTTTGGAGCTGGTAGGTTTCAGATTAATCTTTTTTGGATCTCTTTGACATCTGAACTTTCTAAAAAGGCTCTATCAAAAGTAGATTATTTCAAAATCTTTCAAGAGTTTGTCACCAACAGAGATTTTTACCCTGAGGTGCATGGACCCATAGGAGTTTCCATGAATTCTTGAAATTTAAAAAAAAATTTTGTCATCATGGACATTTTTCTGGGAGGAAGAACATACATCAATACAAACTCGAAGGGTATGTGACCCTCCTTCCTTCTCCCAAAATGCTAAGGAATAACTCCCTAGTCATCCTTCTAAACACTCCAGGCACAGGAAGCACTGTGGTCTGATGATATGGGGAGGAGGCACAAGCCTCAGAACAAACCAAAAAAGTCTATAATCCAGCAACGGCAAGATGCCAGTCATTGGTGAGCGGTTCTGAGTCAGGAAAAGCTCACCACACAGTCACTAGGTGAGAAAAGAGTTTGGAATTTCTCGGTCAAAATTCAGTGAAGAGGACAGTAGAGGTTCTGACTCATTTCTTGAACTAAATCTTGCCCGAATACCTGTCTCTACAAGAGCAGTCATTAAAGCACACTAAAAATGGCCATTTTGGTGATAATTCCTGCACTGCTCAATTTTCCACTGTCCAGAAGAAGCTACACTACACCGATGTCGCCAGGACAGAAAAGAAAACCTCAGGTCAGCAGCTGTTGCCCTCTGCTGGCTAGTTCCAAGTTACTCTCACTCCCAACCTTCTTGCCACCAAATAAAAGGTTTTGCAATTATGTCAGTTTTGACAGAGCCTTTCTAGAGAGTTCAGACACCAAAGAGATGCCCCCAAAATTTAACAGAAATCTATTAGTATCAAAAAAAAACCCCCTCATAATACCAAAATATCGACAATGTTACGAAGTACCTACAGCATTGTATAATGTTACACATTTGGGGGACTTTAAAGACTTCCTGACAATGTAGGAGATGCAGGTCCCATCCCTGAGCTGGGAAGATTCCCCTGGAGGAGGAAATGGCAACCCAATCCAGTATTCTTGCCTGGAAAATTCCATGGACAGAGGAGCCTGGTGGGCTACAGTCCATGACGTTGCTGAGTTGCACACAATGAGCACAAACATGCTGGTGGTCCAATGATTAACGTGGAACTCTGTACCAAGATCACAGGTGTAAAGCCTTGTACCAAGGCCACAGATGTGGAGCACTATACCAAGGTCATCTCTGGAACTGACCAAGCCCCATAGCAACCATTGTCATGAGACCACCCTGATCTAAACTGGCTGGCTCCCTGACCCCATATTAGGTAAATCACCCACCCTATTACCACCGTCTAGCATCCTAACCAATCACTCAATGCCACCTTCCAGCAGGAATTTTGTCTTGAGGCTATGAAAGTTGGCGACTAGCCTGAGAAAGGCCTCAGCTCTCCCACGAGCCGGTGCATAGTTTTAACAGTGTCTTCTGCTCTAAATAAGAGGGCTTCTCTGGTGGCTCAGTGGGTAAAGCGTCTGCCTACAATGCAGGAGACCCGGGTTCGATCTCTGGGTCGGGAAGATTCCCTGGAGAAGGAAATGGCAACCCACTCCAGTACTCTTGCCTGGAAAATCCCATGGACTGAGAAGCCTTGGGGTCGCAAAGAGTCGGACACGACTGAGCGACTTTCCCTCCTGCTCTAATAAACTCTGAAAGTGTTAGTCATTCAGTCATGTCCAGCTCTTTGCAACCTCACGGACTATAGCCCACCAGGCTTCTCTGTCCATTGGATTTCTTCCCAGGTAAGAATACTGGAGTGGATTGCCATTCCCTCCTCCAAGGGATCTTTCTGACCCAGGAATCAAACCTGCATCTCTTGCACCTGCTGCATTGGCAGGCAGGGTCTTTACCACTAGTGCCACCTGGAAAGCTCCCTATTTAATTATATAAAGTAGGGCAATCCCTTTTCTCCCCTCCCTGGCCCATGCCAGTTCTTCTTCCAGGGAAGCAAAAGGAAGACCCTGCAGGCAACCAGAACAATCCTACTTTAAGTATCTTCTCAAACTGTTTCTTCCAAGCATTTAATACTTTCTCCACGAAGAATTTTATTATTGGAAGCTAAGCAGTTGACAGCTTTTCAATACTGTTAACAACTCGCACTTGTAGTTAACTGAAGTTTGACAAATCAGTACAATTTTTTTTTTAAGCTGGGTATCTCTTTAAGCTCCTGTAGGCCTTACTTCATTGGAAATTAATTCCCTGAGGACACAGACAAGAAACTTGTCCTCAATATCACCCATCCCTTTAAAAATGAAACAAGACCACAGAGACTCAACTTTGATGAAATGAAACATCATTTCTCCTGGAGATTTTTGCAGGTTTTTAAACTAAAAATAACATTTTAAAAAATACATGAAGAATCACCTTCTCAAGCTTTCCAAGGACAAATGTACTTGCTAAGCCAGATGGTGACAAGCACATGTCTGAGAAAGTGGCCTCATTATGGAAAGGCATAGTTGCAAAAATTATGCAAATAAGTCATTGTGTCTGCATTAACAATTTACTGTGGAATTGTATGATTCCACATCAATTTAGTCATACACAATTTGGTCAAAAAGTTTAACTGGGACTTCTCTAGTGATCCAGTGGTTAAGAATCCGCCTGCCAATGCAGGGGACATGGGTTCTATCCCTAGTCTGGGAAGATCCCACATGCTGCAGGGCAACTAAGGCCGCATACCGCAACTACTGAAGCGTGTGCCCTGCAACGGGAAGCCTGTGCACCACAACTAGAGAAAAGCCTGTATGTAGCAATGAAGACACCATGCAGCCAAAAATAAAGTAAAAAACAAAAGTTTAGCTGGCATGTCCAGACTGCGTCAACAAGAGTGTAAAATAAAGTCACATGCATTTCTAAATACCCATTTTAAGAAAACCTCAACCCTCCATGCTACATAACTGTAGGAATTTCAGGGTCTTGACACTTTCTCCTCCTTACTGTTTCTGAGAATCAGGACCCCACCAGGTATCTGCTGCCTTAGCCACATGTCTGCTCATCAACCCGTGCTATATATGCACAGGTTATTCATTGCTCTGTTGCAAACCACCTCCTACACATTTCGGGACTCCCTACTGCTGCCCACTCCTGATCTTCTCCCTAAGCAAATGCAGAGACTCTTAATTCTCTGATGACACTACTCAGCCCAACTGCAACCTTTAGGAAAGACACCTCTCAAAGTTCAGGAAAATGGAAGGGGGCATTTCAACACCAGGAACACTTTAAAGCTCTACTGGAGGTAGCTACTCACAGCCCAGATACACCTCCATGTCTTTTATAACAGTGATCTTTCAGACTGAGACTCCACCACCTGGGGTACGTGAATATGCCCCAAGAAATACGGGGATAAAGGTCATTTCTAGGAAATCAATTTCAACCTCAACTTCTGTATAAACTCTTTCCCCCAAATGAATCTCTGTGAAGGTGACTTTAACAGGTTATGCTTTCTATCTTCTTTAGTAATGGCTCTTCTCTTACATAAAAGCAAACTCACTTCTCACCCATAAGTTTATGTGGTGTATGAGAAGATTGTTTATGGGTCTTGAGTGAAGCACTTGTGGTGGTGGTTGAGTCGCTAAGTCGTGTCTGACTCGTAACCTGATGGACCCCATAGCCCACCAGGCACCTCTGTCCATGGGATTCTCCAGGCAATAATACTGGAGTGGGTTGCCATGCTCTTCTCCAGAGGGTCTTCCCCACCCAGGAATCGAACCCAGGGTCTCCTGCATTGCAGGCAGTTTCTTAATTGACTGAGCTATGAGCCGCTGCTGCTACTGCTGCTAAGTCGCTTCAGTCATGTCTGACTCTCTGCAACCCCATAGACAGCAGCCCACCAGGCTCCCCCGTCCCTGGGATTCTCCAGGCAAGAACACTGGAGTGGGTTGCCATTTCCTTCTCCAATGCATGAAAGTGAAAAGTGAAAGTCAAGTCGCTCAGTCGTGTCCGACTCCTAGCGACCCCATGGACTGCAGCCTACCAGGCTCCTCCATCCATGGGATTTTCCAGGCAAGAGTACTGGAGTGGGGTGCCATTGCCTTCTCCCCAATTTCTATCTAATCAGGTTTTAAACATCCCATCTATGGTTTCACACTGATGCCTTTGCAAAAATACTGCTACTTCAAATTATCTGTGGAAAAGGCTTTTCTAAGCTTACCCATAAACAATTTTTTTTGTTTGTTTGTTACCTGGTGAGCTGGTACCAGACTGGAACTTAGTCTCCTCTCTAGGTTAAGAGAACAAAGTTTCCTTAGAATGCAGCTTTCAATCACAGATGATGAATTTCTTTACCTTTCAGTGATTTATATTTGTTTTTATCATCTGTTTTTTACTTTGGTAAAAAAAAAAAAAAAAAAGCATTATTTAAGATTATGGTACATGTAGGATGGACCAAGCTTTCCCCACTTCTGAAAATTCCCTTAAGCCCTCAGATTCTTCTCATGGGACCAAGGTGTCACTTCCCTCCAGAGGGACAATCCAAGCTTTTTATCAGCTGATCTGCCCCTGATATCAGAGTCAATTTGAGCATGAATTGGTCTATAATTTAGGCATGAAACTATGACTACATAAAGGAAAGATGACTTTTTGATACAGGATGGCCATGATATTCCTTGGACTTCAGAGAAAACTGGTTAAAATGAAACTTTTCCCCTGGAAACTGCAAAGCCAGTTCTTTCAGCATATGCAATTGAAAACATCTAGGTTGTTAGGTCAGTTTTCATTCCAGTCCCAAAGAAAGGCAATGACAAAGCATGTTCAAACTGCCGCACAATTGGACTCATCTCCCACACTAGAGGGAGGCCCTTAATTCTGGACTGTCTTTCAAAGACGCATGTGTCCTGGTGAGCATCCTTGGAAGACAGCATACCCCTTCACCTAAAGAGCAGACATATTCACTGTTAAGGGCTGAATGATGTCCCTCCCGACAAAAAGATGTTGACATCATAATCCTAGTACCTTGGGATGGGAATTTATTTGGCAACAGGGTTGTTGGAGATCTAATTAGTTAAGATGAGGTCATACTGGAGTGGGCTTCCCTGGTAGCTCAGCTGGTCAAGAATCCACCTGCAATGCAGGAAACCCCAGTTCAATTCCTGGGTGAGGAAGTTCCCCTGGAGAAGAGATAGGCTATCCACTCCAGTATTTTGAGCTTCCTTGATGGCTTAGATGATAAAGATTCTGCCTGCAATTTGGGAGACCTAGGTTGGGAAGATCCTCTGGAGGAGGACATGGCAACCCACTCCAGTATTCTTGCCTGGAGAATCCTCATGGACAGAAGAGCCTGGTGGGCTACAATCCCTGGGGTCGCAAAGAGTCTGTCATGACTGAGCGACTAAGCACACACACACAGAGTATGGCAGGCCCTTTGTCCAATATGACACACACACACACAGTATGGCAGGCGCACACACACACACACACACAGTATGGCAGGCCCTTTGTCTGACATGACTGGTGTCCTTATAGGAATACGTCCATGTGAAGACAGAGAAGATGCCAAGTGATGGCTGGGGTCACGCAGCTATGTGCCAAATAATGCCAGAGACTGCTAATGACACAGCGGGTGTTGGAAGGCAAGGAAGGGTTCTCCCATAGGTTTCAGAGGGAAGACAGCCCTGCCAGCATCTTAATTTCAGACTTGTAGCCTTTAGAACTGAGAGACAGTGAATTTCTGTTGTTTTAAACAACCAGACTTGTGGTATTTTGTAACAGCAACCCTTGGAAACTAATATAGTTACTTCCCAGAACAACACTGGAGCAAATGGAAGCCATCCTTATTGACCATTAAAAAAGATTTGAGTTTCCTAAGGTCAGAATTCTCTCCTGAAATGCAATGAATTGTGTGAGCAGGCATCCATCTGGGCCCATCCACATTGGCCCTGAGGGAATTGTGGCTCAGAGAACCAGTGCAAAAATGGGAATATTCTGGCTATTGCTACTGCTGTAATTACCTCCTGTGTGCTGCCAGCACACATGAAATTATGGCAGGGTAACTTGTAAAATATCAGACCCCTCACAGTTCTTAATATGAGGTACTACTAGAGGGTGTAAAGATCTCTGCTCACCAGAGGAACACTTAGACAATTGACTACATTAACCAAGTCACCATAAACAGTACCTACTCAATTCATTGAAAGAGATATTTCAAATAAAATGTTCAAATAGAATTTCTAGTATGTATGTCATTTGGTCATTAGACTCTTGGAGCTTTATGGTAATAGAAAGAACATACATACATACATATATATATATTTAAGTATTTAATATATATATAAATACTTATATATATAAGTATTTAATAGGGTGATCAATAAGACTTTTAGGAAAAAAACATTAGAACAAAATTCTGGGATTTCCTTGGTGGTCCAGGGGTTAGGACTCTGAGCTTCCACTGCAAGAGGCATGGGTTTGATCCCTGTTTAGGGAACTAAGATCCTGTACGCTGAAAGGTGCAGCTGAAAAAAAAATTGTTTTTTAAATCCTAGAATAATATTCTATGGGAGAAACAGAATGGAATTCAAAGAGCAATATAATAGTTCCAATTGTTACAAAGCTTATTTAGATGTTTTTAAATATAAGAAATGGTAGTTATTAAGTCTATTATAACAAGATTTTACATATACATTTAAAAGAATGAATATTTTTTATTTCCGGTGTCAACATCTACAATGTATGATAAAGTGTATCATCTGAGACATTTAAATGTAATGATGATGATTTCAGATTTTTTTTAAAAAATCCATCAAGGAATCATGGTTTTTCCAAAATTGGTAAAACAAGTTTGAAGACTGTTCACTGCCTTCCTGCTTACAATCCCCTCAGCTCTGGGCCTGCCTGGGTGGTTGGAGCCAGCTTACCTCAATCCCAGCACTAATCAAGCAGGCCTCATATTTATCATGGTTGACTGCTGTATGACCATCCCTGGTGTGATTAATATCTGTGTTAGTTGCTCAGTCATGTCTGATTCTCTGTGACCCCATGGACTATAGCCCTCCAGGCTCCTCTGTCCATGGAATTCTCCAGGTAAGAATCCTGGAGCAGGTAGCCATTCCCTTCTCCAGGCGAATCGTCTTGACCCAGGGATTGAACCTGGGTCTCCTGAACTATAGGCGGATTCTTTACCATCTGAGCCACCAGGGAACCCAGGCAGTTGATGTTTAATAGTTGTTAAATGAATATAAGTTAAATGCCAGCAAAGAATCATTCATATGCTCTATCTGCTTTTGCTTTGGGGACTGACTGCTCTACTGGTCTAGCCTGGAGTGACTGAAACCAGGATGGCTGTGGAGTCAAAGGGTATCCTACACGGCCAGACCTTGACACACTAAAAATAAGTTTAGCTCTCATCTAGAAGTTTAATCAGCTGAGTCATTATAAATCTCATATCAAATGAGACGTCAATTTTCAAATTTAAATGAATTGAGGAATTGTTCTACAGTTTCTAAGACCTGTCAAAGCTCCCAAGGGACAAAGTTAGCCAAAGTCCTCTGTAAGATCAGTGTCAAGTACCATCCTGCATGTTCCTGCTGTTGCCGCTGCACAGCCAAGCAGTTCTCTTTCAGAATGCACGCCAACACAGCTGCCCTTTGTGGCCCTCCCTGAGTTCTACCATCAGGCAGACTCCTGCCCCCAGGTGCTGATATTAGGTTCTTGTTGTTTAGTCGCTAAATCATGTCGCTAAGTCTTGTGACCCCACAGACTGTAGCCCGCCAGGTTCCTTTCTTTATGGAACTCTCCAGGCAGGAATACTGAAGTAGGTTGCCATTTCCTTCTCCAGGGGATCTCCCTGATCCAAGGACAGGACCTGAGTCTCCTGCATTAGCAGGCAGAGTCTGACATTAGGTACAGGGCTACAGAAAGCAGAACACATTTGCATCTCTTCATTTCCTAACATTGATATCTTACACATACCATATGGTTTTAAATTTAAAGTATCCTAGAAACAGGTTATCAAAATCAGATTGAAAAAATATGCAGACAAGTCAAAAGACTTGCATTTAATGAAGCCTCATGGATCTACAAGATATCAAGAGAAGTCTCCCAAGGAAGAAGGACACAGCAAGCATATTTCTTCTGACTCATTTCCTCTGGAGAAGCAGCTTAGAATTATTCAGGCAAAAGGCCATGAAATAATTGCATTGCAGAATTGCTAAACTCTATCTACAGGGCTTTCTTGGGAAGTCACATGGCATGTTTTTTCTTTCTCACTTGGATGGGAAAAAAATTTATTTTTCTTAAACTTACTTAAAAGAAAAACAAAAAACAAGTTAATGTGATATTTTTATATAGACTAATTACAGAAAATAGACTGAGAATGATTTTCTACCTAATAATAAAAAATTACAGTAAAATTATGCTTGGAAAGATTTTAGTTCTGAGTAGCTTTTCTTACTGAGTAATCCACTGGATATACTCAGCATTGCTTGGCTATAGTTGGCTAAATGTCTTGTGTGCTCATGAAGTGGTTGGGCTTTTTGTGGTCACCCCATTAATGTGTCAATACTGAACTTTTCCCCTCTATGTATTCCTTTGCAACTGCCTGAAAAAATAAAAAAACAAAACTAACTAGTTGTAAAAGCAATCAAAATAAATATTTTCAGATGCTGCTTTCCAAAACTGGGTCAGAGACCACTAGGGTACTGGCTCCCTGAAGCATGGGAAGAATTTCAGACGAGATCGGGCGCGTTCAGGGTGGTATGGCCATAGTGGGAAGAATTTTAGTGGCTAAAGTGGCATTGCTGAGGAAGGTATTAGAAACTAGAGGGGAAGGAAAAAAGTAGAGGAGAGGAGTTAACAGTAATCAAGAGAGAAAAATCAACCATGAAAAAGAAATAAGGGAAGGTTGTAATATTTTATATGAAAGTGTCTATGGTAAGTGGAAAAAATGGCTGCTTTGATTCAGATTTGGGGTTAAAGCTAAGAGGCAAGAGGCAGAAATCCTTATAAATTCTTACACATTTCTTTATAAACTCCTCAATGTCTCTGGAAGATGCTGTACAACTCACTATTTTAAAAACTGACAAAAGAGAAAGAAATGCTTCCGGGTCGCTGCCGGCTGCCGCCTCCCGGCGCGCTCCAGAGCATTGCAGAGAAAGACGACAACCTGGTACCTATTGGCAAGCCGGCCTCAGAGCACTATGACGACGAGGAAGAGGAAGATGAAGACGACGACAAGGACCGTGAAGAGGACTCAGAGGATGACGAGGACATGCAGGACATGGATGAGATGAATGACTACAATGAGTCACCTGATGACGGGGAGGTCAATGAGGTGGACATGGAAGGCAACGAACAGGATCAGGACCAGTGGATGATCTAGGTAGACAGAAAAGGTGGTCTCAAGAAAAGGGGTCCAAGGACGGCCCTGGACTCCCTGCAGAACCAGCTGATCACCCACCCCCATGGCCCACCCCAGCACCTGAATGCTCATCCTCAGGCACTTCCTCAGCTGCTGCCAGGACCTGATCTTCTTGGTCCCTCCCAGGCCATCAGTCTGCCCTTGAATCCCCAGGGCCTAAGCCCAGCCCACTCCCTTCTAGCCAGCATCTCACCCCTTGTTTGTCAGATCTAGTCTCTCTCTAACTTTCTTTAATAAAAACACAGGACTGAAAAAAAAATAAAAATAAAAACTGACAAAAGAATAAAGCATTTATCTAGCCACCCCTTTATAAGTTGTTCTTCAAGGTAACTAAATAGTTGGAGGTGTAGTTCCTCTTTGCAGATTTGTCTAATAAATGAAATTCAGTTCAGTCGCTCAGTCGTGTCTGACTCTGCGACCCCATGAATTGCAGCACGCCAGGCCTCCCTGTCCATCACCAACTCCCAGAGTTCACTCAGACTCACATCCATCAAGTCAGTGATGCCATCCAGCCATCTCATCCTCTGTCGATCCCTTCTCCTCCTGCACCCAATCCCTCCCAGCATCAGAGTCTTTTCCAATGAGTCAACTCTTCTTATGAGGTGGCCAAAGTACTGGAACTTCAGCTTTAGCATCATTCCTTCCAAAGAAATCCCAGGGCTGATCTCCTTCAGAATGGACTGGTTGGATCTCCTTGCAGTCCAAGGGACTCTCAAGAGTCTTCTCCAACACCACAGTTCAAAAGCGTCCATTCTTCGGGGCTCAGCCTTCTTCACAGCCCAGCTCTCATATCCATACATGACCACAGGAAAAACCATAGCCTTGACTAGACAGACCTTAGTCAGCAAAGTAATGTCTCTGCTTTTGAATATACTATCTAGGTTGGTCATAACTTTTCTTCCAAGGAGTAAGCGTCTTTTAATTTCATGGCTGCAATCACCATCTGCAGTGATTTTGGAGCCCAGAAAAATAAAGTCTGACACTGTTTCCACTGTTTCCCCATGAAATTAAAGTGACATATTTAGAATCCAACAGTTTTGTAACCTCTACTAATACAACCAATTTAGGCAATGCCAGGTATTAGCTGTCTAATAAAACACACAACGTGTGTGTGTGTGTGTGTGTGTGTGTGTGTGTGTGTGTGCACGTGCTAAGTCACTTCAGTCATGTCCGACTCTTGGCGACCCTTTGAACCATAGCCTGGCAGGCTCCTCTGTCCATAAGATTCTCTGGGCAAGAATACCGGAGTGGGTTGCCATGCCCTCCTCTAGAGGATCTTCCCCAACCAGAGATGGAAACCCTGTCTCTCATATCTCCTACATCTCCTGCATTGGTTCTTTACCACTAGTGCCACGTGGGAAGCCCAAAATGCACAACACTTGCTACCAAAAAAAAAAAAAGCAATTACTGAATGTGATCAAACATCTTGATCTAACTCCCAACATGAAAAGAAAAGAGAACAGAAAGCTTGTTAAATAATGGTTTGAGGATACCATCAGCAAAACCCTGACTGTGAAAACCTCATGGAAGAAATAAACTAAACATTTCAATTAAAAGGCAGAGACTGTCAGATACTGCTCTTTTTAATTAGTATTCTCTAGTTCTCATTACACACACTTTAAAAACAATGATACAAATAAATGACAAGTAAGAGGATTGAAAAAGACACACCATGCAAACAGGAAACACAAGCAAGCTGGAATGGTCATAAAAATGAGGCAAAGGCTTTCCTGATGGCTCAGAGGTACAGAACTTGCCTGCCAACGCAGGAGATGTGTTTGATCCCTGATCTGGGAATATCCCACAGGCTGTAGAGCAACTAAGCCTGTATGCCACAACTACTAAGCCCACGCTCTAGAGCCTGGGAGCCCTAGAACCTGTGTTCCACAACAAGAAAAGCCAACGCAATGAGAAGCCCTCGCACTGAAACTAGAGAGTAGGTGCTGCTCGTCACAGCTAGAGAAAGCTCATGCAACAACAAAGATCTAGCACAGCCAAAGGAATTATTCCTAATTTTTCTTAAAAAAAAAAAAAAAGCAAAATGGACTTCAAAGCAAGGAGTACTAATGGAAATAAAGTGGGAAGCTAAATAATGATAAAATGGTTAATACATGAGAAAGAAAAACTATAAATGTGTATGTGACTAATAAAAGGAATTCAAAATGCAGAAAACTGACAGAAATAAAGAAATCCATAGTCACAACTGGAGATTTTAATTCACCCTTCTCAATAACTGATAGAGCAACCAGACTAAGAAATATCAGTAAGAAACAGAAATGAAATGATGCTTCCACCAATGATAAAAATTTGGGAAGAACCACAAAGATTCTAAGGGCTTCCCTGGTGGCTCAATTGGTAAAGAATCCACTTGCAACGTGGGAGACCTGGGTTCGATCCCTGGGTTGGGACGATCCCCTGGAGAAGGGAAAGGCTACCCACTCCAGTATTCTGGCCTGGAGAATTCCATGGACTATATGGTTCATGGGGTCGCAAAGAGTCAGACACGACTGACTTTCATTTCACAAAGATTCTAAAATAAGTAAAGCAGGTGGGTTGATTAGACATTTATCTGTCTCCTCTTCTAAACTAGTTCTTTAAGTACCATTCAAACTTAATGTCAAAGTACAGGTTTGTCACCAATCTGGAGAGAAAGATGAGAACAGAAAAGTTTAAAGAAACAGTGGTTCATCTTTTATTTTGACAGAATTCAAATGCAAGTAAGTTTGCAAAGCATTTTTTACATGCATGATCTCAGTTCATTCTTAACACATCCTTTGGAAAAAGCAGACCATATTTCCTTATTCCCATTTTACAGATAAGGAAGTCAAACTCAGAGGCCAACTTGCCAAAGAAAATTGCAAGTTGGCTGTTAGATCAAAGGGTGAACTTATTTTGACAATCACCTGAGTGACTCTACTGGGAGTGAGGTTGAAATAACTATTTTCTCTCTTCAAAGTAAATTTTCTCTAGCATCTTCAAATGTACAGAGCAATTATAAACAGGATATTGGCTCCTGGGTTAAGAATTTAGCTTCACTGTCACACTCCCTAAGATGACACAGTGAGACACCAGGCTGGACCCAAAGAACAAAGTCATAAATGTTCACCCTCTGTCCAAACAGCATTCTGAAATGAACACTCCTTGATGGGCTTGTTGGCAAGCTTGGTAATTGTTCACTACACTTCTGGTTACCCATAAACATTGATCAAGTTGTGCTTTAGAAACATATTTCAAAGCAAATGGTCTACAGAAAATATAAGCATTTGTTCTTCCCATTAGCAAAGCATGGGGCTTCCCTGATAGCTCAGTTTGGTAAAGAATCTGCCTGCAATGCAGGAGACAGTTCGATTCCTAGGTCAGGAAGATCCCCTGGAGAAGGGATAGGTTACCATCTCCAGTATTTTGGGGCTTTCCTTGTGGTTCAGCTGGTAAAGAGTCCGCCTGCAATGCGGGAGACCTGGGTTCGATCCCTGTATTGGGAAGATCCCCTGGAGAAGAGAAAGGCTACCCACTCCAGTATTCTGGCCTGGAGAATGGGGTCACAAAGAGTCAGACACGACTAAGCAACTTTCACTTCACTTCACATTAGCAAAGAATAGACTTTATAGATCATTTCATTACTGATTTCAAAGGACAAATCTCAGAGAGTAAAATGACTTTGTTTCCTGGCTTGAACCAAAATAGGTTTAAAAATAAATATACAATTCAAATATTTTCTAGGCAAGGACTCAGTATTTAAATATTGTATATATGTTTTACTTACACTCTCTGCCATGCTCCACTGAGGCCTATTTCTTTTAGATAAAAGGGACACCATATCATTAAGGCTAATGGTGGTTTCATCTAGGGGGGAAAAAAAATTCATGAACACCAAGGAATATTTTTCAGCTTCTTGGAAAAACACAAAAAGGAAGAAAAATGATTTGACTAATTAGTTCCAATTGTTTTCAATTTTTTATGTAAGTTAAATGTTGTGAAATCGGCCCAGATTTTTATTGAACCTTAGTGAATAAAATGCAGAAGTAAATCTCTACTTCCTATGTAAAGCAAACTGGCTTTTCACAAATCATATTTTTTTAAAAAAAAATAAAAACAAAAGAAAAACACACGTTCTCCACAGAAAATAGGCCAGTGGGCTCTTCCACCAGGGAGTCTGGTCTGAGATAGGCAGCCTCCTACATGGACTCAAGAGACTCTCTGGTCTCGGCCAATGCTGCCAGCTTGCCTGCTGTGGCCACCCCGTAAAAAACCATGACTCCATGCAATCATAAGAAAGGGGACTGCTCTGATCATTATGCTGCACACAAGCTTTGAAGGAACTATCAAATAGTAACTACTCAATTACTCTTTGTGGCTTATTTTTATTCTCAATCAATAACCTAGAAGGGAAGGTCTCCACGGCCCATTATGGCTTCACTGATCTGTCTCCTTCCCCATGAACACCTACTGAAGGAAAGCGTTAAGGAAGCATGTGTTAAGATGTATCACTGCTTCTAAAAATAACATGGAGGAGACAGGAATGAAACCCAGGTTGAGATGCGCTTAACTGTAGGTGGATTACTCAACTATGAAGAGGCCTTTTGAATGCGCAATAGATTTTTTAGCAAGTATCAAGACCTCCATTTTGATTTTATAGAAGTAGGTTAAGTTGCCTAAAAGAGGCTGAAAAATCAAGACTGCCTACTTTTTCAGACTAAAGATAACCAGGGAGGAGTCAAACATGAGCATGCATTTCAACAGAAAGGTGATAAACAGAGAGCCAAATCGCTCCTTTCCTGAAGGAAGAAACGACCACTTAATGGCTTACACTAACCTTAAAACAGTGAAAAATTCAAACTTTATAAGGGTAAAAACAAATGCAGCTAGATGTGCAGGTCATCCCAAAAGCAACCTTGGCTATTAAAGTTGCCCTGAGAATCTTTGGAACTGTTAAAAAAAAAAGCAGATGCTATTGCTACCATTCTGATTCACTGTCAATTTCAAAAATTGATAGAACTTTCTCATCAAGACCCTAATTGTGGCATCAAAAATATTAATTTGCTGATCACAAAACTTAAAGTTTCATGTTAATTTGCTAATTCATGAGCTGGAAAATATTCCTTGATTTTAAAAAAGCTGTTTTACATAGTATCTCAGTTACTCATCCAGGAAGGGGGGGGAGGGAAAGACAGGGCGTTTGAAACTACATTGGAATACAATGTTTGGAACAATATAAAACATCTGGAAATAAGAATCAAAGGCCAATAAATATTAGTCTACATGAAATACAGGAAAATAGAAGAAAACGCCAAAAAAAATACCTTGCTGTACTGCAGAGACCAGCATCCATGACCACCTCCTAGACTACTCTTTGGATATGTAATTCAGTTGGCCATAATTGCTTATAAAGGGTGCAATGCAATCAGGCAGGGTTTGTCCTGAATTTAGAAATGCAAGAAGCATGGGGTGGGGGAGGGGTGGGGAGGGGTGCCAGGTGGGGGTGGGGTGGAACCTCTAATCATAGACCACTGTAGATCGTTAGAGCAATTAAGAACATAATACCCAGTCTTGAATACCTTTCACACAAACCACCTGCTAACCTTTGGATCCAGGTTTTAGACTTGCAAAAACCTTGGGGTTCTTAAGGGCAAGTGAGATCTCACTAAGGAAAGAAATAAAGTGGGAGTCTCTCTCCGATTTCTTTGACTCAAAAATGACAACAATGGTAAAGTGAGGTTCTGGGCGGGTGAGGAAGTAGGTGCTCTGAACTTTGTCATCATAGAAGTGGACCACTTTCTCCAAGCTGTTCAGGTCGGACGTGCGGTCCGTCATGATCATGATGACATTGGGCCAGTGCAAGACAGGCCGGTCGCTGGGCAAAGACACCACAGCCGGATATTGATCCACTCCTTTGGGAGCCTCTCTGTAGGAATGGGGGTGGTGATAGCCGTGACCCTGAAAGCTCTCAGAACCTCGGTTGTCGAAGATTAAGGACACGTTGGCAGCGTCGTATTTCCTGATGAAGCTGGAAATTTTTCCAAAGAGGTCGGGGCTGGCTTTTGCAGTCAGCGCTTTCATTTCTGAAGCAGTCGTTTGTCGGCTCAGCGCCTCATGAAAGTAGAAGCTAAATTTGGCAAGAAGCATGTTTTTGAGTTTCATCAGCCAAAGGAAAAGGTGTGGGGGCTGAACGGCCTTCTGAGACTGCCCTCCAAACAGATGTTTCTTGGTCTCCCGTTGCTTTTCAAAGATCTGGCCCCAAGTCTGCAGCTTGGTGTGAGCGCTGTGCAAGTTCACCAGGGACGGGAGAAACTTCCACTCGGAGACCTGAGCCTGGGCCTTCAGGAGGTGACTCAGGACGTCGACCTCCAGCTGGAAACTGCTTTCCAGAGGACTGAGGATGGGGTGGTGAAATCTAAAGTGAGAAGGGAAATGAACACGTTAAGTGGAAATGTGACCACACGGTGACACTTTCTATCCTCAAAAAAAAAAAAAAACAATGTGGTCAGACAAACAATATTATGTTTGGGGGCAGGGAAGGGAAAGACTGAAAGATTCCATGTTGATTTATTTAAACAATCGTTCTGACAACTTCACCATCTCACGATTATATCAGTGTTATAGTCTCCCATGGGAAGAGCCTGATGTTACAAAAAGAAATTGAGAATAGTCGCTACTTTCTTTTCAAATAAAGAGAAACTGAATTAGCTATAAGTCTTTCGCAGCTTTTGTTTGTTTCATTTTGTTTGTTTGTTTTGGGCCATGCCACACGGATTGTGGGATTTTAATTCCCTGATCAGGGTTGAACTCGGGCAGTGAAAGCACCGAGTCTTAAACACTGGACTGCCAGGTAATTTCTGTTATAAGTCTCTCTGAAGTTTATTTATTCCAGGAATTGTATGATGAAACAAGACATTTTATTTCAGGCTTAGAGCCTAAAAAGGCAAAGAAAAGGTCACTGAAATATCTCTTAAATGTGCACATAACACATATCACCTTATTTAATGTTCACAGTAACTCCAAAAGGATTATAAAACCTATTTTTCAGATGGGAGTAGAGATGATAAACCAATATCTGAAACATAGTATGCAATCAATCAATGTTTATTAAAGGAATAGAACACTTACCAGAAAGCCCTTATTCAATCCTAGTTCCCAAATTCCCTTCATAATTTAATCACAGTTACAAACAAAATGGTGGCTAAATTTTTAAAATTTTATACTTCAATCACTCTCCATTTATCTCAGGATAAAATCTAAAATCCTTAACAAAGGCTTACAAGGCCTTGTAATAACCTGTGCAAGTTCACCTTCCTTGAACTTAGACCCTCCTCAGTTTGATCCACATTCCCATGGTCCTCAGTTTCCCCAGAAATTACATAACTAGAAATGAGATGATATCACAAAGAAAGTTAAGGTACTACTGCGATTTCATTCCTATTTGTCCTAGACAAAATGCTTTTTAAAAATTTTAGCCATGATCTACAGTAAGAATTACAGTTTATACTGTGACTTAGTACTGTGACTATACCATACTTTATACATATACCTATAGATAAATTTCATATTTACACTTACTATGGGGATTCCCTAGTAGCTCAGATGGTAAAGCATCTGCCTACAATGCAGGAGATCCGGGTTCAATCCCTGGGTCAGTAAGATACCCTGGAGAAGAAAATGGCAACCCACTCCAGTACTCTTGCCTGGAGAATCCCATGGATGGAGGAGCCTGGTGGGCTAAAGTCCATGGGGTCGCAAAGAGTCGGACACAACTGAGCGACTTCACTTTCAATTTTCCAGTAGTCAAGTACAGATGTGAGAGTTGGATCATAAAGAAGGCTGAGTGCCAAAGAATTGCAGCGCTGGAGAAGACGCTTGAGAGTCCCATGGACTGCAAGATCAAACCAGTCAATCCTAAAGGAAATCACCCTTTAGTATTCATTGGAAGGACTGATGATGAAGCTGAAGCTTGAATACTTTGCCACCTGATGTGAAGAGCCAACTCACTGGAAAAGATCCTGATGCTGGGAAAGATTGAGGGCAGGAGGAAAAGGGGACGACAGAGGATGAGATGGTTGGATGGCATCACTGACTCAATGGACATGAATTTGAGCAAACTCAAATAGTGGAAGACAGAGGAGCCTGGCGTGCTGCAGTCCATGGGGTTGCAAAGAGTCGGACGTGACTTAGTGACTGAATGACAGTAAAAACATACTGTCAAAGAGACAGAAGATTCACACACATCTGTTTTGGCCCTGGTTGAAGAGGAAAATTTTGGTTATCAATTAAACAATTAGGAAAAAAATCATCAAAAGTATATCTAGAGTTTTTAAAATCCTAAAAATATGAGATTATGATTACGAGATCCCAAACTAGGTTGACTATTATAAGGTAGAAACTGATTATCATGTGATAAATAGGATGCAGTTATTCACATAACAATAATACATTAGTTTTTGTATTACTGGCATTTTATAGTCAACATCCTCTAGGAAAAGGAAGCTAAAACATGGATGGAGGGTGTAGTCTAATAAGGCACTGAAAGAATCAGAAGGATAAATTCCGTTCAGTCGCTCAGTCGTGTCCGACTCTTTGAGACCCCATAGACTGCAGCATGCCAGGCCTCCCTGTCCATCACCAACTCCCAGAGTTTACTCAAGCTTGTGCCCATTGAGTCAGTGATGCCATCCAACCATCTTATCCTCTGTTGTCCCCTTCTCCTCCCACCTTCAGTCTTTCCCAGCATCAGGGTCTTTTCCAATGAGTCAGTTCTTTGCGTCAGGTAGCCAGAGTATTGGAGTTTCAGCTTCAGCATCAGTCTTTCCAATGAATATTCAGGACTGATTTCCTCTAGGATGGACTGGTTGGATCTCCTCGCAGTCCAAGGGACTCTCAAGAGTCTTCTCTAACACCACAGTTCAAAAGCATCACTTCTTCGGCACTCAGCTTTCTTTATAGTCCAACTCTCACATCCATACATGACTACTGGAAAATAAATCGGATCTCAAATCTCTAGCAAAGGGACTTCCCTGGGGGCCAGTGGCTATGACTCCGTGCTCCCAGTGCAGAAGGGGTCCAATCCCTGGTCAGGAAACTAGACCCCACACACGGCAACTAAGAGTTCACATGCCGCAATGAAAGACCTGGTGCAGAAAAATAAATAAAAGTGTCTTTTAAAAATCCTCTGGCTCAAGTACTCAATTAACTAATTTGGACTCTTCAAACATTACAGGCTTCGAAATAAACATTAGGAAAGTCTAACACACACACACACACACACACACACACACACACTTACATACACTATAGCATGTCTCAAAATCTTTGCATTCTAAGAAATGCTCCTACCACCTTAGCCTTTAGGCAACTTGACATTTAATAAGCCTTAAGCATCACAATATTCTGTAATCATGGGTATCAAGAAAAATCCGCCAAGGAACTATGAACACAGTAAGACTGTTAATGGGAAAATGGTATCATCCTATCACAAGTAACAGTACTCAAAGTGATTTTTCTCCTTCCAATTGGAAATCATTTATATCCAATATTCTCCTTGAAAGAAAATGAATTCTCTGTACCAACTTTTAGAAAGAATTCCATATAAGCTCTTCGATAAACATACTAAACGTGTTTAAATGTTCAATGTTTATTAGGATGAATGTGAATGGCGAAGCTACTTTTCATTTTTTCAAGAAGAGCTAAAATTTCATGTTGATGTTATTCTGCCAAGACTTTGAGATTAGCTTTACGTTGTATCATCTTCCCATTCCAGCTCTGTGCCTTATACCTATTCACATCTCAGACCATGGGGTGGGTGGTGGTGGTGGTCTGTTAAATCATAATTTCAAAAACACACACCTCAGCTATGGCAGCAAGCTTGAAAGAGTCTGAGTACAGAATACACTGACAACTATTTGCAGAGAACACCTGCTCCAAAAAAAAGCCAAAAGAGAAGACAGAAAGCGAGAGAACTCAAGCATGCACTGCTTCCTTCACAGCTCCCCATCAAGCAGCTCCTTCCAAAAGAAGTATGGAGGCCCACGCATGTGAGAAGGCAGAGGTCTGATGAAAAATAAAGCTGGAGCACAATGTGAATATAGGGTATGTCACAGAACTGTGCACCTACAAATGATTAAAACAGTAAATGTTATGTTATGTAAATTTCACCACATTCAAAAAAATCTATAATCCCACTTAAAACAACTATTTTACTAGATTTAGATACAAACACATTGACGAAATGAAGATGAATTAGCCAAAGGTTTGCCCTACAGGACTTAACCTGGTGGAAGGAGGCGTTTATAATGGGTACAGGTAGGAAGCAACATCTCTCTCAGGATGGGTACAGATCAAGTAACAGTTTAGAAAAAGGAACAATTCCTTTTGGTTGAAAGGTTGTGTAGGCCATGGAGGAGACAGGTTTAAATTGACCCACAAAGCTTAAATTTCAAGCCCCAAATTCCTAACCACCCCAATTCCACCCCCTCTGCTGTGTGATTTTGCAGCCCTCCCACCAGAGGTGGCGTACTTTCCCACCCTGGACCATGGATTGGTTATGTGATTTGCTTTAGCCAAAGGGATGTTAACAGATCTGATGCAGGCAAAAGCTTAACGTGACCTTGACTGGGCTTGTTCTTTTGCACTTGGGTCCTCACCACTAGGTAGCTGCTTCCGCTCTAACCTTGGGCTCAGAATGAACACACGTGTAGCTGACTAAACCCACAGCTCACAACAAAAAGCCAAGCCCCCTCAGAGCAATGTGTTCAGCACAGCTATCCAGCTGAGCCCAGCCTACATCAGACAACTCCCAGTTGACCTGTCTGCCTGAAAGTGTGACTTTGGGGATGGTCTGTTATACAGAATGATTGTGGCAACAACTGATACAAGATAGAACTCTATGGCATCCTGGTATATTGACTATTTTAAGCTGAATGAATTTGAGAAATGACATGTGCAGGAAGGAGTTTCTGGCCCTCTCCTGAAGCAGGTAATAAAACCCTCAAGTAAGAGGGCCCCTCCTTGTACCCTGAAGAAAGGAACATTGTTATCTCCAAAGACAAAAGGTCACGGAGAGAAATCTGAACTAACAGGCCTTGCTGTTTCTCCCAGTTCAGGAAACTTGGCTCATACCACTTTTCCCCACAACTCTCACTCATCATCAAATCTAGCATAAAAACACGGGTTTAACAACTTATTTGGATCTTCATTTCCTTAAGAAGACTCCAGGCCACATTGTTGTTTGGTTGCTAAGTCGTGTCTGACTCTTTGCGACCCCATGGACTGTAGCCCACCACGCTCCTCTGTCCATTTCCCCGGCAAGAATACTGGAATGGGTTGCCATTTCCTTCTCCAGGGGATTTTCCTGACCCAGGGATTGAACCAGTGTCTCCTGCATTGGCAGGTGGATTCTTTACCTCTGAGCCATGAGGGAAGCCCCCAGGCCACATTAAAACTATATTAAATACATTTGTATGCTTCTCTTGTGTTAATCTGTCTTTTGCTAAAGGGTCCCCAGCTAGAAAAAAGGGTAAAGGGAAGAGGTAGTATTTCCTCCAATACAAATTCAAGCATATTCTAAGCGAACTAAGTAACAGGAACTAAGGTAGCAAATAGCAAATACTTATGAGGAATGCATTAGATTGTGGACCGTTTTTGGTTTTTTTAGGGGGGGGGGGCTTCTGGAAGTCAGACAGTAAAGCATCTGTCTACAATGCAGGAGGCCCAGGTTCGATCCCTGGGTTGGGAAGATACCCTGGAGAAGGAAATGGCAATCCACTCCAGTACTATTGCCTGGAAAATCCCATGGACAGAGAAGCCTGGTAGGCTACAGTCCATAGGGTCGCAAAGAGTCGGACATGACTGAGCGACTTCACTTTCACTTTCTGCTTAAAATCCTGTTTTCTCTTTGAAGCTGCTTTCTTTTCACTCAGAGTTTGGATGCAATTTAAAGCATTTGATGGGTCTTAGATAATTTGAGAAGTTGGGTTGGGGCAAGATCATAGGAAAGCCTCGAGTCTTCACTGTTAAGATCTAGGCATGTCAATTAACAAGAGTAGAATGTGTCCCACAGAAACCGCACTGTTGTTGGTTTTGCTTATGAAATTTTCAGTGGGCAATAGTTAAACTTACTGAACTACACACATGCAACCAACTGTTTCAGTAACAGTGTTATCATTACAAATCTTTTTTGAAGGAAAAAGGACATCAGTTCAGTTCAGTTCAGTCGCTCAGTCGTGTCTGACTCTTTGTGACCCCATGAATTGCAGCATGCCAGGCCTCCCTGTCCGTCACCAACCCCCAGAGTTCACTCAAACTCATGTCCATCGAGTCAGTGATGCCATCCAGCCATCTCATCCTCTGTCATCCCCTTCTCCTCCTGCCCCCAATTCCTCCCAGCATCAGAATCTTTTCCAATGAGTCAACTCTTCACATGAAATGGCCAAAGTATTGGAGTTTCAGCTTTAGCATCAGTCCTTCCAATGAACACCCAGGACTGATCTCCTTTAGAATGGACTGGTTGGATCTCCTTGCAGTCCAAGGGACTCTCAAGAGTCTTCTCCAACACCACAATTCAAAAGCATCAAATCTTTGATGCTCAGCTTTCTTCACATAAAGCCTAATAAACCAAATCACAGTTCTGCCTATGGTGAGAATTCTGTCATTTGAAGCATTCAGATTAAAAAACAAAATGTGCTTCCTAAAATGCAAAGAGGAAACACATAGTTTTTCAAGGCAGAAGCCTGGTGTGTCTATCTTTGCCTGGCAAAGGTTTAAAGCTATCCTTTTCTACTTCAACCCTCCCCACCAAAGGCAAATAAACTTATATAACTCAATTTTTAAAAATGTCCTTTAAATACTAGCTATAAAATTATGATTAAAGAATAAAAACCATTTAATAGTATATTATTGCTATACCAGATGGACTTTTAAAAGCTGTCTAGAATGAATAATTGCAGATCCTTGGTTGGGGAACTAAGATCTTACATGCTGCATGGTGTGGCATAAAAAGGGTACATGGCACCACACAAGGAATACAGCCAATATTTTATAATAACTATAAAAGGGATAGATCATTTTAAAATTGTGAATCACTATATTGTATAATAACATAAAATATTGCACTTCAATTAAAAGCTCTTGTTTTAGGAGAGTACATATTAATTTGCATTTATAATCAATATTCTAGTTTTGCTTTAACCATGAAACAGAAAGATTAGCCAGAATTTTCTCTTATGCCCATTGTACATAACAGGTAAATAAATTCAAAACAAATCTACAGAATCAAAAAATATTCCACTGATGCTTCCTTGGGGGAAAAAACCCAAGTTCTACTTCCCTTTAAAAGTATTGAAGGAATAGTAGACACCCTGACCCTAAACTCAACATTCAAAAAAACAAAAATCATGGCATCCGGTCCCATCACTTCACCACAAATAGATGGGAAAACAATGGAATGGTGACAGACTTTATTTTCTTGGGCTCCAAAATCACTGCAGATAGTGACTGCAGCCATGAAATTAAAAGACGCTTACTCCTTGGAAGAAAAGCTATGACCAATTTAGATAGCCAACAAAGGTCCGTCTAGTCAAAGCTATGGTTTTTCCAGTAGTCATGCATGGATGTGAGAGTTGGACCATAAAGAAAGCTGAGCGCCAAAGAATTGGAAGGACTGATGCTGAAGCTGAAACTCCAGTATCTGATGCAAAGAACTGACTCACTGGAAAAGACCATGATGCTGGGAAAGACTGAAGGCAGGAGGAGAAGGGAAAGACAAGATAAGATGATTAGATGGCATCACCAACTTGATGGACATGAGTTTGAGTAAGCTCCAGGAGTTGGTGATGGACAGGGAAGCCTGGTATGTTGCAGTCCATGGGGTGCCAAAGAGTCAGATACGACTGAGAGACTGAACTGAACTGACCCTGAAAGAATTAAATCTGTATTATTCTTTCTATAAGGCACACAGAATGATTAATGTTAATGATTAATCAAATGATTGTTAATTGTTTAACTTAAAATGCAGCATCACAAATGACTATGATTCTTAAATAAGAATTTTTATTTGCTTAACAATGTAGTAAGTTTGCCAAAAGAGGAAACCCTTAACACCATTCTACTCTGAGCACAACTGGCTTCCAGGGGAAAAAAACAAAACATGCTTCCTCTTCAACTCTGAAAGCAAAGGGTAAACCATGTTACTTTGTATCAAAAATAATTCTACTTTCTCCCCCAAAATCAATATATTATACAAAATTTCAACTTTTCAATAATTCTAAAGAATTTATATTGCTCAAATTAACCCAAAGCATCTAAATGTAGATCATTTTTGGACTAGGATGTGTCTGTGATCAGTAATTCCCTATTAAGCAGACAAAGGTAGCATTGGTGGAGAATGTCTATAGCTGAAAATACTTATTGATCATGTGTTATCTTACAGCCCAACTCCATCAGTATCCACTCAGCAGGATGAGGGGTACAGACAAGTGCCCTAAGATCTGCAAGAATGAAATCTGGGCTTTTGCTACTGCAGTGGAAGGAATTCCCAGGGCTTTGAGAAGTTGGGGTGTTTCAAAGAAGATTCAAAGTTGATATATCACAAATCTAACAAAATAAAAACAGTTAAATAGTAATAACCTTTCATTATTATGGGGAATTTCTGGAGCTCAGTGGTAAAGAATCCACCTGCAATGTAGGAGATGTGGGTTCTATCCCTGGATTGGGAAGACCCCATGGGGAAACAAAGGGCAACCCACTCCAGTATTCTTGCCTGGGAGATCCCAGGGACAGAGGAGCCTGGCAGGCTACAGTCCATAAGGTCTCAAAAGTTGGATACAACTGAAGCAACTAAACCACTGCTGCTGCTGCTGCTAAGTCTCTTCAGTCGTGTCCAACTCTGTGCGACCCCATAGACAGCAGCCCACTAGGCTCTCCCATCCCTGGGATTCTCCAGGCAAGAACACTGGAGCGGGTTGCCATTTCCTTCTCCAATGCATGAAAGTGAAAAGTGAACGTGAAGTTGCTCATTCGTGCCTGACTCTTCGCAACCCCATGGACTGTAGCCTACCAGGCTCCTCCGTCCATGGGATTTCCCAGGCAGGAGTACTGGAGTGGGGCCATCGCCTTCTCCACTACTACCTTCATTACTATGATACAACAGATGCACTGGCACTTGCACACACACTGATAAGGCTCCATACCCCATATATCCAGTATTGGCATCATTCTCTTATTTATTCAATTTTTCTTGCAGACTTATGTGTCAGTGTCACAGGAAACTTTTAAAACAGACAGGTGTCTGGATACCCCATCCAGAATTGCTAGATCTTACTCTCTTGGGAAAGAAGGGCCCCGATATAAGTATTTTTCTTAAGCTCCTGAAATGGTTCAACAAAAACACTTTCACATTAGCATTTGGGAATGACCACATAAGATCCTTCATCCTAAGAATCATATCTCCAGTTATACTATAGTTTTTGGTTTAAGAAAATTATTAAGAGACAACATATACTAATCAGATTTGAGGGAGAAATAAAACAATACTTCCAAACATGAAAAATTTGAAAACATGTAAAATTTGTTTGAAAAAAGAAAATGTGTGTATTGATATGCATAGACTATCTCTTGAGAACGACAGAAAAATGTTGTTAACATTCAGTGACTCTCAGGAAGGGAATTTAGCTGAAGAACAAGGGCAGAAGGTAAATTTTCACTACTGTATTCTTTTGCACTTTTATAAATTTTGAGCCATGTTAATATATTGGAAAAGACCCTGATGCTGGGAAAAATTGAGGGCAAGAGGAGAAGCGGGCAACAGAGAATGAGATGGCTGGATGGTATCACTGACTTAATTGACATGAGTCTGAGCAAACTCAGGGAGACTGTGATGGACAGAGAAGTCTGGTGTGCTGCAGTTCATGGGGCTGCAAAGAGTCGGACACAACTTAGCGACTGAACAGCAACAATATATTACCTATTAAAAGTAAATAAAAAGATAATTTAGAATACAGTTTACCCTTGAATGACGTGAGTTTGAACTTCACAGGTCCATTTACATGCAGATTTTTTTCAACAGTAAATACTTTGCATCCTTGGATGTGGAGTCACAAAAAGGGAGAAACCACAGATATGAAGAAACCGTTCTTTCTACCAACCTTTGCTTTCAAAATCCTACCTGCCCTTAAAAATCTTCTCAAAGAGGAATAGATTGGGAGTTTGGGATTGACATCTATATATCTATTTTAAATATAGCAGTGTGTATCAGAGAAAACCATAATCCAAAAGGATACATGCATCCCAATGTTCATTACAGCAATATTTACAATAGCCAAGACATGGAAGGAACCTAAATGTCCATCAACAAAGGAATAAAGAAGATGTGGTACACATATACAATGGAACATCACTCAGCTGTAAAAAAGAATAAAACAATGCCATTTGCAGCAACATGGATAGACCTAGAGGCTATCACGTTAAGTGAAGTAAGTCAGAGAAGGACAAGTATCATGTGATATCACTCATATGTGGAATCTAATTTAAAAAAGATACAAATGAACTTATTTACAAAATAAAAGCAGACTTAGAGATATCAAAAACAAACTTATGGTTACCAAAGGGGAAAGATGGGGAGGAGGGATAAATAATCAACAAGGACCTAGTATTAGCACAAGGAACTCTACCCAATATTCTGTGATAACCTATAAGAAAAAAGAACCTAAAAAAGAATAAATATATGTACGTGTATAACTGAATCACTTTGCTGTACACCTGAAACTAATTCAACACTGTAAATAACTATACACCAATAAAATGAAATATTAAAAAAATAAAAAATAAAAAAAATAAAATAGATAACCAACAAAGGCCTACTGTACAACACAGGGAATGGTGCTCAATATTCTGTAATAATCTAAATGAGAAAAGAATTTGAAAAAGCATAGATACATATATGTGTGTAACTGAAGCACTTTGCTATACACCTGAGACTAACACAACATTGTTCATCAACTATGCACCAATATAAAATTTAAGAAAAATTTTAAGTCTCCTCAGATTCTACCTCCTCCATATAGTCTCTTTTAATCTCTGTACTTTGCCCACTACTCATCTATTAATCAGATGAGCATTAATTAGCCTTCATTTGGGAATATAAATTAAGATATCTGCCTCTCTTTTTTAAGCAAACATATCTGAACTCATTAAGTCCAAAGGAGTGGTATCCTTCAAAGTCATCACTTTCCATTTAGCTCATCATAAAATTACTGAGCACCTACTATGTGCAAGGCTCTATGCCAGGTTCCAAGGACCCCAAAATAAAACTGAGTCATTCACAGTCAATGATGTCCACAGCACCATTCAAATTCTTTTGGAATTGCTCTTTGGATCTGACAGTAAGTAATACATTACAACCAATCTCACTTCTCTATAGGTAGCTTGTCTCTCCTGCACTGGCAGGCAGATTCTTTAGCACTGAGCCACCAGGGAAACCCTGCTCAATGTATGCCTGTTGATTAATTAACATATATAAAATGCAATACTGCCATTTCTCCTTCACAATTATTCTATGAGACTCTGCGTGGAATTGCAAGGTTGCCCCATCCCATCCCTCCCTCCTCACCTACACTGACCTGGAGCTGTATTTCTTGAGGATGGTGTCCAAAAGGCCAACAAGCTCTTCAGCATTGATGAACTTCTGTGTGCTAAGAGTGTACATCTTCTCATAGAAGTCTGCGATCTCCGTGCGAGCCTGAACAAAGAAGCAGAGCTGCTCTGACAGGTGGGAAAGGAGCTCTTCCACGTGTGGAGCGGTCCCCCCGAAGGCACCACGGCCAGTCACTACCTTCTTCAGCTCGTTGTGCAGGGAAGTATAGATGGTGCGAATGGAATCCTTCCTGCTGAAGAAAGACTGGCCCCCTGGAAGGCAAATGACAGAAGCAGGTAAGGAAGAGAAACCAGACCCACAGAATGCTTGCCAGCATCCAGAAGGAAACAATCCAAACCACTGAGCTCGATGATTTTTCATCTACCGTATTCTCTGACTTCTACATATTTTGTGATTCGTAATTTCACTGGAGAGTAAGTTAAGTGGATGCCTGGTATCACTCATTTCTGTAGCAATGGACCTGTGTATGATTTTCCTGTTGCCTTGTTGTTTAGCCGCTAAGTCATGTTTGACTCTTGCAACCCCAAGGACTGTAGCCCATCAGACTCCTCTGTCTACGGGATTCTCCAGGCAGGAATGGGCTTCCCTGGTGGTATTCCAGGCAAGAATACTGGTGTGAGTTGCCATTTTCTTCTCCAGGAGATCTTCCCGACCCAGGGATCAAACCGACGTCTCCTGCATTGGCAGGCAGATTACCACTGAGTTTTCCTTACCCACGTGCCAACCCCACTTCAATGAAGGATTCAGATCTAATTCAGAGGATAGTTAACTTAGCAAGTGACGTGAACCTGGTTCTAAAAAGCCCTCCTTCCACATTTAGGAATTTAAAACAAAAGAGAATACCCAATTATGAGACACTGTTGTTATTCCTGGTATATCAGAAAACTTCATCTTGGCTTTGGAGTTTTATTTTTCTTTTAAGCTATACTAGAAAATGGAAAACACAGCCTACTGGGATCCCAGGAGAAAAAAAAAGGAAATGTTAGTGTTCTTAGCAAGGTTGACACTATAGGTTATATCACAATAAGTACCACATTGTGAATTATTAACAGTAAGAAGCAATGATAAATAACTGCTGCTATTAACTCTGGGGTTCCAAAGGAAATCAGCAAGAAGTAAGGCCAAATACATTCTTTACAACAGTTGAAAAAGTTCAGATGGCATATACATCATTTCTTTACTTCTGTATGAATACATGAAAAACTATATTTCTGGGGCCAGTTTCATAGATGTTGTCTTAAGCAATTCTGTACCCCAACAAAGGCTCAGAGGCAAGACATTAGGAGAACAAAAAGAAATAGGACAGGTTTAAAAGAGGGAATCTTAGGAATATTAAAAATCTCAGAGACAAAGGACAGTTTAAATTCTCTGCTGATAATTCACAGAAAGCTTTAATGAATGAGTTAGTATTCTAAACATACCAGTTAGGAGGGAAAGTTACATATCAAGGCCTTTGTAAAATTTTCTCTTAATGAATGAAACATTTCACAATTCATTGCCCAGTTTGTATTTCAAGAAAGGATTCTTATATCCCTTACTACTATGGCAACCACCTTGCCCCAGTCTATCTGTGACTGTCCAGGTTTTAGTACTAAAAATCTAGCTTCTCAGGAAACCCTTAGTGCCATGTCCTGAAAACCCCCTCAACTTTGAACAAACCTATGCTGATGGTCAGGCTTCCCTGATAGCTCAGTTGGTAAAGAATCTGTCTGCAATGCAAGAAACCCTGGTTCGATTCCTGGGTCGGGAAGATCCACTGGAGAAGGTACAGGCCACACACCCCAGTATTCTTGGGTGTCCCTTGTGGCTCAGCTGGTAAAGAATCCCTCCGCAATGTGGGTGACCTGCATTCGACCCCTGGGTTGGGAAGATCCCCTGGAGAAGGGAAAGGTTACCCACTCCGGTATTCTGGCCTGGAGGATTCCATGAACTGTATAGTCCATGGGGTTGCAAAGACTCGGACACCACTGAGCGACTTTCAGTTTCATGAGGATGGTCATCTTACTTAACTTCTGATTCCATAGGCAAACTACTGATACTTAAAAAGTGTTTTCTCCAATATACTGCCCAATCACACTGGCTAGCAGTCACATCATTTCTCTTACTAATAGAAGCAAACACCATATGGTACAGGTGGATCCCCAGGTGGCACCAATGGTAAAGAGCCCATCTGCCCATGCAGGAGACCTAAGAGATGTGGGTTTGATTCCTGGGTCAGGAAGATCCCCTGGAAGAGAGCAGGGCAACCCACTCCAGTATCCTTGCCTAGAGAATCCCATGGACAGAGAAGCCTGGAGGGCTACAGTCCGCAGGGTCTCAAAGAGTCGGACACGACTGAGGTGACTTAGTACACACAGGTGGATCCAACATGCTATACAGGACTGTATCCTGGAAGGTTTGCCTTCCTTCTCCATCTGTATTCAGTCTAGCTTTGCAGATTTTGTAAAGTGATGGTATGAAATAAATGGACATTTGTGCTGAGGTCTAGAACAAAATCTGTTAGGTTAGGAAGGTAACGAGAGTACTGAGTAAAAGCTGAAAGCTCTGGAAGGCTGAAAGACTTGGTGTCAAATCCCAGCTTCCAAATTTACAAGCTGTGTGACGTGCACTCACTTAGCCACTTTGAGCCTTAGTTGTTGCTTGAACATGAAACTAAAAAGACACAATGAAATAACGCTTGGTTTGCAACAAGCCTGGAGCGAAGCACATAATCAATAAAGCTAAACCCTTTCCCTTTCATTTGGGCTTCCCTTGTGGCTCAGCTGGTAAAAAATCCGCCTGCAATGTGGGAGACCTGGGTTCGATCCCTGGGTTGGGAAGATCCCCTGGAGAAGGGAAAAGCTACCCACTCCAGTATTGTGGCCTGGAGAATTCCATGGACTATATAGTCCATGGGGTCACAGAGAGTCGGACACGACTGAGCGACTGAGCGACTTTCACTTTCCTCCCATTTCTAACTGATATGAGAAGCTCTACCAATAAACACATGAAAGATGCTCAACATCGCTCATTATCAGAGAAATGCAAATCAAAATCTCAGTGAGGTATCACCTCACACCATTCTGAACAGCCATTATTAAGAAATCTATAAACAACAAATGCTGGAGAGTATGTGGAGAAA